>NC_139147.1:79338949-79938949 GCF_964270905.1 Leucopleurus acutus | reverse complement strand
TTTGGACCCTGTAGCTGAACTGCCCGGGCTCAATCCTGATTCTACCAATTACTGTGAGGACTTGACCAAGTTCGTTCATGTCTCTGTGCCTCAGTTTCCTCATCATCAAGAGAGGGTAAAGGTAGACACGTCACAGGACATTATGCGAATTGAATAAGTTAATAACTTACAAAATGCTTAGGATAGTGCCTGGCACGTAAGCATCACGTGCTTATAAAGCAAACTGGGAAGACAGGTGACTGTGAGTGGCAGTGAGTCACATACCCACTCTGGACACTCACAGATTGGATTAACTTGCCTCTAGGGGCCCCTTTCTCTTGCTGTCATGTTGACTGCATTTCTTGTTGGGACAGTGAGGCCTGGAATCCCACCCTGGGCTGCTCTGAGATGTCAAAGCAGCTCTTTGGTAGGAAGAGCATGACCACGGGTGGCTACACTCACCTGGCCGAGGCAAAAAACTCTGCAGCTTTCATTCTTGCCTTCTTGGCCACCGTCGCTGCAGCAGGCTCCTCGGGAGCATGGAGATGGAGTTTGCGCACTGGCTTCCATCAGATTTCGCTGTTCGCTGTCACGGACACTCTCCCTCCTCCACCTGCCCCACTTCTGTCCCTCTCTGACCCACCTCCTCTTTGATCTCTTTTTTTTTAAAGAAGATGTTGGGGGTAGGAGTTTATTAATTAAGTAATTTATTTTTGCTGTGTTGGGTCTTCGTTTCTGTGCGAGGGCTTTCTCTAGTTGTGGCAAGCGGGGGCCACTCTTCATCGCGGTGCGCGGGCCTCTCACTGTTGCGGCCTCTCTCGTTGCGGAGCACAGGCTCCACACGCGCAGGCTCAGTAGTTGTGGCTCATGGGCCTAGTTGCTCCGCGGCATGTGGGATCCTCCCAGACCAGGGCTCGAACCCGTGTCCCCTGCACGAGCAGGCAGATTCTCAACCACTGCGTCCCCAGGGAAGCCCTCCTCCTTGATCTCTTGAAGGTGGCTGAGGACTCACAGCACCCTCTCTTTGGTTCCGCCCAGGTATTCTCCTTTGGACCCTGATTCCATTAAAAGAGCTCTGTGATTCATCTGGTTCTGCTGCTTTGGGGTTTTGAGAGTGGGGAGAAGAGAGTGATGGAAAAGGTAGAAATCGGACATGTACAGAGGGTTCTAAGTCAGAGGATGCACCGCTCACTGAGGATGCGGAAAGAGTGCCAGCCACCCCACCGGGGCCTGACGTAAGACTGGAGTGACAGGAAAGCTCCCCAGGCTCCTGTGGATCCTCACCAGAGGGAGGCCGCCCTCCTCCACTCCTCTGCGTGCCGTGCCATTGATGCTGAGAGCAGGGGGATGGGTGGAGAGGGGTTCAGACGCAGGTCGTTCCTCTCCTCCCACCTCATCACTCTATCCTTACACCCAGGTCTCTCAGCTCATTCCCTTCATCTTCAGTCCTCCTGCGGTCCCCCTGCTCTCCCTGCTAAATTACCACCCCAAGTGCCAGCTTCTCATTAAGCCAAGTGCTGCTCAAACACCCCCGGTCTCCCTGCAGCTGCCGGAACAAAGTCAAACTCCTCACTAGCCCTCAAGGCCCACTGATCTTAACATCCGCAGCTCCCCATCAAATTATGCTGTCCTTTCCCACTGCAAGCTGTCATTCTTTATTCTCCACTAGGCATACCTCACACTGTACCTCCGTGGAAAGCATGGGCTCTGATCATTTACCCACAGGACGGCCTTGGGAAGCTTACTTAACCTCTCCGAGCCTCACGGTAAGTGGGAAGGGCTTTCATAAAGAGGAACTCAGACAAGGCACAGGGCTTAGCTTAGCACAGCACCTAGAACATAGTAAGAGTTGAACAAAAGTTAGCTATAATCATAACCATATTCGTAATGACGTTGATGATTCGTCTGTCTTAAGTCATTTGTTCCACACAGCCTTTTATCATCTCCAACCGAGTACCAGTTCTCCTTCTTTTGAAGCGTCCCTGTACGATGGCTGTCCCCATGTTCTACATGGTTTTATAGTGATTTTCCAGTTATCCTGTCTCCTGCCTTGGAAGCAGAAACTGACCTACCTCTGAATCCTTTGTCTCATCTAAAGATGGATTCTAGCATTTCATAGGTGCTCAGTAAAGGTTTCTTTTATTCGACTGTTCCCCTGGACCCTGGGCAGAAGGCCGGAGAAAGTTGTTGGTGATCCTGAGCTGCTCGGGAGTAATGGGTCCCTCTCTAGAAATGAGACAGAGCCGCTCAATACTCGACTCTGCCTGAATGGATACGGCACAGCCTGGGGAGCCAAAGGGACCAACAGGTCAGCTCAGTGAACTTTACCCTCATGCCCCAACGTTATACTTCCCAAAGCCTGGGCCAGTCCTGTTCCTGGTGACCAGAAAGAATAGGGGAAGTGAGTATGAGAGAGAAAATGCTGCATTTATGACTGAGACTCTGCTTGGGAAACGGGACAAGGGGCAGGGAAGAGGTCCTATTTCCTAAGACTTGGGGAAAGAGAATGGGAGTGGGAGAGAAATAATCTGTGTCTTATGCTCTTCCAAGCTCAAAGGGAGATGCTGTCCTTGTACATGGAATCTGTTAGGAAAATTCTCCTCCCGGCTACATGGAGCTCCACAGCTCACTGCAGGTGAACTAGGAGGGATCCCAGCTTTCTGATTCATCTGAATTGCCAGACTTGGTTGGCAACCACACAGTTGCCTCTGCCCCAGGCTGACCTCATTTGAAATTCCCCGTGTTGCCGTCGTGGCCAGAGCTAAAGCCTGGTCACAGAGCTCAGTGGCTCTGGGCCGTAGGTCAGTTCACTCACAGTAGCTGCTGTCCCCTCTGAATCCCAATCTGAAGAGACAGGCTGGCCTGTCCCCCACCTCCCAGGAGTCTAGATTTGAAAGACGCCCCAGGGATCGTGCAGCCTAGTCTAACTCTGGCCCCAAGAGGAAGGGTCACACCACCGGGCAGTGGTGGAGTCAAGGCTGGAATGCAGAGCTCTGGGCCCGAGTCCAGTGCACTTTCCACTCACCCAAGAAGCCCCCACTGGCTGTTCAATCCAAGGACATAACCCACGGAGAAAGGAGGAGATTGTGAAATGCTTCCACTAGCAGCCCAGGGCTGGCTGAAAGCCTAGAAAGTTCTCTCCCAACAAGAAGCTCTGAGAGCAGCTGCGCTGACTTCTGCTTGTACCTTCCCGGACACCTCCTCTGGTAAGACTTTTCCATTGAGCAACCACCTTGTGCAAACCGGCTCTTCCTTGCCTTCCACAATTACTCGGCAACTCTGCAAAACAGTAACCCAACTGTTTGTTTTTATTTCCAGATCAAGATTGAAGAGCTAGCTGTGTATTTTCTTTCTTTCCCTTGAGGAAGTTACTAGGGACCCAGGGGACTTCTGGTCTTTGGCTCTCGACGGCTGGCTCTACAGGCCCCCATCTTTTGCTGGCCCCCCGTCTGGGCCAGGTGACACGGGACTTGCCAGGGAGGAAAAAAGATATCCCTCTAGAGGGAAGATGCTCCCCCCTAAATGGAGCCTCTCACTCAACCTCCCCGCCCAACTGCCCAACCCCAGAGCCACCAACCAGCTCATGCTTCCACCGCCTCCTGCCAGCCTGGACTATTACCGCGCCCCCCCACGTTTGTTCTGCAGTTTTATAGTTTACAAAGCATGTTAACCTCATTGTATGTGATGTCCGGGACCTCCCTGAGGGGTGGGCAGGGCAGGTTTTCACATTCAAGAGGAGACAATCCCGTAGCTGTGCATATATCTGGGCATGATCTGACCAAGTTTACATAGTTAGAAAGCAGCATTGTCGCCTCCTGACTCCAAGTCCAGTGCTCCTTGTAAGTCTTCTTCTCCCAGCTACTCCTTTATTATCCATCTTGCCTAGTTGGCTCAAAGGAGCTTTCTAGATCACCATTTTTCTCAGACTACTCTTACATCCACAAAGCTTCAGAGATTCCTCCCACCTACAGGATAAAATTCCAGTGATCTGGCTAGCCTTTCAAGGCCCTCCAGAGTGTGATTCCAAAGTGTCTCCTCAATATTATTTCCACTGCTTCCAACTGTTGGGTCTGACTGAATTTCTGACAATATCCTCTGCACGTTTTAAGCCTTTGGACCTTTATCCTGTGGCTTCTCTGGACCACCTCCCCACACTTCAACCCAGATCTGTCCTTCAAGATGCTGCTTCATTAAGGGCTACCTCCTGCTAGAAGTCTCCCCCGGATACCCTCAGCCCACAGTGAACTCTCCCTTGCGACATTCCTCAGCCTGCGTCAGCCACCCTACTCCCGTGGCCTCAGAGCAAACCTGTATCAGGCAGGATTCAAGCTTGCCTTTACCTGCTGTCTCCCCGCCTCAGCCCAGGGCTAGGCTTTGCACATCAGAAAAAGGTCAGTCACATGCATCTATTGGTGGTTCTCTACTAAATACCAAGTTCAAGAAAAGTTGGGAGTAGGATTTGCCTTCCCATGACCAAACAAGTAAGAAACACAGAAAAAATCTTGGATCAAAAGTAAAAATCCTGGACTTCCCTGGTGGCGCAGTGGTTAAGAATCCACCTGCCAATGCAGGGGACACGGGTTCGCGCCCTGGTCCAGGAAGATCCCACGTGCTGCAGAACAAGTAAGCCCATGCGCCACAACTACTGAGCCCGCATGACACAACTACTGAGCCCGCGTGCCACAGCTACTGAAGCCCATGCACCTGGAGCCCATGCTCTGCAACAAGAGAAGCCACTGCAATGAGAAGCCCGTGCACCACAACAAAGAGTAGCCCCCGCTCGCCACAACTAGAGAAAGCCTGCATGCAGCAACGAAGACCCAATGCAGCCAATAAATAAATAAATAAATAAATTAAAAAAAAGTAAAAATCTTCTATTCCATAACTAAAGTAGTTAATGCACCTCTTCCCTCAGAAAAGGAGGAGGAAGAGTAGGGAGGAGAAGGAAGAGGTGGAGAGGGATGAGGGATGGTTCAAGTTCAGATCAAAGGGACCAGATTTCCACCTCTGGCTCCTCGGGGCCCTATCATGAACACACAGCACTGTGGGTCGCTAATGGTGTCCTTGTACCGTTCAGTTTGGAGCCTCAGTCTTCTCAACTGGAAAATGTGGGTGATTGCCCCTGCCTGGCCCATTTCACTGGATAATAGATGTGAATGTGCTTTGTAAGTATAAATGCTAGACCTGTACGAGGGATGGTTAATTTCCAAAGCCCAGGCTCTTCCCTCCATGCACCACCCCTGACTCTTGCCCAGTATTTTTCCCCTGTTAAAATCCATGAGGCCATTTGGATCTATAGAGGAGTAAGTGCACCCTTTTGTACCTATGCTGTTGACCGATGGCCTTCTGATGCTGGAAATGTCCCACGTCCCTTGAGCTATTATTAGGGATGGTTACACTGGCAGAGGGAGCCTATAAACAGCCTGCACAGCCATCGTTAACCTTTGGGCTTCCCATTTCAGGAGCCAGTTTTGAAAGAAAACCTTTCCTTTGAAGAGAGTGCATGTCTGCAGTTCTTCCCGACCCACTGAAAGGAAAGGGAATTGCACTTTGCAAGACTGGGGAATTTGTCTTCTGTGAGTTTGCTCAGCCCCAGCCCTTAACCCTGGAACATTGGTTCCAAACTGCTCCTTGAGCCTTGAAGTTCAGCCAAGTTGGGTGGCCTTCGGGGTGCCTCCACTGCTGGCTCATCTGAGCCTCAATGCCCTGCCCCAGGAGAAATGTCCATGACTGCAAAGGGGGCAGAATCTCAGGGAAGAGCAAGGGGGTCAGGGAGGGAGGAGTTTGGGGCTATGGGACTCTGGGGTTCCTGCTCCCGGGTCCATGCGTGCCTCAGAGCTCCCCATGGGGATTTACACCTCCCACATTTTCATTTGAAATACCCCTGCGTTCCAGGTTCCCATGGCCCAGCAGGCTGCAGTGAACCATCTCCACTTATCACTCCATTCCCCTAACACACATTTGTAACCTCGCTTCATTTACCACTCTCACCTCTTCTAAAGCAGCCAAGATATTTTAAAACCCTTGTTTTGATCTCCTTTGCATATCAGTTACACTATTTCTGAGCGTGTTTATTTTTATTTTTTTTTCCGGTGGTGAGCCCGTCGCTTTGAGGCATCTGCTCACACGTTTCCACTTCCCCTCACTTTCCTGTGTGCTGCTGTGGCCTCCGGGCATGTGGCTCAGGCTACACTGAATGGTTCTCATGGGTCTGTGGCCTTTGAAGGAGCCAGGGAGGCACGTTCTCCTACCACGGGTGCTCCATTGCTCCTGACATCTGCAGAGGCGAGATGAAATTTCAGTTATGTTTCCTCTGCATCATCTCCCCAAAAAAGCAGTTCTGATGATCAGTTGGGGGTTTAGAGGTAGGGGACGGGCCCTGGACTGGGCATGAGACCAGAGTTTTTGTTCCAACTTTGACACTGACCTTGAAAAAATCCTCTACCCTCTTTGGGTTGGACTTAAAATTTCTAAACTTCCTTCTGGCTCTAACTTTCTAGAATTCTAACCAACACAGGGATGCTACTCTATCACCTAGCAAAATAACTTCTATTTTGAGGATCAGCTTAAGGCCACGTTCTGAGATGGAACGACTGTGATACTCCCATCTCAGGGAGTGATGATTTGGATTTGTGGGACAGACCATCTCTTCCTGATAAGATCTTGTATAATGTACATGATATGACTTGTGAAATGTCTAAGCTAAACCCTTCAAATGAGTCATGTTATATGTCTAAGTCCACATGCTTCCCAACATTTTGCATATCATGGCATCCTTAGAAAGTGACAGTGTTTATACAGCATACTGGGCAAATGAACATGGCTGTTCTTGCATGGTGACAACCAACCCCTTTATTCTGGTCACTCCGAGGACTAAGGAGACAATATTTGGGGCCGTTGGGGCCCAGATTTGGAAAGCATTGGTTGAAAGGATTAAGGCAACTCCAGAAAAACAATAGTGTTCTGGCCTATGGAAAAACACGAAATTCTAAAGAAGGTAGAACAGGTAAGAAAGTGAATCCTGAAAGCAGACCAGATTCAGATAGAGAATCCACCATTTGCCAACTCTCGGGAAACAATGAAGCTCAGTTTCTTCTGTCCTGGAAAGTGGAAGTAGTATTATCAAGCTCCATAGGACTAGATAAGGTATTGCACCTCAGTACATTCTAAGCACTCAAAGTTTTTATTGTTATGTTAGTTTTTATTGTTATGGCCAGTGTGAGACAGGAAATTAAATGTCATCTGGTTCAATCCTCCCATTTGAGAGGAAAGGAAACTGACTTGATCAAAGTCACGTTGTTAGTTAGTAGCTGAGATGGGACTGGAACCCAAGTCTTCTGATTTCAGTCCTATGCTTTTATATAATAAAAGAAATGATACCTCATCCTGCATTCAAAACCATCCAAATACCTAAGCACTTAGGGTGGGTTCTCCTTCCCTAAAGATGTTTTGAAGATGGGACTCTTCGTATTTGTTTTAAATTGGTTTATCAATGACCCCACCTTAGGCACAGGCATGAATGAAATCACCTCCCGATGGTCTGCCTTATGTTCCAAGTAGGTAGCCAAGGGCCAGCTTCTTAGGCTCCAGAAAGCATGGGAATGGGTGCAGGGGCTACACATCTGGCATCCCAGATGCCAAAGACACCAAGTCATCAATCCGTAAGTCCCATTTTACATGGGAACATACTGAATATCTGGATCACTTGGAGTCACAACCGCAAAACAAAGATTAGACCCCGGAGCTCAGACTTGCTGCTGGTGCCCTTTCCACAGAGCTCCCGAACAGAGAGAGGATTTAAGACTCATTGTCTGCATTCACTGACCATGTCGCCTAAGGCTCTAAACCTACTAACTTACCTACAAACTCAGTTACTCACTTAAATATGGTTTCTTTATTTTTTTACCGGCCACAAAGGATCAAAGCAACTTATAGGAAATCCAATCATCAATAATAAAGCGTGCATAAAAATAAACTCTAATGTCTTAGAAATGGACCATAGGATACCCAGGCCCATGCTGCTCAATGGCACATATATCTATTTAAATTTAAATTAATTAAAACTAAATATAATTTTAAAAATCTAGCTTCCCAGGGTCACTAGCCATCTTTCAAGTGCTCAGTGACTACATGTGGCCAATGGCTACTTATTGGACATTGCAGATACAGAGTATTTCCATGATTGTAGAAAGTTCTATTGGACACTGCTGTCTAGACAGGTAACCAGGTGCTATAGTTCTACACATTTGCAATAATGCAGCCAAGATTTTGGTTCTGAGCTTTGTATTAGCAAAGCCAAAAAACAAATCAAAGTCAGTGTCCCACTACTAGTTCCTCAGAGGAAACAAACTTTTTAGCCCTTAGACCTAACAGAATTCCTCAGATGGGGCTTTATAGAAAGTCCACTGAATGACATGCCAAATCATGTGCTCTAAACCACAGGGGATAGTGTAGTCACAAATTTCAATGTTAATTCTTATATTGACTATGAAAGTTGAGGATATAATTAATTCACCTAAATTCAACCTAAATAACACACTTCTGTTTGGGAGTGGGGGAAGGTGGGCAGGTTACTTATTTACTTGGTCCTAGAGGGGACTACCTTAGCAATGTGGGTCAAGCGAATTAGTTCTCAGGGAACGACAAGAGTTGTGCTGAGGCTTGAATGACAAGATGAAGCAGTCATTGGAAATGTGCAAGAAGAGCATCTAGCAGAAGGGAAAGCAAGTGCAGACGTCCTCAGAGTAGAAGGCGTTAGCAAGTCTGAGGGAGAAAAAGGCCAGTGAACATTGTGGACAAGGCTAAGAATGAAAGCAGATGATGCTAGACACGTAGTCAGGGGACAGGTCCCGCAGGGTTTTATAGGTCACAGTAAGAGGAGTTGGCAGAGAGGTAACATTATAATTTATGACTCTACAAATACCGTTTTGGCGACTGCACAGAAAGCTGAGTAGGGGAGCAAAAGTCTAGATGGGAAAAACAGGGTGGTAGTTGGAATAAGATGGTTGCTGTGGAGATGATGAAAATAGTCTAAGTTGACACCTGTTTTAGAAGTAAGGTCAATGCAACTTGCCGATGGATTAAACATGGGGTTTTGAGGGAAATAAAGAAAACTAGAATGATTCAATGATTGACCCTGAACAAATAGCTAGAAGGCTCAAGGCCACTTCCCGTGACAGGGAAGGCTTGGGAAGGAGGAACTGGGGGTGGGGGAGGAATAAAGCAATTGTTTGGTTTGGGTCATGGTTTGTGTGAAATACCTATTAGATATACAATTAGAGTTATCAAGTCTGGAGCTCAAGGGAGAAGTCAGACAGAGATAGAGATTTAAAGTTATCTGCATATAGATAGTATATTAAAGCCATGGGACTCAAGGAGTTTATCTAGGAAGAGTATAGACAGAATTAAGACAAGAACCCCAGAGCACTCCAAAATTTGATATAGAAGAAGAGTCAGACAAGGAGACAAGGAGACAGGTAAGGGCAAACGAGGTAAGTGTGGAATCACAGGAAGGCTGGAGAAGAAAACGTTCAAAGTTGGAAGGATCAACCACGTTGAATTCTACTGAATAGTCCAGTTAGTTCAGTACATTTTGGTTTCCTAAACATCCATCATTGGTAACCTTGATAAGGGCTGTTATGTAGAGAGACAGGATCGGAAGAAATTTGGAGCACTGTTGAGGAGAGGATGGGAGCAAAGGAGAGAGGAAATGTAGATCTCACTCTTTTAAAGTTCTTTGTAAAGGCATCAGAGAAATGGGATGGTAGTTGCCGGGGTGTGTAGGGTCAAGGGAGAGTTGTTTTTTAATGGTTGTTATGAAGACATATTTGTTTGCTTATAGAATGGATGTAACAGAATAAGCGAAAATAATGTTGCAGGAAAGAAGTACGTGAAAGGAGACAGGATCCAGAGGACACATGGAAGAGGTGACCTTAGAGGTTGTGACACTTTCTCCACTTGATAGGAAGGAGGCAGTGTATGTGGGTGCAGATGCAGGTGAGTTAAGGAGTTGGTGGCGGAAAGATGGAATTAGTTCCTCTGATAGCAGTGAAGGAAAGTCATCATTCTGGGGGATGGAGAGAGTGAAACATGGTGGATATTTAAGGAGTGAGATAAAGGTATGAAAGAATAGATCCAGAGCCTGAAAAAGCAACTTTGCTAAAAGTGTTAGAGGGCGCTCTGGCACGGTCCATTTGAGGACTGTGGTCAAAAATGTGAGGTGAGCTGGTCTGCAAGATCCACAATGTTCTTTTTTGTCGTTGTTGTTCTTTAATCTGTTTATTTTTCTTTTTTTTCCTTTGAAAAGATAAGCAAAATGGACAAACCTTATTTTTTCCTCAATAGATCCAAAAACATTTTTTTAACATCTTTATTGGCGTATAATTGCTTTACAATGGTGTGTTAGTTTCTGCTTTATAACAAAGTGAATCAGTTATACGTATACATATGTTCCCATATCTCTTCCCTCTTGCATCTCCCTCCCTCCCACCCTCCCTATCCCACCCCTCTAGGTGGTTACAAAGCACTGAGCTGATCTCCAGAAAAGGGAACACTCTTGCACTGCTGATGGGAATGTAAATTGATACAGCCACTATGGAGAACAGTATGGAGGTCCTTAAAAAACTAAAAATAGAACTACCATACGACCCAGCAATCCCACTACTGGGCATATACCCTGAGAAAACCATAATTCAAAAAGAGTCATGTACCAAAATGTTCGTTGCAGCTCTATTTACAATAATCAGGAGATGGAAGTAACCTAAGTGTCCATCATCGGATGAATGGATAAAGAAGATGTGGCACATATATACAATGGAATATTACTCAGCCATAAAAAGAAACGAAATTGAGTTATTTGTAGTGAGGTGGATGGACCTAGAGGCTGTCATACAGAGTGAAGTAAGTCAGAGAGAGAAAAACAAATACCGCAATGTTCTTAACAGCATTCTGTTGCTTAGTTGCAAGCAAAGGAGGAGAGAGAAAATAATTACATTTCACCAGGATTGGGATTTAGCCCAATGAAGGGGAAAGCAGGAAGGGAATTTATAGTATTGGAAAGAGTGTGGTTATGACACAGAGCAGAGAGAGTTATGGTAGAAATAGGGGTTAAGACTTATCAATAACACATCACTGGACTCCACTTGTATCCAGACTGTCTGCCTAAACCTCTCAGTATGCCAAGAGTTTTCCTTCCCCTGGAAAAGGGAGCTTATTACTGACTTCCCTTGGTTTTTTGCCACATCTAGAATCCCTCTTCAGGGTTATGCCACCAATTAGAAACTGAGTATTGGGCACCAAACCGGGGCTAGGGGGAGTCAAACCTGGGCACAGAGGGGGATGTTTTTCCTAGTAACACACACTCTACATCAAGTCTCACCACTTGGCTTAGACCTAGGCAACAGCGTGGGGCAGGAAAACACCCCAGACGTGCAGAGAAAAGACCTGGGTTTCTGTCGGTGTCTGTTGCACTCACCAGGTGAGAAAGTTCTCTCACACCCTGAGCCTCTGTTCCCTCATACCTCTGGCCCTGCCTAAGTTACAGCTCGTTACACAGACCTGATGAGATGGTGAGTATAAAACCATCTCAGTTGCAAGGAATTGTGGAGATGTGAAAAGTTACATTATTGTGATGCCTCTGTAAGTTGGTCTGCAAATATAGGTCAGCACGGCTTATAAGCTACTTGCCTTAAAACTGGAAACTGATGAAATGCTTAAAATGAAAGGCAAGTGCATTTCAAAACAGAAGCAGTGGGAAGCAACTGTCTCTCTTTTTTGTGCAACATCCTATGAACTCGTGGCTCTCACAGGCCAGGATATTGCTGCAGTTGTCAGCCCAGCGTGTTTTGAAGAGCACAAGACTAACCCCTGAGTCACTCTATAATCCTGAGTTAGTAACTCTACCTTTCGATACCTCAGTCATTGCCTCTGTGAAGTGGGAAGAACTGTACCAGCTCCTACTCAACTTCTAGGGACTCCAGAAGGATTTGACTTTTTTAAGAAAAATAAATAACTGGAAAGTAGGCTGAGTTAGTTTGAGAAGAGGTTGGTGTAAATGTGAAGTGTCACTATTATTAAGTGTGAGGCAATCCTTCCCACCCCACCATGTCCTAGGGCTACAATGTGAGCTGTGTGACAGGCTATTTTTAAATTCTCATCTCTGGAAACATATGGTCCTGCCCAGTGCCAAAAAGAGAACTGACCTGCTTCTGCTTGTTTGCTTGTTGGTTTTGATCTGAAGGAGCATTTTCTATGTTTTGTTAAAGATTATCCTTCCTCCCCTAAACTTTTAAAGTAAATGCTGAAATTTTTCTGCAACACAGCCTGAAAGAGACCATGGCAATATAACTTAGGCAATGATAAAAGACCATCTGAGGACAATAGTGTGTTTACACAGATCTCCTTCCTTCTGTGTCAGTGAAGACGTTTTAGGGTTTGCCTGGTTGATGATGATGATGATGGTGATGGTTTCTTTTGCTTTTATGTTTTATTAATAACAACTGCTACTGACTAAAGTCCTTTCCTGCTCCAAATATACAGCACGTTTTTTTAAAGCTTCACGTTTGCTGCCCCCTCTGATTGACCTGACTTCACCCTCCACTTGGCTACTTGGCAAGACTGTCCTGAATCAAGTCAAACTTCCCACGTGTTGGCTTTGATTTCTGATACCGAATCCCTGGAAAGATATCCAGCTGCTCAGCTGAAAAAGGAAAGAGATGAAAACACCTATTTCATGGGTTCGTGGGACCTGACTTTTGTGCAAGGGCATAAAAACACCCTGGCTGACGTAAAGAAAGAAGGATAAGAGGGATCCCACAAGTTTTTCTTCCTTTCTTACTTATTTATCTTTTCTGGAAAGTCCAGAATCAAAGTCTCTTGTCTTTGGGTCAAGTGATAACTAAAGACAGAAGTGATGAGAGTTTGTGGCAATTTACTTATTTAATTTAAAAGGTAATTTATAAATGTGGGTGATGAGGAAAACTTAGAAGGCCGGGCCTGCACCTTCAATTTAAAATGATTGAGTCCAGAAGAGGTGAAAGGAATGTAAAAAGTTCTGGATGATCCTGGGAGCCAATAAGAGAGCCAATCAGGAAATTTCACAAAAGCTCAAACTTTTAAAATTGTGAAGCTACAGACATCCAACCATGCAAGGTCTTCCTCAAGTGGTAGTGAACACCCTTCATTAGAGAAGTTCAAGAAGAGAAGGGATGAGCATTTGCTGGGGATATTGGAACAGAAATTCTGAAATTGGCCACAGGTGTGAACAGGTGAACATCATGGTTTTGTCCAGCTCCTAAAATCTATCATTCTATGAATCAGCTAGCCACTTCAAATCCTTTTTTATAGAGAGACAAATAGACACTGTGAGACCAATTCGGGTTTTCTAGACTCTTCCAATGTACTTACAGAGATGCTCCCTATTTTTTGCCCCTCCTTACCCAATTTAACTCAAATTCCAAAGTGTAGACACGAACAAGGAAGGAAGGGTTAATAATGTGACTTGTCCTCCCGTTACAAAGAGAACTATCTTTCATTTACATGTAATTCCTTCTCTTGCCATTTCCATTGGTCTGGTCCAAACCACACCCCGAGCCTAGACTCCCACACCAGCCCTCTTCTCTCCTGTATCTCACCACAAGTCCATCCTTCACATATGAGTCCTCCTAAATCATTGTTTCATCATAACCTATCGTTGATCTAAAAGATCTCCTGACTTTCCCTTTCCTATAAATCTCTCAAAGCTCTCAAGTTCTTAAATCCATAACTCAAGCTTGACAGGGAGTCTAACTCCAAGTAGATTGGTCTACCAAGGAAACCCTCCACTACTGGTGTGCCACACGCTGATGGAGAGACCTCCTCTGTCTTCTCTGCCTACTTTGTCACCCAACTCAAGCCTCACCTCCTCCAAGAGGCATTCCCGACTTGTCCAGCCTGCTGATGATCTTGGCCTTCTCTGAGCTCCTACAAATGTCAGCCTTTAGCCATCATTTAAGTAGTAAATACAGCCTTGAGGTGTTACATACCTGGTTTATTTGGGTGTGTCTTGTTTTCCCAACACAGGGTTGGAAGCTCCTGGAGGGTAGGGACCATCTCTTACGTTTTGTAACCCCCCTGGTGCCTAGCACATTGTTGGGCACAGAGTAGTAGCAACAATCCTTCACTCTCATGGCAGCCTTTAGAGCTGAAACAGCACTTCCATGTGTCATTCAAATGATGCCTGAAACAACTGGCGAGGTCCACGAGGCAGATAATGAGTAGCATCTTACAGGTGAGGAAACGCAGGTCGAGGGAGCTGCACATCCAGCAAGTATTCTAATCCAATGTTCTCCCAATAATAACTATCAAACAAGTAAATAAATGAACAGATCTTGCAGTTCAAAATTTGTGGGTAGCCAAAGGGAAGTGACCATGTATTTGGCAACTGCCCTGTTCTGTTGATGTAGGTTAACCTCCAAAACAGGCTGAAGAATCCACTTTGTATGGAGAGACTCAGTTTGAGAGACTGATGGCCCCTGCCTCTCTGACTTTGTTCTGGTAATGAAAAGATATTCCAGGGAGAAGCATGAGTGGTTTGGTATGTGCTTGTGTGGGAGCCTAGATGGAAATCAGCAACCTCAGCCATTGCTCTGGGCAAACCTCTGAACCTGCCCGTCTTGAGGCTTCTAGGACTCTGACCAAGGCAGATAGAAGGGACCAGTCTGGAAGAGGCCTAAGGCACCAATGGTTCTCAGTGGCCTTCGCTTCTTTAATTACTAAATTCACCCACTCACATTTAATTAAATTTTTTAAACCATTGGAAATGTGTTCCCATTCCTCCAAAAACTACCTCTGAATTTTCTAGTGAAAAGTCTGTCAGCTTTGCTCAGCCAAGTTCCTTTCCCCCCCGTCTTTTCTTTGACAATGAAAGCAGCTTGGGCTCCAACGCTCAGATCTAGCCGGTGTTTGATGCCACATGTGCTGTGATAAGTGTTTATTACATAAGTTCATTCAAGCTAATCACCACAGCTTTTGAGGCATTATTGCTGCTGGTCATCAAACTGTCCTTGAAAACCAGAAGCCCCAGATATTCGACCAGGATGTACTTCTTTTTTCTCCTCTTTTAGGTTCTCTGTGTTCTCTCCATATCTGGTGTAATGAGAGAGACGGGAGAAGTCAGGTGATGGGTGCTTGAATCCTGATTCTTCCCCAAGCTAGCCGTGTGACCCTGTGAAGTCATTTCTCAGCTCTAAGCCTTGTGGCTCTTTTTCACAATGGAGAGGTGAGAGCGGTGACTGCCAAGGTCTGTATAAGTTCTGATATGTCCTGGAGAGAGGACAAACTGGTGGGACAAAGCAATTTCAGTCAAGGCAAAACACATGCTTGCCTTTCCTCACTCAGAATGTGCTTTACATAAGTGAATTTACTTCCTTTTCTACTGGTTTGTTCTTTAGTGGGGAGCAAGGGAAGCAATGCTGCCCACACCAGCTTGGAGAGGGGGAAGATGCAGGAGTATCTGTGGGGAGGACCCATGCTGCTAAGGTGGCACAGGCTCCACTAATTACTTCATCTGTGATGATATTAAAGGACCTTCAGGGTATTTAGACTATGAACACGTACGGGAGAATCATTAAGAAATTTTCAGTTCCATAATTGTTACTGAAAAGGCATTCAGAAATTCTAATTATGAAAATTAGATTACTTTGGGGGGGAAAAAAGGTGAGAAAAAAATTTTCATATCAAGAAGAAAAAAAATCACCTTGACATTCTTTGCCCCAAAACCTTTAAACCAGCCCATGCAGGACCAGATTGTAGGACTTTTTATGCATTAGAGTTTATAACTGAAAAGTTCACACACATGATATCACTTGATCTTTGAAACAGCCCTCTGAAAGAAGGTCTTTGTCAATGTCTCCCTTTCACAGATGAGGAAACTGAAACTCTAATAGGTCTAGCAACTTGTTAGTGAAGGCAAATCATAGGTGGCAAAGTTGAGAGTGAACCCAGACCTTTTGCCTCCTGGTCTGGAACTCTCTGTTCCTGTGCTAGGCGTTCTTCCACACTGTCCCAAGGGGAGCTCTTACTGGCCTCAAGCAGAGAGGTGAATAATTATCTACAAGACTGGAGCGGGGGTTATCTATTTGTTCTCTGAAGGACTGCTGTACAATCACGGACGATCGGAGCAGCAAAATTCCCCTCAGATATAACCCGAGATTCTTCTTCAGCTTAGTACCTCTCTGGTACTCTGATCCCCTGGGACAAGTTGGTGGCAAAATCAGCACTGAAATCCTTTAATTACATCTTATATTCTTCAAGAGCCTGGGTATTAAAAACCAAGTGATTCAGCAGATCAAGCACTAAATAGAAGATCAAGAATTATTTTTTCAAGCTACATAATAGTCCTGATGGCCAGAGCTGGACAGAGTTAACTTTTTCTCAGTTTCTCCCATGCCTTGCATTCACCAACCTCATCAATATAATATAGAGGGGCCATGGCGAAAGAAATGTGACTGCCCATGAGTCATTAATTCTTGACCTTCAGCATGTTTTGAAAATGTGTTGTGAAATGCATACCAATCAATAATTCCATCACTAGGCAGTAGAGAAGGTGGGAGTTGTGCAAGAGGGGAAGCAGGGCATTAATGCCGGTCACTCAGGAGACTCGAAATTTCTTCTGAGAGCAGGACCTAAAAACACAAGGTCCCCATAACAGTTTTTAAAGGAATCAAAGGGAGGATCAAGGAGAAGGGGGAGTGAAAGTAGACTTTTCCCCTTGCATGAGATCAGTAAAGTGGAGCTAGCTGTTATTTTGCAGAAATTCCCAAGCTAGCACGTCTATCCTTCTCTCAAGGGCTAAGAGAAATGTTACACCCCAGGCTTTATCTAGGCATCCCTTCTCTATGCCCCAGACAGCAGCCTGAGCCGCAGGTATTGCAAGTGTCCCAACTAAAGGAGGGGGTCTGGTACAAGGGGAAGAAGCACAGAGCAAGGAGGCAGAAGACCCCGTTCAAGCCCCTGTCTACCACTTGCTAGGCCTATTATGCCCCTGAGAGAGGTCACATCCCTTGTGGGATCCTCAGGCCCTTCCTCTCTCCCAAGAGGAGAAGGCATCTGCCCCACAGACCACACAAACCTCAGAAGTGATGAAGGGTGTGTAAACACTTTGCCAACTATACAAACATGAAGCACTATTAGTAGAAGCCCACTGCCTTGATTTTGCAAGTTCAGATAGAAAGAGTCTCTTGTTTAAGGAATGGCATAATCCCACGAATGGGGTATGACTTGTGGTTAGAAGTGAAATCAACACTGAAAATGGTCCCATGCAGATGACAGAGGAGAACTTTCAGGTTGTGCCAGTCACTATTAGCTGGAAGCAGTGGTGTGCTGGTAAATGTTTAACAACTGGTTCTCTGGAATGACAAAGCCCTGAATTGTAGCATTTGCTGACTTCCATGGGGTAAATTCTTGCGCCATGTCGATTTCAAGCTACCGATATGACATCACTAAACCATGAAGTGAGGAAAAGAGGGCCACAACTGGCTCTCCCTAGTGAGTGCAGCACACCCCGGAAACTTTGCTCAAGGCTTAGGTTGGTATAATGGATTTTGGAAGACTTCTTAATACATGGGGCTTAAGTTTTAACATCCAGCCACAGTGTCTGTTCCTCCAACAATTCAGAAATGGAAATTCTTATTTTTATTTAACTTTGTACCTAGCATTTGATAGCAAATTTCTTTATGGACATTGTTGAGCCCTAAAATACAGTTCTGACATCCTTAGTAATGTTCCTATTCCTCAACTTGCAAATCTGATAAGAGATCAACAAGCAAGGTGGAATGGAATGCAGCATGAAAATGGAGTCAGGACTTCCCTGGTGGCGCAGTGGTTGAGAGTCCGCCTGCCGATGCAGGGGACGCGGGTTCGTGCTCCGGTGCGGGAGGATCCCACATGCCGCGGAGCGGCTGGGCCCGTGAGCCATGGCCGCTGAGCCTGCGCGTCCGGAGCCTGTGCTCTGCAACGGGATAGGCCACAACAGTGAAAGGCCCGCGTACCGCAAAAAAAAAAAAAAAAAAAAGAGTCAGAAAACCTGGGACCAGGTGTTAACATCCCATCTGTGTGACCTTGTACAAGTCACCTTGTTTCTACGTCTATACAATGGGAACAGCCCTGGTTTGCCCCCCTCGAAGGGCTATCGTGAGATAAAAGGAAATCACGCAACAGCAAGAGTTTGGATACCAGCAAAATCCTATTTGGCTTTGAATGATTATTATTTACGTCCAAAAATGGATTACTGGACATTATTATTCATAAGAATTACCAACCTGTGCCACGCTGGCCAAACCCTGCACAGGAGCTCGCATCCCTTCCTTGAAGTAGAGCTGCTCTCAGGTGGGGCCTGTGTAACATGAAGAGAACGGTGCCCGGAGCCTGTGGGGTAGTTTAGCTCTGCTGTACTGGGCCCAGGGGCATTGGAAATTGCTTGTGCCCACAAACCTTCACACCAAATGACCTGTGGAGGTTAAAAACAAGATCAAGCCCAAGCTCCGTCAGTCTAGAGCCACGACAGGATCAGCAAGGAGCTAAGTAATGGGGCCTGCTTGATAGATTTCCCCAGCCAACTTGGAGGCCATCTTTGAGGCAGCGGTCTTTTGGGGGGTGAGGGGGGCCTGGGGAGTCTGCCATTTAAACAAGTGCCCCAGTTAATTCAGATGCGTTTGACAAAAACACTACATGATGATGGAGTGGAGCAAGGAAAGGACTGGATCAATGCTGTGCCAGGGCATTGACAGAAAGCAGTACTTCTTAAGGGAAACCCTGGGTGTGCAGGGAGATACCCTCATAATCCATGTCCTGGTCAGATTTCTTTCTTCTCTTAATAGAATAATACTGTCCCTACCCATCCACCCACATACAGGATGGTCAAGGTATACAGACTTGCCTGGTCAGCATAGAATATCAGCTACTGAGGCCTCTGCAAACAGCAAAACCATTCATTGTCAGGCACCAGCTCCTACCAAAGGCTGGCACAGAGAGATACTTTCAGAGAGGTTTATCTAAAGTGCTGCCTATCCACTCACTCTTCCAGATATCTTAAAGAAAAAGTTCTGTGGATCCCTGTACCGGTAGTGAACACATCCTGAACTTGGCCTCATTGGGACATGTCTAACAGTGTTCTCTCTTTCCTTCCACCCATTTGGTCAACAAATACTTATCAGGCTCCAGCTATGTCAGACATACATACAGAGCTGGAAATCCGGGATGAATGAGATCCCATTTCCGTCTTTAAGGAGTTAATATTCTTGGAGGATTCAGAAACTAAGCCAGTGGTTACAGCACCACGTGGAAAGTATAACCTGAGATATGCCCAGGTCCTGGGGCATCCAGAGAAGGGAGAACCTAACTATGGTGGATGTTGCAAGGGTTATCAGAAAAGCTTCCCAGATGGAGGACACCAAGTTTGCAAAGTAGGAGAGATTTCTAGGCAGAAGGAGTAGGCTGTGCAAAGGCAGGAGGCATGATGTGTGCTTAGGGAACAAGTAGCCTGTGTTAGAGAATTTGTAAGAGCCGTGGCAGCAAGATGAGGCTGGAAACTCAGCAGGTGAAAGGTCTCACCTGCCAAGCCCGGAGTTTAGATTTCACCATGAGGGCAACGTGCAGCCTTTGGGAAGTTTGCAGAAGGTTTTCATCTTTTATAGATCAGTGTCTAGAAACGCAGTGTGAAAAAGAGGTTGAAATAATAAGAAGGCAAGTTAAAAAGCCATTACAGTAGCCCATGTGAGACATGGTGAGAGCTTGACCTAAAATAGTGGTGATGGGAGTGAAGAGGAGAGGGGGAACTTAAACAAAATCAAAAGACAGAGTCTCCAGGATTGACTGGGTGCAGGCTGGAGGTTAGGGTTGGAGTCATCTAAACAACCTGAGATTTTTCGGGCAACGGCAGCTTGTACATGCGCTGCTTCAACTGAATTAACGAAGCCAGGAGAATGAACTAATTTCAGAAAGAAGTTAAATTCAATTTGGTATTTGTTCAGTTTGAGGTGGCTCTGGACTATCTAGGGGAAGAAATTTAGTTCCTAGTTAATATGGGCCTTTGAACTCAAAAAGGGAAACAAGATAGAAATATAAAAAGAACTTTCCTGCATTAGGTGTGAAATTCTTGCTAGAGACATTCATTACCCTTGAGGGTTACTTGAAACCCTGTATGAAATTTGTTTTCAAAATTAGTACCAGAAAAAAAATTTAAGCAATCAGGACACTCCCTTCAGTCACAAAAAAGGACATAAGTCATCATGTTTACCTTTTGCCTGGCCTGCCAGGAAGCTCAGAGTTATATTTAAGGCTCAACTGCAATAATATGCTAATGAAGCCTTATAATTAACATATTTGTTCTGTTGCTATTTTTATGGCTTTAATTTTTTATTTACAATTTAATATCCTCAGTGCATGTCCCATATCATAAGCTGCCTCTATTACTCTTTGGAAATAAAAAGTATATATGTTTTCATTTGATATTATCAAGGTAAGGTTGGACCCTATCCACTTCAAATATTTTTTAGCCTCCTGAGGAGTTTTTCTTTACGATCTATGAGAGTAACTATTTTTCCCCAGGTACAAGAGTGAAAACAAACCAAAAAAAGCCCTCTTTGGAAAGGGAATTAGTCCTCAGGGACCACTTAGAGCCAAGGGGGCCGGAAGCCTACAGATCCTTATAGAAAGCTAGAGCCGTTGACTCAAAAAGAACATCCAAAAGATATGAGAAACAAAATCTGAGCAGAGGAGTTCCAACCCAGCCCATTTTGTACTTCTCAGCCAAGTAAAACTACTCCCAAGATGAGGCAGGGCTACAACATAAATAGCATCACAGAGGGTTTGGGTAAATTCCTTTCAGGTTATTAAGAACTACCTTTTAACCTTTTTTTTTTTTTTTATTAAACCACTTGGCAGTTTCTTTTATTTATTATTTTTTTTAATTTTTTAATTTAATTTTATTTATTTTTTATACAGCAGGTTTTTATTAGTTACCTATTTTATACATATTCATGTAAATATGTCAATCCCAATCTCCCAACTCATCCCACCACCACCACACCTGCCACCCCCTGGTGTCCATACTTCTGTTCTCTACATCTGTGTCTCTATTTCTGCCTTGCAAACTGGTTCATCTGTACCATTTTTCTAGATTCCACATATATGCGTTAATATATGATATTTGTTTTTCTCTTTCTGACTTACTTCACTCTGTAGGACAGTGTCTAGATCCATCCACATCTTTACAAATGACCCAGTTTCGTTCCTTTTTATGGCTGAGTAATATTCCATTCTATATATGTGCCACATCTTCTTTATCCATTCGCCTGTCAATGGGCATTTAGATTGTTTCCATGTCCTGGCTATTGTAAATAGTGCTGCAATGAACATTGGGGTGCATGTGCCTTTTTGAATTATGGTTTTCTCTGGGTATATGCCCAGTAGTGGGATTGCTGGGTCGTATGGTAGTTCTATTTTTAGTTTTTTAAGGAACCTCCTTACTGTTCTCCATAGTGGCTGTATCAGTTTACATTCCCACCAACAGTGCAAGAGGGTTCCCTTTTCTCCACACCCTCTCCAGCATTTGTTGTGTGTAGATTTTCTGATGATGCCCATTCTAACTGGTGTGAGGTGATACCTCATTGTAGTTTTGATTTGCATTTCTCTAATAATTAGTGATGTTGAGCAGCTTTTCACATGCCTCTTGGCCATCTGTATGTCTTCTTGGGAGAAATGTGTATTTAGGTCTTCTGCCCTTTTTTGATTGGGTTGTTTTTTTAATATTGAGCTGCATGAGCTGTTTATATATTTTGAAGATTAATCCTTTGTCCATTGATTCATTTGCAAATATTTTCTAAGGGTTGTCTTTTCGTCTTGTTTATAGAAGAACTACCTTTTAACCTTTGAGGAACAAGAATGTCATAATAATATCAATTGCTACAATTTTAAAATGCTCTTACATCATTACCTAACTTAATCCTCTGCAGTGTTCTGACAGGTAGGTAGGGCAGGAACTGTGGTTATTCATACTTCATGCTATGTGTTCTCTTGCATAATGTTTCTTGGAACCACTTTTAGGAAAAAAACACTGGTCTGAGCTCCTATCCCTCCAGTAAGACCATTTGTAGCTATGGAAGTATACTGATGCTGCCTGATTTTCACCCAGCACTTTGAGTTTCCAGAACACTGTCACCTCCATATAATATGTGACCCTCACAACAACCCACTGAGTAAGCTGGGAAGGATGTATCATCTCCAGTTCACAGATACAGCTAGCAAGTTATGCCCCCTCTGAGCTGGATTTGGAGAAGTAAAGGGAGGGCACTAAGACCTCATGTTCCTAAGATGTCCCCCAACCCTGCCCTGCAGCTTGAATCTTCTCAGGTTTTCAGAGGGAGACCCTCCAGGCTTCAACAACTTCTTCACTGGCAAAGTGAGATGCTAATGATAGAAACCCCCAATGGACAGCTCTAACTCATCTGACTTCCCTCCTCATTAATGAGTGCAGCTTCTTGGTACCACAAAATCAGAAGTGGGTTAGGAAGCTTTCTTTCCTTCTGCTAGAATTCACCTGCTTCTGATTCACCAGATAGTAAGCCTCAGAGCAATCAGTCAAGAAAACAGCAATCTAAACAATTTTTAAAGGGGTCAATGAAATTTAGAACAGTGGAGGATAAATGGATCTCACTAGGCCAGACTCAGAAGATCCTCTTAGCCATGCAGCCTTGCACAAGTCACTTCACCTGTCTGAGTCTTAGCTCTATCTGCAAAATGGGTCAATAATAACCTCTGTCTTGCCTCACTTCATAGGTCGGTTACAAAGATCACAGTTGTGTATTATTAGCATCTTATAAATGTGTTCTCAGAATATGAGAGCTACTCAATCCTATTCTTGCAGGGAATTCCAAACCTATAACTCAAGGGGCAGAGAGGTGGCATAGGAAAGGCGGTGGTCTCATGGGTCCGGAGCTACTGGGCCTGACACATGTAGCAGGCCTGCATTGGTGGGAAGAGAGATGCTGGGGTGACATACACAGCTACACAATGACCCCTTCCACACACACCCAGGCTGACAAACGTCGTCAGAAAATATAGTCAGAAGTTCCTTTCAAAGAATCACTTAGCTCAACAGTTTTATTCCCCAGGGAAGATAAAATGTATATACTTCCTGTAATCAATCAATCTCACAAGCTTCTTGAAACTTTAATCAGAGAATTTGCAAAATGCTAAATAGTACACCTTTTCTAAAAGGTGACAGACTAGAGGCGGGAAGGAATATGGAACCCTTTAATACGTGTACATGAGAACACTACCCTGGTCTTTACAGAGTTATAATGAACTCTCAGTTTTCTGCTAGGAGACCAGAATCTTCAAATCATGGACAATAGAGTCAGAAAATCTCTTAGAAGCCTTTTACATCATTTATCCTCCCCACTCTTATTTTACAGAGCAGGAAACTAAGACTCAGAGAGACGTGACCTGCTTACAGTCATACCACAAGGTGGAATCAGATAAAAGCGTGAATTGTGCCCTTGCTGTATTTAATCTGGCACGTTTATTGAGCACCTACTGAATTCTTGGTGGGGAAACAAAGATGAATAAGGCAGAGAATCCACCTTCAAGAAACTCAGACTCCATTATGGAGGATAAACATGTAAGCAAACGATTCTGGCGTATATGGTATGCGCCATATTAACAACGATACAAAACGCTATAAGGATGGGGATGTATAGACTTCAGAGAGGTCAGTTCTGCCCAGGGTGATCAGAGAAGACTGCACCTGGGAGTTGGCATTTGAAGGTATTGAGCACACAAAGTGGAAAAGCATTCCAGGCAACGAGAACAGAGTGAGCTAAGGCACGGGGATGAGGACAGAACACAGCATGCGCTGAGAACCATGTACACACCGTTTGAAACGGCTGGAGGGTTTATAGAAGTTGCTTCGCGACAGTCTTGGGGGATGTCGACGGGTCTCAGCTGGATGCTCCACCTCATTCGGCACGCTCCCTGGGGTAGTGGCCTGTATGCACCTAATGGGCCAGTACAACACCTGGCCAAGTGCTGATGGCATTGTGGGGCTCACTGAAGTCCCTTTGAAGATGAGAGGATTGCACGAGAGAAAAGAATTTGCCACTTAAGTGAGTCCGCTGGAACGGAAGGCGTGTCCTGGCTCCTCGCCCCCAGCGCTACGGCCGGTCGGTCAGCCACACAGGGTCACCTCCCCTGGGGCACTGGGTTCCACCTGGGAACATCAAGTCTTTTTTCAGAAAGTCGTTCCTAAGCCACTACACTCCTGGCTCATCTCTTGCCTTTGTAGTTTCACCAGCGTAATTGATCCCAGAGCTCGGCTTCCGCCATGCCCACTGGTTTCCTAGGGAGTGATGGTGCATCAGGCTTCCTTAGAGCACCTGCGCAGCCCAGCCTCTTGGGGAAGAGACGGAGGGACACGTGAGAGGCAGACATAAATAGACCTGAGTTGTGTAGTCATCCTTTTGGGTGCTCTGAGCTTCCTGTCCTTAGCTAAGGTTTTCTCCTGGGGTTAGCCGAGGCACCGAGAGATAAACAAAGCTTGAAAGGGACTCTCCCCACTGGAAATCTAGAAGCACTTCCAAGACACTGCTTTCTCCTACCTCTGATGAACATGTCCCAGCCTCGCCATCATCACACCCTTGCAACGGCTCTCCAAGGTGTGTATGGGGGAAGGAGAGACCACCTGCGCATGAAGCTTCTCTCAGGTGTCCTCCCACATGTGTTGGGGCTACAGAATGTCAAAACAGCCAGGCAAATCATGCCAGGACTCACCGCGGCAGGGGAGCGTGTCACCCCTGGTATCCAGCAAAGAGCAGCCCGAACAAGCCTTAGTGACTAAGGTTTTTTCCACTTACACCTGGTTCTTTTGCTTTCACCACACAATTATATTAGCAAATGAGATCCTTGAGTAAGCAAAATAGGTCCTTCACAGATTCTTTTGTAAGAACACATTCCTTAGCCTACTACAGATATTTAGGGTCAGGGAACATTTATTCACACGGACTTTTCAAAATACACCTTTAAGCCATTTTCACCATGTTGTTGCTGTGATCTGAAAAGTCAAGTGTGTCCAGAAGCAGGCAGCCTGTGGCTTGCAAGAGAATGAGAACTGGGCAATGCACAAAATTAAAAGCAAGTCACAGGCGCACAGTCAAAATATGTAACTGACAAAGGATTAATACACTGAATATGGGGGGCGGGAATCCTACACATCCATAAGAAGAAGAAAAAACAATAGAAATAAATTGGCAGACTATATGAACATGCAAAGTGCCGAAAAGGAAATGATTCTTAGCATATGGTAAGAGGCTCAACTTCACTAACAATCAAAGGAATGCAAATTTAAAAAGATTAAGAGATGCCATCTCACATCCATCAGATTAGCCAAAATTTTTGAAGTCTGACAATATGAAGTGTTTATATAATGATATAAAGCAATAGCAAAGCACAAATCCATGATGATAGGACTACAAATGGGTACGGACACTTTGGAGAGAAATTTGGCAATATCTACTAAATTTGAGGCTATATATATATCTTATATCCCAGCAAATCCACTCTCAGGTTCACAACTCAGAGAAATTCTTGCACATATACACAAAGAGCTTTACACAAGGATGTTCACTGCATCATTGCTTATAAGAAGTAAAAGAAGCAGAAACAAACACACCATTGTAAAGCAATTATACCCCAATAAAGATGTTAAAAAAAAAAAAGAAGTAAAAGAAATTTAAAAGCCCATTAGTAGAGAAATGCTTCATAAATTGTGACACAGTTATAAAAAGGAATGTGATGTAGAAGTTAAAGGGAATGAACTATGTACCAATATCAGCATATTTAAAATAATAATATTGAATGAAAAAAGCAATTTGCCGAATAAGTCAGCATGATATTGATATCATTCATGCAGATTTTAGAAACATGAAACAACACTATCTATTGTCTTGGACACATTTATGGAGTAAAGGTATCCAACATGGACAGGACAGAGGCGTCCCATCTTTGGATGGTGCTTGTTTGGGGGAACAAGAAAAAGGGCTGGGAAGAGGTAAGCTAGAAAGAGACTCAGTTGTTTTGGGTGATGTTTGTTTCTTTTACAAGCTGAAGCAGGTGTAAGAAAACGTTAATGTTCTTCAAAGTCAGGGTGGTAGAAATATGAATATAAAAGTCAGGATAGGTTAAGTTTTGCTGCAGTAACAAAAAATCAGAATCATAGTAGCTTCAAACAACAAAGATTTGGTTTTTTGCTCACACATGGTGGGTTAACAGAGGGACTCTGCTTATCGCTGTCACTCAGGGACCAAGGCTAACAGAGCAACCACCACCTTCTTGCTGGCAGCTGTGCCAAGGAAAAGAAAGAACAATTACACGCTCCAGACTAGAAGTGACATGGTCGCCTCCTCTCACAACTAATTAGCCAGAACTAATTACATCGTACTCCCTTGCTCACGGGGGCCAGGAAGTACAGTCCCACTACAAGCCCAGCAGTGGATAGACTCGGAAATATTTGGCTAACGGCAAGAAAGTTTACCACAATGGGTATTTTTTACAGTTCTCATCAGCCTTTTTACGAGTTTGAATTATGTTTCATGTTTTACAGAATAGGGAAAAAAAAAAAAAAAAAAAAAAAGCCCTGGTTTGGAAATCAGGAGGCTTGGGCTTCCATCTGAGGAATGGAAGGTGAAAGAGGCAGGGTAGGTGGACAGAGGTAGTAAAACTGTCAGCCCCTCTAGGTCTCTTCCCAGGCCCATCACCATGATTGTCATACCCACACTGGTGCTGCCACCATTGCTTCTTCATGGTAATGACTCTGAGTAGGTTGACCTTACTTGCCGTTGTTTGTTTCCATGGAGGATGAATTGGCAGTAGGAAGCCTGATGTAAAGAGAGGTGGTGCCTGGAGCATGGATTATGAAGTCCAAAGACTTAACTAAGTCCCACATTGACCACTCACACTTCCTGTCACCTTAGGAAAGTTTTACCATGCCTCCCGGGCCTATTTTTCTCATCTGTAAAATGGGCATAACAATAACACCTACATCTCTGAATAGTTGTGATAAACAAATGAGGTATGTAAAGTGCTTTGTAACTGTAACGTGCTGTAACGTTCACTATTATTAATGACCTAAATTTGCTTCAAGGGAAGCCTCAAGCTAGATTTACATTTCTGGCCGACAATGACTCATACGACTTCCCTCACCAGAGCCACCTGGTTGACAAACTAGGCCCAGGCATCATCTTGTGGTCCAACCGCTTGAAGAATCTATTGATTTCCTCTTGCGAAAGTGAGTCTGGGAGCAAGAATTAAGCATTATTGCAGATTCCCGAGGAAGAATAAGGGGAGAGGATGTGATTCCTCAGAGCACAGCCTGTAGGGGGAAATGTCCTAGGCCTATATTGAGTCTGGGTCCTTGGGACTCATCAAATACTTGAGCTGGAAGATTTTAGAAGGGAAAGAACAGCTCTTCCATTCCCCTCATTTTCCAAATGAAGAAACTGAGGCCAAGAGAGGCAAAAAGGATGATCCTTCTCAAGCTTCAAGAGGTGATCAAGAGACCTGGCATTCACCCTGGGGTCTTCTATTAATTTAGAGTTTAACCAGGGCAAGCCCTTGCCAGATACCTCAGTTGCCACATGTACAAAATGAAGGGATTGAACCTGACCCCCATGGTCATCTCTACTGCCCGTTGTTTTAAGAACACCCAATTCTATCAAACATGAAATGCAGTAGAATCCTCCCTAAAAATGAGCTTCTGGTCCAAGTTATTGACTTTGCAGGTTTGGCTCTCAGGAGCTATC
Organism: Leucopleurus acutus; assembly: GCF_964270905.1. Taxonomy (NCBI): domain Eukaryota; kingdom Metazoa; phylum Chordata; class Mammalia; order Artiodactyla; family Delphinidae; genus Leucopleurus; species Leucopleurus acutus. The sequence goes on along the minus strand of NC_139147.1, from coordinate 79,911,140 downwards.
TTCTCCTCTTCTCACATACCCTGAATGCCGCCTCTTTGCCTTCCTCTCTATCTGGCCCAAAGACTGCCTCTTGGGGTCTTGCTTGTTTTCCCTTAGCCCTTGGAGCCCTAACGTTCTTGACTCTACCCTTATTTAAATAATATTCCCACCTGCCAGTGTTACCGGCTCTGGGTTTGGAGCCAGAAAAACCTTCCTTGGGCAGCAGAGAACACAGGACATAACTCGGGCCACAGCCCACGAGCACCTGAGTCTGGCCTCAAAGTCACTCCCAGAGGATGCTTTGCACGGCAATATTGCCGCTGATAACACTTCCCCAGAGATCACAGGAAGCTACACAGCCAGATGCGAGGGCAAGTCTGACCCACCGGCTGCAGGTGCATCCTGCTGTGACAGGGGATGAAAACTCCACGGAAGGACCTCGCACACCTTAGTACCTGGGGCCTTGCCCCTGAGGCTGTCACAGGCCCCTCCCCATAGATGCTAAGTCATTCCACCAGCAATTCCCAAGAGCAAAGACTAATCTCTCCATCTGGAGTAATAAGAGGTGGCCCTTGCACCTGCCAAGCGCTTCACCTGCAAGGCACTTGTCAGTCTAGGAAGGACCTTCATACCCATTGACTCATTTGCTTTTTATGAAGAACTGAGAGCTGACCAGGAAAAGGATGATTCTCCCATGTTCTAGATGAGGAACTTCATGCGAGACCCAGAAAGGTTAGAGGATTAAGTCAGATCTTCTGACTCTAATCTCTATTCTTTCGTCCATAGTACAATTAAAGTATTTTCATCATATTGCAAAATTGTATTAATGACCAAGCCAGAGGGCCAGTATTTAAGTTGCTTTCAAATACAAAGGCACTCATCAGCTCACTTCTGCCCTTCAACAAACAGTTGAGGAGAAGAAACCATTTCTGAAGCAAAAACAGCATTTATATTGTGGTTTGTATCTATCTGGTTTCTTGAATCCAGGTCTTGACTATCTTTCCACCCCTTTTCCACTTTCACCCTCTAACTGGATTTTTATTTTGAGTCAGAACAATTGAGGAAGGAAGGATAGAAAGCAAACGCTCACATGAACCCTGCTTGCCGTACCAGTCGTGTGTGTGTGTGTGTGGGAGTGTGTGTGCGTGCGTGCTCGCACGCACGTGTGTGTGTGTCAGCAACCTCAGAATATCTCCTTAAAGGGATGTGTAAGGCTGATTATAGCAGCAACTCCTTCCCTACTGTTTAAAAACCTCCGTGGTCTTTGCTGTACACCTGAAACTAATACAACATTGTTAATCAGCTATACTCCGATATAAAATAAAATTTTTTAAAAAAACTTAAAAAAAAATCCTCAGTGCTTCCTCATTGCTTAGAGTGGTCCTCAGACCAGCAGCCTCAGCACCACCTTGGAGTTTATTCCAAATGCAGAATTTCAGGCCCCACCCCAGACTTACTGCTTCAGAATCTGTATTTTAATAAGGTCCCCATGGGTCTGCACTTGAGTGTTGAGAAATACTGACAAAGAATATGGCCCAGATTCCTGACCCTGGGCATAAAGTCCTCCTCACCCTGGCTGCTTAGAGACAGCCGTCACCAATGCCCACATCCTCACATTTTCCGTCTCAGCTTTGCTCCTATGATCTCTTCTCCCGGTTTTTCTGTGAACCAGATCCCTCCCATTCTTTGAAATCTGGCTCAAAATCCACCTCCTCCAAGAAGTCAAGCCAGATATCCCCACAAGGGAGTGATCTCTCCTTCCTCTAAATTCCAGTGCCACAGGCCTTGTACTTTCTATCTTGGATTCTAATTTTTATGAGCGTGATTTATATCTCTCTCTCAATATGAGCTCTTCAAGGTCAGGGTCTAGGTCTGATTCATTTCTACATTTCCCAAAGCCACACAATACTCTGCCAAGCTCCTACAACAAACTGGTTCCTCAATGCACTTGTCTTTAATGTTTCTTTCTATCTCTAACAGGGCTATCCAGAGCAATGAAGTAGTTCAGATTATTATTCTTGCTATTTTAGACAACCGTGACCACATATGATTATGATCTAGACTTGGAAATGTTTATCTAAAATGTTCAGTCACTGTCATGAAGCTTATGCACAGATCCCCCGCCTACCTGCCACACACACACTATGTTCATTTCACTTGTTCTTTACTATTAGAAGAGCAATTGGCCAGACTTTACTGAAAGCAGAGGGGAAATGGCTGGTATACACACGATGTGCCAATTCCAGCCTGATTTAGAATCTTACCAACAAAGGAAGAACTTGATCCTATTGCAGAATGGAACATAGTACCCAGATCCCAACATCTCTATCAGGACCTGCATTTGGGACAAGCAAATGTCCCCTGGCCCTCGTTCAGTCACTTAATGGAGAAGATTCCAAAGACAGAATGCCACTGGTGTTCTTCCAATTATAGAGTCATCTGATTAGAATTACAGTAAATGCATAGCTCAGTTTGCATTGTCCTGAGGTGAACCACAAACCAAGCCACCCTGGTCAGAGCATCTGAGGGGATTAAACTCTGAAAGTCTGCTGCCTTGTCGCATTGGGGCACTCAGGCGAGGGCTGACCTAGAAATGAGACACTCCACTTCTGGAGACCCTAGAGCCCTGGGACCCGAGCTAGATGTATAATTGCATTAATGATGGAAGAAAAACCCAAATACCACACACTCCAGACATTAAAGCAACCCATATCTTTGGAAAAAAAGATTTGTCTTTGGGATAATTTTAGAATTAATTATTCCCATTTATTCCCAGGCTGTCAGCATTGAGATTTGAGAGGTGGTCAACAAAGCCCAAGTTTTTTTCAACCACAGAGTGGGATTTGGGGCCATGGCTAAATGGGGTTTCTTGCTCTGTCTGGCTGTAGAAGAATAAGGTAGGAATTCTACAGAGTCACAAACTCATCCATCCCCTTCCACTTCTTCCACTTACAGCGTGAGGTTTGGGGATCATTAGGGTTTTGGACCAAACCTGGCTGTTGTGTTACTGTTGTTTCTAACTTAACTACCAGACTGTTATGCATTACTGCCCCAAACCCAGCCAGAGGTTGGTACCACACTTTGAAGCCACCCAGTCAAAGTGTTATTGGATGAAACTCTGCTCTATTGGACCATGAAATGTGTTTTCCAAGGGACAGAGAATGACAGACACGCAAGCCGTGACTAAAAGTGTCTCACCAGAATGGTAACGCTCATAATGGAGCAAAAAGAAGCACCACCGTGTGATGGAATCTGTCCAAGTCCTCAGTAGAGCCAGGCCAGGTCACAAACCAGAGGGCACTTTGGAGATCAGCTATGGAAACTCTGTTTCCTCATCTGCAAAACTGGATGAATAGGTGCATAATGAGAGACGCACAATTACATTATTCTTTCTTTCCCTAAGGTAGCAGTTGAATTCTAGTCCTGCAACCTGCTAGCTGGGTGACTTTCCAAGATCTCTTTCTTCATCCAGACCAACTTACCTCACAGGGTTATCACGAGCGTCCAAAGAAAGCGATATGAGTTGGGGGTTACCCTGATTCAATTCAGGAGGGCGAAGTCTATTTTCTTATTTTGTATAAGTCTTGGAGAGGTCAGAAAGCTCCTTCATAATAGGCCTTCTTACAGCATTGGGGCTTTGACCACTTTCTACGACTCTAGGAAGCACAGTTGTATCAAAATCAGGGGAGGGACTTCCCTGGCAGTCCAACGTGGTTAGGACACCCCGCTTCCACTGCAGGGGGCCTGGGTTCCATCCCCTGGCCGGGGAACTAAGATCCCACAAGCTACACGGTACAGCCAAAAAAAAAAAATCAGGGTATATACAGGACTCAAATCAAAGAAAAAATATATATATATACACACACACACATATGTATGTATATATGTATACATAGTGTGTCTCTGCCATCTATGGCAGAGACACACTATATGGTGTATATATATAGTGTGTCTATAATACATATATACATACATACACATATATAACTGTATGTATTGTACTACATTACATATATACATAAACATGTAGAAGAGTACATTTTGTTTTAGTTTATCAAATTTCACAAGCAAACTTTTAACTGTCAGGGAAATTCACTCTCGGTCAGGAGGTGGAAGGAGAGAGTTGGACAGTGGGGGTGAAGGGGAAAGCTTTCATTATGGGTTGTTTAGACCAAACCAATCTGCCCCTCCTACCCAGCTATTCCTTGATCATGCCATCCATCACCTTGAACTCCACCTGCCCTGACTGATCACTGCACTACCTGTATTAAAAATGAAACTTAATCTGACATCAGTTCAGACTCCCGGGGCCCTCATCAACAGAAAATCTTGAAATTATGTGGAAGCCATCCATGAAATGCTGGTACTGAAAGTGTGTGGAAAAGACCTTATTTGCAGTTTGGGATTAGGTGATAGGGCAACAGCGAGCAGGAAAGAGAGCCCTTTCAATGGCAAACAGTGATCCAAAACCAGGTACAATACTACCCAGGGACTTTCTGTGAGGGCTTCAAGTCCTAGAAACACAGCGGGTCAGAGACCTTGGACCAGCCACTTTGTTTTGGAGCTGGGCAAACAGGGCCTCTGATCCAGGAAGTGACTGTGTCCAAGGTCATACCATCAATACGTGGCAGAACCGAGGCTGGAGGCCAAAATGCCCACTGATGTTCTGAGGACTGTCCCTGCCCTTAAACTCTCAGGGATGGGAATTTGCTGAATAACATGGACACATTTTCTCTTTGGTCTCTGAAGTTTGCAGGGTCTAAGTGTTCTTAGGCTTTTATACAACAAACCGGAAAACTCTGCCAGGGCTTCAGCTCTCAGAAAGTGGCAGCTCAGTGCTGTGGAAATCTGGATTCTCCTCCCAGCTCGGACACTAATCCTCGTGTCTGATGTGCTTTGGCTCCAAACTGAAGCCCCTTTGTAGCCCAGGAAGGAAAAGCGTGCAAGAAATGGAGGGAAATGAAAGCAGCGTTCTCTTTTCGGGAGCTTCCTAAGAAGCACAGTAGGGGTGTCCATGCCGTGCTTCTATTCAAATCCCACCTCTTTATTTAGAGATAGGTGGATATGGAAATGAAGACCCACCCCTGTCTACTAGTAGCTGACACCATTAAGTCCTGGGCTGTGCATGCATAGGGGCATGTATGTTTAATTAACACTCTGAAGCTCTTTTCTGACTTTTTACATCAACTCCAATGTTAATCCTTCAGGAAATGTCTATAGATAACTTGTATTTTGTCATTTCTTATTAGTATCAGTATTCTGAAAAGTACATAGGTGAGTTCCATTACACTCTACAGATGAAGATGCTGAGACACAAAGGTCCTAGTCATAGAGCAAAACCCAGGAATGTCACCAAGACCAAACACAGCTGTTGTTCCTCGGGATAAGCACAAGGGCATGGCTTCAATAACTGGATTCAGGGATCCCAACAAGGTGCCAACAGCTTCCAGACCATCCTGCTTTCTTATTTTGCTAGAATGCTTATTATATCATCTGTCTCCTCTTTGTTAATGCCATCCTACTGGGATAATACTCTCTGCCCTCTGCCCCCTGTTTCCACCACCCATTCAACACACACACACACACACACACACACACACACACACACACACACCATCTAATTACTCCTATATACTTTTTCAGATTCAATTTAAGTGCTATTTCTTCAAAGCAGCTCTTGCTTACCACCACCATCCTCCCAAAACATGTCCCCCTGTTCCATGGCCACTCACACCATCTTCCTTTCTTTCCTAACACTATCCAAGTTTGCAAATATCCATTGAAGTGTGACCTTCTGATATGGGTCTCTAACCTCCTTGATGGCAGAGACTGTCCCTGATTTTTACTCTCTGTTGTCCCCCAAACCCCTCACCCAGCACCTGATATCAAGGGAACAGTAAAGAGAGTAAGTACAAGGAAGAGCTGAGGGGTCAGCAGAACACACAAATACTCAAATCTTTAGTAATTCTCTCTCGCTGGTGGGGCATTGAAAGCTTATCTCAACAGCCCAGCATCTCCCCAACATCTGCTAAGCCATGCTACTCTCCTTTACACCTGCCGTTTCCTATACTTCCTCACTGTAGGGTGCTTGTAGTTGTCTCAGCCCTGGCTTCCCTTCCCCACGTTCTTGGTCTATAAAAGCCTCAACCTTGACGTCAGTCGAAAATAACTCTGGGAAATCTTCCTTGAACTCTTCACAGAATATGAAAAATCCCTTGCTCTGCTTTCCCACTGCATCCCGAGGTCAGTGTTACAGTGTGCCAGGGCTGAGCCCCTGTGTCCTCCATCTCCATGGCCCCCCTGCGGGTGCTGCCCATCGGTGGAGCTCAGATAATATTGAGTGAATGAATCAAAGGATCAAGGGTTTCCAACATGACATGTTGAGCTTCTCAGGAGCAAAATGCCTCTATTAACCACTTTGGGGCTATGCTTTGCTCATAGTAGGTATTCACCATGTGTTGACTGGAGTGCCATCCTCCCCCTAGAGATGATAGAGTAATGTAGTGGAAATGATAGAGAAATGATAGAGAAATGTAGTGGAAATAGCGTGAGCTTTGAAATCATTCAGTTATACTCGCTACGTGACCTTGGGAAAATGGCTTAACCTCGTGATCCTCGTGTTCCCCATCTGAGGAAAACACCCCTGCCCTAAGGCCACTGTGGTGGAGGATGGATGTTAACATGTCTGGCACTGCCTGGCCCCCCAGAGGTGCTCCGCCCACATTAGTTCCTTTTTTCTCCTTTCCTTTCTGGGAGTCACAGAGACTGGCCAGCCTTCTCCCTCAGCCTCCTGGGAAGCAAACGATAGAAAAGGGATTGGAACCTGGAGTGTGAGACCCATTCCCTTGTTCCAATCTGGCCAGCAGATGGCAATACCTATGCCCAGTGGCTCCTGCCCAAACCCTTTCCGTCCCCGATGGAGGGGAAGGTGACAGGAAGAGGCTCACAGGATGACTCAGCTCCAGTGACTAAGGTGAGGAGGTAGTGGTAGTGGGAAGGGCACGGGGGGCTGGAGAGGAAATGAGTGAATACCCTATCTGATGAAGGATGGCTCGAAGATAAAGGTGTGTGGCCCTGGTAAGTTCCAGGCTCTGACATGGTGCAGACAGGCAGGGGCCTGTGCACCCTCTCACGACCCCCCACACCTCACCTCATGGTGAGCTAAACCCTGCCGGCCGAGGGGGACCTTCCAGAGCAGATGCTGGGTGTCATTCTGCCCTCTGGAAGCTTTCAGCCCAAGGACTGAGCCACATTTGGATACCACTTTTGATGAACTGGTTTTTAAAAAGTGTCCCATATCACCAAAATCAGTGTGCAGGGGTTCTAATCCTGACAGCTGCCTGATTGCCAAACTGGGCCTCTCTCCTGGGTTCCAGACTGTCTTCCCCACCTACACTACCACTTTGATATCCCCAAACATTGCACGTGCAACAAGTTTAAAATTGAAAATGTTCCCCCTCCCGCCCACCTCCCTCAGTTCCTCTTCTCACTGGCTGTACCACCATCTACCCAACCAGCTAACGTAGACCCCCCCTGGGCCTCTCCTCTACCCATACTCCCATCGCTCCACGATCCATGTCAATTTCAGTTCCTGAATATCTCACTCCATTTCCTCCTCTCCTTCCCCACTTACCGCTGACTCTGGCTGGACCTTTGTCATCATTCACTAGGACTCTTTCTGGCCTCTTCTAAATGGTCTCCCTGACTCCTGATTCTCTTCGGTCTTTTCCAGACTGTCCACAGAATGCTATGTCCAAACCTCACTTCTTATGTTGTTATCACCCTGCTTAACATTCTTCAATGCTTCCCCAGTTCCTACAAGAAACAGCCCAGACTCCTCAGTCTGGTGTATGAAGCACTTCAGGATCCAGGACCTGCCCACCTTCTGGTTTCGTCTGCTGATCCCACCTCACAAATCCTATGCACAGAGACACCACCTAGACTGGAGCTAACCCTCAGAGTCCTGGTATCACGTGCACTCTTTCCTCCTCTGGGTCTTTGAACATGTTGTTCTTTCCACAGGTAAGCATTTCTCTGCCTTTGGCAACATTGTTTAACTCTCTAGATTCAGCGGAAAGGTCATCTCCTCTGTGTGGCCCTTTCAGATACTCAGAAATGCTCTGGTACCTCCTCTGAGCTCTCTCTCAAACCATGGTCACTCTTACTAAGCACCCGTTGGCACTGTAACTTCTTGTTTATACATGTCTCTCTCCACTTAGAGATACTTGGAGGCAAGTGCTTTCACAGAATGCCTATGTAACAAATGTTTTTTGAATAAATAAAATATTAAAGACAAGCATGAAATAATAAAGTCACTTTTGTCCTCTGATCCTCAGTGTTTCCATCCATAAAATAGGCATCTGATCCAGGTACCTTACAACTCTATCAGCCTCAGAGTTTATACAGCATCACACTCCCGGCCCACTCATTAGTAGGAGATATTGCTGAGTTGTTTTTCCCAAGGAAGGAGTGGGACTGTGGGTCCACCCACACTCAAAGTGGCTTGTCTCAGAAGCTCCGATTGAAATCACAGAACTGCTCAAAGCCAGTGCTCTACAAGAGGACCCAGAAACCACCACAGGCCAGGACTCTAACCACATCCCCAGCAAGTCATGGGCATCATCCACCCCCGTGCGTGCCTGTCTGTGGGCACTCACACAGGCATTGCCGCAGTCCTCAGGCAGGCACAAGAGGGTGACACATCTGTGCAAAGGAAGTCACCCACACAGTCTCACCACCCCCAGGTCTTATCTCCATGGTTCTTGTACCTCCCAGCACCAACCCCACACTCACAGACCCACAGAGTGTTGGGTCATCTGCCTGAAAATCTGGAGGTCTACCCGTCGGACCACAGCATATTTCAGCAGATAAGACAGGTGCACCCGTATTCTGATGGCTCTCCTCCTCTGACCCCCCTCATTAACCTGCCCCTCACTAAACAGCTCCTGCCAGCATGCTGGCGTGAGCAGACTTGAGCTCACCTCACAGCTTTCTCTGGGGAAATTATTTGATCTCCCTTAGCCTCAGTTTTCTCATCTATAAAATGGCCCTAGTGGCCCTGCTTACCTTCCTTACGTAAGTATTACCAAAATGCAATGAGCTAATACATGTGAATGTGTCTCGTAAACACAGGCACAATGCAAACATGTAGAATTCATAGGAGTAATTATACTAGTACACACTAGATTCTGTCTCTAAGGAAAAGCACCTTTTCAAATGTAAAGGAACAATTCAAATCCAAATATTTATTGACTACATACTTTGTGCCAGACACAGTGCAAAGGGTTGTTACCAATCTTAGCCATAACTCTTCCGTAACTGAATTCAACAGTGCTGTGGTTTAATATTTATATGTCTGGGGCTTCCCTGGTGGTGCAGTGGTTGAGAGTCTGCCTGCCGATGCAGGGGACACGGGTTCGTGCCCCGGTCTGGGAAGATCCCACATGGCGTGGAGCGGCTGGGCCCGTGAGCCACGGCCGCTGAGCCTGCGCATCCGGAGCCTGTGCTCCACAACGGGAGAGGCCACAACAGTGAGAGGCCCACGTACCGCAAAAAAAAAAAAAAAAAAAAAAATTATATGTCTGAAGTCAAGAGTTTCATCTTTCGAGATATATATGTGTGTGTGTATGTATATGTGTGTATTATATATATATATATATTCATGCATTTTACGTATATGGGAATAGAAACAATATTTGCATATGAACAGGTGTGTGTACGTGCACATGTGTGCGCTTGAAAGAAAAGAGTACTTGCCCAGGAATCAGGAATGAAGTGTAACGAAAAAAGCCATGAGTTTTGGAATCAGACATACATACCTAGGTTCAAATCCTGATGATGACTCTATGACATATTAGCTTTTTGACTTGAGACAAGTTTTAAATTCACTGAAGCCTCAATTTCCCCATATTAAACACAGAAATCATGAAAATTCTCTCAGAGGTCTGTTGTGCAAATTAAATCATGCGCACACAATATTGAATGTCATCTAGCACAGAGAGGGCTCCACAGATGCCCCTCTCTCGGTTCTGTGCTCTTAACTGTTCCTCTCACGCACTGTGTGACCTGGGGCAAGCCCTGCAGGCCCCTGCCATGTATTTTCTCCTCTACAGAATGAGAGGGATGGACTTGATTTACTGGAATCCTTCCAGCCCCAGGATGCCAGTGTCGTACAGCAAATATCTCATGCCTGTGCGTGGATTTCAATCATGAGCACGGCCAAAGAGAAGCCCCCTCAGCCTGGTGTTTGCTCCATTCCCAAAGCGTTTCCTTTCTCCGAACGTGCCATTTGCTGACTCTCATATTTTCAATACAGGGCCCATTGATGGCTCTGAAAAGGAATGTCCATTGCAGCTGCGGGGCCACTTGAGCCCTCCAAGCAACGCTCTCAAGCCCGCTCTGTCTGTGAGCTCTGTGTTTTCAGAGCCTGTTGTTACAGGGCTGTCTGGAATCCTCAACACCTGCATGTCAGCTTCCTGGGCCCTTCCCCTCCCCTCCTCCTCTCCCACCCTCTTCTCCCATTTGCATCTGAAATGCAGCTGCTGGGGTCCTACAGAGGGGAGCCCGGTGGACAGGACAGTGTCTTGTTTGGTCTCCCTCCCCTGAGTCAGACTGAATCTGAGCCTTCTCTGTGAGAGGTCTCTTGTTGCCTCTTCATTATGTTTAAATTAGCCTCATCTGCAGGAGAATTTTTTTTTAATAAAATAAAATAAAACCACCACAAAGGACCAAAGCAGATGACATCTGTTGTTTCAATGAAAGCTTTTTCTGTCCTGAATTAGACTAAAAAAAGAAGAAAAGAAAGGAAAAAAAGAATAGGGCTGGGCTTCATTTGTACCATTCCTCCCCCAAAAACATAACAAACAAAATGAGTGTCGCTGGGGGCAAGGGGGTGTGGAATGGGTAACAAGAACGAGAGAAGGAGAGGAAAGGAACCCTTCCCGCTTCTTCAGCGGTTCTGCCATCTCACCACACCAGGAATATTCAGACACCATTCCCGTTAAGTGTGTTCAAATTTATATTCTCTCTGCACATTTTATGGGCAAAATATTGAACAACTCTTTAGCCGTTATCCCAGCCTTCCCCAGTCATCTCTTTTGATCGAATACCGCAGGTGCAGGTGGTACCTGGAATATAATTTGAGAAACAATGACCTACATGCCGATAACCTCCAAATCTTTATCTCCATCTTAGCTCTTGTGTACACACTAAAACCCCCCAACCCAGCTCCCAGGCTGAACTTCACCCCTTCTCTGCCAGCACCTGCTTCTTGCTCTGGGTTACTGTCTCACTAAACCTCACCCGGGCTGATTCCTGGGTATCCTCCTCCAACCTCCCTCCTTCTCCGGCACCCCACATCCAACCCCCTGCCGCTTCCTGCCCATGCTTCCCCTAAACATCTCTTGGTCCCTCCTCTTCTCTCCTCCGTTGTCACTGCCTGAATCCGAGCCACATGCCTCTCTTGCTTCACTTGTCTAGATAGGCCCCACCCAGCAGCCAGCATTGCTGATTAGGCTCACTCTGAGCAAAACACTTGGTGGGTCCTAGGATACAGTCTATACCGCTGAGCTTGGCTTCCCAGAATGTTCATGAGCAGGCCCCTGCCTATTTCTCTGACTCATCCTACCTACTACCCTCTACTCCAGCCCAAGCAAACGTCCTTCAGTCTCTACCTTGCTTCATGCTTTTTCACCGGGGGGGCCTTTGCATATGCTGGCTCCTCTACCTTTCTGACTCTCTGCATGTAGATTTCCTCTCCTCACTCTTCAAGTCTCAGTTTAAATGCCCCTCCTCCAGGAAGCCTCCCCTGACCACACTTCTGTCCTCCTCCCCCGCAACTACCTCCACCAAACTAGGTTCGTGCTTCTGCCATGTGTTCTCAGGGCACAGTGTGCTACCCTTCTCAGAGCCCTAACTCAATTCATCATTACTACTTACTTCATATTCTGTCTTCTCTGCTGAAAAGCCAACAATGTGGGCATCTCTTTTCATTTGCTCTAATACTGCCATGACACAAGTCTTTTTTTTTTTTTTTTTTTTAATGGCTGTGTTGGGTCTTCGTTTCTGTGCGAGGGCTTTCTCTAGTTGTGGCAAGTGGGGGCCACTCTTCGTCGCAGTGTGCGGACCTCTCACTATCGCGGCCTCTCCCGCTGCGGAGCTCAGGCTCAGCGGCCATGGCTCACGGACCCAGCCGCTCCACAGCATGTGGGATCTTCCCAGACCGGGGCACGAACCCGTGTCCCCTGCATTGGCAGGTGGACTCTCAACCACTGCGCCACCAGGGAAGCCCAACACACAAGTCTTTTAACTGATGAACTTCAAATGCTCCTGCTCCTTTGCTGAAAAGATCACTTTCAGCAAGAGGAAAAATAAAAATCATAGTTCTGAAATGGAATTCTTCCTCTGGAATTTTGGGTATATTTCAAAGTAGCACCATAAATCTGGACTAGGAAAGTTGTCTACAGCTTCAATTTTATTTCCAGGCCCCAGTCCTGCACAACCAAACTTTGGTACAAGTTCAAGACAAGACTCCTTCATGTGCGAAATTAACCTGATAAACAGAGCTCCTCACCTCCATCTTGAAGTCCCGGAGACCATTTCCACCTGAAATTTTTCGTTTCAACCTTTCCCATAGTCCCTGAGGCTTGCCAGGCTCCTTCCACAGCACAGAACATGGTGGAGTAAGGGGAGGTTGGAAAAGAAAGGGAACCAACTAGACATGATTGCTGACCGAGTGCCGGGCACTCTTCAATGTATTACGTAATCTCCCCTAACAGCTCTGTGAGGTGGACGCCGCCTTCCTCCATTTACCATATGGAAACTGTGGCACAGACAGGTAAGGTGACTGGTCACACTTCTGTAAACGGCAGAGCTGGCACGTGAACTCAGATCCACTGACTCAAATGGGCCAACTCTTTGATTCCAGGCTGATGATTTTCCTTCTCTTTTTTAAAGATTCTTTTGATGTGGACCATTTTTTTAAATCTTTATTGAATTTGTTACAATATTGCTTCTGTTTTATTTTTTGGTTTTTTGGCTGCAAGGCATGTGGGATCTTAGCTCCCCGACTAGGGATCAAACCCACACCCCCTGCATTGGAAGGCAAAGTCTTAACCAATGGACTGCCAAGGAAGTCCCCAGGCTTGTACTTTTCAAGGAGGGGGAGTCCCAGAAGAGGAGTCTGGCACAGAACCAGAAGCTTTCTCCCAGCCTGAGAACCTTAGCAGAATTCTGCATAGTAGACATAGGAAAAAACAAAGGCAGAATGGGGAAAACCAAGTTCTATTGAAAAGCACACAGCATTGGAGAGAAAAAGCTGGAAACCAGGAAGTTCTCTCATCCCTTTGAAATGTCACCAGCCTAGTCTTGCCTCCCAGGCAGGTGTCATATGGTTCAAGGCAGATCCTTGGTCTTCTCCAAGCATGTTGCCACATCCCTCATCCACTTAACTTCTAGATGCTCAGGGACCCTACTGTTTGAAGGGAACTGATTTTTTTAAAGAACACTTCCTGATTGAGAACGCAGCTATTTTTCTCTAGGCCAACATAGCAAGCTTAGGATTCTATTTTGATGGTGGGATTTGCTAGTAGTTGGGTGGCATCTTTTTTTCTCTTCTGGTCATCTCACATTCTTTCTAGGATTTTCTCCCTTGGGAAGTGGAAATGGAGCATGTTTGCAAAGTCAGACAGTGGGATGGTTCTACAAAGACTGCTTTGTTCACTAGATTGCTAGTTATGAATGAGTGGGGAAGATTGAATTTGCTTACCATTAAAACCCCTCCGCATACTGGAATTCTAGAGGCTAAACTCTAGCGCACACACAGAGCTGAGATGGAAAATCCAATGTGAGGTCAATGCTCCGAACTGATTCATCTTCTAAACTCAAGCCATTTTCCCACTTTCTTGACCAACAGGTGGGCCAACATAACGATAGTCGCCTCCCTTCCGGGGTGGAAGGAATCACGTGCATTTGGAGCGGACAAAGAAGAGCAGGGAGAAGTGAACGTGGTTGATGAGTAATCAGCTGATATTTATTGAGTATCAGACATCGTAAAAATACTATTACGTATGTGATTTAATTTACTCTTAAATCGTGCTGTTAGGTTGGTATTTTTAACTCCCATTTTATAGATAAATCAAAGTTCAGAGACATTCACTGGCTTTCCAGAAGACATGTAGCTCCTTTGGACTCTTTATTCTCAACCTCTCTCAGGTTTCTGTAACCACCTTGGAAGAAATTTCAGGGCTCAAAAGAAAGCAGAGCCATGGGTTCTGCAGGAACGTACCGGAACTCTTGTCTGTGGCATCCCAGGGCTGGAAAGGGACGAAGAGAAGGGAGGCCGAGCAGAAATTACACGGACTGGATTTGAAGCCTTTTGAGAAGAGGCGGTGGGGGGGAACAGTGACATTTTGTACTTAGTATCTTCTCCCACATTTTTTGTGCACCTCTTTTCAAATCTCCAGGGTTATTTAGACAATGAGAAGCTCCTAAAGAAGGAGGGAGCAAGTCTTGAACAGTTGGCTTACACGTTCCCCAGGATTTACCTGGCTTGTTAAAGGCAGAGACAATAACCCAAGGGGCGGAAGGAAAGGAGGTCCAGTCATGGAGTGGCTACCCTTGCCAGGCTCGGGATGAAGAATAGGGGTTGTGTCTAATCCCTGCCACATGAGCCAGTGAACTTTGAGCAGAGAGGGAAAAACAAAAAACAAAGCTCTCAGTCTCACATTCCTTCCACGTCCAACCAATATCCTAACATCTCAAAGCTCAGTGCAAAACAAATATCAAAATGAATTCCATAGCTAGCCACAGAATAAAGATGGCTATTCCCATTTTATGGCTAAGGAATTTTAAGTATTATGAAAGTCAATGGTTTGCCCATGCTTGCTTTCAATACATATTAATTAAGCTCCTACGATAGGCCCAGAACTGGACACAGTGGCAAACAAAGCAGATATAAAGCCTATAGGCTAGTGAGAAAACAGATGATCACATTAAAATTCAGCACAGAAATAAATATAAAATTACAAGTTATGATACAGTAATGAGAGGGGAATGCACAGGGAAACGTGAGGGAAGTCCTATCTAAAGAGGTGGCAATATGCTGTGAGCCAGGACAGGAGCAGAGGGGCAAGCAGGCAGCAGGCACAGCCTGTGCAAAGGCCCTTAGGCTGGAAAGCAAGCAGTCTCAAGGGGGCCAGGGAAAAAGAAAAGGCCAGAGAGCAAGGCAGGGGGCATATTTTTTTTTTTATTGGGGTATAGTTGTTTTACAATGTTGTATTAGTTTCCATTGTATAGCAAAGTGGAGTTCACCCGTGCTATACAGCAGGTTCTCATTAGTTATCTATTTTATACATATTAGTGTATATATGTCAATCCCAGTCTCCCAGTTCATCCCACCCCCAACCCATACCGCTTTCCCCAGCAGGGGACATATTATGTAGGGCCTTCTAAGCTATGGCAAGAACTTTGAACTTTATTCTAAGTAGTGGAATGGAAACCCATTGAAAGATTTGAGATGGGGAACAGACGTGATCTGATTAACATTTTTTTTTTTTTTTTTTTTTTTGCGATATGCGGGCCTCTCACTGTTGTGGCCTCTCCCGTTGCGGAGCGCAGGCTCAGTGGCCATGGCTCACGGGCCCAGCCGCTCCCCGGCATGTGGGATCTTCCCGGACCGGGGCACGAACCCGCATCGTCTGCATCGGCAGGCAGACTCTCAACCACTGCGCCACCAGGGAAGCCCTGATTAACATATTTTTAAATTACCCCACTAATTGTGGAAAATGGAGTGGATGAGGATGGTAAAATATTGCTGAAGTCCCTGTAAAAAGCTGACGAATTGAGCCCGGAGAGACATAAATCCTGGTCCTTGGCCTAAGCCACAAAAGTCTTTATTAAAAAGCCATTATTCGTGACTTATAATTTTTTAAAATATATACCATTTTATTAAACAGAATCTTATTTTTTCAAAAATCTTATCAGCTAGGATGAACTAAAGTTCTAGGGGTTGCTTCAGGGCAAGGCCATGTTCAGCTGGCTTTCCTGACCCCCTTTCTCTGCTTTCCAGGTTTTCCAAGAACAGGAGTTGAGAAGGGTAGTCATAATTGGGGAATAAGTAAATAGGTCATTTGCATCTGATTTTCCTACCCAACCTCAACGTCATTACACAGCAGCAGCAACAAATGTCAGTGGCAGGAAGTACACAACAAGAAGAATTAACCACAATTTTTTTTCATCCAAACTTACACACACACTGTCACACATACATACAGTTGGTTTGAAGTGGGGGGGAGGGGAGGTAGCCAGTTTTCTCACATTTTTAACCAATAGAATCTCACATCAGTCATCAAAACAACAGGCTTTCAGGCAGTTGACCTTTTGTGTCAGCGGGTTTTGTGGGGGGAGGAGAGAGAAAAGAGAGAGAAAACTTGGGCTTTGCATCATTTGTTATCCTAATAGTTGAACACTGAATCAGTCTTCTGTTACAGACACATTAATTTGATGATGATACGGTCCATGGGTTATTCAGGCATATAAAGTACTCTTGCTTAATTGCAAAATTAACAATGAAATAGGATAAATCATTACCAAGCTAGAGGTTATTCCGGGACTTGTAGGTTTTTCCACCCCACTCAGTTCATTTTCTCCATCTAAAGTTGTTTTTGACACTTAGAAGGAAAAATCTGGTCTAAGGCAACAGTACATGGCACACCAGCATTCAGCCCTCAAGCCATTAGTGGGCTCACGTTCACTCAGAACAGGAACTGCTGGTAGATCCATTTCACAAGAGGTTCCAAGTCCCTCAGCCTCCAAAGTGTTCATAACCATCTCAGATGCACAGCACTGCAGGAACTTATCCGTAGCCCCAAGAAATCCACCTTGAAACCCGAAGGCTGAGATCTTGGTTTCCATTTTTATTACATCACTCCTTGCCTGTCACTTTGTTTCTTTTTAGGAGCAGCCTATTTTTCAGGTGCTGGACAGCCTTAGGTCAAATATCTACTATATTCCAGGCACTGTGTTAAGTGATGAAAATACAAAAACAAAGACCTGCTTCCAGATCTCAACAAGCTGGCCTTCTAGTTGGTCACAGGCTTCTCTTCCTTCTGTGACTCCATAAGAAATGTCTGGCTACTGCTTAGGGCCCATTGTCGTGCTGTAGCAAAGGCGTGCAAAGACATAGAAAAGGAATTTAATCAGGGAACGCGTGCAGAGGAGGTACGATTCGAGTTGGCCTGAAACTGAATTAGGAGGAGCCGGTCATTTGGAGAAGGGGAGGAGAGGGCATTCACATCAGAGGGACCAGAATGAATCAAGGCAGGGAAGCTTGAGTGCACATGAGGTATGGGGTCATTACTGTGGTGAGGCAAGCAGCAGCCAGGTGTTTTTCCTATCTTGGGAGAAAGCTTTAGTGGCCAAACCTATCCTCCAAATCTGGGAGTGTTAAGCACTTACCCTATATAATACAGAAGAAAGAATTCTTGATCAGAATTCGGGAGACCCATTATTCCTGTGTCTAACACACTGCATGAGCTTGGTCTGATTATTTCACCTGGCTGTGCCTCAGTTGGCTCATCTGCAAAATGGGGGATAAAGATCCCTTTCCCATCTACTTTGCAGGGTGCTTTTGAAGGTTAAGCAGGAAAGTAGATCTGAAAGTTTAACTTCAAAGCTTCCAGTCCTTTGTGATAAGAGTGTTAAGCACTGATAGCAAATTGAAGAAATGATTAGTCTTATTTCTAGTGGGCCTTGTCATGACGTGATTTCAGGGACCAGCAAGTCAACCAGTGACTGAAGTGAAGGGACCATGACTGAGACTTGTGTGGATTTTATATTTCATTCCACTTAAAAACATGTGTTCATCCAGTATTTTATTGATTTAACAGATAGATAAAACTGGCTCATAAAGAACATTCCAAGTGAAAAGTAGAACCAAGCATCTAAACTGCTTATTCTGTGCCTTTGCAAATGACCCTGATGGTCACTATACTAACAGGTTCAATCCCTGAGAATTTCTGAAAGCCACTGTTTAATGAAAAACAGGTACCATGTGATTCAGAAAATAAGAGTTTGAAATAGCCTCCAAGATCCCTTTCAGCCCCAATGCTTCTTAACCATCCTGCACATGGTGCTGCAGCCAGACCCCAGCACATAGGACCCTTTCTGAGTTGCCAGATGCCTGCATCTGGGTAATCCTGCGTGTGGCTCAAAGAGACTGGGGTTTATGTTATGGCTGTGAATGTAGACTATACACTCCCTAGAGACTCGGTGAGATGAAACAGGGACATTTCTAGAAGAGCTTTCCACTGCAACCCCAAGCAGTTTGGAGAAAACCAGGGAGTGAAAAAAGCAACTCATTACTGTCTTGAAGGGAAGATTTCCCAGTGTGTGACAGGTAAGATCACAAGATGATGGAAATAAGAAAATACCAAAACAGTTCACTCTTCTCCTGCACCTTACTTCTGAGGGGCTTAAAACATTTGATAGACACGGATGTCCCTTTTCATCATCTGCAAGTTGCTTCATCTTCCAAAACTGCAAAGCTTCCCCTTCCCTCCTTTTTAAGGAATATTGAGCAGATCAAGTGAGAATTGGTTTGAAAACAGCCATGTCTCTGGTGATCACTGCTTAGAGACAGACAGGCCTTGACATTTGTTCCATTCCTCCCAGACAGCAATGACATGACTGTGTTCCCCTGCTGTTACACAGAGAAGAAAAGACAGGTCCACACGGCAAGCCCAGAGGCCTAGCAGGAGGTGTCAGCTCTGCTGTGTGTCCTTGAGCAAAACAATTTACTTTTCTCACTTTGGATCTTTTTTCATCATTATCCTCAGATGGTAGACATGACCTCTAACATCCCTTCCAGTTCCGATACCTTGTAAAACTAGGACTCCTCTGATCATGCTGTACTAACTTAGTAAAGACCAAGAACCGTGAAAAGGGAAAGCGTAGCCTTTGCCTCTTGTTTCCTCACTTCTAACATGAGGATAATAACACCTACTTTGTAGGGTGGCTGGAAAGATTAGATACAATAGACGCAAAGCTGCTAGCACAGTGCCTGGCACTCAGTAGGTGCCCCATCAATGGAAACTTTTAAATCAAAACCTAAAGATTTCCAGTTTCAGCCTCTGCGAGCCTGATCTTTGCAGTCCCGGGCAACTCTGTGGCTTGAGCATATGGCCCCTGAGTTGCTGCTCCCACTGTGAGTTCTAAGTCCGTTTTGGAGTCTTCTATTCCATCCAGAAGCCACATGGAGAGTCTGTGAATTTTTCTGTCCCTTTTGGCTGGAACCTCGTGCCTGTGTCTGTTAGCTCCAGGTGTCTGTGGGTGGGGCCTTTATGAAGACCAACCACTTGGTCCACTGTATTGAGCCTACAGAGGCTTCCTCCACCCGCTGTGACTAGGGGGGATGGAGTGCTGGGGAACTGGAGCCTGAAGCAGGGAGCGTGTGTCCTTCTGTGTCTGCTTTACCAAGCTGCGATCCTTTCAGGGTGATAAGCACTGGAGAAGGGTAAGTCTTCATCACAACAGCGATGTCGGTGCCCGATGCCGGCACCGTACAGACTGAAAGACTGAAAGCCGTAGTAATGTGTCTCACTGGCTCAGAGCCCCCCATCCCCTGCAGAACCTGACCAAAAAAAAAAAAAAAACAATCAGAAAATTCCACTTGCTTTTTCGTATTTAATGAGGTCGAACATTCTTAAGGAATGAAAAGCACAGCTCCCGCCTAGCTTTTAATTAGCTTCAGGAGCCCTTGTTTCAAACTAGCCTCATTCCCAAAGCTATTCTCTCTCTGCTCTGAATGAGATGGAAATTCAATTGCATTCTCCTTGTCAAGTCATAATAAGATGCTCCCTCCCCCTCAAGGTCACATGGGGAAAGACACTCAGGAGCCAGCCAGACACTGCTCTTTTTGACCCCAGCAGGACACCAGACCTTGAAAAGGGCAGTTTAAAGAATTCTAGTTTGACCGAACTTGGTGGCTGGTTGGTTGGTTTTTTTGGTGTTTTTGGGAAACTACTGTGTGAAATTGGGCTGTTACCTCCACATGTACAATGAAAAAAAAAAATTTTGGAGTTTAGAGCCAAAGTGACCAGGCTCAAATCCTGCCTCCTCGGCTGAGTGCCAGTGCAAGTTAACTAAACACTCGAAGCTTCTGTTCCCTCATTTGTGATGCAGAAATTGACGTCTACCTTGTAGGATGACTGGAGGGACCAAATGAGTAAACTGTAAGCCCCGGACATCATCAGGCCTCAGTAAACATTGTTACTCTTTCCGCTCATCTGTGAGACAGAGCGAATCACCCCCACTTCACCCATTTCACTGGGTTGAAACAGTGACGCAAAGGGATTATATGTATTCAGAGGCTATAGGAGCCTGGGTTTCGCAGTTGCAGGTCAGGGTTCCCATCCCAGTCCTGCTCCTTTCCCCCTGTGCCAACTTGGGCAATTTCCAGAGCCTCGCACTTTCCTCGCATTGAAAGTGGGGATATTATCGGTCGCCTCTCCATAGGATTACTGTAAGGGCTAACAGAGGTCGTGTCCAAAAAGCCCTTGCCTAGCGCCTGGCACATGGCAAGCGTGCAATAAATATTAGCTAATAACAGTGATGGCATCTGAGAGTGCGCTGTAAAGTTTAAAAGTCCTCTAAGCCGGCCATCTCAAATCCTTTTGGGAAGGAATGTGCCACTGTTACCGGTGTTTATGTAAATGGAAGTGGTTATTATTTATGTAGGAGAACATTACTGAGTATGATGCAGGAAGAGGGAGAGAACAATACAGAGAAAGACAAATTTACGATGGGCTTCAAAGGGGAATGAGGAGGAAATAACTTCTCACCCAGCACAGTGGAAGCATCCCCGTATATTAGCTGCAAGCTGCCTGAGTGCAAAGATCACATCAATGGAGTCTTCTCTAAGGAAAGCAAAAAAAAAAAAAAAAGAAAAAAAGGAAAGGAAAGGAATGGAATGGAAAAGAAAGGGGAAGAAAACTTGATTCTATTTCCTCTAAAATTAATCCTCAGGCTGTATTTATCCAACAGAATCTTACTAAACACCCACCCCAGGGGAGATTCCCGGACACTGGTGGCTCTCCCCTCAGGGAATCTGAGGTCTAATGAGGATCTGAGGACAAGTACATAAATAACTAATTAAAGGTAGAAAGGGAAGTATCATGAGTCATTATCTTCATCATTATTAGAAGTCATTTTTATGGAATTCCCCATATTTAGTATATCATCCTTTTTTCCAAAAAAGAATTTTGAACAATTTATAACATTAAAGAAGATCTACACTGAGGTATAAAAAGATAGAACTAGATATTTAGATTAAAACAAAAAGAAATGGCAAAGGCTAATATAATTGTTAGATTAAGCATTAGATTCAACTCTGAGCTTCCTGGAAGTCAGGGCAAGATGGGAAACACATTATTATAATTTAATATTTCTCAAACGCTAACACTCTCTTAAGCGATATTCAGAAAACTAAGCAAGGCCTAATCCAGTAACCTTGCATTTTCTATTCATCAAACAAAAGCAAAAGGCATGCGTGACTGTGGAATTTTGAGACATTCAGGTAGCCAGTAACCATTATCAACCTGTAAGACCATTATTTTAGAAAAATCTGTATGACATTACACTATTTTGTTGTTGTTTATCATTTCTGTTGGGACTGTTTCTCAGCTAGAATGCAAGCTGTTTCACTTCTTGTGTTTTTAAGAAAAAAATAAATATACTTGAAAACACAGAGCAATCTTTGTATCATTATGCTAGACCTGCTAATCTTATTTTCAACAAGATTTCAGTGCCCAGAGGGCTTTAATCTGTCACAGGGCTCTCTTGGGTTAATTGCTGCTGTTCTCAAGTCATCCCCACACAGACAGGTAGGTGGGAGTGAGGAGAATTAGCCAATTGCACAGAAAAATCAAAGATGTTTGCTTGCAAGCGTACCTGCTTCTGAGAATTACCATGAATTTTGCATGCCACTGACTAAGAAAGGAAGGAAGGAAGTGATGTCTTGAAGATCCTGGGCTGGGACGGGCTGCGGTGAAAAAGACCAGCTGTTATTCTTCTTCTGGCTGGTTTCTGGCCTGTTGTGATGTCCTTTATGAATCTACGAGAATTTGAACTTCAAAACCTGTTTTAAAAGGTGTCCTGCCTTCTTTTTTTAACGTAATCCTTAAAAGTCTCATGAGTTTGATTAATGAGGAAGAATTTTTTTAATAAAAAATAGAATAAAAGACAAGCAATCAGGAAGGGGAAGGGATGCTGCTCTAAGAGAAAGAAAAAGAGAATTGCAAGAGGAGGAGAAAGAAAAGAAGGGTCACAGGGCAGAGGCATCTGACCACTTCTCGGCTTAAGCCCTGCAGTGCCCTTGGAAAGGGGCACCCAGCCTTTGACCAGTTGAGAGAGAGCCCTGCTCGGGGAGGGGTCTGGACCGGGAGCCCTGTGACACGTGCCGGCCAGTCCCACACACATCTGTTTGATTTGGCTCTACTCACTGACCAGCTGCTGGCACTGAATCAGAAGGGGCAGGTGGGAGTGTTGGGGGAGGGGGAAGGGAGAACGGATTATGCACAGTTGTTCCAGAAAGGGGCAAAGGGAGGAGGCTGGGAGGAATGAGGCTGAGAGGGGCCCGGAGGCAGGCAGGGGCAGGAAGCCCACAGCTGTTGTGGTGGGCATTGGAATTAGTCACCCTCTGCAGCAGGTGAAGGCACTGAGTCAGCAGCACGGGACGTGGCCTCTGTAGACATCCAGGCCCTGGGCCAGGTTTGGGCGAAGTGTCAGGAGTGCTTTCTCACTGTCCCCTTTGACCCATCCACTGTCCCACTAGTAGTGAGCCTGTCCAGACTTCCAAACCAGCCACCATATTGCTTCCCTCTTTTTCCTACAAAATTAAACCTTTTGTTTTCTACCTCAGACAATTTTTTTTTTTTTGTCTTTCTGAGCTCACAAAGACTTACTTTCTCTAAGCTCTTAAGATCCTCCCAACCATCTAGAGAGAAAGCTGGAAAGAATCAGCCTGCCCACTTTACAGAGGCCCCAGGAAGTGTAAGCAACATTCCTGAAGTCACCTGGCTCGGCCAGTGGAAGAACAATTTGGGCAAATGCTGACTCTTCCACCTCATCACCATTTGCTCTGCCAAAATTTGCTCTGGTCCACAATTTCTACCACGTGCCAAGAGGCTGAGTTGCTGCGTGGTGAATGTACGGGGGAGAGCAGTATTTTTACGTCATCCCAGTGTGAAGTCTTACCTAAGCACGAGTTCTTTGCTCACCATTTTCTCGACACCATGTGCTGGAAACCATGCTGGTTCTCTCAAGTAGTTCACCTTGTGGCCGATCCCTTTCTAGGTCTCTAGCCAGTGTCCATTACCCAAAGGGAAGCCATTCAAGTCACGTCTGCAGGTTTGAAAATCTCACACGTTCATCACCTTTGCTACTGAAAAAGTTCTCTTCCCACTGCTGGCATCACATGTGACAAAAGAGGCAGGACACCACCACCTTGCAGCTGAGGTTGGTTCCTGGGTCTGCTCACTGTAACAGCAAGATCTGGTTACTTCAAGGACACTCTCAGTATCCAGAGGGTCAAAAATAGCACGATATGGAATTACAAATATTCAATCTAAAAGAAAGACCGGGCTTCCCTGGTGACGCAGTGGTTGAGAATCCGCCTACAAATGAAGGGGACACAGATTCGAGCCCTGGTCCAGGAAGATCCGACATGCCGTGGAGCAACTAAGCCCATATGCCACAGCTACTGAGCCTGCGCTCTAGAGCCCGCGAGCCACAACTACTGAGCACGCGTGCTGCAACTATTGAAGCCCGCGCACCTAGAGCCCATGCTCTGCAACAAGCGAAGCCACTGCAATGAGAAGCCCGTGCACCACAACGAAGAGTAGACCCCCGATTGCCACAACTAGAGAAAGCCCACGTGCAGCAACGAAGACCCAACGCAGCCAAACATTTTTTAAAAATTAAAAAAATTAAAATAAATTAAAAAAAGAAAGACCATTTTCTATGGTTTGCCCTATTAGTATAGGTTTGGGTTCTGAAGAGTGCCTGAGGTTCAAACCCTCCCCATGACATTTATTAGCAGAGTAACCTTTCCTGTCTATGACTTAAAATGAGGATAGTAATAGAACCTACCTCATAGAGTGGTTGTCACAAACGAAAGTGCCCATGGCATGGCACGGCCTTTGGCCACTTACACCCAAGAGTGAGAAGGGAGATTAGTCCCCCGTAGACAGGACTTCCACGTCGCAGAGCCCCACCATCAGTCTCCTACGGGTTTTCCTTCCAATAATATCTGAATTTCCCACCTTGTGCCACTGCAATTAACACACACACAAATACTGAAAGTGAAGAGATATGATTAAACTCTCCTACTCAGGAAAGAAACTTCAGAACATAAGCAGATAAGAAATACCAGTAAAGTTAAACCTGATTTCTCAGCAACTTATTCCCACCTAGGCTTCCCTATCAAGCCAGCCCCACGTGGAGTCCCTGGAAGCCTTACAGGCTCTTCCCAGAACTGGGCCTTCTTGAT
Source organism: Leucopleurus acutus (assembly GCF_964270905.1). Taxonomy (NCBI): domain Eukaryota; kingdom Metazoa; phylum Chordata; class Mammalia; order Artiodactyla; family Delphinidae; genus Leucopleurus; species Leucopleurus acutus. Next base: position 79,886,617 of record NC_139147.1, on the reverse strand, counting down.
CCTCCACCTGGAGGGTGGGCTTCTTCCCTCTCTCCTTCTGGATCTCATCCTTAGGCTTTCATTTCTCTCCAATTTCCAGACACTTTGTTGCATCCCTCTTCAGTACCTAACTCACTGGATCTGCATCCCCACAGGGACCACAGAGCTCCTCCCTCCTCCAACCTCCATGCCTTACACCAGTGGTCCCCAACCTTTTTGGCACCAGGGGCTGGTTTCGTGGAGGACAATTTTTCCACAGACCAGGCGGGGGTTGGGGAGGCAGGAATGGTTCAGGCGGTAATGCGGGTGATGGGGAGCGATGGGGAGCGGCAGGTGGAGCTTCCGTTGTTCGCCCACCGCTCACCTCCTGCTGTGCGGCCTGGCTCCTAACAGGCCACAGTCCAGTGGTTGGGGACCCCTGCCTTACACAGTGCATAGCTGTACAATAGCCTCAGCTCTGTCTTTGAATTGTGAGTGTCCTAAGTAATTTATTAATTAAATACACATTTGTATTTTCAAATTAGCTTCCATCGACTGTAGTACAGTTTTAAAGGACTGTAGACATCATCTTGGTATAAAACACAGGTACCCATAGTCATCCTATATAAGGTCCTTCTTCAGAAGTGCCAACGGCGACAAAGAGGACTCAGGGATGGATACTCTGGTCAGATGACATTCAGAGAGTTCCCAACTTAATAATTTTCAATCCCACTCCAAGGTTGAGGGCCTTTACTGTGACCCAGCAGCAAGTTCATCTCTCTCTGACCTGGCACCCTAGGTCCAATGACTCCTCCCTGATACTGAGTCCCTGATTTCATAATCCACCAGTGCCCTCATTCCTACAAAACTGTCGGCTGTCCCAGGAATCAGAGTCGGCCAGCAGCAGCCACATATCCTGTCTGGCACATTTAGGAGCAGGCCTTATTCCTGGCCTCCCCTGTCCTGATGCTGTAGTGGAAACAAACTTCAGATGTGAATTCTCACTCCACCATGTCTCACATGACCAGCCACTTTATCTCCCTGGGCTTCAATTTCCTCATCTGTAAAATGGGAATAAAAATACCCTGGCGGAGATGCTGTGAGAATTAGTGACAATGCAGAGAAATTTGACTCACAGTATTGCTCAGTGAACAGTAGCTGTTTTTCTTTCTTTTGTTTTTTTCTAACATCTTCATTGGAGTATAATTGCTTTACAGTGGTGTGTTAGTTTCTGCTGTATAACAAAGTGAATCAGTTATACATATACATATGTTCCCATATCTCTTCCCTCTTGCGTCTCCCTCCCTCCCACCCTCCCTATCCCACCTCTCCAGGCGGTCACAAAGCACCAAGCCAATATCCCTGTGCCTTGCGGCTGCTTCCAACTAGCTATCTACCTTACGTTTGTTAGTGTATATATGTCCGTGACTCTCTCTCACTTCATCCCAGCTTACCCTTCCCCGTCCCCAGTAGCTGTTTCTCTTTGGATGACCATCTATTATGGCTGGCTTGGTGCTGACCACCTCCTGGCCTGTCATCTCCTGTCTGTGTTCATGTGCTGCTGGCCCTGCCCACACCCTTACCTGCTTAACCGCCTCCTCTGGTCTCTGGGTTCCAGCTCTTCCTGCTCCTCTGGGCCAGTGACGCTGTGCCTCGTTCTGACCGCTGGCAGGTGGTGTGCTGGGGTGGATCCCACCAGGGCACAAAGCTGATTCTTGACATCTCTTCCCAACTCCACAGTCAGTGACCATGTTGGTAGCTTGAGGTTGGCTATGGTGAGACTATCTACACAGCCGAAATCAGCCAACACTACAGTAGGGCTGTCTCCCCTGAGAGTCTCTTGTTCACCAGCTACAGGCACGCTGGTGAGGAACCTTCGTTCTTTCTGCACCTTCTCTGGCCTGATCATCTGACCTGAACACCCAGGTGTCATCCTTGTACGGGAAGGCATCAGAAGCTTTCCTACGCAGACAAACTGGCCTTGAGTTTCAGTGAGAATGCAGCTAAGCCCATGCCAAAGCCTACAGGACAACTTTCAGCTTAAGAGTGGAAACACGACACCAGGAAACAAAAGAGTCTAACGAATATACATTAACCTCAGGATTAACCCCACGGCTAATGAGATCTGCTCAGCACAGCCAAAGCATTCTCTTCCTACCTGACTCCCTTCAGGTGAGGCAGGCCCCCGGAGCCGGAGCTGAGGCCTTCACCTGAACTCTGTAATGGAAATCTTCCAGGCCCTCCAGGACCGTGCCCTTCACACTACCCCGTGAATGCGTCTGGCTTGGAAACACTGATGTCTCTTACCAAAGAGAGTGTGGAAGAAGACAAATTTTTCACAGGGGTCAAAAGAAACACCACCTGAGTTTGCTAAGGCCTTAGCATTCTGAGGGCTCAGATCCTGTTCCAGTCTGCGTACCTCAGAGGCCCGAGAAAGTGCCCTGCCCCTCGGTGGTGTTCCATTCAGATCGGCTGTACCGAGGGCCACGTCTGGAGTTTGTAATGGTTACTTAGTGCCGGGCACGCTTAACCTTTACATCCCCTTGAAGAAAGAATCATTAAGCAAATAAAACAGGTGGGTGAGCGTGTGTGTTGTGGGGTGGAGGGAGGGATCGTTTTCTTTGTGAGGGAAGTGTGTTCTCATGGATTTTAGAGGGCAAACCATCACCTGCTGTAGTGGAATCCTATCTATCTTTGGTGACTATTGCAGGTCTCCTTTGAGCAGTTATTTTGTTCCTGCTTGTACTTGAACAGATTCCCACAGCCCAAATAGGAACACACCCAACCCATCTGCCTGTTAAACCTAAAATCCTCTTTCCTCCCTATGGGAGCCATAAACTCTACCCATTTTCCTCTCTTCACGATTCCAGACCACCTAGAGAACTCAAAGCGTCACTCAGGACCCCACTTCCTCCTGAGTACCCTCCCCTCGACTTGCTGCCTCTAAACTAGGCACACGGCCACGTATTCTTTCCGACACTTTTAATGATAAACCTCACAGGGACACCGGCAGAGAGAGACAAACATAGAGAAGGGCCACAATTTCATCATTCTCTCCTACGTTATCCTCACCCAGTCTCTGGACCACACTGAAGTGTAAACCATGAGCCCACGATTCTAAGAACTCTTCTTCGTCGCCTTATCCTGCCCTCTTGCCTCCCGGAGACATCTCCAAGGCCGTCAGATGACTACTCCTGTCTTCTAGTGATGGCAGATGTCATGACCTTGGTGGGGCACCTCACAGCCTACAGATCTCTTTGTGTCTGTTACTCGGGTGAGCCTCAGCCTCCCTGGGACCTAGGTCATGGCGTGACTGCCACCGTTTTCACGGGCCAGTGCGATAGCGCAGACGGATGGCCTGGAGATGCCTGGTCAGAGACCCCTACAGCTCTCCACAGCACACGCCCATTTTGCCTTACCAAGGAAAGACAGGGATTGTGCCCTAATTATATGTGACCTTTAGAAAGAATCTGATTCGAAAGATCTTTATCAAGGAAAGGATCTCCAATTGTTTTTTTGTTTTTTGTGGGGTTTTTTGCATTACGTGGGCCTCTCACTATTGTGGCCTCTCCCGTTGCGGAGCACAGGCTCCGGACGCGCAGGCTCAGCGGCCATGGCTCACGGGCCCAGTCGCTCCGCGGCATGTGGGATCTTCCCGGACCAGGGCAAGAACCCGTGTCCCCTGCATCGACAGGCGGACTCCCAACCACTGCGCCACCAGGGAAGCCCTCCAATTGTTTTCTAACTTCATTTTATGAGGACAATCCACACACACTTTGTATTTTCCACCCCAGTGGCAACAGCTTCTTGGCTCATGACCTTCCTTCCACTGTGACACAGTAAAGTCAGGGTATCTCAGGACATCCAAATGACCTCTTGCTGTCCTTCCAAGATCCGGATTCGAGCCCAGTCGGGATCAACATGAAAAATTGCCCTGATTCCCCTACTGGCTTTTTAGTTTTTGCTTTATCTTTCCACGCTTTCTCTTCCTACCTTCCTCCCAAATGACCAAAGGCACAAGTACTCCAGACCACAAAACTTAAGACTCCCTTAACTTCTCTCTCTACTTTCCAGTCCAAGTTAACTCAGAATCAGTTACTTTCTTCAGACACAGAATGCCTGCTCTCTAATCCATGTAGTAATAACACAGAATTTGTTTTAGAATATTTATCAATTTAAACTTTTCACAAACTCTTAGTGTTCTTTAGAATTAGATGACTTTTCTTTCCATATAAGCCAGATATCTCCAAGGCCTTCAGCATGTTGACATCAGATTACAGCATGGAGAGGTCCAGGGGGCTGCTCCATGCAAAGCTTAAGAGGTCGTCTTATTAATCAATTGGGTAGGGCTTCCCTGGTGGCGCAGTGGTTAAGAACCCGCCTGCCAATGCAGGGGACACAGGTTTGATCCCTGGTCTGGGAAGATCCCACATGCCGTGGAGCAACTAAGCCCATGCGCCACAACTACTGAGCCTGCTCTCTAGAGCCCGCGAGCCACAACTACTGAAGTCCACATGCTCTAGGTCCTCCCGCAACTACAGGGCCCGCGTGTCACAACTACTGAGCCTGTGTGCTGCAACTACTGAAGCCCGCGCACCTAGAGCCCATGCTCCGCAACGAGAGGCCACCGCAATGAGAAGCCCGCGCGCCACAACGAAAGAGTAGCCCCCACTCGCCACAACTAGAGAAAGCCTGTGTGCAGCAATGAAGACCCAATGCAGCCAAAAATAAATAAATAAAATAAATTCATTTTAAAAAATCAATTGTATAGAAGATTAATGTATTCACTCAACACACACGTACTAATCACTTAACCTGAACTCCTGTAGTGCTTGAGATCCAGTAACATGTACTTGTTACAAGTGTATTATTCACATCTTCCAATTAGACCATGGGGTCCTTCAGAAGACTCTGGTCTCAGCTTGACGCTCCCTGTCTTATGACATTGGGTGACTCACCTCACTTCTCTGGGCCTCAGTTTCCCCATTGTGGCAGGTGGGTAAACGGAGCATTCTAAGTCCACCGATTCACCTTCTTCTCATTCAATTCAGCAAATATGGGTTAAGTACAGAACATAAGAGCTACTAGAAGAGCTCAAAGAAGGAGGGATCAAGTACTATTTAAAAGAAATCATGTCATTGTTGAACCTGGGTGATGGGTACATAGAATTTCACCGTACAGCTCTGTCCACTTATGTGCATATTGGAAAATACCCTTACTAAAAAGAATAAAAACAAAGAGAAGGAAAGTTAGCAGGCTTCACATAGCAGGTAGCTGCTGAGCAGGATGGAAGCATGGGTAGGATTTCAATGAGCCGACACTGGGTCAGGGACCATTCCAGGCAGGGCACACCATGAGCCAAAACAATGAGACTGGAAAATACAAGGTGTTCACAAAGGACTGGCAGTAGTCATGTGTGGCCACAGCTCAGGATATGAGAAGGAAGAGGAGGGAGCTGAGCTGGAAAAGTATCGTGGGGTCAGAGCCAAAGGGTCTAGAGAGGCATGGTGCTAAACTCTGTTGCAAGGGAGGTAACTTCAGTGGTTAAGCTCAAGTTGGCTCTACCCCTTGTCAGTCTGTCTGGTGCCGGCCTGGGAGAAGGGTCTGTGGCAGAACTGCCAGAGGAGGATGCTGGCAGCACCACCAGGTTTGTTTCTTCACCAGGAAACAAGGTTTCCTGTAACTCAGACCCATGAATCAGCATTTCCTCTGTCAATAATACACAGCAAGAAATGCAACAGCACAGGGCTTGGGGCAATGGAAGAAAGGAAGGAATATTCCATGACACGGTTGAGCTCTGTTCTCCTTTCCTCTCAGGAAACATTCCTGATAAGCTCCCAAATAACACTCAGGTTTCATAAGATAAGTTCCTCAGACAGCCTCACGGTATCGCGTAGAGATTAAGTCCTACAGAATACCCAGCTCTCTTATATTATGCGTTTCTATCACCATTAGGATAAGGAAGATCACATTCTGAATCCTTTCATTATGTGATAACTAAACATTAATATAACAGTGTTTTATCCCTGCAGAGGTTCGAGTGTATGTGTGATTTGCCTTTTAGTTTTTACACACCCCTGTCCAATATTTTATTTGATTCTCATGATAATCCTGTAAGGTACAAAGGGAACATTATACCTATTTCACAAGGGCAGACACCGAGGCGGGGAGATGAAATGCTTCTGCCCCATCAGATCTGTTTTAAAGACACCAGAACTGACATCAACTCTTCAAACTCCAGTCCAAGGTTCTTTTCAAGGTCACAGACTTTTAATCAATCTATCAGTACATACATACTCAAACCAGATTTATTTTAAATATATTTTAAAGTATTAAATTAATTAATGATATATTTCATTTAAATTACATATTATATACACATGTCTTCCTAGCACGAGAAAGAATTTTATTCTCTCCCTTATTCCCATCTTTCATTGGTCAAATATTTATGGACTGCCTACTCTATACCACACTCTGTTCTAGGCACATTCAATAGTGAACAAAATGGGCAAAAGCCCTGCCTTCCTAAAGCTTCCATTCTAGTTGAGGCACTGCGACAGTGACTGAGATAAAAGTGAAATACAGAGTACATAAGAGAGTTATACATGCTTTGAAGAATAAAAATGTAGAAGGTAAGAAGTGTTGAGGGGTGTGATACAATTTTACACAGAGTGTTCAGGGACCATCGCCTTGAAATGTTGTGTTTAAGTCAAGACCTGAGGAGGTGAACAGATGAGCCATGGGGATATATGGAGTTGGGAGGGAGCGGTGTCTGCAAAAAAAAAAAAAAAAAATTAAGTGCCAACACTCTGAAGCGGTACCTTCCTGGCACGTGCAAGGAACAGTGAAGAGTCAGGTGTGGCTGGATTGGACGGACAAGAGCCACACCTTGTGGGGGAAGCTGGGGAGAGTGGAGTTTGCAGATACATCATGGAGGCCATGAGAAAGACTTGCCATTGACCTGGAGAATCTGCTATCATTTTACTCAACGCCAAAACCAAACCAACCACACAAAGAAGACAAAACTGAAATAAAACTAGGCAAAGAAGTAAAATGCAGAATAAAACAATAAGAACAACAACAAAAGCATGTAAAGGGGATTAAAGTTAGGTAAGGAAGAGAGGGAAAGAAAAAGTGAGAGGCAAGAGGAAAGAAAGAGAAAGGGGAAAAAGACCATATCCTGGGCTTCCCTGGTGGCGCAGTGGTTGAGAATCTGCCTGCTAATGCAGGGGACACGGGTTCGAGCCCTGGTCTGGGAAGATCCCACATACCGCGGAGCAACTGGGCCCGTGCGCCACAACTACTGAGCCTGCGCGTCCGCAGCCTGTGCTCCGCAACGAGAGAGGCCGCGACAGTGAGAGGCCCGCGCACCGCGATGAAGAGTGGCCCCCACTTGCCACAACTAGAGAAAGCCCTCGCACACAAACGAAGACCCAACACAGCCAAAAAATAAATAAAATAAATTAAAAGAAGGCTCAACATTAAAAAAAATTAAAAAGACCATATCCTGTTCACTTGTTTTGCCTCCCTCCCCCCGCCCCATCTCTCTCTCCCTCTCTCTTTCTCTCAGATCTGGAATCTTGGTCCAGGCTGCAAAAACTGCCCTGACCTCTTCCTGAGGGAGCCGTGCAGCAGCAAAGTCCGGCAGAGGAGCGATGTATTACCACAAGCCTGGGCCCGGCCCCCAGACGCCCGTCAGTTCCAGTTGATCTGGGCCGCTGGGACTCATCAGGCCCCCTTGTGCTCAGGCTGCAGGCTGAAAGCAGTACAACTCCCCCTGAGCCTTCTTCCCTCAGGCCCTCCCAGGGCAGTCACCCTCCAAGTAGAGCCGCCCCCTGCAAGCAACTGGGATAGAACATCCAAGCTATCAGCTCAGCCCTGCAAAAGCTCCCTCCCTAACTCAGGAGTCCATAACAACCTTGTTTTTTTTTTTTTAACATCTTTATTGGACTATAATTGCTTTACAATGGTGTGTTAGTTTCTGCTTTATAACAAAGTGAATCAGCTATGCGTATACATACATTCCCATATCTCCTCCCTCTGGCGTCTCCCTCCCACCCTCTCTATCCCACCCCTCTAGGTGGTCACAAAGCACCGAGCTGATCTCCCGTGCCAGGCGGCTGCTTCCCACCAGCTATCTGTTTTACATTTGAACACCCTTGCTTTTGACCCTTACTCATCCTTGAGGGTGGAGTGCGTGTGTGGGAGCAGACATGGGTGTGAAGGAGAGGGGAGAGGAGGACCTCCCAACCACTCCAGAAGCCAGCATTCTCTCACTTTTTGCTCTTTTTCTTTATTAATCCAATGGGCTTACCAGGCAAGCTCATATTCAGCTCGTGCCCATACTGCCTCCACTCCCACCTCTTTACTGGCTTGGAGAGTTTTAGAAAATTTCTTTATGTGACTTCTCCAACCTTGGACACTGGGACCAATGTGAGGCCAGTTTGGTCCCTCAAAGGCTCTTATGAATGAATGTCCCTTTGATTTGCCTCCAGAAGTCATTGAAGTAAATGTGAACAGGACAATACTCCAAGGCAACAATGGACACTAGGTGGAGAATCCCTCGCGGTTCTTTACCAAGTAAGTGAGAAGACAAGAGAGAGGCTGGGGCTTCCCTGGTGGCACAGTGGTTGAGGGTCCGCCTACCGATGCAGGGGACACGGGTTCGTGCCCCAGTCCGGGAAGATCCCACGTGCCGCGGAGCGGCTGGGCCCGTGAACCATGGCCACTGAGCCTGCGCGTCCAGAGCCTGTGCTCCGCAACGGGAGAGGCCACAGCAGTGAGAGGCCCGCGTACCGCAAAAAAAAAAAAAAAAAAGAGAGGCTAAACAACCAGTCATGTGAACAACCCCAGTTCATCCCCCCCGCCCCCCCCCACCACTATCAGCATCCTAGTTTGGGTCTCCTCTGAACTATTTTTTTAATTAAACTTTTTATGCTTAGGTACTTATAGATTCATATGTAGTTATAAGAAATAATACAGAGAGAGCCTGGGCACCTTTTACCCTCAATGTTAACATCTTGCAAAACTATAGTACAGTGTCACAATCAATATATTGATGTTAATAAGTCAAGATGGAGAAGATTTCCATCACCGCAAAGATGTCTCGTGTTGCCCATTTATAGATAAACCCAATACCCTCTCACTCCCAACCCCCCACCCCTTCATCCCTGGTAACCACCATTCTAGTCTTCATTTCTAAAATCTTGTCAATTCGGAATGGAATCACACCATATGTAACCTTTTGGAATTCGCTTTTTCCTATCAGGATAATTTCTATCAGGCGATTCATCCAGGTTGCGTGCATCGAGTTAATTCCTTTTCATTATTGAGTAGTATCTCATGTATGAATGTACCACAGTTTATGCTCCCATTGAAAGACATTTGTTTCCAATTTACAGCAGTTGTGAACTTTTGCTATAAACACTCACGTACAGGATTTTGTGTGAGCATAAGTCTTCTCTCTGGGATAAATGCTCAGGAGTGCGACTGCTGAGTTGCATGGTGTTGCATGTTTACTTCTTTTTTTAAGACACTGCCCAACTATTTTCCAGAGTGATGAGATCATTTTACATTCCCATGAAACCAGTTTCTCTGCATACTTGCTAGCACTTCGTGTTGTTGCTATTTTTTGTTATTTCAGCCACTCTTGATAGGTGTATAGTGGTATCTCATGTGTTTTTAATTTGCATTTCCTTGATCTGTAATGATGTTGAATTGTTTTTCTATGTGTTCACTTGTCAACTTTGGTAAGATGTCTCTTCATATCTTTTGTTGATTTCAAATTAGGTTGTTTGTTTGTTTGTTTTTCGGTACGCGGGCCTCTCACTGTTGTGGCCTCTCCCACAACAGTGGAGCACAGGCTCCGGATGCGCAGGCTCAGCAGCCATGGCTGGCGGGCCCAGCCGGGCCCAGCCGCTCCGCTGGCTGGCGGGCCCAGCAGGCGGCCATGGCTCACGGGCCCAGCCGCTCCGCTCCGCGGCATGTGGGATCTTCCCGGACCGGGGTACGAACCCGCGTCCCCTGCATAGGCAGGAGGACTCTCAACCACTGTGCTACCAGGGAAGCCCAGGTTGTTTGTTTTTTAACTGTTGAATTTTGAGATATCTCTATATATTCTAGATATGTGATTTGCAAATATTTTCTTCCCAGCTGGTTGCTTGTCTTTTAATCTTACTGACTACCAGATGCTTTTTCTGCGTTGAGTGATATGATCATTTGGTTTTTCTTCTTTAGATAATTAATATGGTGGATTAATATTAACTGATTATTTAATACTGAACCAGGCTTGCATCTCTGGACCCTACTTGGTCATGGTGCATAATTCTTTTCATAATTGATAAATTCTAATTTATATTTTTTTCTATTTTGTTCCATTCTGGGTTTTTTTCCTTTTTTTTTTTTTTTTAAGATTTTACTTCTATATTCATGAGGGATATTAGTCTGTAGTTTTCTTTATTTGTACTGTGTTTGTCATTTTAGTATCAGGATGATACTATCTTTATAAAATGAATTGTAGACTGTTTTCTCCTCTTCTGTTTTCTAGCAGATGTGTAAAATTGCTGTTAACTCTTCTTTAAGTGTTGGAAAGAATTCTTCAGTGAAACCATCTGGAACTGGAGATTTTGTTATCGAAAGTTTTTTAAATTATGAGTACAATTTCTGTATAATTATAAGACTATTCAAATTGTCTATATTGTATTGGGTAAACTGTGGTAGTTTTAGAGGAACTGGTTTGTTTCATCCAAGTTGTCAAATTTTTGTATGTAGAGTTATTGCATCTGCCTGGTGTTTAAACTCTTCTCTATCTGACACTAACCCATCTCTTACTCTTCCCTTCCATAGGCCACATGAACCTCAGTGAACTGGGATCGCAGTAATTTGGATTCTTCTCTGGGATTCCTTGCACACTCTGTGCTTTCTCACTGCCTCACCTGGCTATTGTCGTTCTCTACACCTGGAATACCCCACAACTTCAAAATAATTTTTCTTCTCATTCTAGGGCCACTCAAAAACTGCAACCTACCTTTCCTATTTCCCTTGGAACTCTTATGACCTATACTATCTGTGGCAGTTCTGTGGTATGAAATTGTATAGAAGTTATTTATGAACATGAACTTATGTCCCTTTACTATACTGTGAAGGATGAAACCCTGTATGATTCCTCTTGGCTTCCTCCATAGGCCCCGGCACAGGGTATGGCACAAAATACATGCACAAAAGGCATCTAAACAATTAACTCATATGGGTCCTCACATGACAGTTCATCCAAGGAGTCTCTTTGACTTCCCTTCTTCAGATATTTAGGGAGCTATTTTTCAGGACCTGCTCTTGAAACTGGGATTGATTTAGCATCTGAAAAGAGCTGGTTCCTTGAGTAATTGGAGGGAAAGCAGCACTATCGCCACCGATCCCGATCTCAAGGGAAAGACTGGTTTTCAGAGCCTAAAGACTATCTCACAAAAATATAGGTTCACTGTGAAGAGACAGGACACAACCAGGGATTTGGAAATCTACCAGTTTATAGAAGAACATCTTCTCCCATCATCCAAATTAGTAGTTCAAATTCTCCTTAGCAGCGCCATACTAAATGGAGATGTATTAAGGAAGCAGGATGGAAAAGTGATCTCCATCTATTCCTAGCTCAGCAGGCATCCGTATCCAACAACACCTTTGACATTGACTTTGCATCAAGAGGCCCAGGCTGGGAATGAATATTCTCCAGGGAATCCTCCCGCCACCCCAAAATAGGAGAAGGTGAGGTAGCTGGGCAGGGAGCCAGAGACAAAGTAGGGAAAAGGGGAAACATTTGCCGCTCCTGTTACTGTCAAGAGCCACTTCTTGGTGATTCCATTGTCCATCTCCTAGTCTGAACCTCTTTGCCTCCCACCATATCTGCTACTGTATCCTTTATATGGTCTCCCACCGTGTGCGTTTACCTGCATCAGTTCATCCTAAACACAAGTACCAAAAAGATCTCTCTATAACTTAAGTCTGATTATACCATTTATATTTTCAAAGAAACCTTCATACATTCCCTATTGCACAGGAATAATGTTGACGTGCCTTCACCAGGCATTCAAGGCCCTCTTCATGTTATAACTTCACCTCCCACAATCCCTGTTACACACCAGTGGGCAAAAGCAGAATTGAAATAATCTAGAATTAGATCTGAGTTCGAATCTAGCTCAGTTTTGTAACAACTTCATGATCTTGGGTAACTTTTTTAACCTTAATGAGCTTCACTTTCTTACAAAATACTGTTTAAAGAATAATAATTCAAAATGTTGTTGTGAGAAATAAATGAGGTCATGAGTTTAAAGTACATAGCACCTAATAGGTACTCGATAAACAGTAATTATTTTTACTATGCTGAAGAACACCAAGCAACTTCTCTATTCGGTTACACCCCTGAGTCTTTTCTTAGGCCTACTGGCCCTGGCAAGGTTATCAAGTGCCCTTGCATAAGGAGTGGGAGAAGGGACTAGGTGAGGGTGATGGGTAGGGTGAGGGAGCATTCTGATAAGGCATGCTGCCCATTGTTAGAAAGAAACAACGAACAGAGCAGGTCCAGAAATGCAGAAGGGCAGGGCAGGATCCAGCAGTTTCAGCATCTGATTTTCTCCCCTGAACATCAGAATAAGCCCAGGCTTGCCTTTCCACAGCTGATGAGGACACCTCTCCCACGTCTTCATGCAAGAATTGTTTGCGTTTCTTTAATAGAGACTTATTCAAATGCTATGTCCAACACAGTGGAGAGGCTGGGGTGGGCAACTCAGCCTGGGGTTTAAATCTGAAGCCTATTCACTATGGCTTGTAGACCTATCACACCCGTTATGTATGTGTGCTCTTATAAGGGGCTCAAGGAAATAGTGTCAAGAGACCCACTTCATAAGTACGTTTATTATCTCTGCTGTTCAAGCCACACAAAATAAATGTCTGGCGTTTCCAGAAATTGCTATCAATTCAGCAGCAGATTTTACAAAGCCAATCAATAACAGTTTCCTCCATACCCGCTTCCCCCAGTGTATATTTATTTGTGTTCAAGCTTTCTCTTCCTCCTGTGCTTTCTAGTGCTTGTAATTGGTCCAGAATAAATAGATGATTTCATCTTTGTCCAGGAAAAAAAGAAGGGAGGGATTTTAAAAAAACTCTACTATTAAAAAATCTCCTTTTTCTATTCAAAAATAAAGCTGTGTGCATATAACTGTTTGTATATGAGAGAGAGAGAGAGATTGCATTCAAGCCTGCCTGCTAGGGTGAGACCCTAAAAACATAAGCCACAATTTATAACCTCTTTTCCCTGCACCTAAGCCATGCTGTAACAGGAAATTAGGGACTCAGAAAGCCACATAGACCCTTCTAGTCATGAATTCTTCTATCATGATGTCTTTATATCTTATAGTGTCACTAACTGTATCAGAGGCTCAGATCAGGCTAGAAGTTCAAAGTTCACCCATCCATCCTCCTCTTCTTATAGGTTAAAGCACAGAGACTCAGAAAAGGAAAGTAGGTCTAAACTCAGGTCTCTTTCTTCAGAATGTGACCTTATTTGGAGATAAGGTCTTTATAGAGGTCACCAAGTGAAAATGAGATCATTAGGGTGGTCCCTAATCCAAAATGACAGTTGTCTCTATAAAAAGGAGAAATTTGGATACTGAGAGACACACACACAGGCAGAATGCCAGATGATGATGGAGGCAGAAATCAAGAAGATACTACTTCAAGCCAAGGAACACCAAGGATGCCAGCAAATCACCAGAGGCTAGGAGAGAAGCATGGAACAGATCCTGCCTCATAGCCCTCAGAAAGAACATCTTGATCTCAGACTTCTAGCCTCCAGAACTATGAAACAACAAATTTCTGTTGTTTAAGCTACCTAGTTTGTGGTTTTGTTTTGATGGCCCTAGCAAACTCATACACTCCTCTTCCTCAACAGCGATTGTTCAGAAGGCCCAGGACTACCGAATCCAGAGCAGAAAGTCAGAAAAATATTAGAACTATATATTAGAACTATATAGAGGCTCTTTATAACCCTACTCCAAATAAATAAAGCATCAGGAAAGAGGGCAAGGATGCACATGGAGAAAACATATCCCCAGCTTCTCAGACCAGACAAACTTTCTGCAACTGTGGTAAAGCTAAGTCATGCTACAGCTTATTCTATGATGGGATAAAGTTCACATGATTTTTCTTCAAGGTAGAATATAAAAGTAAAGAAAACTCAGGAGCAAAACCTAGTGCTATAGGTTCGCAAGACCTACTTCACTTATCTCTTCCTAGGGACACAGGAAGACTGTATTTCCCACTCTCCTTTGCAACTACAATGGACCATGTGACTAGTTCTGACCAATGGACAATAAGTAGACGTGACATAAGTAAAAGAATAGAAAAATGTATGTAAGTCTTCCATGCTTTCTCTTCCCTTGCCATGGAGACCCTAGAAGTCATATGTTAAGCGAGGTGTGATGCAAAATTAAACTAGATTAAATCCTTAAGTCACTGACTGAAACAGAGCTCCAGCCTTCAATGAAGCTTCTGTGAGAAAGAAATAGATGTTTTTGAGATTTGGGGAAAGTAATCTAACCTGTCACTTTGGCCTAACTCAGCTGATATTGGCCCTCACCTTTGCAATCAGTATTTTTTGTTTTTTCTTTTTTGTGGTACGTGGGCCTCTCACTGTTGTGGCCTCTCCTGTTGCGGAGCACAGGCTCCAGACGTGCAGGCTCAGCGGCCATGGCTCACGGGCCCAGTCGCTCCACGGGATGTGGGATCTTCCCGTACCAGGGCACGAACCCACGTCCCCTGCATCGGCAGGCGGACTCTCAACCACTGCGCCACCAGGGAAGCCCTGCAATCATATTTGACTAGCATATTATTCAAAAAAGAATAAGCCTTTTGAAAATTATGAACTTGAAATTTCTCACATTCCTTGTTGCTTAGTAAACAGCCTGCGGTAGAACCACCCATCCCAACAATGTCCATGTGATCCCCTCCAAAAACACAGACCCTGGGTCCCAGAATACAGGAAACTCCTTTTCAGCATCCCTGCCTACTCCTCCAGCAGGAGCTTGGACCCTTACAGGAAAAGGGGCATTTCCTACCGCACAAGGCAGCCACTCTTGGCACAGTTCTGGTTGTTAGAAATGTATTCCTTAAGAAATCTATAATCAGACTCTCTGTTTCCACCTATTGACCTTAGTTCTACCCTCTAGAGTTCTGGAATAACAAAGAACAAGTCCATACTTCTCCCAAACTTCTGTCCACCAGGCTGATGTTTTAATCAAAGCAGATTTCTTTCCAGAAGCCTTGTTAATCAAGCTATCACTAATAAGTCAAATCCCAACAGAATGTAAACCAAAGTACTGTCCCAATTATTTTGTTGTGTTAGGATTTTATGATATCAAAAAATATTTCAAATACATGGAATTCCACCTGGGGCCTAACATTCTTTACGTTACAGAAAGATTCGCATCGTAGCAAGATTTGTCTTATGGGGATTTAACCTGCCTATCGTTCTGCTGAGTGCCTAAGTAGGAATGTGGGAAATAGTTTTCTATCACCATAAGCTCAGAAAAAATGTCAGTGAAATGCAGGCAAGTAGATTATGATTGCATCGACAGCTCTTTTCCTAAGCTAATATGTTAGCCTATTGTCTAGCCTAGTTATTATGTCTAGCCTAGTCCTGATTGCTGTCCCCCATAGAGTCTTGTAAGCACATTGCCAAGGAGTTTGTTGAATCTGGCAAGTTTATACACTGGGCTTGTTTGACTTCCCATTTCTAAGAATGATCATTAGGTATTTTAACAATATGTAAGTGTGCTTAGAACACCTAATGGGGCATTAGGTATGTAAATAAGTGATTCAGTTGAGAACTGTAGTGTTAACACAGACAAAAATCCACTCTCCTTTTTAGTAATAATGGATTCCCTTCATGTTTTAAGTGGAAAATTTTAAACGTGCATAGACAGGTGAGATATCTCAGTTCTATAATTCATGTTTGATCATCAGGACTCCTATAAGAGAGATAATACACATTTTTTCTTGAAGGACTAAAGGACTAAATCAACATGAGGCCTAAAAAACCACAGGAGAAAATGGAACCTTAATAGTAAACAATTTTTTTTTTTACATTTCAGATTAGAATATCTAGTATTGGCTTGGCTGGGGGAACACTTTTATATACTCCTTGTGGGAGCATAAATTGAGACCATCGTTCTGAAAGGTAATTTGGCAAATATATCAAAAGCCTTTAAAGTGTGTATACCCTTTGACCCAGACCCAATGTTTTCACTTCTAGGAATTTACCGTAAGGAAATAATAATGGGTATATGCAAAGACTCATTTACAAAGATGTTTATTGTGGTGTTATTTACAACAGAAGTAATTGGAGAAAGAACAAATAGCCAACAAAAGGAAATTAGCTTTTTGAAAAACATGATACATCCGTTTGTACAATGTGCAGGCCTTAAAAATGTGTTATAGAAGAATTATTAATAAGAAAAAATGTTCATAATATACTGTTAAGATAAAAAAGTTTCAAAACAATATTTTTAGGATATCAATTTTGCTAACACTTTTTAATCAAACACATTAAAAACATCAAAATTTAACAACGCTTATCTCAGAAGTTTGGGATTGTGGGTGGTTTTTATTTCCTTCGTCATCTCTCCTGAATTTTTCTAAATGCTTATAATGAACACAAAATATATTTGATGTACAAAAATGTTATAATGAGTTGAACCTTACATGTAAAAGATTTTAATTTTTTAAGATGCTGTGGTGACTAGGAAATCAGGCATATCTTTCCTACTGGATTAACTCTCAATACTAAGTGAACCTTTCTTTGGCATCTCTAACTAGTATAGAGCCAAACATTCTCTATCTTTTAAAGCAAGTTTGAAAACCAAAAGACAATTCCACCATTTACCAAGATACCCAACTCAATTCAATTTGAAATAAAGATATTTGTGGAATTTTTAAAGCTGGGAATATTATGAGTATCATCACCCAAGAGCATTGGATGTAGAGTCAGAACTCCTGGGATTGAGTTCTAACTCTGACATTAGCTGGTGACTTTGAATAAGTATCTACTCCTTCCATGGGACTCTCAGATTGGGACTATATAGAGAGATTGATATTTTTAAATTAAGGGATATGAAAGATCAATGTATCCAAAATACCACCAAGGCAGTCTCATGTTAAATATTGCATTTGCTTTAGCCATCTCTAGCCAAGAATCTCAATAACTAACAACCAATCATGGTTGGAATGACGCAAAGGAAAGAAACTGATTTTCTTTTCTTTTTCAGCTTTTTGTTTGCTGTGTGTAAAGTAAGACATAAATTCATGCACAAAGTGCATAGGTCATAAATGTACAGCTTAACAAATTATTGCAAAGTAAATCACTGTGTAAACTCCATCCAAGTGAAGACATAGAACACGCCACACCCCAGAAGGCTTGCGTGTGCCCCTTCCCAATCATACCTGCTCTCTCCCCTCAGAGTCACCGCTCTCCTGACATTACTGTGATCATTTCCTTAATTTGCTGTATAGTTTTACCACCTAAGTGTGCATCTCTGAACAATGTAGTTTACTTGAGTTATTTTTAAAATTTATATAAATGGAATCATAGAGAAAAAAATATTATGATAAAGGATGCAAAAAAATTGTGAAGTATAATGTATGCAAAAGGGAATGACATTATTATCAGTAATCTTATTATATGGGGATGTAGGCATTGAATTTCAACCCTCCATAGCAGGTGGCTGGTCTCACAGTTTTGGCACTGAGTCATTTCCAATCAGGCCTAGACTGCCTCATCCTTCCTGATGGTCAACGCAAACTCACGTTCAGGGGCCCATCAGAGCTCTGTGTTTGTGACGTCTTATGCCACCTGGATGGAAAAGTACTCGCCTGAGGCTGAAGGGGTCTGTAAATACCTGCTTTGTTCATAAAATTAGCAGGCTTCCCTCTGTTGAGTGAGTCCCCCAGCTATTATCAAGGCTGTAAGGTCACATCTAGTTAATCGCTGGCTAGAAATCGATACACAGAGAACGATGGTTTATGATAAGGGCTTATAATAAGCAAGTTCAAGTTCAAGAGACTGGCGGTCTTCTTGCTTTTAGATGCTGAAAAGAAGCTGCTAATCCCCTTTCTTGTTGGAAAAAAAAGATTACCCCATTCATGTTGCTACCTAAATCAAGAACTATTTAATATATTTTTGTATAGGTTCCCTTCCTATTTTTGGTCAATTCATTGTGTCCTTAGGCTCAGCTGTTCAAATGCCACCTAGAATATTTTTCAATCCCAAGGAAATGCATCAACTTATTCTCTGGTGTCACAGCATCTCAGGGTTACAGCCACCTTTGTCCCAGTTCTGAGACATTCCCAGTGCTCTTTGATGTTAGCAGCTACTTTGTGAACTGATCCATGGGGCTGCCAGTGCCTAAGGCTCAGTATCACTGTGGGTTTCCCAGCTGGCATTTGGCCAATGCTTGCCATTCCTTCTGTGCAACCAGCCATGCATGTGTGCATGTGCACATGCGTGTGTGAATGTGTGGGTGTGTTCAAGCGTGTGTAGGCATACTATCTGCTCATTCCACAAGTAGACAGCATTGCCGTCAACTGTAGCAATAACAATAAGAATGACTTTCATGTAGTAAATACTGGGTGAATAAGTGAACAGGTGAGCAATGCTCCACCTGGCTTTCTACCCCAACATTCCTCCTCTTGTCACAACTGAGGCTACTTGAATTCCACCTTCAGGCTTAACACTGTACCATTCTTAGGACCAATTTAGGACTTAGTCAAGTAGAATTTCAGGAGGCTTAGTTTAGATCTCCAAGAGACTCAGAATTTAGTGATCTGGCTAATCCTTCCACAGTGATGTCAAGTCCATATCTGGATTACTGCCTTGCTCCTCTCCCATAGCCCCCCGTGTGCACTCCAGTTTTAGTATCCAGAATGCCTGCTTCCTATCCCAAGCCTGTGCTAACCATCTCTACTACAATGAGAGACTGAATGTCCCCCTCTCGAATCCCAATAGCTAAGACCCTGCTTCCTAACCTCTTACAATGCCCAGACCCTGAACCAGCATGTGACATTGTCTTATCACTGGCTGACTTTCTCCTGGAAACTCCTCTTCTCCCTGGTACTCCCTGATTCGGAACAACAGCTACCCCATACCATACTCTGCAGGTGCCATATCTATATACTGGAATCCCTCACTCCACTGGCAAATGGGTCTGCTTCCAACTCTCCATGACAGACATCTCTAATCTCCAGTTCTACTCTTCTCCTGATCTGCCATGTCCATTGCCTACTGAAAGGCCTTTCAATTTTTAAATTAAAAATAACAATAAATATTTAAAGGAAGACACTATCAAAGTAAGCAAATAAGCAAAAAGAAAATGACCAAAATCTAACCAAAATCCTTGTTAAAATCTTAGTGCAAATGGAGATATATACCATGTTCACAGATTGGAAGACTCAGTATAGTTAAGATGTCAATTCCTTATGAACTGATATATAGAATTAATCAAATTCCAATCAAAATCCTAGCAAGTTTTTTTTTTTTTTTTTTTTGGTAGATACAAAGGAGCTGATTCTAAAGATTATATAGAGGGGTGAAGGAACTAGAATAACTAAAACAAAATTGAAAAGGAAGAATAAGATTGGAGGATTCTCCCTACCTGATTTCAAAACCTATGATAAAGTAATCAGACAGTGTGGTTTTGGCAAAAGAAGAGACACAGAGATCATTGGAACAGAATACAGAGTTCGTAAATAGACTCACACAAGCATAGTCAGTTGATATTTTACACAGACACAAAAGCAATTTAATTTATTATCAAAAAGTCATGTTGGGACCATTGAAGATCTATATGCAAGTATATGAACCACTTCAACCTAACGATCACACATTCTAGAAAAAAATTAACTTAAAATGGATCTCAGATATAAAGATAAAATGTAAAACTATAAGACTTTTAGAAGTGAAATAAGAGAAAATCTTCATGACCTAAGGTTACGCAAAAATGTCTTAGTTATGACACAAAAAACATGACACATAAAAGAAAAAAAATGATAAACTGATCAGACCTCATAAAAATTAAAACCTTTGTCTCTATGAAAGATAATATTAAGAGAATGAAAAGACAAGGTAAATGCTGGGAGAATATAGTTGCAAATCACACATCTGACAAAGGACTTATAACAAGAATGTATAAGGAACTCTCAAAACTCAATCAAAAGAAAACACACAGTCTGATTTTTCAAATAGACACTAGACTTGAATAGACACTTTATCACAGAGGATCTACTGATGGCAAATAAACACAAAAGGAGATGTTCACTTCATTAGCCATTATGAAATGAAAATGAAAACCATGATGAGAGAATACTGCACACCCATTAGAATGACTAGAATAGAAAAAAAAAAAAAGGAAAAAACCTTGTCAATACCAAGTGCTGGCAAGAATGCAGAGCAACTGGTATTCTCATACATTGCTGGTGAGAAAGTATAAACGTAAAACCATCTGTAAACAGTTTGGTAGGTTTTTAGAAAGTAAAAGATGTACACAAATGTTTATAGCTCTGTTCAGAGTATCCTCAAAGTAAAAAAAAAAAACAAAAAAAACAGTGTTCTTCAACACATGAATGAGTAAACAGCTGTGGTACAGCCATACAATGGAATACTACTCACAATAAAAAGAAAGGAACTATTAGTGCCATATCGCAAAGGCATTACACTGAGTGAAAGAAGTGAGTTTTTAAATTATATACTGTATGACCCCATTTATATGACATTCTGGAAGCCAAGCTATAGCAACAGAGAACACATTAGTGGTTGCCAGGGATTTGAGGTTAACTCAAAAGGGTAGCACAAGGATTTTTTTGGAAGTGATAGATCTGGCTGTCCTGATCGTTGTGGTGGTTAGCCAAATTTATACATAGTTAAAACTCATACAATTGTACATTACAGTATGTTGATTTAAAAACTAATATTAAGTGCTTCCCCGGTGGCTCAGTGATTGGGAATCTGCCTGCCAATGCAGGGGACGCGGGTTCGTGCCCCGGTCTGGGAAGATCCCACATGCTGCAGAGCAGCTAGGCCCATGAGCCATGGCCGCTGAGCCTGCGCGTCCGGAGCCTGTGCTCCCCAACGGGAGAGGCCACAACAGTGAGAGGCCCGCGTACCGCAAAAAAAAAAAACTAAACTAAAATTAAAAATAAGTCTTAAAAAATGGATTAGAGACCTAAATGTAAGACCGGACACTATAAAACTCTTAGAGGAAAACATAGGAAGAACACTCTTTGACATAAACCACAGCAAGATCTTTTTTGATCCACCTCCTAGAAAAATGGAAATAAAAACAAAAATAAACAAATGGGACCTAATGAAACTTAAAAGCTTTTGCACAGCAAAGGAAACCATAAACAAGACGAAAACACAACCCTCAAAATGGGAGAAAATATTTGCAAATGAATCAACGGACAAAAGATTAATCTCCAAAATATATAAACAGTTCATGCAGCTCAATATTAAAAAAACAAACAACCCAATCGAAAAATGGGCAGAAGGCCTAAATAGACATTTCTCCAAAGAAGACTTACAGATGGCCAAGAAGCACATGAAAAGATGCTCAACATCACTAATTATTAGAGAAATGCAAATCAAAACTACAGTGAGGTATCACCTCATACCAGTTAGCATGGGCATCATCAGAAAATCTACAAACAACAAATGCTGGAGAGGGTGTGGAGAAAAGGGAACCCTCTTGCACTGTTGGTGGGAATGTAAACTGATACAGCCACTATGGAGAACAGTATGGAGGTTCCTCAAAAAACTAAAAATGGAATTACCCTATGACCCAGCAATCCCACTACTGGGCATATACCCAGAGAAAACCATAATTCAAAAAGACACATGCACCCCAGTGTTCACTGCAGCACTATTTACAATGGCCAGGTCATGGAAGCAACCTAAATGCCAATCGACAGACAAATGGATAAGAAGACGTGGTATATATGTACAATGGAATATTACTCAGCCATAAAAAGGAAAGAAATTGGATCATTTGTAGAGACGTGGATGGATCTAGACACTGTCATACAGAGTGAAATAAGTCAGAAAGAGAAAAACACATATCATATATTAACACATATATGTGGAACCTAGAAAAATGGTACAGATGAACCAGTTTGTAGGGCAGAAATTGAGACACAGATGTAGAGAACAAACGTATGGACATCAAGTGGGGAAGGGGCGGGGGTGGAGGTGGTGGTGTGATGAATTGGGCGATTGGGATTGACATGTATACACTGATGTGTATAAAATTGATTACTAATAAGAACCTGCTGTATAAAAAAATAAATAAAATAAGATTCAAAAGTTCAAAAAAAAAAAGATCTTAGCACACTCCACCTGAATCTTTTCCTATAGTTGTGTATATTAATAGAATCATTCTGTATTAGATAATACTGTATAACCCATTTTGATTTTAAAATGTTGTAAATAGCTTTCAATGTAATTAAATATGTATCTAAATATCAATTTTAATGGTTGGGCTGTGTTCCATTGAATGGATATAACACTTAATATGTAAGCAGTTCCACATTGTTGGAAGTTTGGATTGTCTCTGATTTTGCAGTATTAGAAATGATGTTGTGCACACAAAAATAAACTCAAAATGGATTAAAGACCTAAATGTAAGGCCAGACACCATAAAACTCTTAGAGGAAAACATAGGAAGAACACTCCATGACATATATCACAGCGAGATCCTTTTTGACCCACCTCCTAGAGAAATGGAAATAAAAACAAAAATAAACAAATGAGACCTAATGAAACTTAAAAGCTTTTGCACAGCAAAAGAAAACCATAAACAAGATGAAAAGACAACTCTCAGAATGGCAGAAAATATTTGCAGATGAAGCAACTGACAAAGGATTAATCTCCAAAATATACAAGCAGCTTATGCAGCTTAATATCAAAAAAACAAAAAACCCAATCCAAAAATGGGCAGAAGACCTAAATAGACATTTCTCCAAAGAAGATATACAGATTGCCAACAAACACATGAAAGGATGCTCACCATCACTAATCATTAGGGAAATGCAAATCAAAACTACAATGAGGTATCACCTCACACCAGTCAGAATGGCCATCATCAAAAAATCTAGAAACAATAA
Source organism: Leucopleurus acutus (assembly GCF_964270905.1). Classification (NCBI taxonomy): domain Eukaryota; kingdom Metazoa; phylum Chordata; class Mammalia; order Artiodactyla; family Delphinidae; genus Leucopleurus; species Leucopleurus acutus. The sequence goes on along the minus strand of NC_139147.1, from coordinate 79,863,463 downwards.
ATGCTGGAGAGAGTGTGGAGAAAAGGGAACCCTCTTGCGCTGCTGGTGGGAATGTAAATTGATACAGCCAGTATGGAGAACAGTATGGAGGTTCATTAAGAACCTAAAAATAGAACTACCATACGACCCAGCTATCCCACTACTGGGCATATACTCTGAGAAAACCGTAATTCAAAAAGAGTCATGTACCACAATGTTCATTGCAGCACTATTTACAATAGCCAGGACATGGAAGCAACCTAAGTGTCCATCGACAGATGAATGGATAAAGAAGATGTGGCACATATATACAATGGAATATTACTCAGCCATAGAAAGAAACGAAATTGAGTTATTTGTAGTGAGGTGGATGGACCTAGAGACTGTCATACAAAGTGAAGTAAGTCAGAAAGAGAAAAACAAATATCGTATGCTAACACATATATGTGGAATCTAAAAAAAAAAAAAATTGTTCTGGAGAACCTAGGGGCAGGACAGGAATAAAGACTCAGATGGAGAGAATGGACTTGCGGACACGGGGAGAGAGAAGGGTAAGCTGGGACAAAGTGAGAGAGTGACATGGACATATATACACTACCAAATGTAAAATAGATAGCTAGTGGGAAGAAGCCGCATAGCACAGGGAGATCAGCTTGGTGCTTTGTGTCCACCTAGAGTGGTGGAATAAGGAGGGTGGGAGGGAGACACAAGAGGGAGGAGATATGGGGATATATGTATAGGTATAGCTGATTCACTTTGTTATACAGCAGAAAATAACACACCATTGTAAAGCAATTATACTCCAATAAAGGTGTTAAAAAAAAAAAAGAAAAAAAATGCACAGCAAGAAAAGTTAAAGTCAATAATCAAATACTAGATTTGGAGAAAAATATAATAAAAATATAACTTCATAGCTGTAATATATGTAATATATAGCTATAATGATAGCTATTATATATAATAAAGATATCTTTCAAACTGACAAGGAGAAAATAACTCAAAAAAATAGGCAAAAAATATTAAAGTCAATTTAGAGAACAGCAAATCAAATACCATCATTTTCCTCCCCCGATAAAAAAGAAAACCACACAAAAAGATGTACAAATTCACTCATAGGGATATGAAAAAATCAAGTAGTAGATATTACTTTATACCAAACAGCCTTGCAAAAACTATAAAGCTCCTAATATCTATTGTTGGTGGAATACAGGGGAAAGAGGACTCGTGTATTGTTAGTAGAATTGGAAATTGTGACAACCTTTTTGGGAAGGCAATCTGATCATCTTATTAAAATTAAAAATACATATACGTTAAAAAAAAAGAAATCATGCTGTGATAATCAGTCTTGTAGCTAAATATTTGCACGAATCCTTAATTGTACTTTAGATATATTTTTAGAAGTGGACTTGCTGGGTCAATGTATAGACTTTTTAAAGATCTTTGAGGAGACAAAGGTGCCCATTTGCCCATATGCTCCCCTGTAACCTCGTTCCCATTCTATTATATTATGTGGATTTAAAACTTCTTCAAAGTATTCGTACATATGTTGTATTCATCTTTGAACCACAAAACAACCCACAGAGCCTGGCACATTGCCTGGTACATAAAAGGCACTATGTAATGCTTGTATTTGATTGTTGACAAGAATAAATGAATAAATTAAAGACCCAGGTTCTTCTTTGGCAATAAGTTTCCTATTCATTGTCAAATACTTTAGAGTTACTTCATGCAACAGTCATTAGTTCAGCACCTAGAGCTGTGATCCCATTTTCTTAATCAAACTCAACAACAAAATTGTTTGAGCTTTCCTCATTTATTATTTATTTATTTGTATTTTGTATGTACATACTCTTGTCGATCTATATATTAAAGAATAATAACATTTGATTTCTTGCTTATCTTGGATTAGAAATAAGCGTAAATGAAGTTCTAATACTTTCTTCCCACTCTCCAAAAGATTGTTGGTTACATCCCCCAAGGCTGCGCACATTTGCAGATCACTGCCCTAAGAAGCCTGAACGCCATGGGGTACACAGTGATGGATGACACAGTCCTGCTCTTGGATTCACAAGCAGTCAGGAACAAATGCCATGAGAATTTCACAGATATCAGAGTGTCTTGTGAAAGCAGAGGAGGGGGAGATCTCTTCCTATTGGAGAAGAGGTGGGAGTCTTTAGGGAAGAGGGAGCCCTGGAGGTTATGAAGCATTCAAAGAGTTTTGTGCTTTATACCCTGAGGAAGCCCCTCTTTGTACATGTTCTACTTTGACCTCAGCAACATTACAGGATGGGAGGGTGGGGGAAGGCTGTTGAATGAGGAAGAGTCAGTACACCTGCCATGTATGGCTGTTGGTGGGTTTTTCTTTGGGCCTCTTTCGTTCCTGTTTGTTTCATATATATTTTCCTACCGCCCTCGGAAAGTAGTGACACACATTTCAGAGGCACTTCAGGACACAGTGCCAGAAGCGTGTGGGGAGGAAGAGCCCCTGGGCAGAGATGGTCAATCTTTCAAAGGCTAATGTCCAATGCAGCTTCATTATCTTCTTATTTTTAAATATAAGAACCACACCTTCCAGAGCAATAACAAGGACAGGTGACTTCTCAAGACCTTTTGCACATCACTAACTCTGAGAGGCCCAAGAATAACTTTAAATGCATGTAAACTCTAGATGCATAGGACTCCTTGAGTGTTCCCGAAATATGGCTCAGACCCTGACACCACACTACCTAACAGCATTAATGAGCCTCTCCTGTCTACAGAATAAAATCTCATATTCTCCATGGGGCCATTCAAGACCCTGCAAATTCTGGCCCTCACCTGGATACCTGCTACTTTTTTCAATCTCCCACCAGACACATCAAACCATATGCTCCTCCCTGAACATACTGGATTTATCCCTCATGAAAGCTCAGCCACTTCTCTAGCTTCCCGCACATCTAAGTCCCACTCACCTTCTTGTCTCAGTTCAGAATCACTGTCTCTGTCTGGGAGGTCTCCCCACTCCCATCTGCTACCTTCCCAGGCAGAATCAAGCTCATTCTCCTTTGATCTCCTATTATCATTCATTTTTGTTGCTCTTTCTTAACCTTTCTTGGAATAAAGTCAGCTGTGTCTCTTCCTGTCTCTTACTTAAGACTAAAAGCTCTCTGAAGTTAGGGTAAAATGTTGAATTCTCTCTTTCTGCTGCCCAGCATCTCACACCAATGAAAAGGCAGGACTGCCAACCTGCCTTGGTAAACTAAGGCAATCCTCACCTCATCTAGGAAGCCATTGAAGTTTCCCTAAATTTCAGAGATTTGCCTCAGGCTGGAAGAAGGACAGGTTAGGCAGGATAAGAAGGTTTCAAAGTTTTGTTTTGACCTCTTATATTTGACAATCCTGTGGAACTTTCAAGTGGCGATGTCCAGGAGGTGTTTGAATATACCTGGCTGGATCCAAGAAAAGGTAACAATTCAGTACTCATTAGCATGTAGATGATAACAAAAGTGATGAGTATCTGTAAGTTTTCCCAGACAAGGTATAAAGTGAGAAGAGAAGTGAACTAAAGACAGAACATTAAGGAATACCACTATTTTATAAGCAGGGGAGAAAGTGCCCACAAAGGAGAGCAAGACACTGTAATCAAACAGATACAAAGAAAACCAAGAATTTGAAAGTTTCAAAGAAGGAAGTAGGAAACTGGAGAATGATATGTAAGTCTGGTAAAATAAGGACTTCGGTAGTTAGGAAGTCCTTCCTGATCTTAATGAAAGCAGTTTCCATTATGATTAAGTTACAAATCGATACTAAGCCAGAAAGAGAACAACCCTTTCCCAAACTTGAATAAAAATGGAAGAAGAGAGAGAAGACAGTAGTTTGGGGGCATAGAGCCCATGAGGTAAGTTTGTTTTGTTCTCTGTTATTATGAAAGAAATGTGAGCAAGTTTATCAGCTAAGGGAAAAAAATCAATGGAAAAAAATATGCAAGACATGAGAGAAAGAGAGACTTGAGCAACACATAAAAAGGATTATACACCATGACCAAGCAGGATATATCCCAGGGATGGAAAGTTGGTTCGACATATGAAAATCAATGCACCATATTAACAGAATAAAGAACAAAAAAGGTGATCATTTCAAAATACACAGAAAAAGTATTTAACAAAATCCAACACAATTTCCTGATTTAAAAAAAAAAAAAAAGACACTCAACAAGCTAGGAATAGAAGCTGCCTGAGAATAAACAAAAGAAGGAAGCTGGGATTTGTGAAGACTTTCTTTGCATGGCATCTGGCCCTCTGTCAGGCACAGCACCTCTGTGCTTTCCACGAGAGGCCTAAGAAGATGGCATGGCCAGTAAACCCTCCAAACAGACATGTCCATAGGGTCCCTCAGGACAGCACATGACCCATTTTCAACATCACTGGCCAAAGTGCAAAGAGGTCAAGCACTGCAAATACTTGTGATTAGGAGTCATCTTTCCTCCAAAACTTGCCATGAGATAGTTCTGCAAAATACACACTTTGGATCAGGGTGATTGATGGCAACTGAAAATTCAAACACAAGCAATACAGCCCAGTGTCCTCCACGATCCCAGCAGTAGGGGAATTGTGTCACCATCTTAACAATGTCTGAGAGACCTTCTCCCATACCTAAGGCCAGGAGGGAGGGGCAGGGCAAATTCAAGTGTAAGAAAAACACCCAATGTGGAGACGAAACAGGTAGACTACATCCTGATCTGCCACTTACTGTGTAGCTTTGGTCTTGAGTAGTTCATTTTAACTCTAGTTTACTCAACTGAAAAATGGCAGTAAGAACTCCTACCCCCCATAGAATGACTTTTTGTGAAAATCAATCAAATAAGCAAATGCCATGTCTTCATCTGGGTTGTCTAGGGAGAAATACGCAAAGCAAAGCTTACATGTAGTTCACATGCTGATGCTTTCCTGAGGGGTTGTAATCTCAAGGGAGCAAGAGGGGAAAAGAGAAGTGAGGCAGAAAGGAGGGGAAACAAGTCCAAGAATGTGAGCATGACCCTGGCCACAGCATCGCCAGGTAATGCGGCCAGTGCTATTTGGTGAGACGTCCTTGGGTAGGACAGATAGAACCTCTGGTAGACGTCCATTGTTGGGGCAAGGAGGGGACAGCAGAAGGGTGATGGTCAAACTTCACCCCATAGAGAACGAGCTTTCCTGGATTTCCAGGTAGTATCACCCCATTCCTCTGGGCAGCCACTGGGGATCCAAGATCTGACTCACCATCTGCATCTAGACACCATGAGAGGAGACAAGCTTACATGGTCCTGTCTGGTGGGTCCTGGGCACTGGAGCTGCAACAGGGGGGGTCCCATGCACTGAGTGTGGTGAGGTCATGCCCAAGCTCAGGCCCAGCCTGACAGGGTGAGGGTGTCTGAGAAAACTGGTGGAGGTAGGACACACAGGGGCTCTTCCCTGAGTATGTGGAGGGCACAGGGGGAACAGGTGGGGTCACACAAATGGGGCAGAACATAAACAGAGTCCAATGCTTCATGTGAAACAGATTTGAGAAATGTCAACTGCTCTAGAAATATTACTTTACTTTATTTTTATCGCCTTCCTTTAATTTTAACCTTTATTGTCTTGAGTAGTTTTAAGGGAATGACCACCATTCTCTCAGGCGCACCCACACATCATTTGTTTGTATGTGGCTTGTCTCAACTTCAAGTACAGGAAGCAAATCTAATAAAAAACTTGGTGAGAAATTAGTTCTCACCTAGGCAATAGGGCAACTGATGGTGGAGGGCAGAGCCAACTAGGGTTTGACCCATGTTGTCCTAGGGTTCCCTGGGAAGAGACTCCAAGATCTGGGAAGCAAGGAGTCTATTGGGAATGAGAAAGAAACAGGATTGGGCAGAAGGGGAGGATTGGACAGCAGACAAGGTTGGTCTAGAACTGGCTTGGCCCTTCAGAATTGTCCTCAGTCGAGGCAAAGGGCCAGGGTTTTGTACCCCACATTGAATGTGCACTATCCCCGGGCTGGGGGTATTACCTTGAGTAAGGCCGCTCCCTTGGCCCAGGACGACTCCTGGGAAGAGACTCAGCTGTGATCCAGCAGCAGTGAGTGGCAGGAATGAGCACCTTGGTTCTGAATGGGGGTCAGGCAGGTGCATCACGGCATCCGTGACAAATGTACTTCCGGAGAGGGGAGGAGATGGAAACGTTGACCTTTTCCCGCAACTTGGATTTCTTTTGTGGACTGCCTCCTTTTGCAAGGAAAACTATGACCACTCTCTTCATAAAGAAAGGAGACTTTCACTCCCCTTCCCAGATCCCAGGTCCCATTTAAGGGTGTGTGTGGATTGGACACTTTCAGGTTTTTCGACATCCCCTATTTACACTCCACCTCCATCTCCAGCCCCACCAGTGCCGCCACACACACACACACACACACACACACACACACACAAGGAGTAGGGGCAGGAGCCAATGTGGTGGAGGTTGATGGCCTCTGGACCACGTGCTCCAGTGGGCAGGCTCTCTGGGCCACCATGGCTGCTCACGGCCCCAAGCGGGGGTGATTGGGCCTTGGCTCGTTCTCTCCTCACCTCTTGCCTCCTTGCTGCAAGTGTCTTCTAGGGGTGGGTCTGGTCCTCCAGCTCTCCCTTGTCCAGCTTCTCTCTCTGTGGCTGCGTGACCAAGTTAGGTGACCAGCGCACCTGTGAATTGCAGGGATGGAATTGGAGACCTCATGGTGGCCTAACCTCCGAGCTGCCTTCTCCAGCAGTTGATGAGATGCATATCAGGGATTACCAAGCAGTTGATAAAACTGTATTTTAGGTCTCATTTGACTAGTGACCTATGTGTCTATTTTCTACGGTTTTTATTCATGTGGAGTGTGTATTATGTGTCAGGCCCAGTGCTGAGTGCTGGGAAAGCGGGGTAAATAGAATAGAAAAAAATTCTCTGCATTTACAGTGTTACTGGGCACAGAGAAACAGTAAATCAATCAGCAAACAAATAAACAGAGCATGTCAGATCTTGAAAAGTGCTTTGAAGGGCCTGACACGAGGAGTGACTTTGAAGGGTGGAGTGGACTAGGGTGTGAGACATCTGGACTAGGTGTTTCCCTGTGGAAGAGCCATCTGAGCTAATACTTTAATATCTAGAAAGAGTCAGACATGTGCAGATGTGAGGGTGGTGAGGGGAGTGCTCCTGACAGAGACAGCAGCCGGTGCAAAGGCCCTGAGGTAGGAATGAGCTTGGCAGGTTTGAGGAACTAAAAAAAATCTGTGGATGTGGAGGGTTGTGGGAAGGGGCAGAACATGAGGTCAGAGAGAAAGTCTAGGGCTAGATCATGGAGGGTTTTATACAGACTCAAACATCATATGTCCCCAAATGTGCAATGCATACTACCTGTGTGTGCAAATATTTGGGGTGGTATTTGTGCAAATATTTTTATTGGAGTAACTATAAATTTATTTCAGAGTATATTAGGAAAAATATAATTAGCACATCAAAACCATGATTTCCTAGATGTATTATTCAGGTGAAACTAAATTAAAAAGTGAATCGATTTAAAGAGAATATTATGTCAATTAGAGTACAGGTGTTATGCAAATACACCCAAAGTCTCCAAAGTGGTGTTTGCAGAACTGAAGTTTAGGAAAACACTGCTTACCAATTAGAAACAAGAGGGGGCCCCATTCTCAGCCTCTAACATGTCCCCCAAGCTGGGTGCTCAGAAGTGAGAGGCAGGAGAGTGACTCAGGTGTGGCCAAGGTGGCCTGCTGCCCTCCAGGTGTCCCCCCACCTTCCCACTCCCCCTCATAAATTTGTCTCCAAGGGACAGCAGACCAGCTGGGGACTGTAGTTCCCAGTTCATGTGAGTATGAGGTGAGACCACGTGATTGGTTTTCACCAATGGAATGAGAGTGGAGGGCTAGAGATGCCCTTCCAGGGGGGCTCTCTGTGCCCTCTCCACCGTTCCTTTCTGTCCCCGGCAGTGGGGAGGGGGTGATGGAGATCCAAGTTAGCAGAGACTTGGAACCCTGAATCACCGTGTGGCAGAAGACCACCCACTGACCAGGACCAGTTATATATGGAGAAGTACACTTCCTTTGTGTCAGGCCACTGGCATTTCTGGTTTGTTTCAGAAGTTATTTAACCCATATCTGGAATCTTTGCCTTATGGAAGCACCACATTCCAAGAGTATGGCAACTACATGACATAAGAGATGTGATAACCTGCAGAAGAGAAAGGAGTTGGATGGGAGTAGGATATAAATTTTTTTTTCGTACATTCAAAAGACGGTCTTGCCAGAGAGGGATCTGGTACGTTCTAAGAGGCCCAGTCACTGGGAGTTACAAGAAGGCAGTTTCATCTGGAAGACAGTTCTAAACGAGGACAGGACAAGATGCCCCCAACAGGCGCACGTGAAGTGTATGAAGAGTTCACGTGAAGCTAAGAGACTAAAGGACAGGAAAGCCAAAGAAGTGATCCTGCATTGGCTGCAAGGGTGGCCCCAGGGCGTCTGGGAACCCTCACCCCTCCCTGCCTTCTGAGTCTCCTGCCACTTGGGAAGGGAGGGGCAGGAAGGGGGAGGAAGAAGGTTAGATGAGGAAGCCCACCTGAGCCACTTTCTCTCCTTGAGATCTGCCTCTAAGGCATCTGACCCAAGAGACTGTGAGGCCCCAAGAGAGCAGGCAAGTTGGGCTCATCCACACCGAGGACACTGTCTTCACAGATCACAGGCCCCAAAGCTGTTTCCTCCTGAGCAAGCTTGGTCAGAGCTACGCCGGGCCCAGCAGACACAGTTACAGATCCGCACCACCTGCATTCGGTGATTTTGCTCTAGGGGTAGAGAACCTAGGGAGAGCCACAGAAGAGAAGGAGGTAGGCTTTCTGAGCCAGAGGAGGTCCAGCTCTGGAAAACCATATCGTCTACCCGGAGAAGCCCAGATTGCTAGAGATAAGACGGAGAGGCTTGGGAGGCGATCCAGCCCAGGGACTCCCAGACACAAATGCCCTCAGGTCCAGGCACAGAGAATAAATAAGTGAAGTGAGCTTAATGTAAAGCAAGAGGAAATGGCCATGGACTGTAGCAAAATAAAAAGCAGAAAGCAGGAGAGAAAAAGTGGAGACACCCCACATTTGCAGGCCTTTCTTTGGGGGATGGGAAGACAGAGACTCAAAGAAGGGAGGGTCGTCCTGGAGGTCACTCTGTCTTGTGGGCAGCATCTGGGCGGGAACGCAGGCCTGTCCGGTGCACTGCTCAGCCAGCGGAGGTGGGCCGAGGGCAGAGTCAAGGCAACGGGAGGGCTGCCACAGTGGAAGAGAGCCCTGCAACAAGGGCTTTAGAGACAGGGATTCCCACCGACTCCACCACTGACTCAAGAGCTTGGGTGGTAAGTACCTTACCCTTCCTTGGCCCACAGCAGTTGAGTGGGTGGTCCTGAACATCCCCCCACCTCTGACATTTGCGTGGGAAGAGAAGTCGGAGTCATCATTTAGACCTTCGTCCTCCCATCCACACCTCCAATCAGACTCTAAGCCTTTGGAGTTGAGTTTCTACATATCCCTTGAGCCCATCTTCTGCTTTTCCCCTCGGGACCCAGCTTTGATAGAATTCTCATCTTCTCTCCCAGATGACAGCAAGGGCTTCCCAACCAGTCTCCTTCCTCCATCCTCATTTCCATCCTATCCTATCAGCTCTCAAAGTGCTACATCAACAACAGAGGCGATTAGATCGTGCTCCTGCTTACAACCATCTATGGCTCCCCATTGCCTTCTAGGATAAAACCCAGACGTAACACGGTAACTTGGGCCTGCAAGGAAAGAGGCTTCATTTTCAGTTCATCTCCAGCTCTCCTTCTCCAAATACCCCATGTCCCATCCTACCAAATTGCTTGCCATTCCACTAATATATTCTCAAGTTTCATACTTCTGGGCTTTGGGTACATTCTGTTCCCACTGTTTTGAATGCCCTCCCCACCTTGTATGCCTGGTAGTAGTGGGGGAAAGAGCAATCTGGACCAGACTAGGCAATAAGGGGGTGCATTGTTTGTAGGAATTTAAAATCAGTAATAAAACCAACTAAAATGTAGCCTTCTTTTTATTGGCACCTTGCACTGGCACTTCTAAACATGGACAGTGACAAAACACTCCTCTCCGCTCAGGTACTGCTTTAAACATCACACTCCCTTGGAGCCCCACTGGAACAGGGAAGCCCGCCTCATCCTTCAAAGCCCAGCCTAGGTGTCCCTGCATCTGTAAAGATTTTCCTTGACCTTCCACCGCAGCCCTCTCCCTTCACCCTCAGAGGTAATGCTTCTCTCTTCTGGACTGCTCCCTGACCTATTTTACATTTTTTCCCCCTGCCTTTGTAGTGCTACATTTCCCCCCTGACAAGTCTGTCTCTCCCAGACGTCCTTGAATTTCTTGAAGACAGAGGCTCAGATAGAGCTGTGTCTCCCTGAAGCTTAGCACAGGGCTTGGGATGTCACAGAGGCTCAGAAAGGGGGTCATAAGTAAACAAATGAGCACAGTTCGAGCTATTCTAAACGCTAATTTAGGCATGATGGGTTTCCAAGTCACAGCCCAGTTAAAAGCTCCAGTTTATGTTTAGAATGTTGCTGCAGGTCAAGCCTTAACGTTCTGGCGGAGCGCCTCTCCTCCCCGGGACAGGAAGGTGCTCGGGTGGTATGGAAATGACTCACAGCCCCAGCGGCTTAACAGGATTACCGAGGGGCTCACGTTGCTCAATGAAGCATGGTGGGAGCCCCAGCGGTGCCAGCCAGGTCAGGGGCCAAGGCTGTTATCTCTGTGACTCTTTCCCGGGTGCCCGAGGACAGAGGAAATTGAAAGTCACCGCACTCCACTAGCTGAGAAGAGAAAGGTTCAAAAGCAACTCAGAGGATGCCTCCCTCCCCTCAGTGAATTTCATCCCCTTTCCTCCCTCCAGATCCCAGAAGCTGACCCAGGAGGGACTCTGGGTAAAATCTGCGTCATTCCCCTCATCTTTAGATCTGGAGGCTGAGGTCCAGAGAGAGGCATGAACTCTTCAAGGCCACACAGCTGATAAGTGACAGAGTTGAAAATTGTGTCTGCGTGTTCATTCCTCGCGCAGGGAGGGAACATCACGACATGGAACCAGGCAAGGAAGTAGCGAGCAGAAGACGGGGGGATGAAATTCACACCTGGCTTTTATTTGCTGGCTTGGTTTTCCTTTTTCTGAAAATTGAAGTAAAAGTCACATAACATCAAATGAACCATTTCAAAGTCTACAACTGAGTGGCATTTAGTAAATTCACAGTGTAGTGCAACCATCACCTCCCTCTAGTTCCAAGATATTTTCACCGGCCCCAGAGAAAACCTCACACCCATTCAGTCATCGATTCCCCCACCACCACCCCGCCACCCGGAATGGCAACCACCAGTTTCCTGTCTCTATGGATCTGTCTTTTCTGCACGCTTCGTATAAATGGAATCTTTGAATATGTGGCCTTCTGGGTCTTGTTTCTTTCACTTAGAATCCCGTGTTGAGATCTAGCCACGTTGTAGCATGTGTCAGCACTTCACTCCTTTTTGTGGCTGAGTCATACTCCTTTGTATGTGTATACCATATTGGGTCTATCATACCTGGTTTTAACTAAGTTGGTACTGGGGTAATAATAAGTCCCTCAATTTATTCATGCGTCCTTCCCTCTGCACTCTTTAAAGGCAGGCATGAGGCGATGGCACGGTCAATGGGCGTTTATTGATGCCTGCCATGGTTAAAGCTCCATGAGGCGCCCAAACAGATGGCTGGGCAGCGTGATGTGAAAGAGGACCACTCACTGAGCCCAGGGGAGATCTGGCTTCTAGTTTCAGCTCATCAGATAGTCAGCTGAGTGGCCTAAGACAGGTCTTTCCCCTCTCCTTGCCACAGTTTCCGCACCTCTAAGTCAGGATAAGAATGCCTGTCCAACTGATGACCTGTCAAGGTCACTGGGAGACCTAAATGAGATGATATCTATAACGTACCCTGCAAACACCTCTTCACTGTGTGAAGTTTTATCTTGTTTTAAAAAACAAAACAAAGTAAAACTCCACACTTGCCAGCTTCCTGCAAGGGCATGGTACTGACAATGGACAGAGAAATCTTATCCAGCAGAATCCCTTTCAGGGAGTGACATGTATTTCCCTGGATGGTACAGAAGGAGCCTGAATGTGGGAGAACTGTTCTGAGGAAGACGGGGGAAACAAGCTGCGCGTTGCCCAGGGGTCATGAGGTTGACAAAGAGAGATGGGAGGGGGTAAAAAGAAAAAAAGGCTGCCCAGCCCATGATGAGACTCCTCGCCATGACCCTCCATCTTCAGTAAAGTTACCAAATTCACAAAGGCCTGGGTGCAAGGGGATTTTTGTGAAGACCAGGGAAGGAACTTGGCTTTGCTCCTTGAACCGATGTGGGGCAGAACTGAATAACACACTCCAACGAGCGGGCATGGAGGCTGAGCGAGGTGTGATGACATACACTGTGGGCACTCGCGGAAGTAGGGTGGTGGATTTGAGGCTCCCACGAGGCTTGGCATTGGGGTTTGGGTCAAGTTTAAGAAATCTCCAAGGGCCTCGGCTGACATCTGGGTTGAACATAATTGGACATCTGCCCCAAGGGCTGTGCCCCTGGTCATTGCCACTGATGAGGCCCACCGTGTCCTCGCACCAAGAATACAGTGACTTGCATCTCTACACCCCATGCAGCCCTCGCCCTGCAGCCACAGTACGAGAGCTGGGATCTCAGCACTGGTTTGCTTTTGCTCCCAAACAATGGTTGGTTCAGAGGCCCTTATATGGCAACCACAAATGACCAACCTTTGCAAATAAAGCGGACCCCTGGAATGGCACCCATATATAGTCTGCTGTCAAAAGTAGAGAACTTGTACAGTAACAGGTCTCCCTCAGGGCCTAGTAAACCTCTGCTCTTCTGCTCAGTTGCCAGGTGACATGCTATTTGCTGGCTTAGAGCAGCAGGCCAATAAGATTAGTATGAGGGACTTCCCTGGTGGTCCAGTGGTAAAGAATCCGCCTTACAATGCAAGGGACACAGGTTTGATCCCTGGTCAGGGAACTAAGATCCCACAGGCCGCGAGACAACTAAGCCCGCATGCCACAACTACTGAGCTCTCGCGCCTCAACTAGAAAACCTGCGTGCTGCAAACTACAGAGCCCACGTGCTCTGGAACCCATGTATCACAACTACAGAGCCCAGGCGCCCTGGAGTCTGCACGCCACAACTAGAGAAGAGAAAAGCCGCCGTCGCAACTAGAGAGAAGCCCGCATGCCACAACGAAAGATCCCTCGTGCCTCAATGAGGATCCCGCGTGCCGCAACTAAGACCCGACACAGCCATAAATAAATAAATAATAAATAAATAAATCTTAAAAAAAAAAAAAAAGATCTGTTTGAGGCTCAGGGCTCTGCCCGACACAGTTAGCCTTGTGCCAGAGGGAATGCTACTCCTCATAAGGCTGTCCATACTCTGGCCAAATCACCTCCTTCCACGAAATTGATCTGAAGGAAATCAACAAAAGCACAAAGGATCCTAAGATGTTCTTTGCCAAATTATCCATAACACTAAGCAGCTGGAGACGTAAAATTGCAACAATAGGTAAAAACAAGAAATGTATTGCGAATCACCACAGCGGCATTTCTGCAGCCATAAAATAAAGGTTGGTGCAATATGGTAAGTGCTTATAATATTAAGCAAAAACACAGACTGAATAGTATATGTGATAGGATTGCAGCTATGTAAAAATGTGCATTGTACATTGGACAAGAAGATTAAAGGGACAGTGGAAAATAAAAACTGTTGCAAAAAATAAAAGAACCACAGGTAACTTTTTCTTTAATATTATCTTTTATATCATCTTAGTATTTCAGTAGGTTCAAGCCTGTGTTCTTATCCAGCTGTTTATCTACGTCTGTTTTCCCCACTGAGTTCGATTTCATACACCTGTCTCTATCAAGATATTTATAGTTCTGTTTGTGCTGACCTGCTCCTACCTCACTTACCACGTAGATCCTTCTGTAAGTGAAACCCACACAACGTTGAGCAAGAAGAGGTTAAACAATAATGTTCCAGGCTGCTGTTGCTTGGGAGATGTTTGATGATACCACACTGGAAGTGTCACTGTCTTGCAAATGGAGTATCCATTTTCAGTTTGGACCCGGATCAGGAAGTCTTCCCACCAAAGAGTCTGTAAAAACCTTCCCAGCAACAGTACGCAGAGACCAGAGCTGCCAGGACTGATGAATCCTGATTCTCACTGAGGAAATGCAGCTCCAACACCATCGCTGAACAAGAGAGTGCCCCTGCACGATCAGTGAGCCAGCGGTGCTCCCGTGTGATGGGTGAGTTGCTGCAGTGTTAGTGGAGCTTCCAGTCGCAGGGTGAACAGGCACAAATTCCTCTGTGGTCAGTAAGTAGAAGTCTAGAACAAGTGATAGGCATTTCAGTCCAGTTCAAACCATGAGGAACCAGAGAATTCTGCCCCAGAGAAGAGGATGCTAACCCCTCAGGGACTCTTCCCTCAACCCTAGCCACCTGGATACCACATCCTTCCTAATTTGGCACCAGAACTCATTGTACAGTCTCTGTACGATTCATTTTCTATAAGATCATGCAGGGGGTGGTACTTAAATCTCATTCAAGAGGCTGCTCTCAGGCATCCTCAGCACATCATGATGAAGTCCTTTAGGACATCAGGGATTGCTCTATAGACACCTGAATCAGGTGAGGCTCTCCGACATCCAGGATCAGGGATCAGTATCCCGGGAAGGTAAACCTGGGAGAGCAACTGCCCCTAGAAATTTTTGTTTGGACAAGCTTGCATCTTTCTGAATCTGAACCTATTATCTACTGGATGAGGAAAGTCCTTGATAATGGTTTCCATAATATCATCACAGAGGAGAAGGATACACAAGCAGATGGTAACACAGGCTGCTTTGGGGGAGGACAAGAGGAAATTGAGGAAAGGGTAAGAGAGAGACTTTTACTGCATTCCCTTTCTGCTTTTCTGTTTTTCTGAACTACTCATTACCAACTCAAATAAATGGGTGAATAAGGAATGAACAGTAAGGTAAAATTAAACAAAATGAAAATCTGCAGAGATTTGCCGATGACATTTCCCTGAAATGGAGGCTGAGGTTAGTAGGCAATTTAAGAAGTGGCAATAAAAATTAAGGGGCTCCAAGAAGATATCACATAATAGGACTTTAGCCACCATCTGAGCTTATTATTATTTGAAATTCACTCTTTAGAGTTAAGACAATATCTCACCATAAAATACTCACATATGCCCTTGAAAAGGAAGAGATAAATTCATTTTCATCTAATACAAATTCAAACTGAACCCTGCCTACTGCAGGGGCACTGGAACGGTGTCTCCATGACCCTAAGGGTCAGTGCCTGCATTGAAGGGGAAGAAAAAGTTGATGGGAAGCAAGATGCGCTACTGAGATTCATAACATCAGCTCCTCAGTTTCTGCCCTCATGGCCACGAGGCAGGAACCACGTGTGAGGATCAAGTTCAAGTTCTTCCCAAGCCTGATGCAGAGACAGCTATCCCGGGCAGTGGACCATGGAACCCAGGGCTGGAACACCGAGCTCGCTTGCTGCTCTGCCCGAGAGCCCATCGGTGTTCCCCACAGGCAAGGAGTCAGCCCTGCTCTCCTCTGCGAAGGGCCTCCTTTTCTCTCCTCGGAGGTGCCACGATGGGGACGGGCCTCGAAAGGAAGAGAAGGAAGCAACAGAGGGAAAATGGAGGAGGCCACCCGTCTGCCATCAGCAGTGAGACAAGCGCCAGTGTGTGATCAGTGGGTGCCCAGCAAAGGACAGGCTCTCTGAGATGAGACGGCATCACTGTGTCTTTGCCTTTCAACCCTGGGTGCTTTTTAATCACTTCTTGCGGAAAAGGACTGAAGATGAGGTTTCTTAACCCCATCTGAACAGAGCAACGTGTGTACAAAAGCCTCAATTCGAAAAGAGAAATGAACCAAAGCAGCCTGTCCTAGTCCTCTCCTGGGGGAAACGTCACTGCTTGTTCAAAAGACACCTCTAGGGCTTCCCTGGTGGCGCAGGGGTTGAGAGTCCGCCTGCCGATGCAGGGGACGCGGGCTCGTGCCCCGGTCCGGGAAGATCCCACATGCCGCGGAGCGGCTGGGCCCGTGAGCCATGGCCGCTGAGCCTGCGCGTCCGGAGCCTGTGCTCCGCGACGGGAGAGGCCACAGCAGTGAGAGGCCCGCGTACCGCAAAAAAAAAAAAAAAAAAAAAAAAAGCCTTCCATGGCTCCCGGCTGTCTTTCACTTGACTCTCTTCTTCCCTCTGACTCTCAGGGCCTCCAGAGTCTGGTGCTAACCAGGATGGCGACAAAGCTCCGCTCTCCCAGCTCTCTACAGCAGCCATGCCCGTCCCTCCATGTACCAAGCCAGCCCCATGCCGTCCCACCCCGCCTGCCTGCCCGTGCCAGCAGCCCCCAGAAACCATCTCCCCTACTCTCCAAGCTTTCACAACATCACTTCTTGAGCTCCGAGCCTTTCTGCTCCCCAAGTGTCTTCTCTTCGCCCAGGCCTTTACTGTCCGCGGCTCTGGTCACCTATTCAAGAGGAATTTCCCTCTCTCTCAACTCTAAGAGCATTTTTTCTGTGTTTTTCTCAGTGTTTGTAACTTTCTCCTTCGCATTTTGTTCCCTGTGTGCCTCTCATGGCTGGGCCCTGGAGAGTGCCCTCAGGGGGGCCCGTGATGGCTGACATGCAGGGTCACCTGTAGATACCGGAGGGACTGGCTTGAGGGACCACGTTCCTGGTCACGGGGAGAGCACAGGCCTCCTGAAGGTCTGCCACGTTAGCTTTAGGTAGAGAGCTGAGCTGGCTGACCTGTTTCCTGGTAGCTCCAGGGTTTCATGTGCCTGTGAGGCTATGAATAGGCAAAGCAAAAGGCCACGCTAAGCATCTTTTCTGCTTCCACCCCCAGTCCCAGGTTCAGGGAGCTGCCTTAGGGATCGAGGGAGATTTTAATCACTCCTCACGGCGGTGGCACAGCTATGGAGAGGTGCTCCTTCCAGGAGCTGACTAATGCCGACCGCCCTCTCCCAGGGCGCCCGCTCCGTTGCTTTGTGGGCTGGCTGTGTTTTTCCTCTGCGCCTCCCGAGTCTCCCAGGCCCTCTGGCCTGTCGGGCACTGGCGAGGCGCCTGAAGAGTCGCCCTGCTCCGACGAATGCGCCCGTGGCTCTGCCCTTCCTCAGCACTAGCACCAGGCCTCCTCCTCCCCCGCTCTCGGCCTCAGGTCCTGCCTTTCTGTGCCCACAGGGCCCAGCGCTGGGAGTCCTGTGGTCACAAGGAAGAGACTGGGCGCAGGGCAGGGACAGAGGGCACAGAGCCATCCCTTCTCTCGTGCTCCCTGCGGGGACAGGAGAGGGAATCTGACTTGAGCCTGTTTTCGGGGTAATTCGGTATCAAACAGCATTGAGGCCTGAAATCGGGCCAAGTCTTTGTTTTGTTTTGTTTTGTTTCCTTTCCTCCAATCAGCCCAGGGCACCGGGGAGTGGGAGGGCGCGGAGCCGGTGGAGGCTGCCGGCCGGCCGGCCGGGGCTGAGAGGGAATGCTGAGCCTGCAGAAGTGGCCCATTGAGAGCTCCCACTCACAGCCGAGGGCGGGTGGCACCCCGGCCTCCTCCCACAAGGGCAGCTCTGTCCTGTGGGCACAGGGCTCCGTCCCAGCGCCTCTGGCCGGGAGAGAACAACATTTCCTTATAAGGCCCCGACCGCCTTGCCAAGGCTGGACGCTCCGACAGGCTGTAGCTTTCCATTCTCCTCGCCCGGCTGCAGTGCAGGCCTTGAATGTCGCCCTTGTTGTCAGGCCCCTCCTCTCCTGCACGGCCTCACCCCACCCACTTCCATTCCCCGCCGGGGCCTGCGCCGACGAGCCGGATCGACAGCCCGGAGGCCTGTCCCACCACGGCCTGCTCCGCTCAGGCCTGCTGAAGGTAGCCCAGGGTAGCAGGAAGAGCGGCAGGACGCTGGCTGGCCCGGCCTTGCAGTTCCCTTCCGGCGCCTGTGGGCCTGTCTCAACTGGAAAACTAAGAGCTCATTGCCACGGGGTCCGAACTCCCTGCATGGCATGCAAAGCCCTTCCCAGTGAATCTACCTTCACAGCTTCACCTCTGTTTGCTCCCCGCTGGCCGGGTTCCCCAAACTCTTCCCCTCTCCCCCGCTGGCTTTCTCAAGTAGCCTGGACAGAGCAGGTAGAATGACGTTGATTAACCCCCTAGGGAACGCCCCCTGCAGAGCCACACCCTAAGTATGCCTCTTCCCCTCCCCAGGAAAAGTGAATCCTTTCTTTCTCTTCTCTCCTCAGCATTTGCATGCACCTCTCTGAGAGGCTTTCCATTTTGCAATCGCAATGATATGTTTACACGCCTTTTCCTTCATGAGAAGATGAGCTTCTTGCGGATCGAATGGATCCTCTTTCTATTCCGAGCACGACCACAGTATGGGTCATACCGCTGTCGCCTTATGAATGGTCGTCGTGTAAATATCTGAACACAGTGCTGGGCAAGCCCAAAAGAGACAACTGATGCGCAAATACTTAAAACTGACGCACAAAAACTAAAAAGTGCTGTGCACCTGTGAAGGGTAACAACTGTTATCATGCTGTCCTCCACCCCAAAGTCTACACTTCGTGACGCCATTATAACCCCTTCCCCTGTCTGCCCAGTTCTGGAACCTGAATTCTGGGCTCACTGCAAGCCCTCGGGTGTTCAGTCTATCCACAATATTATTGGTCCTCGGAATGCCAGTGTTGGGGACTAAAAGGGCTTTGGGAAATTATCCAGCATTTCCACACTGATATCGTCCATACAGATGTCACATGGCAACACAAGTGGATTAAATAAAGGGGCTCCAAGTCCTTAGCCATACCTGCTTTACCATTTCTACATCCTAGGTTCCCACAGCATTCTCAGAAAAAATAATCACGTGGCTTTCAAAGTTAGCAGCACATTGATTAATCCAATCTCAACATGGGACAGTTGAAGCAGCTGAGCTTCCTAACAGAAGAGTGGCTTTCCTAACATCACGCGAGTCTCACACACCATCGGGACGTACCTGGGGTCCCTGACTTTTGCCCATCAAAGCCTTGCCCTGCATTGCTGCCTGCTTAGGGCTGAGTAATGATGGATGTAGCTGCATATCTTGTCAGGCTGAGTTCTTACAGGTCTGGGATGTGTCAAGTTCCAAATAAAGAATTTCAGTCTCCGCTAGAGCAAACCTTTCTGAAACAGGGGTTGGGCAAATTATCAGGTCAGTGATTTGGAAGCACAGCGCAGTTAAGGACTGTCATGAGAGTCTATTCCCCATGATCCCAGCAATAATTATTTTTTTATTTTTATTTTTTGCAATACGCGGGCCTCTCACTGTTGTGGCCTCTGCTGTTGCAGAGCACAGGCTCCGGACGCGCAGGCTCAGCGGCCATGGCTCACGGGCCCAGCCGCTCCGCGGCATGTGGGACCTTCCCAGACTGGGGCACGAACCCGTTGTCCCCTGAATCAGCAGGCGGACTCTCAACCACTGCGCCACCAGGGAAGCCCCCCAGCAATCATTTTAAAGGCAAAAATCTTATACCGGGATTCAATATCGTTTTCCCCATCCACATACTCATTTTCTCAGAGATGATGTCAACAGAACGAAGACCATGGTTAATCATGAACCGTGTTCTGACATTACTATTTGCCACAGAGACAAATTCAGGGTTATAAGGTGGCTCTGCCTTGGGCTGCATCCAAAGGGTTTAGTTACTTGAACACCAAAGTACCTTATTATAATGAGGTTTCTCCTAGGAGATACCTAAAGGTAGACTCTGCAGGCAGCAAGGAGAAGTAGAAGGAACATTGGGCCAGGAGTCGGGAGATCAAGCCCTGTTCCCATCTCTGACACTGACTGTGAAACCTAAAGCAAATCAACTGTCTTTGTAAGTCTTCAGTTTCTCAACTACAAAATGGGAATAATCATGCCTCCAAGACCTTTTCCAAAGGCAGTAAGAATTAGACCAATTAAGATTATGGATATAAACGTGCTCTGTGAACAATAATATTAATGCAAAACACCTATGTGCCTAAATAAGGGCTAGTTAGTCATAGGGAGTCGTTCTCCCCTTGGGGTTGTTCTTCTGGGTACAGAAGAGAAAAGGCTTCCTTTTCCAGCATCCTGCAATGCTTGCTCCATCCTCCAGCTCCCTCCTGGCCCCTGGCAGCCACAGGATTGCTGATCACTTTCCAGGAAATTGAGAGAGAGGCGGGGCTGCTCCTGCTGCGGAGTTGCTTTGGGAAGCTAGAGGGCAGACAAAGGGAGCATTCTCTCACCCTGCTTTCCCCTTCGCTTTCTTCCCAGGCACAAGGAGAAAGAGTTTGCCAAGTCCAGGCTCTGGGCAAACTCTGAGTGAATTGGGGAAGTCATTTCTCTTCTCTGAGCCTCCATTTTCCAATATGTGAAGTGAAGAGGTTGAATAGAACGATATTTACGTCTAAGGGTAACAATGTAATTTACTGCCAGAATAGAGACACTTTTGAATGTGAAAAATTGTTAATAATTACGACCATAGCAAATAGGACTGTACCAGGCAAACTGGATGTATGGACAGTTTATTAAACCCTGTTTCAACTTGCACTATTACTGGAAAAACAAGAAAACAAAATGACCTTGAGGAAAAAAGATTTCAGTTCCCTCGGTGTGGTCTTGGCCACATGGAAACTTGGACCTACAGGTTGTTTTTACATTGTTCTCAGTCACCAAAGGCAAACTCAGTATTCAGTCACACATATAAAAGAGCCTGCGTATCATGAAGGATTTCTACATTCTTTAGCTCCAGGCTACAGCCCTGTGGGGCCAGCCTGCGAAGGCGTTACTACTATTGGAGAGATTTTTTTTTTTTTTAAAGGCCTAGAGAAAGTTAAGAACTTGCCCAAGGTCAGGGAGCAAAGGGAAGCACAGTCTTGTCCTAGGCTCTTGGCCCTGTGCTTCCTCCATTGGGCCAAGTTAGTAAGGAGAGCTCTTAATCTGCAAGGGCAGACTGGCTTTAGGTTGCCTACCTTCCATCCAAAAAGTTCCTTCCCTACCCATAACAATGATACTCAAAGCACAGAAATTTCTTTAGACCCCTGAAGGTTGAGGTGGACCAGGGTCTTAAGAATTGGCTAAACTTATAGACGAGGAAACCAAAACCCAGAGAGAATGAGTTGGCCAAGATTACCCATCACGATCCACATCCAAGTAGAATTTAGATCCCCAAACTCCGCCTTTAGCACTCTTTTAATACTAACTAAACATAAATAGACTTAGGAAAGTAAACATAACTTACGTCCCTTCTGTACCTTTCAAAGATTCATGAATTACCTTCTGATTTTCTAATGGTGAAGAGTCTCAAGCTATTCTTTCCTTCCTTGAGCTTGCAGAAGCGAGCTGAGAATATTTAAGTCTAAGGCATTGCAACAGACACTTCTTATTTCTCTTCCCTGCACTTCCAGCGAAGATCAAATTAAATGAAGTTTCCTCCAGGGCAAAGCTTCCCTAATTCAAAATGTTTACCAGAGTCCTGAGGGCAAAACCAAAGGGAGCTTGCCACTCAGGGATGAGCACTTGGAAAATGAATAAGTAGTCTTGGGTTGAAGTTCTGGTTCAGCTACTCCTTAGCGGCACTCCCTTGACCAAGTTATTTGCCCTCTCTGGGCCTCAGTTTCTTCATCTGAAAAATAAAAGAGTTGTATTAGGTAATGTCTAAACATTCTTCTAGCTCTAATAAGCGGTGAATATCCAAATGGTAAGTGTAGGTGTTTTTGAGTGGGGGGGGCTGATCAAATACTTTTCTATCCGTTAGCGTCCTAGAAGTCAGTGCCCAGGAGAGGTTTTTGTCACCCATCACATCTTGCTGGTGGATATTTCCTGCCCCTTTGCCCTACTGCTGATTAGCACAAGTAACTACTTGTGCCGGCTAAAAAAGGCAAAGGGGCTGGTCACCCCGTCCAGTACAAACCAGGGGGGTGGTGAATTAAATCAGACGCGTTAGCCAAGTTGCCTAATTGGCCGATTCCTCATAAATACAGCTCTGGCAAACTTTGCTCAAAGCTTCATCATTTATTGCCTAATTTATTACCTGTGCTGAGATCATTGCTGTATATATTCCTCCAAGGAACTGTAATTATAGGGCAAAATAACAACCAAAATAAAGTCCAAAAGTCCCTGAAGGTGGAGGAAAACTTTCCAAAAGACATATATAGCAATGACTTATTTCTAATACTGAAGACCGACAGCACAGCTTGTGATTCTGAGCTGAAAGTTCAGCCCTTCAGCCCCAGAATGCCCATTCCATCAGTCTTCCTCTTAAGTGGGAGGTGAAGCTTCTTGGAGTCAACTTCTCTGTTTCTTGCCCAGCACCCTCTCTCTTTCTTCTCATATAGAAAGTTCTTATTCAGTGGAAAATCTATCCTGTGTACTATATACGGAAACAGACTCTTCCCACATAGGCAAAGAGGCAAACATATGTCCTGGGCCAGGTCACCATATGAAGATGAAAGTGAATATGAGACCAAAGCAAGTCAATCCAATGGCTCACCATGACTTTTCTGCTTTTTTTTTTTTTTTTTTTTTTTTTGCAGTACGCAGGCCTCTCACTGCTATGGCCTCTCCTGTTGCGGAGCACAGGCTCCAGACGTGCAGGCTCAGCAGCCATGGCTCACGGACCTAGCCGCTCCGCGGCTTGTGGGATCTTCCCGGACCGGGGCACGAACCCGTGTCCCCTGCATCGGCAGGCGGACTCTCAACCACTGCGCCACCAGGGAAGTCCGACTTTTCTGCTTTTAGGGAAGATGATTAGTTTTTCCCATTGGGTTTACTTAGTTGATATAATGTGAGTCTTACAGGTGATTATCCTGCCCATATGTGGAGAGAGCTGGAGAGAAGAAAACCTGATGATATTATCTGAGCCCCTGGATACAGCCAAGCCTAAAGCAAGACTACTCTTAGGCTTTTCTATTACTGAGTTAATTAATACCCTCTTTGGCTTGGGCTATTTTAGTTAGGTTTCTGTCATTTGCAACCAAAATAATCTTGACTCATGTTAGTTAGTTTCTTATTAAATCCTCCATAGGGCCTTTGGATATCAGAGCTGAAATAGTTTCTAATGTGTTCCAGTCCACCGTGAATATATACAGAAACTGAGAGGATCTGCTCAAAGTTACCCAGAAAGGTTCTAGGACTAGAAGCCAGCTCTTTTCATCACTCTAAAAGATTCCCCAGAGGTCACTGACTCTAATACTCAAGTTGATTCGAATGTCAACTCTACAGTGTGAAACACAGAAAAAAATGCCTCTTTAACTCTGAACATCATTCTTTTCAAGAGCCTTAGGAATGCCACGTCTCTGAAACTCCCCAAAACATTCTGATCATACATTTGTGTCATCCTTTCATTTCTCATAACATTTTTATTGCTGTTATAATTCCAGAATAAAATGTCTAGCTTCAAATCCCATCTACTGTTTACTTACAAATTGTGTGAACTTGGACAGGTTAGTTGTAATATTGTGTGTCTGTTTCTTCATCTATGAAATGGAGGTGATATGAACAGTGTTCACTTCATAGAACTATCATAAGCATTGATGAAATCCTTGTGAAGCATTTAGCCCAATGGCTGGCTTACAGCACTCAATAATTTTGACTATTGCTATTAGTTTATGATTTTTGAAACAACACTGAGATATAAGACAGCATATAGTTAAGAAAGTCAAGGACCAGAGAGGATAAAGGACATGCCTAAGGCAACACGGTAGTGAGCTGAAGAACTGAAACCAAGTCCCAACTCACGTGATCCATATTGTAAACTTATTCCATAAACCAGTTGGTCATTTCAGGTAGTACTCACTCATTCATACATTCACTGATTCTTCTATCCTTATTTCACATACTCATTAATTCAGCAAGTATTTCCTGAGAACCATAGGTCCTTTCCAGCCCTGGAATCTACAATTTAGAGATCTGGGTTAGTTCTAGTTCTTTCCTAATTCACTCTGGAGGCCCAGGGCAAGTGATTTCATCTCTTTGGGCACCAGTTTCTTCAAGAGACTGGGCCAGATGTCTATAAGGCTCCCTCCATAGCAAGCTCCCATTTGCTGTCCTCAGTACTACGTGCTTGGAGGAGATAAAGATGCAGTCCAGGGGCTTACCTGGAGGAGCCCACAGCTAAATGGGAAGAACAAATATAACTCATGTGACTCGCTCCAGAATGCTGGAGGACAACGTATGTCACTTGAACAATGTTTCTTAATGAAATAAATTTGATATCTACATGCCACGTGCCAGGGTTCACGAGAAAGTTGATTTCTGGCATGTTGGAGGTGGGGTGGGTCACTCCCCTCCCCCAGATGGATGATCATGTACATGAACTTTCACATAGAGTTACACACTGGCAGCCCTGGGGCCCGATGAAGGCTGTGCAAGTGTTTTGTTTGGCCCACAGTGCTTTTTTAAAAAATTTTAAGTCAACTTCTGGTAGCTGGGAAGTTTCTCATTAAAACCCAGGTTTCTGGTTTCTCTTGAAAAAGCAAAAGATCTAGCAACACTGGGCTGGAATCTTTACAGTGGCAACTGACATCTTACTGCTTTCTCTTGTAGAGGGGATGCATCTCTCCCTAATTAGAGGTGAAAGTTTGGCTTCATCTTGAGACAGACTGTATGAATTCAGGAAAAATGTTCATCAGGGCTTTTCTATCATGCAAATTTAAAAATATTTATGGGGAAAGGAATAGGGGAGCTGGATGTATTGTAATAACATGTAATAGATATATTTAATACACGTTTATATTTATAAATGTGTAATTTATATTTTTATATATTATATAATATATATTTATATAAACATAGATTTTATTTTGAGAAATTTCAGTTTCTGGACTTCCTTAGGTATTAATTTTAGTCTAGCAAGGGGCCAGCATGCTTTGATATTTCATTGAAAGAAATGTTTCTAGATCTGAACAAATCACTTATACATGTTACTTCCTTTCTTCAAAGGGTATTTGAGTTGGTAACTCTGGGTCTTACTGTGATGTACTGGTAATCCGGCTCTCTGAAGAAAAAAGTCTTGATTTTGCCAAATTCCTTGTGTAAGTACGCCCACCATAGCCAAATGCAAGGATGGTTTAACAATTGACTCTTTTTTTTTTTAACATCTTTATTGGGGTATAATTGCTTTACAATGGTGTGTTAGTTTCTGCTTTATAACAAAGTGAATCAGTTATACATATACATATGTTCCCATATGTCTTCCCTCTTGCGTCTCCCTCCCTCCCACCCTCCCCATCCCACCCCTCCAGGCGGTCACAAAGCACTGAGCCAATATCCTTGTGCCATGCGGCTGCTTCCCACTAGCTATCTACCTTACTATGTTTGTTAGTGTGTATATGTCCATGACTCTCTCTCGCCCTGTCATAGCTCACCCTTCCCCCTCCCCATATCCTCAAGTCCGTTCTCCAGTAGGTCTGCGTCTTTATTCCTGTCTTACCCCTAGGTTCTTCATGACATTTTTTTTTCCTTAAATTCCATATATATGTGTTAGCATACGGTATTCGTCTTTTTCTTTCTGACTTACTTCACTCTGTATGACAGACTCTAGGTCTATCCACCTCATTACAAATAGCTCAATTTCGTTTCTTTTTAAGGCTGAGTAATATTCCATTGTATATATGTGCCACATCTTCTTTATCCATTCATCCGATGATGGGCACTTAGGTTGTTTCCATCTCCGGGCTATTGTAAATAGAGCTGCAATGAACATTTTGGTACATGACTCTTTTTGAATTTTGGTTTTCTCAGGGTATATGCCCAGTAGTGGGATTGCTGGGTCATATGGTAGCTCTAGTTGTAGTTTTTTAAGGAACCTCCATACTGTTCTCCATAGTGGCTGAACCAATTCACATTCCCACCAGCAGTGCAAGAGGGTTCCCTTTTCTCCACACCCTCTCCAGCATTTATTGTTTCTAGATTGTTTGATGATGGCCATTCTGACTGGTGTGAGATGATATCTCATTGTAGTTCTGATTTGCATTTCTCTAATGATTAATGATGTTGAGCATTCTTTCATGTGTTTGTTGGCAGTCTGTATATCTTCTTTGGAGAAATGTCTATTTAGGTCTTCTGCCCATTTTTGGATTGGGTTGTTTGTTTTTTCGTTATTGAGCTGCATGAACTGCTTGTAAATTTTGGAGATTAATCCTTTGTCAGTTGCTTCATTTGCAAATACTTTCTCCCATTCTGAGGGTTGTCTTTTGGTCTTGTTTATGGTTTCCTCTGCTGTGCAAAAGCTTTGAAGTTTCATTAGTTCCCAAAACAATTGACTCTTAATATTTCTGAAATATGCTGGGCTTTTTCAGCCTTCATAATTGCTTACACAAAAGACATCTGTCACCTTACAAAGAGTTTCACCATAATCTTCATTTCAGTTGCGATTGTGATTATAAAAACTTGAAGTGCACACACTTTTCAGGAATCTCTAGCTTCTAAACTGCCATGTACTTAAATGTCCGTGTGTATGTGTGCGTGTGTCTGTGTGTGCTAATTACCAGGTTTAATTTGACACAGATAAAGAACATGCTGAATTTGTCCAGAGGCCCATAGACTTAACCCCCTTGGCCGGCTTGACGTTTGAAAGAAGGATCCGTTCCACACATCAGAGAAGACCCACTTAGGACAGGAAGTGAGTCATCTGTGTTCCACAGAGGACTTGTCTCAGATTGGACTATACTAAATGTGAAACAGATTAAACTGGAACGAAATCATGACATATTTGTTCCCTCCCACACTGTGTGACATTTCATAACCCCTTGGTACTTTGCCCTGAAACTTTCAGACCTGAAGAGGTCTTCAGAAATCACCTGACCCTCTTGTTCTCTGGAAGGGGAAACTGAGGCCCAGAGAAGGGCAGTGCCTTGTCCAAGTTCACACAGCCTATTTAGAGCAGAGCCAGCATCGGATCCCTGTCCTGAATCCCAGTCAAATGTTCTAAAGAAACATACACATACAAGCTGAGTTTTTAAAGAAAAAAAAAAAACCTATTCTTTTGTTTAACCTTTATTAGTAACTCGATGAGCTATTTATTGACTTTTTATAATTGAAAATTAAAATTTTAGCAACTAACTTCTAGTTCTACTGGGGTCCTAGGACATCCCAATGGAATCCAGCTTGAAAAGCTTAAAGAAGTCTTCACATAAGTGAAACGTAAGACAATACACACAACTTTACAGCAAGAGGTAAATGTTATTTTAACCATCAGTAAAGAACTATGTCATTGTAAAAATAACAAAAAGAACCGATTCTTTTCATTTTAATCTTTGTAGTTAAGATTTGGAGATCATCTCTTGAGGTTTTCTGCAATTTAAGTTTGAGATGTGAACGCAGTGGAAGGATGCATGCCAACCTGATAAACTGTTACACATGCAGTATTGGAGACTAAAGAGGAGCTATTAACTTTAAAAAAGAGAGAGAGAGAGGAGTTTTTGTGAGCTTTTTCATTTGTCAAATGATCAGTTGCAGTTTAGGGAGAAACAGTATTTCAAGACACACTCACTCAAACATCATAGCGCCTGATCGGCAGACAGGAATCATTTGGTTCATATCTTTATATCTAGTCTGAAGAAAGGCAACCAGGTCTTCTCAGAGTGCAGGAAGAATCCGAAACAAAACCTCATTCTTCGTAGCTCCCCAATTCACTCTCCTGGATCTGTCTTTCCCCACGGTCACCAGCTCTGTCAGCCCTCTGGTATCAGACAGAGGAGTGAGCCTGGAGTCGGGAGTCTTTCTACAGAGTCGATACTGAACCAGCTTTGGAACTTTAGACCACTGCTTCTCAAACTTGGGGTGTCTAGGAATCACCTGGGGTACTTGCTAAAATTCAGATTCCTGGGCCCACTTCCAGGACATCCAATCTCCTACATCTGGCTTAGTTCCCAAGAATCAGCATTTTAACCAGCATTCCTAGTTGATCCTGGTATCACTAGATGGTAGAACAAACATACCAAAATCCTACCAGCTGTAGGCAAATTGTCCCCTTTTCTCTGAGCCTGAATTTCCCCATATGTGGATGAGGAGGTAGGACAAGGATCATCTCTAAGATCACCTCCTGATTCAGGCAACGGAGCTCTTATGACTTGGGAATGAACAGGCTGGGCCCTTGCCTTGCTCTGGGTTAGCTCCGTAGCCCAGATGGGCCATGTGCTTACAGCAGCATTTAACTCAAATACAGGTACTCGTTCACACAGAGCTCAGTGTGGACCATGGAGGGGTTCAAGGGTTCCCTGCCTATTCCTCCCCGCTGCACACCATCTGCAGCATGCTCTCTAACTTGTTCTCCTTTTCACCACTGCAGGTCCTCAGTCTGTGGACCCTCACCTATGCAACCCACTGTCTGTCCTCAG
This sequence comes from Leucopleurus acutus, assembly GCF_964270905.1. Lineage (NCBI taxonomy): Eukaryota > Metazoa > Chordata > Mammalia > Artiodactyla > Delphinidae > Leucopleurus > Leucopleurus acutus. The sequence goes on along the minus strand of NC_139147.1, from coordinate 79,835,039 downwards.
GCAGGAATGTCCAGGAACTGCCTGGTTCTCTAGACCCCTAATCCTGCCTCAGATCTAGAGTCCACTAAGCAGGTGATGCTCCAGGTTAATCAACTTGAACTACTCAGAAAAAAGTAAAACCTGAACAGAGAGTGGGTTCCTTTAAGATAAGGGATGCTAGGCAGAGATATTCTTTTTCCCTTCGTTAAGATACTCTAATGATTACATAAAGCAGCTACAAAATTTTTCATTAGCATTTGTAAATCCTCAGAATTAAAGAGTCAACTATTGTAGCTTGGCCAGAAAAAAAGAGCTTGTTCCCAGCCTTTGACTCTCCAAGGCAGTGGATCTTCTGGTTCCTTCCAATGCCCTGAAGTTATGACTTGCCCTGGCCATGGCTTCTCCTACCTATTATTACAGGGTTTTAACCCATGGGCTCAGATGTGCTCACCAGGCCCTCCCTTCCTAAGGTCAAAAGATCTCCACAGTTGCCTAATTGCTTCTACATCTTGACTCTGGACACTTTCTTTGAAGACCTCCTGAGTCTTGCATTTTAAGCTCCTGCAGTTAAGTTACTCAACTTTGTTTCTTCATCTTTCTCCAATACTTATAGTCCCATGGCAAAGCGTTGACCAGAGCACAATATATACAGCAAAAAGAAAGGGTCCCGGGGGAAAAAACACAAGTCACCAAAGACTCTTAATTCTCAAAGTGCAGTTGGAGTGCCCATTGGCTGAGAGCCACTTGTAGGATGGGGCAGTAATGATTATTGGCTGAAAGGACGCAGGCAAGTTTATCCATCTCTTATTGGCTGAGAGCATATTCTAACCCTCCAATCCCAGGTAGAAATATTTATGACATGCTATGTATAATACATGCTTCAAGGGAAAAAATTCATAGTAATTACAGTTAAAATGAATGTGTGTTATTAAATGAGGTATGCCAGAAATTAACTTTCCTTTCCATTCTTTATGAAGCAAAGAGCTTCTGGTCAGTAAGAGATTTCCAATGATTTCAAACTGAGCTGATATAATTTCAGACAAAGGTAAAAAAAACTTGACATTTTCATTAGCATCTGTGACTTCAACATCAATAAATGGACTATTTCTGCTAGGCTTTCTAAAACACTGAAAATATTTTGAAGACACTTTATTGGTTTTGCCATAAGCATCAATCCCCCTTCTTCTGGTTACAGCACCAACCCCTTTTCCCCATACCACATCAATCCATAGACCACCCCCAGCTCCAGGGATATACTTGGACCAAAGTCAATCCAAGTCCACTTCCTCTTTGGTTACAAGGACGGTTAACTAACAATAAATTTTGAGAGATAAGCCCAGTACTCTTTTGAAAAAGTTAGGGAAGAAATGGGTTTTCATTTTCCCTGGGGTTGCTACCAGCCATACATACAGCTGGTTGCTACCAGCCTGAGCATCGAACCAACACAGAAGGAAGCAAAGATGAGAGTGAGAGAGCAGAAGCTGATGACAACTCAAGCGCCTTGGTTGTCAAACCAGAAGCCAGCTCTGCCCCCAAGAAGTCCCCCTTTTTTTTTTTCTTTAGCCAATATAAGTCAGGCTTTTGTCACTTACAACCAAATAATTCTACCTACTCCCTCCTTCCTCTCATTATTACTTAAATAGATCTCTGGGCACCAGGGATCCCTGGTTGGGAATCATTAACCAAGCACCAAGGAGATCACAGAAATGTGTTTGCTATATCTGTCGATCTGAATCCATATCTAATGCAAATCTCAATCTCAAATTCGCTGATTCATGTTTATTGAGCTGCTACCGTGTACAACATCCTCCTGGCACCCGTGTGGGAAGCTAGATGACGCCACCAGCCCCTACCACTCTCACAGACTGGTAAAAGAACTAAGAGGACAACAGGGGAGGAACAGAATCTTCTAGGTGGGAATCTGGGAAAGCTTCATAAAAGAGAGCTCACCAGAGATGGGCCTTAAGGGATTAAATGAGTCACAGTTGACCTAGACTAGAACCCATGTTCTGCTTCCTTGTCCAACATTCAGCTTAAACCCCACAGGGGTCAGTGCTAGTGCAGGGTCATGCTCTGGAGGAAAAAGCCTACTGCTGTTGGTCCCCCAGGCCCTGCTAATGGCTATGTGGGGCCTCCTGTAGAGACAGGGGCTCAGGCCACCCAGAAGTACATTGGGGGAATCATAAGACAAGAGCCACCTGCCTGTAAATCACCTCAGAGTATCCGGGAATCATAAAACAGTTGGATAGCTAGAATCATTAGATGCCAGAGCTAGTGGGGACCTTGGGAATTAATCAGCCTCTTCATATGACAGATAAAAGCCTGGAAAACAGAACAGGTCAAGGACGAGTCCAAGATCACTCCTGCCCAGTCATTCCCAGAACCCAGGGCTCCAGGACTCTGACCAGGAGACACCATGATTATTTCAATTCCACCCCAGCAGGAGTGAGAAGAGGAGTCTGGGATTGTATTTTGATCGATGCTGTCTTTTATCTCTGATAGTTTCCTGTGCCTTGTCTTGCTTCAGCACTTCCCTTGATTTTTTTTTTAACATCTTTATTGGAGTCTAATTGCTTTACAATGGTGTGTTAGTTTCTGCTTTATAACAAAGTGAATCAGTTATACATATACATATGTCCCCATATCCCTTCCCTCTTGCGTCTCCCTCCCTCCCACCCTCCTATCCCACCCCCCCTAGGTGGTCAGGAAGCACCGAGCTGATCTCCCTGTGCTGCGCGGCTGCTTCCCACTAGCTCTCTACCTTGCGTTTGGTAGTGTGTGATGGGGAGGGGGAAGGGTAAGCTGTGACAAAGTGAGAGAGTGGCGTGGACACATATACACTTCCCTCAATTTTAACGTGCAATGAGCCTCTCCGGGGGCTGAGTCGTGCAGGCCTGGAGGACTTCCTTTGGCTCTTTAGCCAGTGACCATTGTTTCACTGGCTTTCCAGCCAATGACCATAAAATCTCCCCAAGAAAGCCCCTGCTGAGGATGCAGTCTTCTTGAGCTCCACACGGGCTTCTAGTGAAATGTGGATGCCATCAGGGGACGGCAGTTTGGGGACTGGTTCCACTTCTTGCCAAGTCACACCTCCAGACTCTCAGAAACATAATAAAGGGAAGAAATAATTATTCAACATACCAAAAGGAAGGCATGGTGTGTGCCTGTGGGATGGCTTTTTTTTGCAAAGCACATGAAGGGTCCTAGGGCACGGTGCAGAGGGAGCTGCCTTAGTCTGTAATAATCTTTGCTTCCCCTGGTGCACTTTTATCAGTCACACCCATGACTCTCTCAAAAGCCTTGTGAAGAAGGCAAGACCGAGTTCTATCCTCCCCATTCCCTAGGTGAAGTAACTGAGACTCGGGGAGGGGAAGCCACCTGTCCCCTCTCACCCATCTAAGAAGTGGCAGACCTGGGGCAGTCAGAACCCAACCTGTCCCACGGTGGCCAGCACTCATTTTACAACGTCTCAGGGGTCTTGTCCACAGCCAGTTCTGAATCACCCCTAGGGCTGGCAAAGGATGAGAGGCCAGGGGTCTTTGTTGGTGTGACAAGGGAGCTGGGGCAGGGGTCTCCTTTATTCTCCTCCATGAGCCACACCTGACACTCAGAGCTGAGCTACTCCTTTTGTAAATCTCTGATATTAGTAACAAGGCTGACTAGAGGTAGTGTTACATAATGAAATCAGCAACTGGACATTGGATACTAAATGAATGAATGAACAGATGAATAAATGCAGTAGCTCTCACCTTAATGTAGTACACAAACATTGATAATATTTCAGCTGGCACAGAAGACGGACCGGAGACCATTTCTAAGGTCTGGTCTCTGCCCCAGAGGAACACACATTCCAACAGGAGAAGAAACAGACACGCAGACAGATAAATGACCACGCGCCGTGACGGAAGCCGGAGTGCAGCTAGGTAGATGGACTCTAGAAGCCCAGAGCAGGAGGTTTTGACTAAGCCTCCTTCCCATGCAACCAAACTTGCAACCGTCTGTCCGCCCGAGCTTCCCTAGGGTTGCAGGAACCGGCATGACTCATCTTTCCCTCCCTATCAGACATTACGCTGGGAACATCCGAGATCACCAGTTAGTGTGGGCTGAATAAATTCTCCCGGAGGAGTCGTGAAAGCTTCAGCCATGTAGGTGACCTGGGCCACGGGACAGAGTCTGCAAGCTACCTGTCCCAGCCTCCTACGACAAGGATCTCAGCCGTCCCAGCCTTCCCTGGGACCCGTGCTCAGAATCAGCTGGCCCCAGAGCCCTCTCTCACCTGCCACAGTTATCTTAAAAGGTGGAGTGAGATCAAGGCACAGGGAACGTCACAGCCACAGTAGCCTGGCTCATCCCTCAGGGCTAGAACACCTCGCCTTGAACAAGCGAGATAAGAGAAAAAAATAACGCCTGACACAGCCTTATCACCTGATAATACGACTTCAGTTTTTCCATTAAAATTACTGAGAGCCACAGTCTTGTACTTTGGCTGATAATAGATCACAGGCGACAAAGCTATTAATTTTTATCTCTGCCGTGCAATATATCCAAGGGGGAAAAATACTTTTTCTGACGGTGGAAGTTGGATATGAATTTTTTCCTCCTCCCACCTTTCGTTTCTCACACCTTGCTCATCCATGAGCCTCTAGGAATTTTTAATCAAAGATGTATTAAACAGGGGCTTCCCTGGTGGCGCAGTGGTTGAGAGTCCGTCTGCCGATGCAGGGGACACGGGTTCGTGCCCTGGTCCGGGAAGATCCCACATGCCGCGGAGCGGCTGGGCCCGCGAGCCATGGCCGCTGAGCCTGCGCGTCCGGAGCCTGTGCTCCGCAGCGGGAGAGGCCACAGCAGTGAGAGGGCTGCGTACCGCAAAAAAAAAAAAAAAAAAAGATGTATTAAACAGACACGGATCTGGCTATGCTATGACCGTTACATAATGTTATAAATCTCTCTCTCTTTTTACTCTACCCCTATCCTTGGAGGACTTGGTACAGGTATTTAGAACACAATTTAAAGGACTTGAGTCGGTTAGTTGCCTCTCTAGTCCTTGATAGTCCCATCTTGAAAATGAGGAGTCTCCGTAATTGCTTCCAGCTTCAATACTCCAGGACCGTATGACTGAAGGAGACACAGAGCGGGTCAGCTGTAATGACAAGGGTAGTCTTTCTAAGTACAAGGGCTGCCAGATAAGAGTACAACCAGGCCACCACCACCCTGCCCTGGGCCCCATGCCTTAGGGGCAGCCCTGGCCTTCCTTACGGGGCAGAGGTCCATGGTGCCATGAACATGTGTACCTGGAGCCCACATCCCCCTTTCAAAGCAAACTGTGGGTACCTGGGACCCTGAAAGAGCCTGTGCAAATGGCCCAAGGTCTGCTTCCAGGCCCTACCTGATCTCTCCCCTGGCTCCTCATCCCCAGAGCAGATCACAGCCCCAGGGTGCACACCCCTAGGTGTGATCCAGGGATGGGGGGTGTGATTGATGCTCCACATCTACATCCCACTCTTCCCTGCCCTCAGGAATACTTGGGTGGAAAAGTTTGCAAAGCATTTGTCTTTGGGGTGCGAATGCCTATCAATGCCAGTGAGTAGCAGGGCCAGGGATGGAAGAGAGGGGGGAGGGGGTGGGGACAGTGGGGTATGACCAGCAACCTCCATTTGTACTGATACCTGACCTGCAAATGCTGGGGTAGGGGACTGGCTGCCAAAGAACAGCAGACTGTGAAGGATCCACGTTGGAAGGTGGTGGGAAGAAGAGTGGGCCGCTGAGTGGTGATGCTCTTCCCAAGCTGTAGCTGTCCAGTCGGTCACTTCAAAGGCCCACAGGCAAACCCAGGCTCCTTCCCAGGTTGGCCTCAGGCCTCTCCCCTGGAGAAATCTGATTTTATATTTTAAAAGTGAGTCTTAGCATCTCTTCCTCTCTCTCTGGAATAAGGCTATCTCAGACTTCGTTTCCTTATCATTGATACCCTATCTATTTCGAAAAAACCAAAACAAAAGCCTGGAGAAGGCTTGCAGTAAAAATACCAGATGGCTAAATACACAGATTTGCCACGTTATGAAAGAAAGGAAATAATCATGCCAGGAACCTTGGATTCAATTTTTACTAAATATAAGAATAAAACAGCTCTGAGCCTCCTGACTGCTAAAGCAAAACTAGAAAAGTGCTGAGTTACCTGGCTTTCATTATGTGATCAAAAGTACAAATACTCATTCTTCAAAGGAGACCAACTTCTGTTGGGCAGAAAATTTGAGGAAGAGTTTTATCATCCACATCCTTTTATAGGAGGCGCTAAGTAACATAAGGAACCAAATCTTCAACAGTGGTTTTGCAGACAATGCAGAATCATTCTCCACACAACCATTTATTATACTGACACTTGATAAAAATCTCAGGACATGATATTTTTTAAAAGTTGTGAAGTCATTGCTACAGGAACCTGAGCTAGTATCATCTAAGTAACCAAAATGGATACAAGAAAATAACTCAGAAAAATCAAAGGAATGAACTATTTAAACAAACACTTCTCAAACTTCTCTACCCAGTGTCCCTAATAGCACCCAATGGCAGAGAGAAGAGGAATCCTCTGTGGGATGGGGAGATAGAGGATCAGTCACGCCCTCCTCCATCTCTGGAGCAAAGTAAAATTTATCTTTAAAATGTATTCAATCTTAGCTTGCTACTTTATCATAAACGTGTCCTTATTTTAATATAAAATTAGTTTCCCCAAAATCTTGGCTGAAGTTGATATCACTGTGGCTTAGAGCATTCCCTGGCACCACCAAGTATCCCAAACGTTTCGAGAACCACGACTGGCTTACACTGTCTCTTATTTGTTCTTTATAACAAATTGATGAGGCAGGTATTACCCATTTTCATCAATGGGGAAATTGAAGAACAGAGAGATTAAGTACTTTTCCCAGTAGCACGTGGCACCGGAATACATATTAATACTTGAACGAAACTCAGATCTCCTGACTATAAATCCAGTCCTTTTTCCCAGCTTCCGTAATGTCATTTTATCATGTAGGAAATAATCAAGGAGTGAAATGGATGGTCCAGCTAAGGTTTCTGATGTCGTATTACTGAAGCACAGTACCCACCGAACCTGGGACACCACCCAGGCTTCCAATGGCCCCCCATATTGCACTCTGGCATCACTAGATGTCCCTGATTCATTCTTCCAGAGGATGAATCACCCACGCTCAAATTAGAATCAGTTCATACATTATCAACTTCATGAGGCTGGAGCAGGAGAGGAGAGAAGAGCGTTTTTTTCCCAGGGGCTCCAGCAGCTGTCCCAAACCCTTACAGCGGTGATGGTAAATTGTCCCTTCTCCATGAGGCAGAGCATCGATCCTGAAAGCGGTAGGATGCAATGAGAGGTCTGGCGACCTGAGTTCTGGTCCTGACTCAGCCGCCGGAGGGTTATGGGAAAACCACTTAACCCACGGGCGCTGGGTATGCCAGGGTATGATCATGAGGAAGAGTGAGATAATGCCTGGGAAGCCCTTTGAGCACCTCAGAAACAAGAGGCTCCATAAACACAAGGTGTTATTACCTCCAAGTACATCAGCCAAGGACATCACAGTTCAGGTCCCTGCAGAAACTCCTCTCTCTCTGGACCTGAAAGGACCAGTTGATCCTTCAGCTTCTCATCCAGCTGAAATGTCCAAGTTTCAGAGGATTTGGGGTGAGTCAACCATCTGGTTAAAGATGAGTGAAGTGAAGACCTCGATCTTTAAATCACAGACCCTCTCAGCTGAAAAAGATATTAGCAATTTATTTTTTTATGATTTTTTTAAAACTAATTAATTTATTATTTATTTGTGGCTGCGTTGGGTCTTTGTTGCTGTGCACGGGCTTTCCCTAGTCGCGGTGAGTGCTGGCTACTCTTCGTTGCGGTCCGCGGGCTTCTCATTGCAGTGGCTTCTCTTGTTGTGGAGCACGGGCTCTAGGTGCACGGGCTTCAGTAGTTGTGGCACATGGGCTCAGTAGTTTGGCTCTCGGGGTCTAGAGTGCAGGCTCAGTAGCTGTGGTACACGGGCTTAGTTGCTCCGCCACATGTGGGATCTTTCCAGACCAGGGCTCGAACCCATGTCCCCTGCACTGGCAGGTGGATTCTTAACCACTGAGCCACCAGGGAAGCCCCATATTAGCAATTTAGATCCCACTCTTCGTTTAGAGAAGGAGAAGCTGAGTCCAGAAAGTCTCATACATATTCCCTGAAGGCCTGCAAGATGTTAGACAGATGCTGGCTAAGAAGATGACTGGGCTTGGGTCTTTGACTTCAGAGGACTCCCCACCTAGTAGAGAACACAGGCACATTCACAGTTTGTGGACAGTGCAATACGAGCATTATTGCAAAGCGCCACCAGGACTGTGACAAAGAGGGAGCCGAAGTTGTCCTGCAGCCACGTGTCCTTGGGCAAATCGCTTCAACTTTGAGGCTCAGAAAAACGGAAACACGAGCAATGACATCACTCTCTAACATTTTTATCATGTTTGACAGCTCCCGAACAATTTCATAATCACCGGCTGATTTAATCCTTACAAGAAAGCAGGGAAGTAAGCATTATGATTAGCTCTTCTCTCTAGAGATGGAGTCCCAGGAGTGTGGTCGTGACCTCACTCCCGGATGAGTCATCTGGAAAAGAACCAGGAAGGTAACTGGCCTCTAGTCCCCAGTAGCCTCCTCCCTGCTGTTCACCTGCTGTTCAACTTTATAGACATAAAGTTCTATAGATCTACAAGTTCGTCAAAGTTGCAAGGTGACCTGGAACTGAGGAGGCTTTGGATAAGCATTTGTAAGGATTGGAGAACTGGGAAAAGAATCAGCATCTTTTCCATCTAAACTCAGCTACCAATAAAACATTTCTTAATTCAAGTGACTTGGGCTTCCCTGGTGGCGCAGTGGTTGAGAGTCCGCCTGCCAAGGCAGGGGACATGGGTTTGTGCCCTGGTCCGGGAGGATCCCACATGCTGCGGAATGGCTGGGCCCATGAGCCATGGCCACTGAGCCTGCGCGTCAGGGGCCTGTGCTCTGCAACGGGAGAGGCCACAGCAGTGAGAGGCCCGCGTACCGCAAAAAAAAAAAAAAAAAGACTTAATATGTTTTAGTAAGAACCTCGGGTTATTTTATATTTCAGTATTTTAAATTACACAAATAGAACATGAATATAGTTTTACTGCAAAATGTTCAAATATCTAAAAGCAAATGTCCTTTTGACTGACCCCCTATCCCAATCCCTACTCCCTGCTAACTCCCCACCCTTCTCCTCCTCTCTCCCCACCCCCGTCCCTGACTCCTGTTGTTAGTACTTATCAGTATCATTTTAGCCCTTCACTCTATGCAACTAATTACATGTGCATATAGAAATACCCCAGTTTGTCTTGCAGCTTGTTCCTTATGTAAATGGTCTAATGGTGTGTGCGTTGTTTTACAATTTTTTTTAACTTAACGCATAGAGGGGCTCTAGCCTTGTTAGCTGTCATAGATGTACTGTATTCCCCGGTATTTCGTAATATTACTACCCTGCAGTTAAGCCATTCCCCTGTGAATGGACCTCTAGTGATCTTTATGTTTTTCTCCATCACCAACAATGCTGCAATGAACATTTTTGTATGTGTCACCTTAGAAACACAAATTTGACTCTGAAAGTATTGCACTGATTTGCAGGTTGACCAACAGTGTAGGAGAGGATCTATTTTCTTATATCCTTTACTAAAACTTAATATCATCGATTCTCTTAATTTTTTTTTGCCAAACTGATAGTAAAAATAAAATATGCATTGTTGATGTTAATTTGCATTTCAAGCATATTTTCCTTTAAAATGGGAAATAATAAAAAGTGTTAACACTTAAAATGTGTTCACTTTCTCAGAGAAAACATGACATACTGAAAGATAATGGTCTCTGAGGTCACAGGGCCTGGGCTGGCTTCCCAGATCTACCACTGACAAGCTGGTTGACCTCTGACAATTGCCCAACCTCTCTGTGCCTCACCTTCCTGTCTGTGAAATAGCTGTCATGAAAGTGCTTCATAAATGTTAGCTCTGTGCAACTGTTAGACATTACCTGACTTTTAAGGTGAATAAACTGATGCTCAGTGAGGTGGGTTGCCTAGGTACCAAGAAAGCCCCTCATACAGCTACAGTAGCCCCTGTCTTACGTTGGAATATGTTTAATCAGACTTTCTCAGCAAGCTGAAAGATAAGGCCTTGAGTAGTTTCGTTCGTTTATTTGTTGGCTGGTTTTGATTTTTGTTTGTTTGCTTGTCTTTTTTTTTTTTTAACTTCATAGAAGTACATGCAGAATAAGACATAGGTTAGCTGATCGACTGTAGAATGTCATGTTACCTAAACCCCAGAACTCCACTTCACAGCAAAATGCCCCAGTCTCTTCTCATTGATTTCTATTGTCTCAACTGCACTGTTTGTTTGCTAGAGAGCAAAACACTCCCTAAATTGACGAGATGGAAGATTTGATGCACCTAAGACATAATCACATTTATTTTCAGACGTGGGAGAACTGCGGGGGCACAGAGGACGTTTTTCATTTTTTTAGCCACTGAACCACTTTTCCCCTTCCTGGCAGCACCCCACTTTCAATCCACAGGGTCTGAGTGGGCCTCACCCTCAGCCCTGGGGTGGAGCATGTGGTCCGGACCTACAGCAATTAGCACGTTGCAGTCTCCAGCCCCAGTGATTGGCTGACAGCAGAGCACATGATACAGAAACCCCAGTCAAGGTGAACCGTGGAATTTTTGCAGACAAAGCAGGGACAGAGAATTTTCATATTTTCCCACGGCACATGATCCTGAAAGGATTTTGCCCTGGAAACTTCTGGTGGTCTTCTTGAAGGAAAAGAGAAGAAGACCTAAGAGATGGAGAGAGAAAAACCGGATCCCGATAACATTGCCAAAGCCAGACGTCCTCCTGTACACCTCAGTTACGGAACTTAATAAATCCCCCCTACGTGCACACACTCTTTTTGGGGGGGTGGGGGGGCTGAATCTGCTGTTGTATCATTTGTGATAACTGACACTAGTGGAATCACACACTCACATTTATGCTCCATGTTTCTTTCCGTACATGGAGGGCAGCATGGTGTCATGGCAGAAGCCCAGGACTGGAAGGCAGGAGACCTAGGTCTGTCACTGGCTTTGTCTCTCCGGGCATCAGTTTACTTCGCTGTAAAGTGAGAGAGTTGGACAAATAAGTTTGGGACACCTTCCTGCTCTGACACTCTCTGAATCTGTAAACCTGAAACTCCTGGTGCTCTTGTGACCACTGGAAGCTGAGATTGTCAGATACTGACTCTTTGAAGCATTCCATTCATTGTGTTAAAGGAGGGCTTAAGTGGCCCCCAATGGAGGGGACCTGAAGAACAGTAAACAATTAGGTTCCTGTATCTCCACCAGAATTGGCTCCAGAAGAGGGTCAGGCTTTGCAAAAACACAGAACATTCTTCCCTCTGGGCTCCTTGGGAAAACTCTCGGCCCGATGGAGGGTGTCTCTCTGGCTATTCATTGCTTGCCAGTGGGAACAGCCAAGGAGGAGAAGGGGTCACATGGCCTGGCCTGCTGCTGGCACAGGGCTCTACGCGGCCGATGCCTGGGCGAGGAGGAGGGCTGCCCGACCCCCTACCGAGGCGTCCTTTGGAAGGTGGGCCCAAGAGTTTCCGAGACGTATTCTGCAGCAGTCTCTGTAAAGGTCTGTAAAGCAGGATTCAAATTCAGCAGTCTCCGCTTGTCTCTTCCGTATGAAGCATCGTGCTAAGCGTTTTCATAGGCATTCTTTTTTTCAACCCCTTTTTTTAAACAACAACCCTCTTGCCCCTCACATCACCTCCAGTTTACAGTTATAGAATCTGAGGCTCAAAGAGGTGAAGTTGAAGTAACTCACGCAGGGACCCACAGCAAGAGTCACAGTGTGTCTCACGGATGGAGGACGAGACCAGGGCCTGAAGGCTGCCTTTGCCTCATCTTCGCCCACACCACCACCGTCCTGTGAACCAGACCCACAAACGTGCGGGTCGGAAGCGTGTGTTCCAGTCACTGCCCTTCTCACAGCTGCTTTTGTAAACACTCGGAAGCAGAGTGTTCTGACCGTTTATGTGCATGTCACTTCCTTGACTGGACTGTGAGTTCTTCAGCAGGGCCTGTGTGATCCAGCTGTGTGGCTCCCCCAGGTCCTGTACAAAATAGGAATGTGAAAAGCAGTCCTCCTCTCTGGCCGGCCACTGACCCCAGAGGAGGACTGGACTCAAGTAAGGGTCACCAACTGGATGCGCTTAGGGACCAGGCAGCAGGCAGCGGAAACACAAGAAATCCCAAGCCAGGTCTGAGACAGTAGGGAGTGGTCGGAGATTGAGGGAACAAAACATGCAGGACCCACCTAAGACACTCGGGTCCAAAAGTTTTAGAAAGGTTGTACAGCCGAAAGAAGCGTGCAAAAACAACTATACCCAAAAAAATAATAATAATAAAATTAAAAAAGAAAAGCATGCAGCCTGGGCCCCAGAGCCCACAATTTACAGCCCCTCCTCTAACTCCACCCTGGAACATTCAGCTTGGCTCGGATTGGTGAACACCCCTCCAACACTGTCACACCAGTCTTCCCAGGGGTTCCATACCTGGTTCTCATTTAACACAATGTGTGGTAGATAGTGGACATTTAATACGCGTTTGCTAAATAAAATTTAAAAGAATTAATGTTTACCCAAAGCGCTATAAGCCTCCGTTAGCCAACACCATGCAAAGGAAGCTATTGACTCAAGTTTCACTGCTCTAGGGACCAGAACATTGATTACAGTGTTTGGGTGGGGAACCAACCATACCAGGTAGCTGCATGTACCGTAACACCTAGAGGAGCCCTTTAGGAAACTAAATGATTCATTGAGCGGTCCCCATACTCAAAACAGAAATATACACAGTTCATGACTCTCTAGTATATCCCATCAATCATCCATTCGCTCAACAATTGCAGCGCTGGGACCATAAAGGTGAGGAATACAGACAGTGCCTTCCTTCAAGGAATTTACAGTTTTGTAATCAGCTTATCACATAAATAAATGGAAAATCACAACGTAATACGGCTCAGAAGTAAGCTGTGCTTTCAGAGGCCTGGCCGAGGTGGATCAGGGAAGTGATTCAAGAGCTGGCTAAACAGGGGGAGGAACAGCATATGAAAAGGCCCCAGGGGGCTTCCCTGGTGGCGCAGTGGTTGAGAGTCCGCCTGCCGATGCAGGGTACACGGGTTCGTGCCCCGGTCCGGGAAGATCCCACATGCTGCGGAGCACTGGGCCCGTGAGCCATGGCCGCTGGGCCTGCGTGTCCGGAGCCTGTGCTCCGCAACAGGAGAGGCCACAACAGTGAGAGGCCCGTGTACCACACACACACAAAAAAAGCCCCAGGAAAGAAGTGTGGCAAAGAAAAGGATGTGCAAGGACAAAGTGGCTGAGCAGAGGAGGGAGGATACATGGTTTAAGAGGCTGGTAGAGGTCGGACCACTCCAGGATTGTGGGCGACAGTAAGAATTTGTATCTTTATCCCGTGAGCATTGTGAGTTATTTACTCTGCTAGTGAAAAACATAAAATGCTGGGCTGTTGCCACAGTTCTTCATTCCTCTAACCTGGACCTTCTGCACAGGCTCTTTGGTGCCCACTTCTCTCTATGGGGTCTGTGACAAGGACGAAGAGTTTTAAACTCTTTTGGATGGAAAAAGTTATTTCACATTTAAAGTCTGAGCTGCAAATGAGATTTTTCCTTCCAGTGTACCGTGACATTGCCGCCGTAACACCATTAGACACCCTTCTGGCAACAGGAGCTCAGAGCCCTACTGTCAGCTACTTCATGTCTAACATCACGTCAGCCAGCACCTTTTCATCTTTGGGATTATTCAGACCACATTTTAACCTGAAAAATATCACAGACTTCCCACTTGACACCAGTTATACTTTCAACTTTTAATGACATAATACCATTTACATTAGCACCCCTAAAACTGAAATATTTATGTATAAATTCAACAACATATGCTAAAGAGCTATATGAGGAAAACCGCAGTACTCTGATGAGAAGAAATTAAAGAAGATCTAAATAAATGGAGAGATAGTCCAGGTACATGGATTAGAAAGCTCAATATGGTCAAGATATCAGTTCTTCCCAACTTGATCTATAAAGTCAGAGCAATCTCAATCAAGGGATTATTAATCCCAGCAAGTTACTTTGTGGATGGCAACAAAATGATTCTAAAGTTTGTGTGGAAAGGCAAAAAAAAAAAAAAATATATATATATATATATATATATATATATATATATATATATATATATATCTCCAGAATAATCAACACAGTATTAAAGAAGAACAAAATTGGAGGACTGACACTACCCAACAGTAAGATTTACTATAAAGTTACAGTAATCAAGACGATGTGGCACTGGCAAAGGAAGAGAAAAACCAATGGGACAGAAGAGAGGGCCCAGAAATAGACTCACATAAATACAGTCAACTGATATTTGACAAAGGAGCAAAGGCAATTCAATGGAGAAAAGATAGTCTTTTCAATAAATGGTGCTGAAATAACTGACCGTCTACATGCCAAAAAAGTGAATCTAGGCCTTCCCTGGTGGCGCAGTGGTTGAGAGTCTGCCTGCCGATGCAGGGGACACGGGTTCGTGCCCCGGTCCGGCAAGATCCCACATGCCGCGGAGCGGCTGGGCCCGTGAGCCATGGCCACTGAGCCTGCACGTCCGGAGGCTGTGCTCTGCAACGGGAGAGGCCACAGCAGTGAGAGGCCCGCGTACCGCAAAAAAAAAAAAAAAAAAAGTTGCTCAACAACACATGTCAATAGGGAATTTCAAATTAATACAATGAGATACACTATACATTTATCAAAATGGCCCAGATCCAGAACACTGAGTACACACCAAATGCTGATGAGACTGTGGAGCAATAGGAACTCTCATTCATTGCTGGTGGGAATGGAAAAGTTGGTACAGCCACTTCAGAAGACAGTTTGGCAATTCCTTACAAAAATAAACATGCTTTTACCACACAATTCAGCAATCACATTCCTTGATATTTTCTCAGATGAGCTGAAAACGTATGTCCACGTAAAAACCTGCACATGGATTTTTATAGCAACTTTTTTCATAGTTGCTGAAACTTGGAAGCAGCCAAGATGTCCTTCAATAGGAGAATGGATAAACAAATTATGGTACATCTATACAATAAAACATTTTTCAGTAATAAGAAATTGAGCTATCAAGCCATGAAAAGACAAAGAGGAACCTTAAAGGCATAGCGCTAAGTGAAAGAAGGCAACGTGAAAAGGCTACATACTGCATGACTCCAACTATATGACATTCTGGAAAAGGCAAAACTGTAGGTACAGTAAAAAAAAAAAAAAAAAAAAAAAAATCAGTGATTGAGAGAGAGGAAAGGAGAGATGAATTGATGGAGCACAGGGGATTTTGGGGGCATTGAAACTATGCTGTATGATACTGTAAGGGTGGATACTTGTCGTTATATGTTTGTCAAAACCAACAGAATACACAACACAAACAGTAAACCCTAACGTAAACTATGGCTTCAGCTAATAATAATGTATCGGTATTGGCTCATTAACTATAACAAATATACCACATTAATGCAAGAAGTTAATAACAGGGGAAACTTGGCGGAAGGGCAAAGG
Organism: Leucopleurus acutus; assembly: GCF_964270905.1. Classification (NCBI taxonomy): domain Eukaryota; kingdom Metazoa; phylum Chordata; class Mammalia; order Artiodactyla; family Delphinidae; genus Leucopleurus; species Leucopleurus acutus. The sequence continues at coordinate 79,819,361 of NC_139147.1, read as the reverse complement.
GCAGTATGGGAACTTGCTGTACTTTCCGCTTGCCTATTCTGTAAAACTAAAACTGCTCAAAAAATAATGTATATTAATTTAAAAATTCTAATGATTCATAAAGTATATGATGACAACACCACCATGGTTTTCGTAGCCTGGTTTTAAAAATTATATCTGATTAATCACAACAGCGCCCACATATGCTTGAGAAATACAAGTACATATGAGTAAAATACGCCTGTCTTTTGCAGTCTCTAGACAATCTTGAGCACACATGTGGATTCAGAGATTTTCTTGCAAAAACTCCATAGGTTTAAAAGAATCCCGAGTCTGGGAACCACTGCTGAGGGCTTTATAGACATTTCTTGATTAATGAATGAAGCATGCTCCCTTGGAAGATAGGAGAACACTAATTGCGGGTCAGTGTCGTTGATGTCCAATCTCTCTTGACTCTGGGAGACTATGACACCTTTCTCATCACATAGAAGGGAGGACTAAGTAAGAGATTATGTGTTAAAGCATCTAGCAGAGTGCCTGGAATATCATAACCTCTCAGTAACTATTAACCGAATAGAATCTGGCATTATAAAGGAGATCAGTCGTCGGGAGTGGCTGACATCCAATATCTCTTCCGCTTGGATTTGTGACTCAGGCCTCCCCACCCCCTTTTTAATGCTTTGGGACCTCATTTCTCTTCCGGGCCAAAAGTTTTGTCACTCTAAGACTGGACATGGGAAAGAGCTACAAACATCCGCAAGAGAGATCTTGGGAAGGCATCCTATCTGAACCACTGTCCAATTTGCCCCCATACCCCATTTTGTCATGTGCACCTATAAAGTATGAGACCCAAAGATAGAACTTTGGATGAATTTGATATACCTCAGGGTTGAAGAAGAAACTAAAAGCTGTCCTGTCCCTCCATAGTGATACAGCAACTGAAAAATTATTAAAAGACACTCCAAAATCACAATGGTCTGAAGGAATGAAAATATGTATCCATTACGGACAACAAATCTTTCACTGTGTTTATTCATTCACGGTATTTATTCCTTCAGCCCCAACTGTGTGCAAGGCACTGACAGTGTTGGGTGCTGAGCTAGCTGGCTCTAGTCAGTGTGATAAAAATGTCCTTTCCATGCTGTTCCTTGTAACCTTGAGTGCACAGGGATCCAACTGTTCCCACCCTGCTCTACTGCTGGTCCTGGAGCCTCTGCTCCCCCCATTTCTTGGGCAAATAATGGATCTTACCTCTTGGAACGGTGAAAGGCCTAGAAATAGTGCCTTGAGAAAAATGAAAGGAACTGGGGAGTTTTAGTTGGTGATGAGAGAACCCAGGAGAGATGGGAACCTTGATTTCACAAATCTGAAGGACCATTATATGGAAGGAGGGTTTGATTTTTTTGGTGTGGAATCAGGAACTAGAACTGCAAAGCAGCTGGAAGTGACAGAGAGACCGATGTCATCTTAGCCAAAGAAAGAACTTTTTACCAGTGAGAAGCCTCCAAGTATGAAATAGACTGCCTTGATAGGAAGTGAGCTCCCCATTACTAGAGGTGTTCAGAGACCGGATGTTCAAAAGACAGGGAGCTTGTAGAGGAGGTTCTTTCAGCAAACTTGGAAAGAGTGGGGCTGATCTTTATGTCTTTATTTTTTATGCCAAATCCACTTCTGTAAGCGTTGGGTGTATCCAACGATTTCTGCATTACAAATCAGATAATATTCTACTTCCCTTCTGTGTATCTACACATCCTTTGGAGTTTACAAAGTGCTTCCAATTACATGATCTCATTAACTCCTCAGGACAAATTTTTGAGAAGAATTATTATACTCACTTTAGAGTTGAGGAATCTAAAGAAATGAGAGGCCAAGAGAAGCAAATCAATGATAAAATTAAAGGAAATTATCAGACTTCATTTGGGGGCTCGTTCTTCCTCCTATGGAATCACAGGCCAAGGACGTTCATCTCATTTTCAGGATGAAGAGATGAAAAGTATCAGATGCTGGACAAGGGAGCTATGTTTTCTAAGGGGCTAAGAAGCTGTCACTGATTCCAAGAGTGGGCAGAACACTTTCCCTGTAGCTCAAAAAGCAGAAAATACTGAATCTTTGAAGCTAACAAACATATTATCAATGGGGCAGCTTTTTCTCGCCCACAGCATGCTCCAGGGTGAGACCAGGCTGACCGCTGCCCCAGTGTGAAAGAGTAGGGCCTTTGCCTCAAGAGGCGGAAAAAAGAAGAGAGAAGGTGATAGTCTAGGGATGATGTTGAGCTGAAAAAGTCCCAGGGGTGTCCAGGAAATCAAGAACCACTTGTTTCTTCTTGTAAGAATGTTTTGCATCTGGAAATGCAGCCCAGTGACCCCCAAAGAGGGTACAGATTGAACAAAGAGAGAACTCCCAAAGGCTGATGAAGGGATTAATTCCCATATAATAATCAGGCTGTGTTCTTCTCCAAGGTCTTTCATCTGTAGATCTCAGAAGGTTTTGTAAACATCAATTAAATGTTACAACATTGCTTTGAAGTTAGTATTACTATGTCCGTTTTCCAGATGAGAAAACTGAGAAGCTAAGGGGCTCGCCTAGAGGCAACCCAGTCAAGATTCTAGGAGGCCAAGCATTTCAAACTTCATCTCTGCAAAGCTCTGGGTCTCACAGGGAGAGAGAGATTGAAACAGTCTGACAGTGCTATTCCCAGGCTCTGAGAGAGAAAGATTCCTGAAGATGCCCTCTCCCTACGGGTCCACGAGCTCTGTAAGAACCTTGAAGGGTTTTTCCTTATTGAAGGGACTGGGTCCAAGAACGACAAGATTCGGAGATAGACTCCATAAATCATTCCTCAACCTTCCAGTGGGATGTCATTTTTCCTCTTCAAAGCTGTCAAAGACCATTGTGGTTCCCTCTTTTATGGTCTGCCTTGGGTTATAATTATTCATGTCGGCGTCTGGTTTTTCTCTTAAGACTTCAGACAGGATATCTTACATTATCCCTTATGCTGTTACATACTACGAGGTCATAGGTAAATATGTTTTGACTTGATGTGAAGTGGGGTTGATGGGGAAATGTCAGAGCAACAGACAACTTCTACAAGGTGTAAAGACCAAAGTTGATAACATTTGTCCTCCCCAGAGGCAACAACAAGGCCTGCCTGCCATTTATATTTCCTGTGAATAAAGGCACTTCTGGGTTTTCATGACTGCCACAAATCTCTATTTTTACCCTAGGAACCAAGGTTCAGTTAGGATTGTCAAGCCTGGCCAAACTTCAGTGGAAAGCCACATGTGTGATAAGTATATTTGGGAAGAACAGACATGTTATTACATGGAATAACATGGAATAACAGCATGATATGAGCAACATGCTTTCCAAATTTTACAAAGCATTTTTATAAGCACTTTCATTTGAGCCTATTAAGACATCACGAGGTGTGCAATTGAGATGTCACTATCATATTTATTGATGAATTCCATCAAGGTTAAGTGACCTGCTCTAGGTCACACAACTATTGAATAACAGAACTGGGGCAGAAACCAAGAAACCTGGAGAGAGAAAAGAATGAGAGCTCTCTGTATCCCACAACTTCCTTTGCCTCCTAGCTTCCCACACTGGAATTTTCTTAGTGCTTTCTTTTCTGCCTGCCTCTGTTGCTTGCAACTACGCCAAGTGGGGTCCATGCTAAGCCACGTTGGGTCCTTCTAAGCCCGGGTCACCTTGGGGCGGTGTCTGTACAGCTGGAGTGGAGCAGCAGGGGCAATTTTGGCGGCTTAGGAATCTACCTCACAAAAGACAGAAGAGAAGAAAGTCTCCATAACAGCTGTCAACTAAAAATCCATTTGCATATTTGGTGCAGTTGTCGAAGCCCAAGGTGGAGAGATGGGAGACTTTGGTTATAGTCCCAGTGCCACCAACCATCTGCGGGCCCTTGTTTTCATTCCACAGATTTTTTTTTTTTTGCAGTACACGGGCCTCTCACTGCTGTGGCCTCTCCCGTTGCGGAGCACAGGCTCCGGACACGCAGGCTCAGCGGCCATGGCTCGCGGGTCCAGCCGCTCCATGAGGAAAGAAGACCGCAGCAAGTTTGCCACCCAGGGCATGTGGGATCTTCCCAGACCCGGGCACGAACCCGTGTCCCCTGCATCGGCAGGCGGACTCTCAACCACTGCGCCACCAGGGAAGCCCCATTCCACAGATATTTAATGAGCACCTAATAGAGGCTGAATATTGAGTTAGGTGCCAGGGACACAGGAATGAAAGAGATGTGTTTCTTGCTCTCAAGGAGCTAACAGTATATGAGACAAGACAGATACGCAAGCAGATAAAGACACTGCAATGTAATGTGTGGTTTTATGGAGGTGTCACACTGCTGAGAGTCTTTCCAGAGGAGGAAACTAAACCCAGTGCTGGCCTCTTTGGAGCGCAGGCTGCTGTGAGAATGCACAGCTTGCGCACCCGTGAAGCCAGTCCTGCCAACAGAGATCCTCTAGGTCGCGTGATTTCTCTCTTAAGGGTGGTATGACCACAAGTGGGGACAAGTAGGTGTAGAAATGGAGGCTCTCAGAGACCTAGGAGTGAGATCACACAGGAGAAGCCATGAGACAAGAGAAACCTAAAACGAAGATGTCAATAGCCACTGGGTCTTGCCTGGTGGCACAGTGGTTGAGAGTCCGCCTGCCGATGCAGGGGACACGGGTTCATGCCCCGGTCTGGGAAGATCCCACATGCCGCAGAGCGGCTGGGCCCGTGAGCCATGGCCACTGAGCCTGCGCGTCCGGAGCCTGTGCTCCGCAACGGGAGAGGCCACAACAGTGAGAGGCCCGCGTACCACAAAAAAAAAAAAAAAAAAAAGAGGTCAGTAGCCACGACAAGAAGAGGTGCTAGGATGGAGGACAAGCTGAGGCCTGAGAACACCAGAGTGACTTGAGGGGCCTCCACAGACGAGGAGATGCCCACAAGGCATGACAGCTGTTTCCAGAAGGGCAGCGAACATTTCCTCATAGCCAGAGGCCCTGTCTGTCTCTCTGCCACAGAGAGGCTTTACCCTTAATTTCCCCACTACCTTCAACTCCCATAACCTGAGGTCAACAGCATTTCTCTGACTCTTGCAAACGGGACAAAACAAATTCAAATAGGTAAGAGTGTTTTACATGCTTACGAAACATCACACTTTATGCAAGGGAGACCAGCAGCTCCAAGTCTCTAAAGACTCCACTAACAGCTAAAACAAAGATAAAATTAGTCCCGCAGGTGGGTGAGGATGTAGGCACAGGCTACTCTGGACGGTGCTCTCTGCACCTTTCAGCGACTCCCCCCAAAGTACAATCATTGTGCCCACAAGCCCCTGCCTGCTCCTCAGACATGATCTCTGCTAAAACGGGAAGCAGTGATTAATTGATAACTGCGTGGCGATAACTCAGAGGTTGGCCAACCCATCCTCTGCTCTTCCCCAATGATCTTTCTGTGCTAAGCCTTTGGGCCAATCAGCTTTCTTTTTCTCAACTCATTAGCATGTCACCAATAATTACAGATGAAACATCAGCTATTTTTCCCCCCAATAACCCTAATATTCTAGCTATCTATGAAGATAATTAACTTTCTTAAAGCAAAGTGCCCTAGGAAGCTTTCCTCGACACAATAGACAATTACCTTTGTTAATCACCTTTTTCTTTTATTCTGGTATTAGTGTTCAGGCTGGCCCTCCTGTACAGAACAGTCATGGCTGCTTCACATGACGCTGTCTCTCCCCATGCTAAATCTCATATGATAGTCATTATCGTCCCCAGCACGCTTCCAGAAAGTGGCTTTATTCTTGCTACTTGGCGGTCCATTCCAGAGACCTCCCAAGCAGCAGACAGCTCACAAGCCTGTAAAGCAGATCAGATGTGCCCCTCCGGCGTCCTGATGACAGAAGGAAAGTGACCTGGTCAAGTTCTTGGAGCAAGGTGCACTCCCTCTCTTTAGTGTCTGACCCACCCAACTGCATTCCAAAAATGCAGTAGACTTTGCTCAGTAATTCCCTCCATGACATTTGCTGAGTGCTCAGTATGTGCTGGTCCTCCGCTAACCTCCAGACATTCAGCCATGGAGAAGAGGAAAGAAGACCACAGCAGGCTTGCCACCCAGGGATGGATTCAACCAGCCTTGCTGCAAAAAGTGATTTTTTTTTTTTGGCCGATTCTTTAGCAAGTATCTAGCAGACACTTGTGTCAGGCCCTTTAAGGACCTGCTGAAATCCCACCTTTCCTACAAGCACTCCTTCAACCCACCCCCATGGGCATGAAGCTCTCCTTCAGCAAAGAGCTTGTGCCACCCGAAAGGCCCGTTCACGCCTCTGCCTTTCATTAGAATCACTTGTGTGCGGTAAGAACATTTCTTCCCCAACTCCAGGTCCATCCCCTGCAGCAGTGTCTGGTACACAGTAGGCTCCTCATCAGTGTTTGTCAAATTAAATATATGCAAGATGTATGAGGCCTCTAAGAGGGAGAGGTGGGATTTCTATTACATCTAGTCATGGCTCCTAAATGATGAAAATGACTGAAACCATAACAGCAAAAGTAATTTTTCCAAAGAGCTCTCGGTGTCTATGCATCTCCTAGGACACAAGCAGATGTGCCCCTGGTTTTCTAGGGCTCTTCTATGCGGAGCCATGCTCCTCCTTACACGTTTGGATAATCTCACCAAGAGCTATCACGTCGGGCTTCCCTGCTGGCGCGGTGGTTGAGAGTCCGCCTGCCGATGCAGAGGACACGGGTTTGTGCCCCGGTCCGGGAAGATCCCACATGCCGCGGAGCGGCTGGGCCCGTGAGCCGTGGCTGCTGAGCCTGCGCGTCCAGAGCCTGTGCTCCGCAACGGGAGAGGCCACAACGGTTAGAGGCCCGCGTACCACAAAAAAAAAAAAAAAAAAAAAAAAGAGCTAGCACGTCTATCCTGTTTTCTAAGCCACTGAGCAAACCAGTAAGACAGGCGTGGAGAGGATGCCTATCCCGATTTTCCCAAGGTCAGACAGAGGAAGTGACTGTCCCAGATCCAAGAGTTAATAAGTGGCAGAGCCTGGACTCAAACTCTCCATTCTCGGCAGTGAACATACCCACACACTGTAGCAAATCATGATAATTATAGAAAGCCAAGAATCAACAGAGCTGTAATTAAAGATAGGCTTGTTTTCACCTTCAAATATGTTTTTTGGTAACTCACCTAACAGTCGATTTGTATAAATCTAAACTGGGCTATATATTTGTTAATTGTCTGTAATAAACAGATGCAGTTGCACCATCATGCAAAGAACCCAGGTGAGGAAGGGTTTACTAAGGCTCATTTGCATTCAGATATCAAAATAAGATATGAAAAGTACCTCACGGGAGAAATCAGTACTTTTGAATACTGATATTTCACACGTCAGTGGTTCTTAATAATTCTACAGACACTGATGCCTGTCTATATCTGCAACTGCTCTTCACACTCATATTTAGTTGAAGATGCTGATGGATAAATAAGAGAAAATTGCAACCGACACAATACCAGTTCAGGTTTATGCTCCAATAGCTTGAGGACACTTTGTGGCCAAGTTTCTTTTATTGATCATGTCAAGGCTTCAACCTACTTGAGTTTAGAGGAACTTTGTTGCTCAGCTTTATAATATACAAAAAAAAAAAAAAAGAATTGGACATGCAAATAAGATAAGCTATTACATTTTAAATGAAATTAGTCAATGCCATTTATATCTTTTTATAATAAGTAGAAGCCAGGTATATATTTCAGCAGTCTTTTGACAAGCATGTAATTATTTTTTCCCACTAGAATGTGTTGAGATGGAGGTGTGTACATCACCATATATGTGTTTCGCTCCCATTTTGCTCTCATTTCCTATCCAGTTTAGAGGACCATTATCCCAGTGGGAAATGATAAGACAGTTGTGGGCTAGAATAAATTTCCCTACCACATGTCTGTTAGGAGGGGAAACCTTTTCCCTACTCTCCGTTCTGATGGTTCCTTCAGTGTAGGGAGCTACAAAGGTGGGATACCCCAGGCCCCCTGAACCCCTCCCTGGGTAGAGAGGAGCAGAGTCACTTCTCCGACGGGCCATTTGGAAGTGGGCTCGCGGCCTGTGCACCTTTCCAGTTCTTCCCCTTCAGTCTGCCCTCCGAGCACATGCGGTCTCAATTGCTCTTGCCCCGGTGTAAACATAGCAACCAAGACCTTGGACTTGAGAGAGGTTCCTCTTTTCCAGCAGTGCTTGTAGAAGGATGGATAAATCAACACAACCGGGGTTCAGTATCAGGAAGTCCACTCACCCCAGAGACATAAACCACACTCTCCCGAGAGGGTAAGTGACATGACCACGGAACACAGCAGGGGGGGGACAGCTGCTTCCTCCTTAGACCCAAGTTCCTCAAGATGGCGACATCACTCTTGACCCTTCAGCACCCAACCCCGGGCCGGCCACCTCGCAGGAACTCCCTATTCATGTAATGACTTAAAGTAGAAGTCAGGATAAGAGCTTAGGGGTCTTGACTGGGAGCCTCTCACACCACGCTGCTGCTATGGTCATGAGGAAACACACTCCAGCCTGTAAAATCCCACACACGTGTGGCACAGGCCCCACACGACGCTTCTGGTTCATCCCACACACCGGGAAAAACCGAACTGGCCGGCACGGAGGCTGGCTTTCCCACAAGGTTCTTCTTCCTCCAGGAACCTTGCATTTACCATGTGGCTCCCCTTTCCCCTCATTTACCACCTACCACTGAGGTACAGCCCCTCCAACCACTTCTCTTTGACACGTGCAAACACAGCCTCTCTGGGCCTCTCTTCCTGTCTCCTCTCCAGCTTCCTCCCATTTACCACAGGAACATCTCTCTTCTGCTCTCTTTCCCCTCCATCAACTCTGGCGTGAGCCCTAAACCACTCTCTCAGACTGACAGCCCTCAGCGTAGTGCGGATGACACCCCAAGTGAAAGGCAAAGGGAGGCTTGCGTTTTGTAGTGAAGTGAGCTTCACAAGAAACTTATTTCATCAGCCCCTGAAAGTCCATGAAAATGCCCAGAAGTTACTCTGGCAATCCTACCAAAGTCCTGTCAGTACCCTCACCCTCTGTTGTCTTCAAGTACCAATGTGCTACCTAAAAACTCAAACAAAAATACCACCCTAGATTTTAAATTACTAGAATGGGTTTTACTATTTTTAACACAAATATATTATGCTTCATTTATACTATGGGGCTCAGAGACCATAGAGAGATGCGCTGGGGCTCCACTTAACACTGAAAGCATCATCCGGGAAATGTGCCCTGAGCCCCAAGGAGTCAGCTCACAGGGAAGTTGTCCATGCCTTGCGATCCTTCAAGAATTCACCAAAAGGGCTTCCCTGGTGGTGCAGTGGTTGAGAGTCCGCCTGCCGATGCAGCGGACACGGGTTCGTGCCCCGGTCCGGGAAGATCCCACATGCCGCGGAGCGGCTGGGCCCGTGAGCCATGGCCACTAAGCCTGTGCGTCCGGAGCCTGTGCTCCACAACGGGAGAGGCCACAACAGTGAGAGGCCCGCGTACCGCAAAAAAAAAAAAAAAAGAGAGAATTCACCAAGAGCTCTGTGATGGAGTTGAAAAATGGAAATGTGCAGGCTGATCATTTTGAACAATAATGACCCTCTTTTCAAAAAAAAAAAATGGTGATTTACTGAATACAATCAAATAATTTTTACCAGGGTGGAGGGGAACATACATCTCGGAGTACTGTTACGTTTTCGCGTTAGGCTCTGTGTTTCACTCTGATCCGGGGTGTTCTCGGTCTTTCTGCTTGAAGGAACTCCAGGCCAGCAGGATACATCCTGTCGTATCAGGGCCTCTGCACGCCTTCTCTCCCAACTCCCTCATCCGGAGTGACACAGTAAGTCAGCATCTGTGGTGGTGCTGCAGCTGAGCCCCTTTGTCGTCACACCTATTTTGCAACATGCAACAGGGGCTCAGAGCGTGATATGGGTTTCACAACAGGGATTATTAGGAAAACTTACAAAGCAAAGGTCAGCAGTGGAAGACATGTGGACCAGTTTCTTACTTTTCCATGGAGAGGAATGCCAGAGCCAGGACACCCTGCTAGATTTACCGTAGCTGAACGTTCCCTTTTAAAGGTCGGGCTTGAGAGCATGGGGGAGGGTAACTGTGGACTGCATGAGTGCCGGGCTGTCTGGCTTTTATATGCCAGTGAGTTTCAGTGTTTACAGGAGTTTCCTAAGAAAGATAACCGGGTAGCACCTGCAAACCCTGGGGAATCATAAGAAGTTGGGTTCAGAAGCAGCCCTTCCTACCTGGGAGAAGAAACCTCCCGCCAGATCCCACTGGAAGCTGAATTTGGGTGCAGTTCCTCCTGTTGGGAGAAGGGGGAGCCTCTGGTCCCGAAGAATTAATTGTTCTGGCAAAACAGTGAGTTTCCAGGGATATTTTTAGGGAATCCTGTGTGTTGCACCAGAGTGGGATGCTGAAAGTAGTCAAACATCTGCCTGCAGATAAATCTGATTGTTTGCCAGGTCCTGTGACTGCTCCGTTTTCAGAGTCGCCTTTGAAAATCATCACGTCTATAACTTCCATTCCATATTCCTGTCCACTGCCCTTCCTCATAGGTTCTTTATCTCTGGTTTGGCCTATTGCACTCTTTCCTAACTCTGCTTCCTCCTTCCAGTCTCTCCTAAAGACAATCTATCTTGCATACCATAGCCCTGAAGTACAGCCCTGAGGTCATTATTTGCATCAATCAGGATAGGTTAGGCTATGCCACAGTAACGGACAAACACAACGCTACAGTGACTTGAAACAACAAAGGCATATTTCTCACTCTCACTACACGTTCATCTTTGGGAGCTGGGGATTCAGCTGCATGCCATTATTGTCACCCCTCTGAGACCCAGGTCGATGAACCAGCCACCATGTGAAACACTGCTGAGGCTGTGGAAGAGAGATGAGAGAGCTCCAGAGGGTCTCACACTGATAGATCAATGTCTGCCTGGAGGTGGCAAAGGCCACTTCTGCTCACAGCTCACTGGGCAGAACTGATGTCATGGCCCCATCCACAGCCGGCCAGGAAGTACAATCCTATCATGTGTCCAGAAGGTGTGGACCCAGAAATATTCAGTGAACAGCATTAATGACTATTTCATTACTCTTGCTTAAAGAGCAAAGCAAGCAAACTGATAACTTCCTATGTTTTTCAGGATAAATGCAAAATGTCTTAGGCTTCAAGATCTTCCATCTTCTCATCTAACCTGAAGTTACTAAACCAGCAATATGTCCCACTCTCCACATCACATTGCAAAAAGAATAAACTACTTCCATTTAACTGTACAAGCAGTCCTCATGCGTCGCTGCTCCGTGCTCCACACCTTTGCTTCTGCTGTTCTTCCCATCAAATTCTCGCCATTTCTCCAGGCCAAATTCAAATGACACCCCTTCTATGAATCCTCCTACAACTCTCCCAGCCAGAATCAGCTTCTTCTTTATGTAATATCTTTATAAGGGCTCAATCTGTGCTTCTTTATGGTACTTAACACAATTTCTCTTCTATTATAAAAAAATAGTTGTAATTTAATCATAAGGCTAAAAGAGACTTAAGAGAGCACCTAATTCTTTTTTTTTTTTTGCAGTACGCGGGCCTCTCACTGTTGTGGCCTCTCCCGTTGTGGAGCACAGGATCCGGACGCACAGTCCCAGCGGCCATGGATCACGGGCCCAGCCGCTCCGCGGCATGTGGGATCTTCCCGGACCGGGGCACGAACCCGTGTCCCCTGCATCGGCAGACGGACTCTCAACCACTGCGCCACCAGGGAAGCCCAAGAGAGCACCTAATTCTTGAATCTTCCACACACCACTGTCAAGTCTTCCGTCATCAGTTTAAAAATCAACAGTTTGAGGGAACTCACTACCTCCCTGGGTAGACAACTCTGACTATTTAAAAAGCAGCATTCAGAAGAACCCACGTTAAAGCCCTTCACCATATGAAGCGAGTGCCTACATGCCTCATTTCCAAACAAGGACACCAAGGCACGGGATGAGAATAGGAAACGTTTTCTTCAGTAGCAAGGAAAGTAGTAAAGGAAAGTTCTGGTTTAATTTATCTCATCGTGCTGCTCAGAGGCTTCTTGGCTTCTGGACTGTGATGCGGATAATCTCCTATGAGACTGAGAGGGATGGAAAGACACCAAGGCAACTGCCCTGCCTTGTTTACCAGGGAACTCAAGGGTGCCTTTCGCACAGCTGTGCTAGTGGAAGTGTTTAGACTGACGGCTGTGTGGTCCCGGACAGATGTGGCTATATCAAGGCTCACTGTCAGACTGTCAACCTGAACTGCCGGGAATGCTATAGAACATGCTCTGGGTGCCCTGAGCAGAGCAACAGAGGGAACCTGCAAAGACCCCCCCTCATCACCAAGCAAATGCGAGGCCAAAATCCTATCTAACATGCTGCACAGCCTGACTTCTGACGGCAAAATACACCACCTCTGTCTAGAAAGCATCCTTAGAATTTTCTGGTGCCTTCTCCAGTTGTCCCATGGAAAAGCACAGTCCTTGAAAAAACACAGACTTTAGAATCACTGCCACTTACTCTCTGTGTGGCCCTCAATAAGTTACTTTTGTGAGTCTCCCCTGTAAAATGGGGAAAGTAATAGTTTCTGAGATTGTGATAATGATCAGTGACAAACAAAAGTGCTACGCCACGGCCTGGCTCAATACATCTTAGTTCTTTCTAGCCTTGCTTTAGACTAGAGCACCCCGGGCCCTGTACCCGATTTGTCCAGCAGGACCCGGCACTTTTGAGGCCCCAGGCCATCCCATCACGTGTTCTCCTCTCCACTAAGTGAGGAGTCCACAGGCGCTAGGGGACATGCCCACCTAGAGTTATATTCAGCTTCTAGACCACAGTCCAAGAACCCAGGACTCCAGGGACTTCCCTGGGGGTCCAGTGGTTAAGAATCTGCCTCCCAATGCAGGGGATGTGGGTTCAATCCCTGGTCAGGGAACTAAGATCCCACATGCCATGGGACAAATAAGCCTGCACGCCACAACTACCGAGCCCGTGTGCTCTGGAGCCTGCGTGCCACACTGAAGAGCCCGTGTGCCGCAACGAAAGATCCCGCATGCCACAACGAGGATCCCGCATGCCGCAACTAAGACCTGACGCAGCCAAATAAAACAATAAAATGAAATTTAAAAAAAAACAAAGAACCCAGGACTCCAGAATTCCCTGCCCACATGGTCCTGAACCTACTGCTAGGACCTTGCTTCCCCAGGTCTGTCCTGTGGAGGACAAAACATGATGCTAGTATGTGTACTCCTAGGCCAAGCGGCAGCTGTGTGCAGGGTGCCAGGGATGGGCTGGGGTGGGGACTGGGTTGTGGGTGGATCTCTGTCATGAGGCTGGAGCCCACGCATTATAAGCGCATTCCAGGCACTCACAATGCATTAGCAAGCAGGGGCGGGGAAAGGAGGAGGTGAGCCACAAGCCAGGGGCCTCATGTTGTACACTTTCCTTGGACTTCACAAATGCCAGGGGCAGACTTTGTTCTCTCTCTTCCTCATTTCTAATCCTCATCTGAGCTAATCTAATCTAGTGCATGATTCTGAAGCTACTACACTGCTTTCCTTTTTATGGCTGAAAACAATTCCATTGTCAGTCTATACCACAAGACTTTTATCCATTCATGCGTTGATGGACATTTGGTTGTTTCCACCTTTTGACTATTGGGAATGACGCAGCTATGGACTTGGGTGTACAAGTATCTGTTTGAGTCCCTGTTTTCAACTGTTTCGGGTTATACACGTAGGAGTGGAATTGCTGAATCGTATTGTAATTGTGTGTTAACTTGTTGAGGAACCACCGAAGAGTTTTCCACAGTGGCTGAACAATTTTACATTCCCACCAGCATTATACCAGTGTTCCGTTTCCCTACATCCTCACAACACTTGTTATTTTCCGTCTGGTTGTTCTGGGGTTTTTTTTGTTTGTCTTTGTTCTTTTTCATTATAACCCTTCTAGTGGGTGGGAAGTGGTATCACATTGTGGTTTTGATTTGCATTTCTCTATTGACAAATAACATTGAGCATCTTCTCATGTGCCTGTTGGCTATTTATATATCTTCTTCGGAGCAGTGTCAGGGATGACTTACAGTGAAGTACCTACCATCCTAGGAATAATGAGAGGAAAGGAAAGCTAGAAACAGCCTAAAATTACTACTACTCCCAGGGTACTTCTGGGGTCTCTAACGGAGCCAGTCCCCCATCTTTTTTTTTTTTTTTTTTTTTCCGCAGTCGGGCCTCTCACTGTTGTGGCTTCTCCCGTTGCGGAGCACAGGCTCCAGACGCGCAGGCTCAGCGGCACAGCCGCTCCGCTGGCCCAGCCACTCTGCGGCATGTGGGATCTTTCAAACCCGTGTCCCCTGCATCGGCACGCGGACTCTCAACCACTGCGCCACCAGGAAAGCCCCAGTCCCCCATCTTGCTCCTGGCACGCCTCCTTGAGGCCAGTGGGGCAAACCCCACAGCAGCAGAACCACTCAGGCATCTCCACGCTTGGACCCACTACACACCACTCACTACACACTACCCCCTGAACTTTCCTCCCCACCTCCCATACACGTCAACACACCCCATCCTCACTTTAAGCCCCAGGATTCATATAACAGCAGCTGGGACGTGGATTCCCTCTGTGGAGCAGCCTCAACCCTTGGTATGTGGTCTGGTCTAGGACCCCAACAAAATTAGCCCGCAGAACGCAAGCTGAACACCCTACAAAGACTAGAATACCCAGGGTTAGGGAAGTAAGCGACAGCCACAGTCCATCCACGTGGGCTGCCCCGGGCTCACCCCTGCTTCTTTCAACCTCTGCACACATAACTCGTAGTACAAAGAAAGGAGCCATTAAGAGGAAACGGCCAACACCCCTCCTCTATCCATTTACCAGACGGGGAAACTGAGGCTCAGGGGGTGACTTGCCCAAGGTCACATCTCAACACAGGCCTACAACTTGGGTCTTCAACTTCCCAGACTCTGCTCCTGGAGCACAATATGATACGACAAATGTTTAGACAGTCTATGCCAACACCACCAATTCAGGCCATGATCTGAGTCATGATGAGTTTCTTCTGTGCCTGGATTTTCTCATTACAAAAAAGGCTGGCAATAATTATCCTTCCTTTCCTCGAGGAGAATTAATAAAACGTGTGTGTGTGTGTGTGTGTGTGTGTGTGCATGTGTGTGTATTTATGTATGCTTCAAGCTCACTGGGAGGCAGGGGCTATATAAATATATGTGTATGTTTGTACTTACACTTTTTTTCTTCATGACCTAGTTGAAATGGAGAACCATTTGGGGACTAGGTGAAAATGGCACATACTAATTCTCCCTGCTCTTCCCTTCGTGGTCTATTCTAACCTTCCTAGGTAGAATAAGTCCCTTTAACTCTGAAAAAGGAAGTAGATATTGTTCTGTCAGGAGCATTCAAGTCACCCTAGGTATGAGCCCACAGCCGTGGGTCTGCATTTGGGACTGGGGTGATGTCAGGGAAAGTGACAGCTGGGGGAAAAGCAACCTGATGGCCTCCCAGGAGCCCCAGACTGGCACCGGGAGACCAGGGTTCAAGGACAGATGGGCCACCCAACAGCTGGAGTGGAACCTTGAACAAGTTACTCCCTTGCTTGGGGCCTCAGTTTTTCCATCAGCAAAATGAAGGGGTTAGACTGGACTGGCAGATTTCAGTTTTTTAACAGCAAAAATCCTCTTTAAAGATGAAATCTTGGGCTTCCCTGGTGGCGCAGTGGTTGAGAGTCCGCCTGCCGATGCAGGGGACATGGGTTCGTGCCCCGGTCCGGGAAGATCCCACATGCCGCAGAGCGGCTGGGCCCGTGAGCCATGGCCGCTGGGCCTGCGCGTCCGGAGCCTGTGCTCCGCAACGGGAGAGGCCACAACAGTGAGAGGCCCGCGTACCGCAAAAGAAAAAAAAAAAAGGATGAAATCTCCTGCAGATCTCCAATATTATCTAAAAGCAGATAAAAGTGAAACCCGTCTGTCTGAAGGGACCCTCCCCCATCCCCACCTGGACCTATGTGCTTAGCCCTAGCTCACTGGAGTGGAACTCTTCTAATTAAAATATTGTGTGGTTCAATGTCATGAGAGTAACCAGTTAGATCTAGAAAAAAAAAAAAAAGAAGCTAGGCTAAATAGGGTAGTAGGATGACAAGGACGGGGGTCTGGGGAGACAGGCAGGGGCAGATGGGGGGGCAGAGTGGGGAAGGTTTGGGCCCTGATAGAGTTCTGAGACCCCAGCCTGCTTTTTCACCTCAAATTCTCTGAGAGGAAACTGAGGCCAGAAAGCTAAGGTATAAACTTTGTAACTTTTTGACCCAGGAAACTTTGAGAATCATAATAAGGAAATGATTACAGCATGCTTTGAGCTCTTCAGAGACAAGCAGTATTTAAACACAAGGTATTATTACCTCCATAGAGCTCTCTTTTGACTACGACTGTGCTTGAAAATGTGGGCAGACCACTTTTATTTTTCAAAACTCAGGTGTTTAAAAAAATATTCACACGTACAATACCTACCCTATCCCCCTCATAAGTTAATTCTCAGCTTCCTTGTCACAGGATAATTTAAATGTTCAAAGAGATGTTATACTAGCTTTATCAGCTAAATCGGCAGTCCCCTATTCAAGACGTCTATCCCTTCCAGCTCATTCCCCCCTGCCTTTATTTGAAGGACTGTTACATTAAGAGTGAAACAATATTACATGGGGGATTTTAAATGTCAGTACCAAATATCATTCAACAGAGGTACTAGGTAGGAAGTTATCTATCATAGACTCTGAATAAATCAGGTTAGCCCTGGGATATTTGGTTCCTTGATATAGGGCCTGCTGTTGAACCTCAGAAGTCAACCCCCCAAAATTCAGGATGTTCTTCTTTCAGAACTGAGGGGCTTGAATGCAGCTTGCACTGTGCTCACAGGACAAAGTCAGAAGCTGTGGTTCAAGTCCCGGTTTTACTGTGCATGGGTGGGTTGACCTTGGCAAATCATTTCACTTCTCTGGTCCTCAGTTTTCTCCTCCGCAAACTGGGGTCATCTCCCCGCCCTGCCTACTTCACAAGGCTGTTCTGAGGATCAAAACGACGTGAGGCCGAAAGCCCTGTGTGACCAGCCTGAGAGCACGGTGCTGAGTGGAACCAGACAGCCCTTGGTTCAAATCCTGGTCTTGCTACTTACTAGCTGCATGACCTTAAGTAAGTTGCTGGTCTGCTCTGAACCTCAGGCTCCTTATCAGAGAAAAGAGGCTAGGTATAGTACTTTCCTCATAGGGTTGTTTTGAGGATTTAAAGCCTCGCCCATAGTGAAACCTCAATCAGTGCAGGTATTTATTAAAAAGCTGTAATTCTCCCTGTGCCCAAGGGGTTACTGTTGTTTCTCCCTAGTTCTGCTTTCAGTGCACAGCAGACCTAAAGATAACCATGCGTCTATTGTCTCAGAACTGCCTCGGTGCTCTTACTCAAAGGAAAGGAAAAAGGAAATACATTGTGGCCCAGAATGGAGCTCCAGAGAAATCCAAAATGAGCTGTGGTCTAAAAGCGATTTCTCTCCAAGCCTATTTTTAACCAGCAATGAACTTCTCTAATACGCAGAGAGTGATGCTGGGCTCCCTGAATAGCTACGCTGAGGAGCTGCTGCCCGTTTCTGCTACTATGTGAATTTATGAAGTTCTGGTCTCACACTTCATTAAAGAAATATACGATGGTGCTGAGACAGGGGACCAGATACCTATAACTCTTGTCCCAATCTCCAGTTATAAATCTTAGTGCCTCATTCACTGAAGAGGAACAACTGAAGAGATATCACCTGCTCCTTTGTAGTGGGCTCTCACCTTTTCAAGCTGTTTGCAACAGACAACTTTATTAAGAGATCACCAAACAAAAGGCCTGGCCCAAAGCACATGCCCAGTTTTGCTGAGAATGCTTTCAGTTGCAAGTAACAGAAAACTCAGCTATGCCAACTTAAACAAATGGAAGTTTCTTTTTCTCACATAAAATATACACAAGAAGATGATTGCTGATGCTAGCTTAGAGGCTCAATAAAGTCATCACAATTCTTTTAAGTCGAAATTCTCTGGGCTTTTTCCCTCATGGTTACATTCTGGCTGCAGCAGCTACAACCATCATATATATAATCCTGCAAAAACAAAGAAGAAAGGAAAATGGTGGTATCTTTTTCAGGGAATCAAAATACGTATAGGACTCCTGCAGCAATTTTATTCTTTCACCTTATTGGTGAGAATCGGGTGAAATGGCTACTCTTATTTGGAAGGTGATTAGGAATAAAACAGTTTAATTAACCAAGAGTGTCTGCCACAGCTCCCAGTAAAGGTCTGCTGTATGAAGTGACAAAAGCGAATGATTGAATAATGACTACAGAAACAGATGAATGATCATTTGACACTGAGACGCTCTCTTAGACTGATTCAGCTCACCCATCAATGTTTCTAATCCCCTATCCAGGTGTCACACATTCCCATCCCCTTGCTAGCTCTCCAGTGTCCCATAAAACCACTTTTCCTCCTATATTTAACTTCCTACTCACGTGTCTATTTTATTGACTAGTATGTAAGCCCCTTAGTGGCAAAGCGTGTGTCTTTTTCATCACTAGCACAGTGCCTAGAATATACTAGTTAATCTATAAATAATTATTACTATATTTGTTGAATATGCTCTCAAAAAAAGTTCTAGAAAATATGTGACGTATTGCTCAGCACACACATGTATGGAAAGGCTTTTAAATCTCTCTTTTGTATTGGTCTATCTAAAAAAACAGAAACAGAGTTAAGTGACATAGTCAATTAAACATGAAAATATGTAAGTGTAGTTTCTCTTGTAAATCAAAGAATTCACAGAAATTATTTTAATTTTTTTAGTCTAAAATGTTGCATATTAATTTTCAGCATTAAATCTGCTCCTGGTTCTGAAGTCTTTGATCTAAACAAGGAGTGATAT
Organism: Leucopleurus acutus; assembly: GCF_964270905.1. Lineage (NCBI taxonomy): Eukaryota > Metazoa > Chordata > Mammalia > Artiodactyla > Delphinidae > Leucopleurus > Leucopleurus acutus. The sequence continues at coordinate 79,800,371 of NC_139147.1, read as the reverse complement.
ATCAAAACCAGAGAAGTATGTGAAAAACAAAAACTCATAAGAAGAACACTATAGTTAGGGTGTTAGAGACGGTAGAGTACCCAGTGAGTGATAGGGCAAGGGGTCCCTAAACTTGCTATTGACTAACCTCCCTGTCTCTTTGGGCTGGTCCCTGGCCCCTTCTCTTCATTGCCCATTGACTCTATCCCTCACCCCCTAGCTTAGTAAGTATCTTCATTGTGTTGAGCCCCCAAAGGTAAGTAGGGTTTGAATATGCGCACATGTGATAGGAGCAGCATGAGAAGAGGGGTGACAACAGGAAAGCATAGAATCAAGAGTGGTTATCTGGGATTAGAGCACATGAGGTTAGAGAGGGTACAAAGGAGGAGATAACGCTGGAGAATCAGGTAGGAGTCAGATTAACAAGAGCCTGAAGTTTGCAGCTAAGGACTTTAGACTTCATTGCATGAGCAAGGAGAAGCCGTTTTTGTGTGGATAATCACATAAACCAATCTGCAGTTTTATAAATTTTCGTCTGGAAATGGTCATGAGTATGGAAAGGAGAGCTGAAAAGATGAAAGCTGGAGAGATCAACTGAAAGCCTATTGTAACAGTCGAGGCAGAGATGAAGCAGATGTGGACTGAGGTAGTGGTCGGTAGCATGAGTGTGGCTCAGGGGACAGCTGGATGCATTGCGATGTTCACGTAAGACGTGTAACTGGCCACTCCACCAGGCATGCGAACCGACCAACTGATGTGGCAGCCAAGGAGAGGGACGTTTAGAAAGAGTGGTTAAACAGAGATATAATGAATCTCAATTTTGGCTTCAAGACCACCTCGAAGAAGACTCATTGAACTTTTATCACCCCAATGGAAAAGAAGTGAAGCATTCTCGTTCTTGTAGAGATCCTTCTCTATTGCAGCATGGAAACCAGATATAAGAAGGAGAATAAACAGAGCTGCAGGGGGTGCATAATAAATGTCTAACACAGTCCACCGCTTGTACCAGGGCAGATCCTCTTGGCCTCATGTTTCTTGTTTCAGTTTTGTGTGGATACGGTGAACTGTAGAGTGACAAACTGACCATCTCATGTTCACACTAAACCCTGCTCATCTCCTACCTCAGGGCTTTCTTACACAGATTGCTGCACGACCAGGTCAGTAGCCCTGAGCGTACATGCACTAGTCAGAAGTGCAGGGGATTTAACACTCTGTGGAGTAAACCTTTGACCAATGGGAGGATAAAGGGGATAAAGTCCTCTCTCTTCTCCCCCTATCAATGGGTAGTCAGTAGATGCAGTTTCTAAGGCAGCTTGGGGGTACTATCCCATTTATTGAGCAATCAGTATCACAAAGTAATGACAAGCTCAATAACCATTTTTATATTGGCTCTCCCTCCTTCCCTGCTTTGCTCCCTTTTCCCTCATGTTGCCTGAGATTAAATTCCTTGATGAAGTAAAACAACACATTTCTACTTCAATTATGACTTCTGAAGAACTCAAGCTAAGACAAAGAACAGCAAAAAAAAAAAAAAAAAAAGTACTGCTCACAAAGTACACTAGAAGGATAGTCAAGGATATTTACTGCAGGATTGGCTGTGGCTGGGGAGAAAGGAGAGGTAGATTATTTAAATGTCAAGTGATTAATTCAATCAAGGTACATCCATACAGTGACATATACCATTCAACTATTAAAAAGAACTAAGTGCTCCTGCATATGCAAGGTAGTTTGAGCAAGAATGCAAATTACCTAGCAAAGTGATCTCATTTGTTTAAATAAGCGAAGGATGCATACTTCAAATGAATATGACACTAGGATGAATCTCTTGCAATTGAGGGTGGCCATATGATAAAATTGGACCAATAGAATGTAAGCAGAAGTGTATAGCAGTTCCTGGTAACTTTGCTTAAAAGATAATGAGTGTGTGCTTTTGTTTCTTCTGTCATCCTGATGCCTGGAATATTAATGTGATGGATGGAACTCTAACCACTACCTTGGACCATGAGTATAAGGTCCATGCTTCAGGGATGGCACAGAGGCAAGACTGAAGATGAAGGGCCTCCAAGCACAGGGCTACTGGCCAGTGAAAGTAGCCTGCATCCCAACTCACATGATGTGATTTGCTTCTCTGCAGGGGCTGGCTCCAGGTTTCACAGCCTTGTTCAAGAAGGCTGCACAACAGGGTGGCCCAACAATACATCTTTCCAAATGTGTGTCCTCTCTCTACATCTTGAATACAAGGTAGTCCTTCTTTCACATGATAGAATTTTTTTAAAGAGCCTACATTGGGGGTCTTTCTCTTCCATTATCTCCCAATAAGGGGAAGTCATTGCAGGCTGGGTCTCTGACCAAAGACAGGATAGAGGTTTCCTGGGTTCTTCTGATAGTCTCGGGTTTCTGTCAGAGCTCTTCTCTAGAACCTTCGCTGGAGGGGTGGTGTGTCAGTGCAGTGCGTATACACCTCCCTGGCTCAATTTCTGCTGTAGAGTCCATTCTCTAAGGTGGGCACTGTGGTGTGTTGAGGAGGAAACTCCTGCTTCTGCCAGACACCCATCTCCCCGTGAAGAGGGGCAGGTATTCGTAAATCTGACCCAGTCTACACATTTTCACTGGCCAGAGTCCAAGGCACAGTTTTAAATAAGATGTATCCTCCACTCATCAATGACTCAAAAGAGAAAGGTCCAGGGTTTCCCTGGTGGCACAGTGGTTGAGAGTCCGCCTGCCGATGCAGGGGACACGGGTTCGTGCCCCGGTCCAGGAGGATCCCACATGCCGCGGAGCGGCTGGTCCCGTGAGCCATGGCCGCTGAGCCTGCGCGTCCGGAGCCTGTGCTCCGCAACGGGAGAGGCCACAACAGTGAGAGGCCCGCGTACCGCAAAAAAAAAAAAAAAAAAAAAAGAAAGAGAAAGGTCCAGGGTGCCTGAGAATTCAGGGTGAGGCCAGTGCTCCTGGAGAAGCTGATCACAATTCCTCTCATCATGCTTTGAACTGCCTTTTAATCCAGTGTTATTCCCTGGGGAGGGGGAGAGGGGCAGTGAGTTTAAGATCAACGCACCTATAGCCAAGCAACCCTGAATTAAGCATTTTTTCAACAGTAGGAAGTGTAAAGAACATCACAACTTTACAATTGCATTTTGTCCAAAAAACTGGGTCAATTTTCACTCATCCACTTCGTGAAAAATTGATAACAAATGTTTCTTCCAGACCCCAAGCCAGCTCTGTACCATGCTCCAGCAGATGTGTATGGATGTGGAATTGGGATGACCCACTCTTTGCTGTCACTTGTAGCTTTGCTGCCTTCCCTCTGCCTCTGTGTGTGTGTAGAATGGGAAATTAACTACAGTACTATTTCTACCTCTCTTTCCTGCATCCCCACAGAATCCGCTTCAGACTGCTGCTGTGAACCAGACTCTGATGCCAGCGTTGGGGAAGGAGAGCCTCAGCCTCTCTCTATGATGTTAATTTGGGCAGAGCACTCCCTACTCCCACTGTAAGGCAGGTCATCTGCCCTCACCTCTGCTTTCTGCGTTCCTCCTCAGAGTGGCAGGAAAGAGAGAGTTCGTGGCCCCTCTCAGCTAGTTGTAGCCAAAGAGATCAGAAATGCCTTTGGAAGTTTGGGGGAGGCAAAGCAAGGCAAGCTCCTTTCTTTGGAAGGATCCTAATAGGAAATGATGCTTGGCATGGGAGCGTGAAGTAGTAATAAAAAGAGATGAAAGGTGAGCCGGATCAGTCCAATCTTCAAATACATACTGCATCTTTAGACCCTGTTCCCCTCTGGTGACAACCTAGCAGCTGTCTTTTTTTCTCTCCTTCATTTCTCTTTCTTCTTTTCCTGAAACACGTCGTAGAAAGAGAAAGACTTTCTAAACAGGCGAGACAAGCAAGACATTAGCCTCTAGCACCAATTTTAGCTCGGGCGGTTGAAAGCATCCCAGTTAGTCAGTGAACACTACCTGGAGGGCCGTCTGCTCACCTTTTGAAATGTTTGGCCCTTGCTTTGAATTTTTTTTTTTTTTTTTTGGTATAACCAAGCATTCTCATTACCAAAAGTGCTCTCTCTGGCAGAGGCAAGAGGTTGGGCTTTCTAAATATTCCTTTGCTCTGGGCAAGAGAAGAAAACAACATTTCTTCAATTTGCAACACGCATTGCTCCACCGCATGTAGTTGGTTTGTCATTCACTTCCTGAAGGTGTGATGCATCCATGGTGCTGGAGGGTAGAGATACAGAGATGAGTTAGACTCCAGCTAGTCCATTAAGAGTTTCGTCTGGGTGGGCAGCAAAAGGCATGCCCAAGAGGTGGGGTAGGAAAGCATTCCTATCAAAATCACTTAGGAGCTTTTTCAAAATATGTTACATTTGGGAATTCCCTAGCAGACCAGTGGTTAGGACTAGGTGCTTTCACTGCCAGAGCCCGGACTCGATCCCTGATTGGGGAAGTAATATCCTGCAAGCCTCGTGGTGCAGCCAAAAAAAATAAAATAAAGTCGAACTCCTCCCCGCTTGTGTTTCTTTTTTTTAAATAAATTTATTTACTTGTTTGTTTGTTTATGACTGCGTTGGGTCCTTGTTGATGCATGCGGGCTTTCTTTTAGTTGCAGTGAGTGGGTTCGTTGCGGTGCATGGGCTCTAGGCATGCAGGCTTCAGTAGTTGTGGCACACGGGCTCAGTAGTTGTGTCTCACGGGCTCTAGAGCACAGGCTCAGCAGTTGTGGCACATGGGCTTAGTTGCTCCGTGGCATGTGGGATCTTCCTGGACCAGGGCTCAAACCCGTGTCACCTGCATTGGCAGGCAGATTCTTAACCACTGCGCCACCAGGGAAGCCCCCATTTGTGTTTCTTGTTCAGAATTATTTTGATTATTTTTTTGTTGGTTATTTGGTGGGTAGGTAGGATGTGAGGAACCTCAGTCTCTCAAAAGATAGATAGATAGATAATTAGATAGATAGATAGATAGAAATAGGTATAGCTATAGATAGATATAGATATATGTCTGTGTGTGTGTGTGTCTGGTGTGTGTGTTAAGATATCCCTATATCTATAGATAGAGGTAGATATATCTATAGCTATAGATATCTTTATATTCATATATAATATATATGTTTTACCTGTTTATATAAACATTCAAGGCATACTGATATAACCAGGCAACCATGAGAACTAATCCAACTGATGCATTCATTCATTCATTCAATATTTTTGGAGTACGTACAATGTGGAGGCACTGTGCCCTGGTCATACAATGGTGATCATGTCTTTTTTTTTAAATGATTCAATATTTTTATAGATTATACTCCATTTAATGTTATTGTAAAATATGGGTTATATTCCCTGTGCAGTACAGTATATCCTTGTAGCTTATCTATTTTATACATAGTATTTGGTGCCTCTTAATCCCCTACCTCCTTCTTGTCCCTCCCCTTTTCCCTCTCCCTACTGGTAACCACTGGCATATTCTCTGCATTTTTGAGTCTATTTCTGTTTTGTTAATTCATTCGTTTTATTTTTTAGATTCTACATATAAGTGGTAGCATGCAGTATCTGTCTTTCCCCGTCTGACTTATTTCACTAGCGTAATACCCTTTAGGTCCATCCATGATGTTGCAAACGGCAGAATTACATTCTTTTTTCTGGCCGAGTAATATTTCATTGTGTGCATGCGTGCATGTGTGTGTGTGTGTGTGTGTGTGTGTGTACACACATACCACATTTTCTTTTTCCATTCAACTGTTGGTGAACATTTAGGTTGCTTCCATATCTTGGCAACTGTAAGTAATGCAGCTATGAACATATGAACATTGTGTGCATGTATCTTTTCAAATTAGTGTTTCTGTTTTCTTCAAATAAATACCCAGGAGTGGAATTTCTGGATCATATGGTAGTTCTATTTTTAGTTTTTTGAGGAACCTCCATACTGTTTTCCATAGTGGCTGTACCAATTTACATTACCACCAATGTACTAGTGTACTAGGGGTCCCTGTTCTCCACATCCTTGCCTGGTGACCAAGACTTCATAGAACTTACACAAGGAATGGAGGAAGTAGACTTTAGCCAAATAATTATACAAATAAATATACAATTACAAAGAGAAAAATAAAATTTTAGAAGATCATAATGGAGGAGGAGGAATTGCTCCCTCATTGGGTATATGGGATGTTGGTAGGGGAAGGGGACTCCATTTAAAGGGCATAGTGTGAACAAGGGCAGCAAAGCAGGAAAGGGCAAGGTTTGGACTATGTTCCCGTGTAATGGGAGAGGCATTGAACGTTTCCCAGTGGTGGAACCAATAGCTACATTTTAGACAGCACTGTTTGACAGCACTGTGGGAAAGAAGAAGGGAGGGACAGATGGGAGGAAGGTAGACACTTGGGCAGCTACCAAAGTATGAAACAGAAAAACAGTGGCAGTGGGAATGACAAGAAGGACATGGATAAAGGAAGCATTGCTGACTTATAATCCAGAGGATCTGGCAATAACTAGATGATGGGGGACCAGGTAAAGGAGCTGGTAAGAGAGGAAGGAATAAAAGACAATCCCAAGGTTTCTAGCCTGGAAACACAGAGACTTTGGTGATATGGGTGGGGCAGTGGATTTATGGAGAGGTTCCATTCGGGGGAATACCGGCATGTCAACACAGATTCTGAGAATGAGGAAGCCTACCTTACAGCTGACCCCTATCCTTGTTTTCTATCTCTTCTTCTCCCACTTCTACTCTGCTTGGAGCTCTACATAACAGATAATAGATTATACATTGCCACAATTTTGGATAAGTTAAAAAACTTATCCCAGAACATGATCAGTAAATTTATTTCCCACCTAGAGGCCTGGTTAGCAATGGAAAAGGACTCTGGTGCAATTAGGCAGCCGACACCCAGCCAAACACCTTTCAACACTGCTCCCCTGCCATCTACCAGTTGGGATCCTGGGCAAGTCACATCACCTCCCTGCACTTCACTTTCTTCAGGTGGGGGAGATGGGGGATATATATCTACACCATCTACCTCAACCGAGTGCCAAATGCTTCAGAAAGAATCCAGACAAGAGGTGACAAGTCTCTGCCTGAAAAAAGACAGGGGCCATCAAGGCGGAGAGTGATAAGCTCTGAAAGGCCGTTAAGTGGAGAGAAAGGCTGAGAGTGTGTGTTGGGCCAAAATGAAAGGGTTAGAAGACAAGTAACTGACACACTGAGAGTCCACACTCTTTCTCACCATGCATCAAAAGCAGGTTTTGAGAGTAGAACTTGTTTCCTTAAAAATCTGTTATAGAGAGAGCAAAAAAGACTGTCAGTATCATGCCAGATCTGTTAGTTGCCTCCAAACATCAGTGTCTCCTTTTCAGTAATTACCCTGGTTTTTGACCGGCCACAGAATCAGTCAGCTGCATTTCCCAGCCTGTCCTGCTGCTTGATGTGCCCAGATGACTAAGTCCTAGTCAGTGAAAAGTCAGCAGATGTATGTGTGACTTCCAGAAACTCTCCTACCTCCTCCTTGTCCCTCCCCTTTTCCTTCTTTCTCTCAGAGGAAAACTTTTCCTCTCTTCATCTTTCTTCTACTCAGACTGCAGATGTAATGGTTGGTGCTGCAGCAGCCATCTTTGTCCTTGAGGTGGCCTTGAGAATGAAAGTCACACATTAGTTTGAGAAGAGAGAAGGAGCCTGGGTCCCTGATCTTCGGGACTGTATTAGTTTCTGATTGCTACTCTGACAAATTGCTCCAAATTCATTGACTTAAAACAACACAATCTTTTTTCACCATACAGTTCTATAGATCAGAAGTCTGACAAGGTTCTCACTGGGCAAGATCAAAGTGTCAGCAGGGTGTATTCTTTTCTGGAAGCATAGGGGAAATTTTGCCCACATTCCTTGGGTCGTGGCCCTCTTGTTCTATCTTCAAAGCCAGCAACAGCTGGCCACTCCCTCTCATGCTGCCATCACTCTGGTTCTCTCTTCCAATTTCCTCTTCTACTGTTAAGGATCCTTGGGAGTACATTGGGCCCACCTAGATAATCCAGGATGATCTCCGTATTTTAAGGTCAGTTTATTAGCAAACTTAATTCCAACTGCCTTCTTAATTCCCCTTTGCCATGTAACCTAAGATACTCACGAGTTATGGAGATTAAGACATGGACATCTTTGTGAGGCCTACAATATAGCTGCAGAGAGATAAACTTCTATCTTGTACAAACCACTGTTTTTCAGGTCTTTTGTGCCTACAACTGAGCCCAATGCATTCCCGTAATAGGCACATGCTGAATACCCACTGTGTACATGGCATTTCCGTGCCATGGTGGTGCTGGCTGTGGTCTGATAATCCTGGGTGATCTTGATATTCATGATCCTCCAGAGGCTGTGAGACCCATCTTGCAACAGCACGTGGCCCCAGAAGCATCCACACCTCCACAGTGACACCACTGGAGCAGAAAGAGGCAGTTCACCTATGAACTGAACACAATTCCTGCCCCCCAACATCCACAGACTTGCCTCAACATGGAGAAGGAAACTGAGGCTCAGAGCCAGAAGGGACATGCCCAGGTTCCCACAGCAGTTCATGGTGTTTCTGGGACTCGAATCCAGGTCTCTGAATACCACTCCTACAACACATTATTTTCCTGGGTATTTCGAGGAAGGACATTTTGGACATACTCCCACAGGTCCATGGTCCCGGGCACCCAGGTCACAAACTTTGGCACAGGTCAAAGACCATGTTTACCTCTATCCAGTGATTCTAGTGACACCAAATGCTTACAGCATTTGGCTGGATTTTCTGTATTCTCTTTCTAGCTCTGGAGTAAGTATAGTAGAGGTCTCTGGTGTGTAGATTATCCATTTTCCTGCCCCTCACATGCTCACGCTCTATTTTTCCTATTTGTTAAATGGGTACCTATTAGGACTTAAGAGGACTTACTAGGTAACATGGATAGCTGAAGACCAAGTTAAGGGCTCGGGCTTGGGAAGTTATGCATTCCAGTGCCATCTTTGATTTTGCCCTCATCTCTCCGGTTGTCAGTATTTCCATCTTAAAAAATGGGGAAACAGCAGACGCCCTTCAAAATAATTGCAAGGAGCAGCTAATGCAACTCATTGTGAAGCACGTTAGCACCAACACGGCGTCATCTAACTGCTTATAAAAAAGGTTGAGCAACTAGGAATCCAGCTCACGCATCTGGCTCTGAGTCACACTCCCTAGTAACATTGAATGAAAGTGAGAAGAGCTTAAACCAGGCCAGGATGTAGAGTCGGGAGGTGCCTGATAGCCAACCAAGCACAGAGATGTGTCTGAGAGCCAATGGGCTGGAAAGACCTTCACAAAGCCATTTGCTGAAACATTTTGCTCTGCTCTTCTTAAAGGTCTGATTTCCCAAGCTCTCTTTGGTAACTGTTTCTGGGTTACACACCCCAGATAGTTGGAAAGACTTCCCTTATGCAACTGAAGTGAGTTTGCTCTGGCTCTGTCTTCACTGGGAATGGAAAAAAGCTTGTCACACACACCCCCCCCCCGCCCATATCCCCACCCTTACAGTAACATCCCTTCTGATGCCTGATGGCTGGTATTGAGAGAGCTCTTCCGTAGGATTTCCCAATGCTCATAAATGCAGTGGTTTTATATATATGTATGTATTTCTTTTTAATCTAAGGATTTTTGCGCTGAGTTAAAAATGCTAGCGTCTAAGGATTTTAGAGCTGATGAGATCTTAGAGATCACTTCTTCCAAACATCTAGATCTTGCACACGAGAAGATTGCGGCTCCAACCTGTATGGTTTCGCTTAAGGTCCTCAGTTATAGTGTTGAGACAAAGATCTATAAACAAGGCCTAAAGAGTTTTGATAATAAGGGATCATTAAACAATATTTAACTTACGCTAATTTCTAATTACTGCATTCTTTACAAAATACCTCCCGATATTCGTATGGCACTCTGATATTTATTTTGAGCGTAAGCTGTCATCCCCTCTTCTTGTATAATAGCTGTTTACTCCTCTTCTGTCAGAGAACGCCCTTTCCCTCGGCTAAGCAAAATCCTGCACATTCATGTCAACTTCTCTAATTTAAGGGGTCATACTGAATTGCAATTCTACTCTACTTGGCTTGAGGTAACATTATGGAGCAGCTCCTATAAGCCAGGCGCTGTCACATAGCCCCTCATTGGATTCTCAGGACAGCCCTATATTGAGGATATTATTATTCACATCCCAGAGTTGAAATAAAACGAAGCACAAGAAGGTTAAGTGGCAGACGCAAGACTGTCCATCTGCTGAGATCTACGTCTTCTGGTTTGTGCTCGTGACAGCATATGACCTCTCACATAAGGGCAGCCACACCACATAATTTTCTTCTAGCAGTAAGTCAGGGAATGATGCTCCTTTTCCAACATCTCCACCATGGATGTAAACACTAGCATAATTAGCCAAGGCTGACACATAGAGAAGGTCCTATACTCTTCGAGCTGAAGGTAAATGATAACTTCAACGCTCCCCAAAATGTAGGTCAATAAGAAGAAAGTGTGACCTTTCTTTCATCATATAGTCACAGATACGTAGATAAGGCAGAAAATGAAGATGGTAGACAGTAGAGTATGTCTGGAGTCCGAATGAAGAAGCCATTGTTTCTAAGGGGGAGGGTCAAGGAAACTGCCTTGAAGATAGGGCCCAGGCTTCCATGAGTGGTAGGACTCAAGCAGGAAGAAGTCAGGGGAGAGGCAGTTGAGCCAGACATTAAGCGATGGGGCCCAAAGTAAGGAAAGGCTTGGGGAAAGGGGTGAAATGAAGAACACCTGAAGGAACTGGGAATGATTCACTGAAAAAAAAAAAACCAGATAATTCTGGGTTTCCACGTATGTGAAGGGTAATCAAATGGAAGGCTGATAAGCCTTGCTCTGTGAAGTTAAGATTCCAACTATCAGTTCATTGGGCCTAAGGCCACACGGTCTGCAGTGGTCTCAGAGAACCTGGGCCAAGAAAGAAGCGCATCTTTTCTAACAGTTAGGCCTGCTCAGTAACGCCATGGTTTTCTCCTTGGAGTGCTGAGAAACCCATCTGGAAGGCCCAGAGACCCCCATCCCCAGGAGCTGGGTTGTAGAAGATATTTCTGTGTTCTCTGGGGGATGGGCTTAGATGAACTCCAAGGGCGCTTTCATTTCTGAATTTCTAAAATTCCAAAAACTCCACAAGAAAGACCCTTTCAAACTTGAGAGCTGCCCCCAGGGAAACTGGATCTCCTTGGAGGACTGGTCTGCCCTGTGCAAACGATGCTCTGTCTCTAAGCCAAAGGGACAATTTCCAAGGCATCATCCAATGCAGGTCTTAAACTAGACCCAACTAGGTGCTTTTGCATCTTATATGTTTTATCGAAAAAAAAATTATTCAAGAAAAGTCTTATATTCTTTCTAATCTTCCATCCTAAGTTTTTCTGATTGTTGCATTAGACGTAAATTTTGTGCTAAATATATGTGATATGGCTGGTAAACTTGTATTTTGATTAAATATACTCCATATCTATGTTTTTAAACTATTTTTAATCATATATAAGCTAATTTTTTTATTTTAAAGAAGATGTTGGGGGTAGGAGTTTATTAATTAATTAATTTATTTTTGCTGTGTTGGGTCTTCGTTTCTGTGCAAGGGCTTTCTCTAGTTGTGGCAAGCGGGGGCCACTCTTCATCGCAGTGTGCGGGTCTCTCATTGCAGTGGCTTCTCTTGTTGCGGAGCACGGGCTCTAGGCGCGCAGGCTTCAGTAGTTGTGGCTCGTGGGCTCTAGAGCACAGGCTCAGTAGTTGTGGCACACGGGCCTAGTTGCTCCGCGGCATGTGGGATCCTCCCAGACCAGGGCTCGAACCCGTGTCCCCTGCATTAGCCGGCAGATTCTCAACCACTGCGCCACCAGGGAAGCCCTAAGCGAATTTTTAAGTAATCATATATTATCACATTTTTGTGATGGTTCTTATTACTCATTCTCGACCGTTTTTAATGTTCAAGCAAGCCTACGATGTAAGAAGCAATACTGTTACTATTCTTAGAATGAGGAAAGCAGCCTCGACACAGGGCCACGGGACCCTGAGTTCCACCTGGAGGCCACCCTAGAAGCCCCAGCTCCTGGCTGCTGCTCCAGGGCTTCTCACGCCCCACCCTGGGCCTCCCACGGTGACTCAGGGCACTGTAGCATTGCCACGGTTTCCTGAGGAAGAAGCTAAGACAACGAAAGGCCAGTTGATTGGGCCTAAGGTCACAGAGTTTGTTTGTGACAGGGTCAAATGAGCTTTGAATATGTGGCCCCAGAATCTTTATTTTTGAAAGTCACCCTTGGGACTTCTCTGTGGCACAGTGCTTAAGAATCCGCCTGCCAGTGCAGGGGACGCGGGTTTGAGCCCTGGTCCAGGAAGATCCCACATGTCGCGGAGTAACAAAGCCCGTGCGCCACAACTACTAAGCCCGTGTACCACAACTACTGAAGCCCGCACGCGTACAGCCCGTGCTCCACAAGAGAAGCCACCGCAATGAGAAGCCCGTGCACCACAACGAAGACCCAACGCAGCCAAAATTTAATTAATTAATTAATTATAAAAAAAAAAAGAAAGTCACTCAACTCACTGCAGGTCATTCATCTAGAGAGACCTGAAGATATAAATGGACTTGTCCAAGTCTCCTCACCATAATCACTGAGTCCCCAGTAGATTTCTTACTCTTAATAGAAAGCCAAAGAATGAGAACCAAGATTCACTTCTTGACAATATGTCATTTCCATAGGCCTCTGTACTCCAAACTTGCTGGATTATTAAACATTGATCACACCTTGGCTGGATTATTAAACATTGACATCATCTTCCCAAGCATTTTATAAATGGTTCTTTGTCCCTCTAATGAATATTGGGTAGAATTCTCTACTAAGAACCATCAGTAAGTTAATTTCAGTGAAAGCAACTAAGAAACAGAAAACATCCCTTCTTTTCTAGCCACTTTTCTGAGATCTCCCATGCTGCTGTGTCAGCAATGTGGCCTACCTCTGTGCCCTAAAAATACCCAGACTTTCCCACTTGCAATCCTTTATTCATGCCATTATCTCAGTCTGGAATGCCCCTTTTTCTCACTTTCCACCTATCAAAACCTTACTCATCGTTTAAAGGCTAGTTCAACAACACCCTGTGTGAAGCCTTTCCTAATCCTCCCCTAGTTGGGAAGAATCCTTCCTTTCTCCAGCTCTTTTTTCACTATGTCTGTAGAGTCGATTTTCTATTACATGTCTATCTCCTGCCTGAAACTGTGACTTATTGAGGACCCAGATCAAGTGGGATTCACGTGGGCCAGCTGCACAGGCTCACAGGGTGCACTTGACATATGTTTACTGAGTGAATAAAATTACCGTCAAATTCCATTTCCTCCTTTCCCTTTTCTTATCAGACGTTCAAAGATATTCAACGTCTCGAGTGTCTTCCTGCTCACAATCTGTACCTCCCTTTCTGCAAATACTCCATAAGGGCAAGCAGGCTGCTCCTGTTATGAAACACTTGCCAAGGATTGCTAGAAATGGTGCACAGCTCACTAGCTCTATTAGAGCTTAAGGGTTTCCTTTTTTTTTTGTAATTGCAATTCAGCATAACCTTTTCTCTCCTTGTTAAGCGCTAAGGAGAATGCTCATATGTCAGAAATCACAGAATATCGGAGCCAGAGGAGAAAATCTAGTAACCTAGCCCTGCTTCTTTTATTAAGAAACAGGGAAAGTGAACCTTGGAAAGAGCAAGTTACTTGCCTACTTACTTGCCGTAGTCAAATATCAGATTCCTAGCAGGCTGAGACAAGGTTGAGATCTCCTGTCCTCCTGGCTAACATTTTTTCCAAATCTGGTAATTTGTTATATGGTCTATTTGCTGAAACAGTGATTGACCTCACTGTCTATTCCCAGCTGTGAATTCCAGTTCTTCATTTGAAAAGAGGGAATCCCAGCTCTCCGACGCATCCTCATTTGGCCTGATGTTCCCAAGGCCCTCAGTGAGCAGGTCTGGCCAGCCCTGGCCATCTGCGGCCCCACTGCGTTCGCTGTAGCCCTGCCCAGATCAGCTGGCCTTTCTTCTCATCGTCCTGTCCCTCACACAGGCACCTCACGCCAGCCTCCAGACCTCCGCTTCAGCTCTTCTGTTGCCAAGGAAGCCCTCTCACCACGCTTTAGATGCAGATACTCCTTTATTCCTCATAACAAACATATGAAGTGTGGAGGCGTCTTACCCCCACATGAAGTACAGAGAGGTTAAGTCACTTAAGCTCAAGGTCACACAGCTTGTAAACAGTAGAGCTGTCAGACTAGGTTCTGAGGAGTAGAAAAAACAGGAGATGAGCCCAGGTCTTCCATCCCAAGGAGACACCCGCTCTTCCACATTCATTCCATTCTCTCAGGAGGTGATGTCACTAGTTTCCAAGCTCTTCTTTTTTGAGTACCTTTGGGGAAACTGACTCTTACCCTAGAGAGTCCCCTCCTAGGGCAATTAGATGTAGGAGAGGTGGATCTTCTGATTTTGGACTTTTTTTCCTGCTAAAAATGGCAAGTGCAGTCATGATTTATTAAAAAAAAAATCTGTAAATGGGATATTCGGATTGTCTCACCAGAAAAATTCACGTTTAGGGTAGAGTACTCTATGGAAAATTCCAGTGGAGAAAGGAAAATTTCTCAAAGAGCAGTGAGCAATCATGAATAGAAATTTTGAAACAGGCCGGGCATTTGGTAACCTCTGGTATTTGTGACTGCAAACGCCAGGCCTTGCAGAGATAATAAGTTCAGAACAAATGAGGGTGTTAGTCAGACTTAAGAGGGATTTTGCACTGGCTCTGGGTATAGACTTTCGCAAAGAAGAGTGTCTGATGGCCCCGTTCTTTAGAGCTGTGTTCTTAGATGGGCAAAGAAGCTGAAAGGCAGAATAAAGCATCCTTAAATTAGAGCGGTATGCACTAGGTCTTCAGAGTGAGGACACTCGTTGTTCAACTGATGAGCACCTGCAGCCCTGAGTTGGAAAATTCAGGAGGAAAGGAAGGAAGGGAGGGACGGAGGGAGGGAGGGACGGAGGGAGGGAAGCAGGAAGAAAATAGCCAAATGCTGTTTCTCTCCTCACTCCATTAAAAGAATCTCAACAAATATAAGGATAAATTCTATTCTATACTAAATTCTATCTTCCACCCATAATACTAACTCTGGTCTCCAACATACAAACACACACAAAACTCACCCAGGGAAGGATTAATGAGTAGATTTATCCAAAAGAATGTTTAGTCTGTTTACTTGAAAACCTCAGTGATGTGAGTTGCAGAGTATAAAACACCAAGGTTTTGCTTCGCGCTTGGAGAATCCTGCTTGCAGCCATGGCGGGGTTGCACGCCTTCCTGAGGCCCAGCTTGGAGCGAAGGTGGTGCTGGGCGTGATGGGGTGGGCGCTCTGTGAGCTCAGCTCCAGCCTCTATCCATCTCACAGCAGAGGATACTGTCCTTACTGGGACAGAAAGAAAAGACCCCCAGGGAGAAACAGGAGGTGACGTGTGGAACAAAGGGGATCACTATGCTGAGAGACTGGGCCGCAGTCTCGGCCTTACTATCGTTCACCCTATGAGGGTGGGACAATCACTCCCCTTCTCAAGTGGCAGAGAAATGAAGGGGCATGGCCAGGGGGTCCTAAGATCCTCTTCCAACTCTAATACTTAATGGTGTCTGTGATTCAAGTCACATATTTCACTGTTTGTTTTTTCATCTATAATGTGGCCAGGTTGGACCAAGTGACCTCTAAGTGCCCTCTAGCTCTGGGAATCTGTGTTTCCATGACTAAATCAGCGATCACTAGACAGATAGAAAAGGAGAGACCCTGTGGTTGCCAGAAGCATAAGGGATATCGGGCTGCTCCCAATGCTCTAGCATGGGAGCCTAAGGCATGAGCTTCTCCAGCAAGAGGTCAGAGGGCAAGAGGTGAGACTCTTCTCCACTTGGGCACGGAGTGGGAGGTTCCCACATCTGAGGTCACCATTCTCCCCAACAACCCCTGCCCCCAGACCTGCTGTTTCTGCAACCCTGATCATCAGAAGATTGGATGGGCCTGGGTTTCACAACTCAGGGTTCTTCCTAGGACCTCTGAAGTCACCAACCCCAAACTTCTTCCCTATGCATTCCTAGTAAATAGTTTTCCAGCCTCTGTCTGGAGGCATTTTGTTCCTTTTTTTTTTTTGCGGTACTTGGGCCTCTCACCGTTGCGGCCCCTCCCCCTGCGGAGCACAGGCTCCAGACGCGCAGGCTCAGCGGCCATGGCTCATGGGCCCAGCCGCTCCGCGGCATGCGGGATCCTCCCGGACCAGGGCACGAACCCGTGTCCCCTGCATCGGCAGGCGGACTCTCAACCACTGTGCCACCAGGGAAGCCCAGTTTGTTCCATTTTTAAAGAGCTTTGACTACTAAGAAATGTCTTGGGTCAAGGTGTGGGTCAAGGTCTGTCTCCCTGTAATTTCTACCATTGGTCAGATCTGTCCTCTGGGGCCTCCATGGCAATCTATCCTCTCTCCCCATGGAAACCCACCAGACCTTTGGAGGCAACACATAAGGCCTTATTACATCTTCTCAAGGATAAGAAACTCCATCTCCTGATGGCACGGTTTTCAGCTATATTACTCCTCTGGTCTATAAATTCTCCAAACTGTCACACATGACATGGGACTTGGGGGACAAAAGACCTAGGTTTGAATTGTGCATCTACCAATGGGTTGTATTCCATCAACACAGCTGAACTGAAGCTTTTACGTATGGTAAATGAAATGTTGGACACAGAAAGCTTGTAAACGATGAAATGCTTCATAAAAAAATGTATTACTGCTGCTAGATATTACTACTGAAAAAGAACAATTACTACTATTAAATCAACAGTATAATCCAGTTGTGTTCCAAGAGTACAGACTAGGAAAGGGAGATCTCCTCCCCTGCTCTGGATGTTACGTTCATATGCGTTTAGCCTAACACCACAGTTGCCATTCGGGAGGCTGAGTCTCAGAGTTCATCCTGAGTTCACAGAAAATCAAATACTGCAGATTTATTACACATGTGGTGGTCAGCCTAGGTTTCCCCGGTTCTTGTTATTGTAAAATTGAGGAATTTACATTTGTCTCTGACATTTTATCTTGTTTGTTCACCGTTTCCAGACACTTTTTGGACTATGATTCAGCAATCAAAAACAGTGCTTTCCAATCCTAGCTTCATACCAGAATCATTGTGAAAATATTTTAAACATAATTATTCCTCCCAAACTCTATTCTCAAGATTTTGATTCACTTGTTCTAGGGAAGGACCCAGGAAGCTGTACCTAAAACCAGCATCTTATGTGGTTATCAGTCAGTACATCAGGATCCATCAGCCTGCATTTGGAAATCCCGGTTATACCATAACCTTGCCTGCTCAGTTTCACTTGCATACTTGATAGACATGATTTTTCTGGGGAACTGCCTAGAGGGTAAGAAGCTATCTACATGGAAGGGCAGGCAATGACTCCCCTATAACTTTCGTATTCTGTTAATGTTCTTTTACAAATCATTTACGTCCTCATTCGATAAAACAATGTAGATACAACAACCTATAGGTGAGCAGGGCATACGGGTGATCAGATGCACAGAAGCTTCAGAATGTCCTGTTTCTTTTCCATCAGGCAGCATCCGGCCTGCCCATACCAGAAGTATGCAATGTGGCCAAAGACAGAATTCAAAGAACCCAGAGAAATTGACCATCTCCTTGGTCCATCTCCATCTTCTTTACCTACTGAAGCTCTCAGTTTGAGTAACAGTTAAAAGGTCCTAGATGCAGGTATCTTCCGACAGAGAGATGACACATGCAACTACCCGCTGCTCCAATGCCCATGACAGACATGGCTATTCAATCACAATCCTCTTCCTGACTAAGCCCAGATGTGGCTTCCAAATCCTTCCCAAACTAGAGCTCAATCAGCCACTAGCAATCTGAGTAGGCATGTAAGTTGAAAACGACCATCCTCCATCTAGCCAACACTTTACCCCTTCATTTGAAAGGAAGGACTCAGAGAGGTGAATTTCCTTGCCAACTTTATACAGCCTTGTCTAAACTGGAAGAATTCTTCCTGGACTACAAGGAGCCCTATGTCTTCCTGATTCTGTTTCATGGTTCTTTCATTCTGCACACACATACTGAGAATCCTCTATGTGCTCAGCAAGAATGGGGGGTGGAGAGAGACAAAGAAAGGAAGGAGACATAATTCTTTCTCTCATGCATAAAATCTAATAAGATAGACCTACAAATAATGACCCAAGGTGGGTGGGGATGGATGCCAAAGAAACTCAAGGCAAGAAAGAATCACATAATCATCACTTTAAGGAAAAGAGTTTGTCTCACCTTTTAGTTAAAAGAAAAAAAAATGAATTTACCACAATAAGAAAACATGCTACATTAAATTCATGTCTGTGTCCATGTGACCCCTTCAAATCTCCTGCAAGGTAGGGACCTTGTTGTCTCTGTTATCTCAGTAACACTTAGCATAATATCATGTATGCCCAGAATTTTGCCTCTACCTTCAGCCTAATCTTCTTATACTTAAGTTCTTGGAATATAAGAGCACAACTGTGTTACTAAAGACCTTTTAAAATGTCTTAGCTCTATGACTACTGGATTTCTTCATGCATATCTATGTTAAAAGGCTTTTCCCCACATTACTAAGGCTGAGGTCTGCTTCTTATATACCTCTTAGACAAGAGCCTCCTTGTTCCATAAATCCAGAGATCATTTCTCTGGCCTGTTCAGGCCTTCACAGCCCTCATCTAAGCCCCTGAATTCATTGTTCTCAGGAATAGGCATTTCTGAAAACAAGATGCCATTTTGTTTCTGGGGTTGGAATGCAAATCTTTCTTATTGCCTCTGATGAGATGATATTCTGTTCTCCTTTCCTTTCAAGTATAAAACATGCCCTAAAGTATGTGCTAATTAATACATCTGTTTGTCTTACAAAGTAGTTGAAAAGCATCTATTTAAACTGTGATTCACATTTTTCCTTTCAGGCTGTCTGAAGATTTTTCTGGATGAATCAAATGAGGAGCCTGATTGCACTACCATTTTAAAGAGCCAATTAAAAAGTTCATTAAGTGATACTGGTGCATTTTAGCACAGGTAATAGAAGTGTAAAGTTATACACAGCATTAACAAGCTGAAAGGTACAACTGGATTGGATGGCAAAATTCATTTCTTCTCCTTTCTAAAATACCCTCCTGGGACTTCCCTGATGGTGCAGTGGTTAAGAATCCACCTGCCGGGCTTCCCTGGTGGCGCAGTGGTTGAGGGTCCGCCTGCCAATGCAGGGGACACGGGTTCGTGACCCGGTCTGGGAAGATCCCACATGCCGCGGAGCGGCTGGGCCCGTGAGCCATGGCTGCTGAGCCTGCGCGTCCGGAGCCTGTTGCTCCGCAATGGGAGAGGCCACAACAGTGAGAGGCCCGCGTACCGCAAAAAAAAAAAAAAAAAAAGAATCCACCTGCCAATGCAGGGGACCTGGGTTCAATCCCTAGTCGGGGAAGATCCCACATGCTGCAGAGCAACTAAGCCCTTGAGCCACAACTACTGAGCCTGCACTCTAGAGCCCACGAGCCACAACTACTGAAGCCTTTGTGCCTAGAGCCTTTGCTCCGCAACAAGAGAAGCCACCACAATGAGAAGCCTGCACACCGCAACGAAGAGTAGCCCCTGCTTGCCACAACTAGAGAAAGCCCGCGTGCAGCAACGAAGACCCAATACAGCCAAAAATAAATAAATAAATAAGTTTATTTAAAAAACAGAAACAAAAAAACCTCCTGGAGGAGAACTATGTGTCTCCACTAGAGACAGGCAGTGGGCTTTTAGTCTGTACAAGGCATAATTAGGGTACAAAGAAGTAAGCCGTATATATGTACTCAGAGAGTTCAATGACTAAGGCTTTATGGTCACTCCTTTAGAAGAAAGGCTGACTTGTAAGTTCTCCAAGTCTAAACCACATGCCTTGAGCTTTAACCAATCACACACTTACTCCTAGGACTTGGAATCTTTAGTGAATAGGTATAGATGGAGGAAACATTTGCAGCTCAGACAGTCAGAGCACCTACACATGGACCAGATTGTTCCTGAAATACAGTCTTGACTGTAGATCTTGCCTGATACCCAAGCTCATTCTTTCAGTCTCCCTCTTGTTTTGTGAGCCCTAATAACACTTTAATATAGTACCTTTTCACAAGGGACCAGAGTCTGTTTCTGCTGCTTGCAGTTAACAATCCTGATTAGCTCTATAGGAGATGGTTCCTCCTTTAGAAAGCTTGATACAAGTGAATGATAGAAAGACATTCTTTACTCAGTTACAGAGAGACTGCTCTCACAGTATAACTTTCTAACTAATTGCTGGAAAAGAATGGGACTGGCTGTCACATTGAAGTGGTACATTTCCAGTTGCTGGAAATGTTGAAATAGAAAGGGGACAACCATTTGTCAGGGATGCTCTGGAAGGGATTCTTGGATCTGGTGGGAGAATGTACTAGCATCTACTTAATAGGCTTAATGAAAATGCTTTCCAAGTGCTAGAGACCTATGGTCCTTTTCAAGCTGTGCCTCTCAGCTGGCTGTGACTCACTGAAGGTTCTCAGGCTGGACGACTTGGGACTTGGTCTGAGCACTAGTGGAAAGAGCTGAGCTTAGCATCTTTCTCTGGTCTCCTTGAGACTGGGTTCTTAAATCTAGACCAGTTACTTGACTGTCTGTGAGGGGTAGCGAGCCCCATTCTCAGTGATAAGTGGGTAACTTCCCCAGAGCCATTTTTGTCTAATTCAAGGAGTTTTTCGGTTGGTTCTTTGCACCTTCTCAAGTAATACATTTTTGCTCAATAAAGAGCAAAATCTATTTTGTTTCTGGGGTAGGAATCTGGGATGATCCATAAGGTAACTTATTCACAGACACACAGTGTACAAAATGAACTTGACTAGCTCAAGATGATCTATGAGGCTGAAAGAAGGTCCAAAGGGCATACCTTTAAATCCAGCTCTAAAGAACTGAAGTCTATAACCAATGAATCGAGTTATATGATCATGCATGGGCCATCTTATTAGGTTGCTTGGCCATCTGTCAGTCCACATTCCTTCTTTCAGAGCTGAGAAACTAGAGGCTGGAAGAGCCACGTCTTACCTGCCATCACACCCTGAGTTGGGGCCCACACTAGAACGGCATCTCAATACTGCTGACGCCCAATACTGCTCTTCCATCTGTCTCCCACCACATTCCCTGTCACCTCCAGCCCCACCTGGCAGGCTGCTAGCTTCTCAGCAAAGGCTGAGCGGGGCTCTGCTCACACCCCCTGGGGGAGATGTCTGTGATGCTCATGTGTGGCGGAAGCTCTCAGATCCTGCTTATGCCAAAGACACCCTGGGAATAAATAAAGGCCCCCACTCTCACACCTTCTACTCCCACCAAGTATGCACACGAAAAAAAGTTTTTAAATAAAACTCACAGAGGTAGTGATTCTCCCTGTTGAAAGAAATTCCTTAACACACATTAGTCAGGTAATCATTTCTTTGATTCCATGGACATTTTTTAGAACTAGAAATAGGGCTGAAGAAAGCAAGTAGTCCAAAGCTCTTTATCTACAAGTGGACAAACTGGAATTCAGAGCAGAGATGGGCATTTGGTCAGCCCAGTGGGCTTTCCGGTGAATCAGAACACTGTTTTCCCTTCCTTGGGGGCCTCCTGAGGTGGTGAGGGCTCGTGTGTATGACACAGATTACGTGGCTTAAGGACACTGTACATGATTCTTCTTTTGGACTCCGGGAGAGAGACTGAGGTACTTTCACCAAAGCCTTTCTGCAGGGCTGCTGGAGGGAAAGGTAGGGGCTTTAGAGCCAGCTAACCCCTTTCAGCTATGGGACCAGGGAGAAGTTAACCTCTCAGGGCTTCAGTTTACCTGTCTGTAAAATAAAGAGAATAAACCCAGCTGTCTCTATGGTTGTCTACAGGATTCAAGAAGATAACTTTTGCAAAGCCCCTAGTCTACTGCCTGGCATACCCTCAAGGACCAGTACCAGTTTCTTTCTTTCCTGCCCTCCCCCACCTTACTTCTTCCTACTTTGACATGCATGAGAAAACTGAAATAGACAAAAATTACGGGGGGCTTTTCCTCTTGTAGAAGCCTGTCTCCCCAATACTGAAGACATTTGGCCAAGGGTATCTGAGATCCCTAAAGACCCTGCCATAAATACCTCTGGCACTGTAATGTGCACATAGGAAGGGCTGGTGAATTTCAGTTGCCAGGCTACCTAGTCAGAACAAATGTTCTTTATGTTCCAAAAGGGTCCTGAATAAAGGTTTCCTCAATGTTTGGGGAACAGATGCAACAAGCCTTTTCTCTGGGGACAAGATTTTTCAGAGAGTCAATAAAAGCAGTAATCCTCACTTCAGTCCAAGGACCTCAGCTTTTATAAACTTCCTTATAGGAATCCGGGATGTCAGATTACCTGGCCTCTTGACTAGCCCTGGAGTCCCATCTGCGAGATTCTGGACATCTTAGGGATGGGAGATGCCTATTTTTTGACAGAAATTAGATTTTTTAAAAAAAAAGGATTAAAAAAATATAAGCTACAATCTACCTCCTGCCACGTCCAAATTTTGATTCTAACTTCTGCACCTCTGGGGTCACAAGGGCAGGTTCATTTCTTTTCTGTGAGTTGCTGAAGAAAGAAAGCCATTGCTTTTCTAACATTTGAGTGCAAGTGTTTCTACAAGAATGTTAAAACAGGCTATTTCACTCGCTAGAAATCAATCACGGGGGACTTCCCTGGCGGTCCAGTGATTAAGACTCCGAGGTTCCACTGCAGAGGGCACGGGTTTGATCCCAGGTCGAGGAACTGAGATCCCACATGCCACGTGGTGTGGCCAAAAAAAGAAAAAATTAATCATGAATCTTGGTTTATGGTGACCATAGTGGGCAATGACATACATGTAGTATATAATTTTCCTGTGGTTGAGCTTTAACTCAACAGAGTTACCAATTCCAAACATCATTAGCAAGTGTGAAAGATCTGGGCTTAGATTCAGTAAACTCCTGTTAGAGCCTTGCCCGGTCTGAACGATCTCAAACAAGTTTCCCAGCCCAGGTCCCTCACCTGTGGAAAATGGAGATAACAGTGGAGCTGTAGGGTCCGTGGTAATCTGAGTTCTGGAAATGTCTGGAAATCTGAGTTCACGTGTGTAGAAAGGGGCGGGGAGTTCATTAACTCACTTTAGTTTCTGTCTGTGAATGAGCTGTCTGAGCTATTTAAGTGTCTTTACACTCATTCGTAGTTGCTGAACCCTTCCTTTTTTTTTTTTTTAATTTTGGGTATTTATTTATTTATTTAAATTTTTATTGGAGAATAGTTGATTTACAATGTTGTGTGCTTTTGTCTAGGTTGTGTGCCTGTAACATCTAGCAAGCCAGCTCAGGGTTTTTCACATGCAGTTGAGTTGTAAACACAGCAAGAGAGGGTAAGAGCAGAAGCTACAAGGCTTCTCAAGGCCTAGGCTCAGAAGTTGCAAAATATTACTGCCGCTGTATTCTTCTATTAGTCAAAGTCACAAGGCCAGCCTCCATTCAAAGGATGGATAAGTAGACTCCACCTCTTTGTGGGAGGAATAGCAGAGAGAGTCACATTGCAAAGAGATTACTGTAGCCATCTTTGCAAACACGCTCCTGCCCTAACCAATGGCGATTTTTGCTTAAAGATACTTCAAGTTTTCTTACTTCCTGATATTTAAACAAGGTATAGCATATGAAAAATGCAGCCTGGGAACTAAAATATATACAAGTGGTAGGAAAAGTGAAAATAAATCAGAGTCCTTCACTTGTCGGCGCTACCGTAAAGTCTAATCTCCTGCCCACAGCGTCCTCAGGTCTGGCCAGTGCACCCTCTGGCCTCACTCACCTGGGGCTTCTGTTAGGATTCCAGTTCGTCAGATGTCACTGGGAGATGACCTGTGAAAGTTCCTCTGCTTGGGGACTCTCAACCCATGGCACGGTTGGGCCAATGAAGTCTTTAGAAATGCCCTGTGCTTGCTGACAACAATTACATGCCCATGAATGAACTTTGCCACAGAGAGAAGAAAGTGGCCCGATTGTTGTAAAGACAGAAATAATGCATGTACTGGTATGTACGCTTTGTAAGGATCACAGAGGGCTCTCATTTATGAACCTAAATCAATTAGTTCGCCTAAGTCGCCTGAGAAATAAGTGATGCAAGTCTATGCATGTGGTTGTGCTTCACAGTAACAGAATTATATGCTTATGGTTTTTTTTTTAATATTTAATCAAAAAGCAGCTCCTGGGCACAGGCTTCCATAGGGGACAATAAGAGTTGACAGGCATAGTCAGTCACTCCTAGTGCTTACACGTGTTGACGCACTGAAGCTCACCATGAACCCATGAGGCAGGTTCTATTATCTCCTCATTCACACATTAAGTTCAAGGTGGTTAAGTGACTTGCTGAAGGCCTAACTTGTAAGTGGCAGAGCTGGGCTGTGAAGCAGGGGAGTCTGGCACGCCAGCACCTGGGCTCTTCACCACTGTGTCCACTCTCTCTCAAGGGATATGTGACTTATGTATATGGCTTCTGCCCTTCACGCAGGTGACTCTGGCTCCACATATGAACCATGAGGCTTTTTATAATTACAGATGCCTCTTAGACTCTGCCTCAATGGGTCTAGAGTAGGTATGCACAGAGTAGCCGAGGCAATAAAATATGAACAAGAAGGAAAAATGTAATAAAAATTTTTTAATGTAAAAATGATGAATTGGGAGATTGGGATTGACATGTATACGTTGATGTGTATAAAATGGATGACTAATAAGAACCTGCTGTATAAAAAATAAATAAAATCAAATTCAAAACTTCAAAAAAAGTTTTTTTAATGTAATAAAAATATAATAGATGAGATATAAGAAAAGTACTATGGATGTTCAGAAAAGGGGAGATATTTCTGGCTGGAGAGGTGGAAATCTAGGAAGACTTTATGGAGAAAGAAAACTTTGGTTTCAACTTGGGCAGTTGAGATGATATATGGATATATTAAGTGATCACCTCTGGTTGAATGAATAGAATGTCCCCATCTCTGTTGATGCAGCAATGCTGACGACTGGACTCTGCCCTGTGTTGACCACAGCAGGCCTCTCTTGGTACTTCTTAACTACAACACATTTGAAAGTCAACTCAACAATCGTTGATATGAATTCTAAGAGACAATATGGCACACATATATGTGGAAACCACTCATAAACTGTAAAACTGGAAATAAATGTGAGTTGTTTGTGTTATGGTAGATTATGTGTTACGTATCATCCACAGTTTACGAGGTATAACTATGTACCTAATGGATTACCAATAAAATTCCCATGGAATGAATTCAAAGTTGGACACTTAACTGGATCTGGAGATTTACATTGGGAAGAAAGTTGTACTTGCCGGACTCAGAACTAGTGTGCAAGAAAGCTTAATGGTTGATGCTTTGTCATGACGATGGACTCTTTTCAGAGGCTGGGATTGCTGAGTCATGGGGGCTCGTGCACTGGTGGCAAGGAGAAATGTTAATTGCGGACCACTGTGGCTGCAGAAGGCGTGTCTCCACTTGAGAAGGCAAACAATGAGAGAGGAAGCCTTTGGCTTTAGGTTACTCTAAAAAGAAAAAATATAATACTATAGCAGAGACTAGATGATGTGAGAATCAAGAAAGAATCAGGCTGCATATTCTTGTAAATACTAAGCATTTATTATCAATAGTTATAGCACTTTGACATTGTAATATTTGGAACACAACAACTGAAGTCCCTAAAAGCCAAACTTGGCTTGATCGTCATTTTTAGGATTATAGAAGGCTAGATTTGGAAGGGGCCTTAGAGAGCTCTGAATCCAAACTCATTTCTTCTAATTTTAGAGCAAACAGTTCCTCTGGAGCCCAGGAAGCAAGTTGCCCAAGGCAGGATAGTAAGTTGTTCTAAATACAGAAAGATACAACATGTTCTTTTTGGTGTTTTTTAAAAAGAAACACAAGTATTTCCTTGGTTTTTCTATTTGTCAAGCCTAAAAAGCTATTGTTACTAAAACCACTCAGTTGCTATATTAACCAAATTCAAAGCAATGCTACACAGCTGGTAAAAAGAAAAGATTGTGGGGTATTTCCACAATCTTTTGCACCTGCCTCAACTCCTAGGACAAATGATGAATCATTCACTTAACAACACCTATTGGTGTTTACTGTAATCAAGGTATTTTCAAAACTCCAAAAGGCCTTGAAGAGCTCATAGTATAGCAAAGGCATTAGACTATTACTACTAATACTACTATTACTATTAATAACATAATAATATGAGATATAAAGTGTAAACGACCTGAAGAAACATACAGGGAGTTGAAGGAGGGTTAGAACACCAGTGGTTCTAACTATCAGAGAGGTTTTTGTAGGGAAGGCGTCACCTGAACCAGCTTTGAAAGACTATAGGATTTGTCCCCTCAGATATTTTTGGTAGGCTGGGAGAGGTGGATTTCCCAGTTAGTAAAGACAGTGGGGTGACAAAGCATAAGGTAGTTTTGTTAGAACAGAGAGCAGGAAGGGGAACAGTGAGAAAATGCTGGAAAGGAAGGCTTAGGGGAAATATCCCATATAAGTTATGATTTGCTTCCTAGCTTAAGTATTCTCACCATGCCAGAAAACATTTATTTTTTTAATTTATTTTTATAATCTGTAATAATCAGCTCATTCAAGAAAACCTGAAAAATATAGAGATTTAAAAAGAAATAACTTTTATTATTTAATAATTTGCTTTATTTCCTTCCAGTATTTTTTTTTTTTTTTTTTTTTTTTTTTTTGCGGTACGCGGGCCTCTCACTGTTGTGGCCTCTCCCGTTGCGGAGCACAGGCTCCGGACGCGCAGGCTCAGCGGCCATGGCTCACGGGCCCAGCTGCTCCACGGCATGTGGGATCTTCCCGGTCCGGGGCACGAACCTGCGTCCCCTGCATCGGCAGGCGGACTCTCAACCACTGCACCACCAGGGAAGCCCCCTTCCGGTATTTTTTTAAACAGACATTAACTGTTTTGATTTTTTTTAAACATTGTTTTAATCACACTTAATTGTTTTTCTCAATAATTAAGCGATAGGTCCTGAAAGAGAAACTTCTTGTGTCCAATGACAGTATTAGTCTCAGAAGAGATAAAATGCCACAATGAAAGCGATGAAAGGGAAACTTCGATCCAGACGCTACTGCAAGAGGGCACCAATGCTTCCTGTTGTTGCAGATGCTTCGTCCCACCTGTTTAGTCATGGGTGATCTTGACCGTGCTCCTCAGGGACCTTCTGATGAGGTGGGGGCTCTGTTGACAGTTCACAGAGCAGTTTGCCAATCATTTAAACCATCCCTTCACCATTCCCGAGTTCATAACTTCGGTTCCATTCTTGGTCTGTAGGGTTCGTCTTAAACCAGTGTTTCTCAGGCAGTAACATGCATAGGAACTGCCTGAGGATCTGGGTAAAATGCAGATTCTAATTCAGTAGGTCCGGAGGGCTGGAGACTCTGCATTTCTAACAAGCTCCTAGATGGTGCTGGTACTGCTGGTCCACAGACCATACTTTCAGAAGCGAGACCTTGGAGTATTTTCTTTTTCACACCTAAGATGTCTTTCTGTTGCTTTCACACAAGTAAAACATGTTCATTTGGTCAAAACCTTTCTCCCCAAAATGATATAAATCTTATTTTATTTACTTTTGACATTGTATTATGGCCCAAAAAGCTGAGGCTAAAGTGATTTTTTAAATTAATTAATTAACGTATTACTTATTTTTGGCTGCGTTGGGTCTTCAATGCTGGGCGTGGGCTTTCTCTAGTTGTGGCAAGCGGGGGCTACTCTGTTGCGGTGCGCGGGCTTCTCATTGCGGTGGCTTCTCTTGTGGAGCACACGCTCTAGGTGCGTGGGATTCAGTAGTTGTGGCTCATGGGCTCTAGGCATGCGGGCTCAGTAGCTGTGGCGCATGGGCTTAGTTGTTCCGCTGCATGTGGGATCTTCCCGGACCAGGGCTTGAACCCGTGTCCCCTGCATCGGCAGGTGGATTCTTAACCACTGCGTCACCAGGCAAGTCCTGAGGCTAAAGTGATTTTTACTCCTTGCTAGGTAAACTCCTTTTGCCACCCAGACGTTTACGGGATTTGTTGTTGTCGTTTTGCTTTACTCCGTGTTACAAACATTTCCCCCTGATGTGTGTGCCTGTGAATCTCTTGTCTTTGGTTTTGCATTGAATGCAGTGTGGCGCCTGTGACTTGCACACCCAGGTAACCTCTGCAGCTTGGGAAAGTTTCCTCTACTGATGCCCTAGTCAGTGTTTCTGACCGAGCCAGGTCCTGTTTTCTTCCTAAGTACTTACTTTCAATAATTTTCAGGTTGGATCTCCGGCCCCTGATTTACATAGATGATTTTCTCTTTCTACTTTGATCTCTTTAGGCTTTTTTCCGTAATCTAGGAGAGATTCTTAAGTTTATCCTCTATGTCATTGGCTAGATTTTTCTGGGTGATTTCTGCTCTTGGTTCTTGCCCCCAAAGAGGATGTTAATTCTGCTATTGGCACTTTTTAAATTTCCTAAGTATTTGTCCATTTCCCATTTCAGTTATTCTGTTGTCCTTTCATATTGGAGTCTCTCTTTATTACTTATGTCCTTGTTGCAAAAGGCATTGCCTTTAACTTTTTAGAGAATACCGAAAACCTCTTTCTCATTTTCTTCTGGTTCCTTGGGCAAATCAAAGGTTGTTCTCCCTGTGTTTTTCCAGGATAATATTCTCTTTTCCCTTGTTCTATAGGGTCATGGACATCTGTCACTCTTTTTGTGTCTCAGCATCTGAATCTCCTCCTTCCTCCTTCCTACATTTGGAGACTCTCCCATTTTGTGGAGCAAAGCTTGTTTTCCATATAGAAACTGAAAATGCTGGAAACTCGATTTCTCCATCTCCCTTACCATCAGGGCACACGGGGTAGGATCTGCCAATTAGATGTCTCTGGTCTAGGCACTAACACGAGTGGATCAAGGAAGCAGAGCAGAACTGGCCAACTCCAGTTTTCAGATGCAGCATAGCGGCAGTTCTAGAGGCAGCACCTAGGGTCAGGTACAAGCACTAATGTCCACAGCCAGCTGTGGCATTTAGGAGTGTCACCATGGGAGCAATTAAATAGCTTATTATATAGTCTTTGAATCTGCTCTTTAGTCTCAAAGCTATGGAAGCTCCTCGACATCAGTTTAATAAATTAATTTTGTTTATATTGTCAGAGACTAATTCACAACTAGTTTACGACTAAGAACCCTGCATGATACGATCAATATCTTTTAAACAGACCCCATGGTGGTCTTACTTTCTGGTTACCGTTTCTTAAATGAGTGGTCATCTGCTTTTATAACACAGTAAATCCTTGACTCCACTCTATCCACCTGGGTCAGGGTCGAACCCATTCTCAGAGGAGAGCTGGATGTCATATTCCATTTCTGGCCCAGTTCCTGGTGTCTTCAGGTTTTCATTCTGTGCAGGTCTGTTGGTTGGGGCTGGGATTTCCTAGCTCTGAGAAAGTAGAAATAGAGGTCTGATGGGGGAAGGGGTAGCTACCTAGGGCTCTGTCGGGTACAGATCTTGCCCAGAGGATCAGTTTCCTCACCTATTAAAGTGGAGGATGGGATTTGGTGATTTCTAAAGGCTACATACCTGTATATGCACGCAAGGCTGACCCACAAGTGATGAGGCAGGCTAAGAGGGACCAGAGACAGGAACCAAGCTAAACGGTGCTGGGTCAGGGAGAGCTTCTGGCATTACACTCACTCTCTAGAAGGACAAACTAAGTATGAAAGCTTGTCATCTCATAATCAAACTGTAAGCAGGGGATGAGCAACAGGATCAGATAAACTGCCCAGGATTCTCGATTCTCTTTATTCTTTACCCTAACGCATGCTACTCTCCTTTTGATTGAGTGTGGAATATGCAATGGGAAACATTGCAATTTAGACACTTTTTGAACTGTAATCATTAGTCAATATAAAACAGAAGGAAACAAAATCAAATCTGTTTCTTCTACCTCTGCCATGGTGATCAAGCACAATCCTCTAACTGTAATCAGAGGTAGGACTAAAATGTCAAAGCCATGTGCTTTAAAGAATTTAATTGGAGACTCAGCCATCATCCCAATGCGCAACCACTTTTTTTCTCTTTAAAGAAAAGGAGGATTTAAGCATCAGTTAAGTCATCCTCCATTTAAGAGCCTGATGCCCTAGAAAGTCTTCTTATCTACATTCTATTCACGGAAATCAAGGCTCAATATATATTGCATTTGGGTCAAACTGTGGTTTAGTAGATCTATTGTTACCAATAAGTTGACAAATTAAGGGTCAAATAGACCATGAGAGAACACTGGAGGCTAACTTTGAGAACAATGTTGAAAAGGTTCAGTGGGGATAGGAAAAGCAGTGCTAGGAATCACGGAAACCAACACCAACCGTTTCATACATTTGCATGGTGTTTACAGTCTGCAGTGTGCTTTCACATTCATTATTCATTATAAGCAGAGTTGGGACTAGAACCCAAGTCTCTTGACTCCTTGCCTGAGCATCTTCCCCTGGGCTCAGTTATATGGTTGAGTGCTTCATCTGTGCATGGTACAGGGGGCCTAAAAAATGTGACCTGTCCTATTCGGAATTTGCAAGTACCACCAGAAAACATTCACACTGCTTATCTTTCTGCTAAGGAAATCTTGAAGCGTTCTTGTTCTCTTCCTGTCTGTCTATTAAGCCATATGTGTGAGCAAAGAGAAAACTTATAATAAAAAACCTGCAGAAAGGAAGCTATATCTTATTGCCAGAGCCTTCTCAGTGCCCTGCAGGTACCTGAGGCTCAGGTTACACAGCTGCAGCCATCTGGGTGATCTGGAACTAGAGGGGATCAGGATCTAAAGGTGAGATATTAAGGTAGTGGGGTAATCTATGAGTCAACCTGACAAATGAAATATCATGTGCCTGACTGGGAATTTCTAAGGTTCAAATGGAAGGTGAAAACACCAAGCCCCCTTGGTTTAAAAAAATCATTTTAGGATGCAAACGTGAATTGCTGACCTACTATTCTAGGTGTATATTTATTTTTATTCTTTTTGTTTCTTTGGTAGGATTGTGCTAATATTGTGTACTCAACGTGCCTTTGAATTTTCCTGGTGACCATTCAGTGGAGCCCCATCTAATGTTAGTGTTAGTGATTGAAATGAAAGCATATAGTGAAAATTTTTGCTTGAAATTATCCTTGAAAAATACTTAGGAAGGTGCCCTGTTGGTGCCCAACCCAGCCTGTTTTTCCTCCAGCTTTGGAATTAATTGCTGTTTATTGGTTGAGCCCCAGAAGCAGTAGCTGGCTTTTAACTGAGGACCATGCTGAATAAAAAATGGGTACCATTAAACAACAAAATCATAGAGGTGGGAGAGTTGACAATGAAAGATGGGCAGAGACTGGGAGACCCAGTGTGGGAGGGCAGGTTCACATCTTGCACCTCCTGCTCACAAGAACCCTGGTGGTAAGGACCACCAGCGGCATTTCCATGGTTACCTCTCTCCTCTCTCTGCTCTCATGCTGAATTTGTGGATGCGACATGCATCAATGATGGGACTACACTGTAATGAGAACCTGACCTCACACAAGGGGACAAGTGGGAGAGAACTGTTTAGGGCAGAATCTGCTAGACTTGACAACTCATTGAAGAGAGGAGTTGGGGGGAGAGAGATGTCAGGAATGATTCAGGGTTGTGACTGGGATGGTTGGAAGTAGGGAGGTATAATGTAGGGAGGACTCAGGAAGTTGAATTTAGAGCCATGCTGAGTTTGAGGGTTCTCAAGTAAAGGTTGGATAACCTATAGAGAATACTAGTTTGAGTCTGCAACTCAAAAGTGAGAAATAAAAATATGCAAATTGTCTATAATTGGGAGCTTCTACTTAAAATTAAATTTATTCTGCAAGGTAGGAGAAACCTAGTCTCAATTCGAGGTCTATTCCACCCTTTCTCTGGGAATGCACTAACACAGAATGTCTTAAGCTAACTGGTTGAATGAAGGACTAACGGTTAGAAATATGGGTAAAAATCTCATTAAATATTTCAAAATAATATCTCACTACAAACCACCTG
Source organism: Leucopleurus acutus (assembly GCF_964270905.1). Classification (NCBI taxonomy): domain Eukaryota; kingdom Metazoa; phylum Chordata; class Mammalia; order Artiodactyla; family Delphinidae; genus Leucopleurus; species Leucopleurus acutus. The sequence goes on along the minus strand of NC_139147.1, from coordinate 79,768,208 downwards.
CTAAGGATTCCCGAGAAGATTCAATTATCAAAAGAGGGACTGCAACTTTCCAAATATTTGTTGGGTTTTTTTTGTCTTAAAAAATGAGCGCTATATTGTCTTTGTCTTATTCCAGACACATAGGAAAAGTTAAAATAATATAAGCTTATTGTAAGAAAATTTTGGTAAGCAAAAAGAAGGAATCATCTTACCATTTAACGATAATCACTTTGAAAACCTAAGTTCATATCCTTTCAGATTCCTCTTTATATGCCTATCCTTCTTTTTTCCACTTTAAAACATTGTATACTCAAGATAAATGAAAATACATGACCACACAGAGAGTTTTACATGATACATTCATAGCAGTGTCATTCATAATAGCTCCAAAGTTGAACTAATCCTAATATTCAACAACTGATAATGGATAAAGAGAATATGGTATATCCATCCAATAGATTAGTATTAGGCCATAAAAAAGAACAGAAACCATTAATACATGCTACAGCATGGATGGACCTCGAAAACATTATGTTAAGTGAAAGAAGCCAGATGCAAAGCCACACAATTTATGATTCCATTTACATGAAATGTCCAGAATATGCAAATCTATAGAGACAGAAAGTAGATTAGTGGTTGCCTGAGGCTGCAGGCAGAAGTGGGGAATGACTGTAAATGGGTGCAAGGTTTCTTTGGGGGATGATGAAACTGTTCTACTATTAGAGTGCAGTGATGGTTATACAATTCCATAAAGTTATGTAAAATCATCGTATGCTTAAAATGAATGAATTTTATGGTATATAAATTATACCGCAATTAAGCTGTCAAAATATATATCATGGACCTCTTTTCATTCACCTAAAACTGTAGTTGGAAATATAAATCTAATCAAATCCCTACTGTTGGGCAGAGATTCTCTCTCCTGCCCTGGTATCTGCTGTGATTCCCTAAGAGTGGGTGAGGCTGTGTATCACAGCCACGAATGAGGCAAACTCCATCCTAAAGCATACCCCCAGATATGCACATCATCAAGAACGAGCAGACCCTCTTCAAAAGTCACACCGCTCTACGCAGCTTCCTAAAGGAAGCAGAGAGGCCACCAAGACCGAGGCTGCAGACATCAAACCTCTGGACATTATTTTCTACCTCTTGCTGTTTTGTGAGGACAAAGATGTGTGCTCCACATTTGTGTTCCTTCAACAGGCCCTGGGGGGTGTCTCCGGGCTCATCCTAGCCTGCTCCATCACTATCAAAAGAGGCTCCTGGCTGACGTAGCAGGTCCAGTCCATCCAGGGGTCCACTGGGAGATCTCAGCCGAGCTATCTCACCTACTCCTTCCCTTGGAGTTGCTATCCTGTTTTATCTTTGTTTTAACATGTAGAACTGGCATTGTGTCTATTTTCTCAACACTATTCCTAGGTCTAGTACAGTTAGCAAGTGCATATTATATACTTGTTAAAATAAAAAGGTGGCATAAATTGTCTCCCTTTGTGTTTGAGTCTGTGAAACTTTTCATTGGTAGTGGACCCAAGAGGGATTAAAGCTCCATCCATCAACATTTCTACTACCATAGACTGGCCCCCTGTCAGACTAGACTGACTGACCTTTGAAGTTTCACTGGCTTCCAGGTGTGGTCACAGCTCTCCTCTGTTCTGGGCTTACCTGAGGTCAAAAGCCAGCAGACTTGTGCAAGGGTGAGTTGGGATGGGCCAGACTGCATTCAGATAATCTGTTCCTGCGATCTGATAAAATGCAAACAATGATTACAGCCTCTGGCTGAAAACCGGGCTGCAAAGCTGGGTAAAATTGTGCAGAAATTCATGGGCAGATACAAACTATCATTTGTCTACACTGGCTTGATTTCTCAAAACCAATAAAGAAAGTAGCTTGTGATACCATTTTCCCCTCAAGAAAAATCCAAGTCTTTTCTCCCTCTCAAAAGAGGGAGAAAATATTCATTTAGGAAGTCTGATAATCTATTCCTTTTTTACACGGAGATAATTTTTTCCCATTGTACAATGAGACGTGAAGAATAGAGAGTAAACAGACCTTTTGTAATAGACTTCATTATCTTTAATACTGCATTTAATAAAAGCCTACCACTATTGTTTACCAAGTTTTCATCTCTTTACAAAAAACTGATGCTTATCTGATCTGGTCAGAGGTCTTGTTTGCATCACAGGCTGGTACTGTAGTCTCGAGAAGAGAATTCAGCTCAGCTATAGAGCAGGACACATCAAATATTTAAACTGTCACTTGTGCTTAATTCTTCCTGGAAAAAGTTAACCTTGAGTATTTTTTTAAAGAATTTATTTGATATAAAGTTGAAAAGCAACCACTGCTTTAATTCTGTGTCTACTCCCAGAGCAGAACTATATCCTTAGATAATTTGTAAAATTGATATATGCTAAATGTGACAAGACCTAGTGAAACAGGAGGGAAGGGGGCAGGGCACAACTTTTGAAAGAATGACAGAGCTCGAGGACATAACGTAAGCTGATTTGAACAAAATGGGCCCAAGATGTGGGACAAGTCGATTTCCATTAGATCTTGAGCCTCAGTATAAGCTCACTGTAACACATCAGCAAGCTAAATGACACACCCACAGGCTCCATGACAGTCCCAAGACTGACCATAAGGATCAAAAAGTGGGTGGTGCGGGGCTTCCCTGGTTGCGCAGTGGTTAAGAATCCACCTGCCAATGCAGAGGACATGGGTTCAAGCCCTGGTCCAGGAAGATCCCACATGCCGCGGAGCAACTAAGCCCGTGCGCCACAACTACTGAGCCTGCGCTCTAGAGCCCATGTGCCACAACTACTGAGCCTACGAGCCACAACTGCTGAAGCCTGTGAGCCTGGAGCCCGTGCTCCGCAAGAGAAGCCACTGCAATGAGAAGCCCACGCACCGCAACGAAGAGTAGCCCCCGTCTGCCGCAACTAGAGAAAGCCCCGGTCAGCAACAAAGACCCAACCCAGCCAAAAATAAATAAATTAATTAATTAATAAAAAAAAAGTGGGTGGTGGCCCAATTCCTGGAAATCCCCACCCCTTCCTGAAATAGCTGGAATACTTCTCCCACTCCATACCCTGGTGCCTTTCTGACCTTCTGAGATGGCCCACACTCTGTCTGTGGAGTGTTTCTCTCTAAATAAATCAATTTTTTACCTATCACTTTGTCTCTCACTGAATTCTTTCTGTGATGAGACATCAAGAACCTGAGCCTCACTAAATCCTGAAACCAGGTGTGTGATCTTATTTGGAAGACTGTGGGTTTCAGCTGGGTTTGAGTCCCAGCCTTGTGGGCTCAAGTCCCAATCTGAGGTGCACGGTTTCTCTAGAATCTCGCACACAGGGCACACTGTAACAAATGACAAATATTAAATCCTCCCCCTCTCCCTCATCCCTCCTGGTACCTGCCCAGAGTCATGGTCTAAGATAACATGACCAGTCTTCCAGAGAGACGGTATCAACTGTGTTGCTTCTCTAGCCAAGATGAAGGATTCTTGCATTCACTCCCTCACTGGATAACATTTGATCGTTAAGTCCTAGGTGTTGCCAATGGCTGCTGGGGAGGAGAAATGAAGGAGATATGGAGCCCACCGTGAAGAGCTGTATGTTTGACAGGAGCAGATCAAACACGCTTCGGAAAAATTACAGTGCAATGGGACAATCCAGTGCGTGCCTTGTTCAGAATATAGAGAAATTATTTTCATATCAGTAGAGGAGATTTGGAGGGAATGAGCAACAGGGAAGAGATTCCTTGAGAGGATGCTGGCAAGACAGGTAAAATCTGCATTCATGGAGGTGGGCCTGGGAAAGTATTTTGAGAAGAGGGAACTAGATGAGAAAAAGTCCTGAGGCAGGAAGTGAAGGAAGCTCTGTGTGTGTGTGTGTGTGTGTGTGTGTGTGTGTGTGTGTGTGTGTGTGTGTGTGTGTGTGTGTGTGGTGATGGTGGAGGGTTGGAGGTACAGTCTACAGTTGGAAAAAGCTGATCATGGAACCAGGGAGGGGCAGCTGAGGAGTTTGGACTTAATGTGGTTGATATCATGGAACCTTTACAAGTTCAGAGTATAATGTGGCATGCTATGCTCTGGGAAGATGAATTTGGTCAACAGGTTGAAAGTAGCCTCAAATTGAAGAGTGTTGGAGAACATAAAGTCTGAGAACCTAATTGTGTGGATGAAGAAACCGAGACCAAAGAGGAAGTGACTTGCCATGAGGTTACAAAGCAGTTTTAGGACAAGCAAAGGACTACAAACCTTCCTCTCCTTTGCCTCCCCATGCCCATCCTGCTTCTGTTTCCAAGTGGCCAGGCTCTGTTGATTCTTCCTCTTCCTTCCCACTGGTCTGCTTACATCCAGTCTTCATCTCTTGAGGAAGTTATATGATTTTATTTAAATGTCCAGGCCTTTTACCTTCTGCATCTTCCTCTTCCTTTGACCAGGAACAAGAAGGAAAAAAACAGAACACCACAGTTGAATGCCTACATTGACAACGGCAGGCACTTTGTCAGAGACTCAGAGACGAATTGCACTCTCAGCCCAGTAGCTGAGAAAGACAAGGTGACCAGTGACATCATGCAGAGTCGCAAGGACTGAGGGTAAGCACAGTGCTCCCATCACTCTGTGGGGGCAATGCACCCACTGGAGGTGGCGGGAGGGGCAAAAAGGCCTCTCAGAGGACGTGATATTTAAGGCAAGTCTGAAGAAGCTAGGTAAGGGTTGCCAGGTGTATGGAGAAAGAAAGAGAGCGCCCGGGAGAAAGAAGAACCCGTATAAAGGCAGAGAAGCAGGGTCAGTTAATGTGTTTGAGAAACCACCAGACCTACAATTGGCTGGAGGGTTCAGGACTGGCAGACATGAGGCTGAAGAGCTATGCAAACTACACTGAGGAGTTTGGCCTGATGGGTTTCAGGCTGGGGAGAGGCCACATAGGGTTGGTATTTACCTTCCATCTTCAGTGTCCCTGTTCTTATTATTTCTCCAGTAGCCTCTTCATATCTTTTCCTCTTGGTCAGCCATAGGCAGATTATGAGTTCTGCACATTGGAATGTTCAATGTGAGACCAGATGGCCACTCAGCAGTGGGTAAGGGAAGAGTCAGGCTGCCTGGGCTCAGTGGGGCGTCTCAGTTTAACCGGGTACTAGCTCTGTGTTAAGAGCAGGCTACTTAACCTCCTTGGGCTAGAGAAAATAATAATGCCAACCTCAGAAGGGTTTTCTGAGGGTTAAGTGAAATGCAGATGAAAAATCCTTAGAATATTGCCGGGCATATATGAGGACAGAGAAAGGACTGACAAGAGCTATACAAAGGCCTTGGGGAAAGGGATTGTCATGGATGCAAGCAAATGGTGGGAACACAGCCTAGTGTTGTTCAGTCTTTGGTGTCATCACTGGCAATCCTCCAGTCACATGCCCTCCGCCCCACCTGAAATTCCGTGCTTCTTTTAGTCTCTGAATTGGTAAACCTGTATTTCTCGAGCATTGAGTCTGCAGATTTACACAGCCTTCCCTTCTTTCCCAAGTCCCTGCACGCAGCAGGTTTTAATAGGGTTGTTGAGAAAAGTGTGAATACAAAAGAAACCAGATCAGCAAATGAGGAGGCTTTTGATTTGGGTTTGCACTGATGACAACACTGCACGCGGTTCGCCCAAGCATCCAATTTATGACTTTGCCTCTTACACTCCTGGTGAGTGCCTCCTGAGCAGAAATGATCTTTTGTGATTAACTTTATATAATGCTTGTGCTAACTCTAGGCCCACCTGAGCAATTCATAAATATTTCAGGAGGAGAGACATAGGATCTTCCCCAACACACTCATACAACAGTTTCAACATAATTAGGAGCATTTCTGGATCTAACACTGCACTCTTTTTTTCTAAATTTTTTTTTTAAAGGAATTTTGCCTTTTTAAAAAAAAAAATTATTTATTTATTTATGGCTGTGTTGGCTCTTCGTTTCTGTGCGAGGGCTTTCTCTAGTTGCAGCAAGTGGGGGCCACTCCTCATCGCGGTGCGCGGGCCTCTCACTATCGCGGCCTCTCTTGTTGCGGAGCACAGGCTCCAGATGCGCAGGCTCAGTAATTGTGGCTCACGGGGCTAGTTGCTCCGCGGCATGTGGGATCCTCCCAGACCAGGGCTCGAACCTGTATCCCCTGCATTGGCAGACAGATTCTCAACCACTGCGCCACCAGGGAAGCCCTAACACCGCACTCTTACAATGTGCATAATGAAGGAAATGAATGCTAATTATACGTTATTAAATCTTATTAATCCTCATTAGAACCCTATTATTCTTTATGAGTGGGTTACTGGGGAAGAAAAAAAAAAAGCAGCACTGGTCAAGTCCCATCATGTCCAATGGGGAATGGGTGAATCTATTCTTAGTTGGTGTGATACCAGGAGTTTTTCATGTTAAACAATAGCACTCAGAATGTGGGTTTGCTGAAATGTTGAGAACAGAGTAAGTGAATTGTGGTGTAACAGAAGGATCTTTTTAAAGCCCCAGAATAAAATCTCTTTAAGAGCTCATGTTTCCTATTTCAAACTACATTAGTTGCAAAGACAAAAATATTTCATTATTGCATGGAATAGGTACCCTTGGCCTTACCTCTACTACTATCTTCATATTTTTTGTATGAGTAGATGAGAAACTGATAGCAAGAGAGATGGAGTAATTTGGACCCAAGAATGTCTGGATTCAAAGACTTTGCACTAAGAAGATGCTCGATAAATGGTAAGTGCAGAAATGTGTTTCTCCGTTTCATTCTTGGTCAAAAAGAATCCCACCAAATCCCCAAAGAACCAAGTTTTGGAGGTTTCATGAATTAGTGACTCACAGTGTACTCTCAACATTCATTAACAGAAATTAGGAGGTCAGGGCCTCCTTGTTGGGTGGAAAAATCATGGGATGTCAGGTGACCTGGCTGGGGGGAGGTGGGTTCAGGTGCCTGCTCTGTTGCTTATTTTGTGTTGGGTAAGTCATTTAACCTGACTTTTTACCTCAGATGTAAACGATGGACTATAATTTGTCCTAACAAGATCTAATAAACCAGTGAGAAAGTGCTTTTATGATGTGCTGAGGTGAGGACATCAGCAGGATTAGAAATACAAGGAAACAGTCTCCAGCCTTGGAGTGTCTTCCAGGCAATGTCTGCTGCACGTTTTAACCCCCCGACACAGTTATTGGTGGGTCCCCTGGTTGCTCACATTTACAACCGTCTGAGGAAAAAAAGTCCCACTCAAACCTTCCAAGAACAGGCTTGCCTTTCACCCAGTTTGCAGATTTTTTTTGAAGCTGTAAGCACAGAATAAGCTTTCTGGGCTTCCGGCAGGGCTGTGAAGTGAACTCCAGGGTTTCGTTTATTTGAGCACCGGATAGAGGGAGTTGCCTTGAAGCAACTGATAGGCATGGCTATCCAGGGCTCACTGGCAATTAGAACATTCCAGGAACTGACTCCCTCCGGGGCCCAGGGAAGCTCTGAATCTCTTCCCAGGGTGGTCCTCGCTGTCCGCTGACATCTAGCCTGGTTCACTGCTACGCGGGAAGGAGGGAATCAGGGCTCTGCCTGGAGACAGGAACACAGCTGGGAGGCCGAGCATCCGGGTCCCGCGCCTGGATCTGTGGCGGGCATAACCTTGTAGGAGTCATTTCTCTTCCGAGAGCTCCAGTTTTCCCATGTGTGAAGTGGACGGGTTGGAAGTTGGTCTGGGCCAGCTCTGAACCTCGCTGGGAATCCGGGGCGGGGCTCACGAGGAAGATCTCTGAAGGGGATTCCACGGCAGGATCTCGTCTGCTCAGATTCAGCCCCCTAATCTGGTGCCCTAACAGTGGACGCAGGTTCCCCCATTTTTTCGGCAGCCCCTCGCCCCGGCCGCTTCCTCCTTCTACGTCTCCTTCCTCTTCCTCCAGTGCAGGCAAAACCTCCACAGCTCCCTTTCCCTTCCTCCTTTGCAGTCTCCCCGCATCCCCGCGTCTTCCCTTCCTCCCAGGAAATCAACTGTCGTCAGCGCGCCCACCTTGGGGCAAGGCCACGGCCCGCGGCGGGCGCCCCCTCCCCCGGCGGCGAGCGCAGCGCGGCGCGGCGGCCCCGCGGGCACCCGCCTTCCCATACCTTACATGGACAAATGCGTGCAGGCAAAGTCAGGAATTCAGGCCCCTGACGTCAGCCTCCAGCTCTCAGGGCACCGCACGGGAGACCGAGGGGAGGGGGTGGGGACGGTGGGGAGGAAGGAGGGGGAAAGGCACCAACCAGCAGCCGCTCCAGCCCTGCCGAAGTTTCACTTTTTGTCTGTGGGTTCGCTCCCGGGCCCCGTGCGAGCTTTCCTGGGATAAGTAGCTTTAGCGAGCGGGGGAGAGCCAGGCGCTGCAAGGTAAGGGCTGGCTGCGCGGCCGGGGGCGCGGGGCGCGGTGCGGGGCGCGGGGCCGGGCCTGGGGACAATGGGAGGGGGAGTGCCTGGGCACCTCCTCCTTCTCCGCTGCCTCCGCCTCCAGCCGCCGCCGCCGCCGCCGCCGCTGCCCCGGCCGCCTCCTCCCCGAGGTATTTGTTGCAAATCCTCCTTCCTTCCCCCCACTCTCCGCCCGCGGGCGCCTCGGGAACCCCCAGCCCTCCCCGAGCGCGAGCGCCTCCGGGGTGGCAGGAGCGCGGGGCGCAGGGCGCCGCGCGCGCGCGCGCGCGCCCGGGCCGGGCCGGGCCGCAGGGCCCGCGGTGCGGAAGTGCCGGCCGCAGCGTAATCATGGGGTGCACGCGTGGGGGAGGGGGACCCCGTGTTTTTTGGGAAGCGTCGACCGGGGGCTGGGCGCGGGTGGAGGCCTTCCCTGCGCGCCCCCTGCCCGGGCTTTTCAGGGCTCCCAGGGGGCGGGGCCACACCCAGCAGCTCCGAGCTTTCGCGGAATCACAGTTGTCACAGTGGAAGGGGCCTAGGAGCCCTCACATCAAGTTCCCCCATTTTCCAGTTGGGGCAACTGAGGCCCAGAGAGGAGGAGAGGCTCCCCAAAGTCGCTCACTAGAGGCTGAGCCATAATTAAAATAAATGGCTCCCGACTCCTAGTTCCTTTTCTCCAAGCAGTTTTCCAGCGCCCACTGTGAGACCGCGCCATGCCGGGTTGTTGGGTCAGATGCATTTAGGGCCCTTACTCTGCCCTCAGGGAGCGCACAGTCAAACCCGAGGAGCCAGACGTGACCCAAGGTTGAAGGTGCTAAGTGCTGGGGAAAAGGCAAGGGTAAAATTTCAAGGGGCTCGGAGAAGAGTTTGGTTTCCTCGTCCCTCAGGAAGCATCAGAGGCTTTGGAAGGATGGGGGGTTTTCTGAAGCCAGCCAGGCAAAAGGAGCGAGGCCTCGTGCGGGAGGCAACTGCAGAGCAGAGAAGACTCAAAATGTGGAGAGTGGGGATGGAGCTCTGTTACTGTGCTGGGAGCACAGGGTTGGGAGGCGTGGGTACAGGAGATGAGATAATCAGTGGAATTGGGCCTGAGGGGTGTCTTTGGGACTTTGAGGTGCTGGGGGAGCTGAAAGAGCTTTGTGGCTTCCCTTCCCTTCCCAGTGATCCAATGTCTGCTGGCCCTCAACACAAAATGCAAAAATGTAGGTTCACGTTTGAGCTGCTTTTCTAGGACCAGACTCGCTTAACCTTGTGTCCAATCCCGTCTCTCTTTCCACCTCCTCCCCCTTTTCTAATGCTTGCTTACCAATAAAACTCATTCTCACAAGGTGTTAGTGACTTGGCAATGGCTTTCCTCCCCCAGCACAAGAGCATTTTAAGAAAGCCTTTAAGTGGAAGGAGAGAAAGCAGCTAACACTCTCCTCTCCCCTGCATCCTCACCCTCCCTGCCCTTACGGATAGGGAAACACAAATAAAAGCCCAGAGAAGATGGGTGCCAGTTCTAAAGCCTACAGTGAATGATGGTAGCCGGAGGGAGGCCAGAACTTCCAGTAGGGTTCTCTGTACCCCATGACCAGCCTTCTTCCTTTCAGGGTCTCTGCCTGCACCAGGCTCAGTCAAAAGGAAGAATGTGTATTTTTTTTTTATCTCAGTATAAGAATACACTTTATTTTTATTTTTTTAATATACAGCAGGTTCTTATTAGTCATCCATTTTATACACATCAGTGTATACATGTCCATCCCAATCGCCCAATTCATCACACCACCACCTCCACCCCTCCGCGGCTTTCCCCCCTTGGTGTCCATACGTTTGTTCTCTACATCTGTCTCAATTTCTGCCCTGCACACCGGTTCACCTGTACCATTTTTCTAGCTTCCACATATATGCGTTAATATACGGTATTTGTTTTTCTCTTTCTGACTTACTTCACTCTGTGTGACGGTCTCCAGGTGCAAGAATGTGTATCTTGCATTTAATTTTTGCAAGGCAGTCCCCCAACACCAACACCCAGGCCTGCAGAGTCTAGAGTGTAGACTCTAGATGCGAGATAGGTAGCCGGGGTTAGCTGTCTGAATGGTAGGGGTGCACGCCTGGGGCCTTTGGGTCAGGCAGCTGCCCAGGGTCATGCTCCTTGTAAGCAGCGGGCAGGCCTAGAGCCGGCTTTGGGGATTGACAGAAGGAGGAGAAACAGCTGTGGAGCTGGTTACTATGATTGGGACTGACTGAGTAGGACACTTCTTCGAGTGACATATGCCAGTGGACAGTCAGTTCCAGGCAGTGGGAGATGGGAAAGGAGGCTTCATTATGAAGGTCCTTAAAAATGCCAGGCATGGATATGACTTGATCATTTGAGGGTTTTGAGCAGGCTGGGACATGAGTGAGAGGAGAGGAACTGGCATTGGGAGGCCTTCTGCTGCCCATTCCAGTGAGAGAGGCCATAATCTGGCCTAAGAATATTATCGGTGGGGTGTTGCTTATTTACCCCACGTGTATTACTGAGTGTCTGTTATGTGCCATTGGCAAAGATGAGAATTTTACGGCAGGTTCCTTATTTTATTGAGGCATATAACTTGTACATTGTATGTATCGAGGCATATAAAAAGTACACATTTTAATATCACTGAAATTGGGTTGTCTTATGATCACAGATGTGTCATAGTTGAGCAGCGCTTCATTCTAAGTTGATAATGGTACATCTTACCTTTGAGGATTAAGAGTTGATAAAATTTGTTGATCGTACCCTTTATGAATGTACGGTGCTTTGCACTTTATAAAAGTTTTCCATGAGATATTCCATTTGAATCTCAAAAGTCCCCTGAGAATTGGGCCTGGTGATCCTGTCATCTCGACTTTACCTCTTGCCCAAGGTCACAGAGCTAATTAGAAATGTGCTCAAAATGACAGCCTAGAACTTTGCCTCTTGATGTTAATATTTGACTTTACCCTGCTGTGGAGCTAGCATGGGTTAATTAGGAATGGGAAGCTCAAATTGAATTTGATTTCAGAACTATGGCTGAAGATGCTGGAATGATGGTGGGTTTTTTTTTTTGGGGGGGGGGGTTTGGCCAAGGGCAGAATGTAACTCATGAGGACTGGGAGGATCCCTTAGCCCAGAGATTTGCTGCATTAAATGGAAAATGGGCAGCGAGATAGAAGATGCCAGGTAACATAATAAAACCAGAGGATGGAGTACGCTGCTGTTTCTACACAGAACGGAGAGGAGCAGTGGATGAAGCACACAGGTTCTGGAGCCTCCCTTCTGTGAAGCAGGAACTGGCTATCCCTGGGAGTGCAAAGATGAGGAGGACACGGTCCCTGTTCTTGGGGAGCACCTGTGTGTGTGTGTGTGTGTGTGGTGCTGTTCGAGGGCTATGTTTCTGCTGCACTGATGTCGTTCCACCTCAGGGAAGCTACCAGAGGGAGCAGTGTCTGAAGAGAATCTTTAGGGTTATATAGGAATCGCCCAAGTGGAAGAACAACAGGTAAGGGCTGAACCTGTTAGGCATATGCAGACAAATGTAGGGAAGGAGCATGGTGGTTGAGGCTGGTTTTTGCATGGCCAGCATGAACAGGGTGGTGGGAAATGGGAAAAGGGAGGACTTTCATTCTTTGCTAAGTAGATTTAAATTTATCTTGTGGGCTCTAGAGGCCATTAAAGGCTTCTCTAGAGATTTGCACGAAAACAAGGCTGGGCAAGGGCTCTGGAAGCATCTGTGGGATTAGGTATTGGGAAACTAAGCCCAGGAAGAAGAGTAACGTATTTAGTAAGTGGTTGAGTGGAGCTGAGACTTTGACCCTGGGCAGTAATTAGGAGTCCTAGCTCAGCGTGTGCATTGCTGGGTGGGGACTTTTCCTGGAAAATGGCATTGGAAGGCAGCACCCAGCTGGAAGAAACCGAGGCGAGGAAAGGGGAGGTAAAGTTGTGATGCATGCAGGAAGCTTATCTGGGTGGAAATCCATGGGCTTGAAGGTGTGTGTGGAGCAGAGGTGGGGAAGGGAAGAAGGAATGGAATCGTGATGTGGGAGTCTGCTCTAGATGGCTTGGATGTGTGGAGAAAATGGCAGTGCCTTCTTAATGCGAGTCATAGAAATGGGGAAGGACACTGATGCATTGGTGAGGACCTCACCTCTCCTGACTTTCTACAAATAGGGTGGGTGGGTGGCCAGGGGGTTAATGGGATTCATGCTTGGAAGCAGGTAAACCACAAAATTGAGGCTAGAAAATGTTTATCTTTCGATCCTTCTTTCTTAATAATAATAACATAATTTAAAAAATTTGAGTACTTACCGTGTACTTATGTAATTCTCATACTGACTTATTAAAGTAGGTTTTATGATTATCAATCTCATTTTGCAGATGAGAAAATGAGTTTGGTTAAATAAGGTTACACAACTACCAAGTGAAATGGCGAGTTTAGAACCTTTCCGTGATCTTCACCGCTCTCTCTGTGCCCACAGAAGGAAAAGTGGAAATTGTCGATGAAAATTAATCAGTCAATCTAAAAAAGAACTGGAAAATTTTATTCGATCCAAATTTGAGCATTATAACCCAGGAAGAGCATCTCAGAACACTCTGAGAACTGTTCCGCCTGTTAGAAGTCAAGGCATGGTTATATAAGCTTTTTGAGACAGAGGGCTGTACATCACGTGATGTATTGATATTATCAACAGTTTGCTTAATGCAGATCTAAGCATCATCCTGGTGGGTCATGTGACCCCTGCAACGTCAAGAAGGAATGTTATTAAGGCGTTGTCTGGTTGATGCTAGGAGCGTGTTGCTCTTGAGGGTTGAGCAGGTATTCCTGCCCCTGGGGGAGGTCTGGTCGAATCGTAATGCAGACACTCGATGCGCAGTGCGGGGAGACAGGGGGCCAAAGGGCAGGGAAGCATTTTTATGTTTAAATTTTCTTGCCTTGCCATGAAATATGAATTTTATTTCACAAAGTCACCACTGTCTTTCAATGTTCTTCCTCAGAATTTAACTCAGTACCCATTCCTTGGGCCCCAGCAGGACCATAATCCAGGGTTTCCCTGGGCAAGCAGGCTTTTCACTTCCATACTGGTGCTGCTTCAGCCCGGTCTCTCTTGAGATGCTGCCATTCCCTCTACCCTTTGGGTGTCTTCGCTCTGCAAAGCTAACTGGAGAGGACAGAGCTTCTCTAGGAAACATCTGCTTCCTCCCCCCAACATTGCCTTCTCCCCAGTCTCTTGGAGTAATAAGGATTTGAGGTACCCCATAGAGAGGCAGTTGGGGAAACAGGATAACAAAGTAGGGGAGTGATGGAGGGTCTTGATCTCAGTCATTGCCCTTGATCCATGGCTCCTGGGACAATGTTCTCCGGAGTCGAGCCAGATAGCTCCTGTTGGATCCCGGCCTTCCCTAGGTCACGCAGACCTCTTCCTCCAAGAAGGCTTTCAGGCTCAGGACTCTGAGGGATCAACTAAGGTTCTTTCTGTGACCTACCCACCTCAGGTGGGTTATTTGCATTTCGATAACTTACAGGTAAGGTATTTTCAGGGGCGAGAAGACAGATCCTAGGAATGGCACCCAGCAAAGTAAATAAGACCTTGGCTTTCTCTTCTTTGAATACCTCTCATCTCTGGTACCTTGAAGATGTTTAGTAACTGCTTGTTTACTCATTTAGAATGAGTAACATTTACTGATACAGAAAACCCAGCTAGTGCCATGAAGCCATTCCCAGACTCTTAGCCCCCTTATACCCCACTTACATGTGTGATCACATGCATCTCTGTCTCTTGTGTTCAGTTCAGCACATCATTCGGGTCCTGAATGATTACCCCATGCCAGACAGAAATGCTGGAAACTGATCTTACAAAGACAGCTAAGGCTCTGTCTTCAAGGATCTTCATTCCAGCCTAGGAGACAGACTGCAATAGAACATGGGAAGGCCCTACTAGAGTGATGAACAAAGAAATAATGGGAGCCGTGAGAAATGGCTGACTGACTACCTGGAAGAACAGGAAAAAACGCTCATGGAGAAGAAGACATTGGGTTGGGTTTTGAAGGGTGAGTAGGGGTTATTATGGTGGACAGAGCTTTCTGGGCAGAGAGACCTTGATATACAGGCACAGGCCTGAGGCCTAAGAGTGTTTGGGGTGTGTGTTTGGAGATCACTGAGAAAGATGGGACTGGCCAGGGAGGATTAGAGGGTAAAGGGCTGGCAGCTTGAGCTAAGAATGATGGCAGTGGTGGTGGTGGGTACGGAACAGGAGGGCTTTTGTTACCTTTTGAGTAAAGGAGGGTGTCGTTGGGTCTGTTTCAGAGAACTCTGGTGGCAGAGTGATAGCAGTTCTGGGCCAGAGGCGAGGACACCGCTTAGGAGGCTGCTGCAATGTTCCAGGTCAGGAAACATCGGCCTGCATCAGGTCAGCAGAGTAGAGAGGGAAAAAGTTGTTTACTGTTAGAATCTTATCAGGCAGCTTAGTTCCTATTCTTGTCCTTCCAATTATTTGCCAGCTTATCAGCCTTGACTGGAAAAAGTATGTTATCGGCACCAAAGCTTGTAGGCAGTGGAAGCAACAGGCTGGCAGCAAGTTCATGCCTTAGAATTGTGGGCTGGGGCCTTGGTGGCCAGAGCGACCTGATTCCTCCTTTTGCTGGTGAGGAAACTGAGGCCCCAGGGAAGTGCTCAGTCACACCCTTGTCTGCTGAGCTGGAGTTGGGTGTGGCCCTTACTCCCTTTCCTGCTCTGTTTCAAGGGTGTTTTTCATTCTCTCTCTGCTGAGCCTGGCTGGACACATTCCTTCCCCACCCCACCCCCAGGGGCTTTGCTTGGGAGAATTTGGGAGGGACTATAACTTGGAGATTGTTGTTACTGGGCTTGAACCTTGTTCTTTGCACTTTGAAAACAAAGTGATTAAGAAGGTTCATTTTCAGTCTGAGAGTGCTTTGGGGGTTTCTTTCTTTTTCTGCTATTTATTCCTGTCGCTTGTTTGCCGGAACCAAGCTTCTCCATGATAACTTTAAGGTTCTTTGCCTGTGGCGGCCCCCACCCTCATTCCCCTTTTATTTTTACTTATTTTTGCTTTCCTAAAAGTTTTCAGGCTGCCAGCATTAGATCCCTTACCGGGTAGATCCTGCTGTTTTTTCTTTCCGTCTTAAACCTGCCCATCACAGCCCATCTCATAGAACCCATTAGCGTTTCGTAGCCGTTGTAGCACTTTTTATGTGGCGAATGCATTTTACGGTTGTTTTTTATTACTTAGCTCAAATTGCCATCCAAGAGATGGGTGGGCAGGATCAATCTTGTAAAAGTTCAGGGGTGAAGGAACTTCCCCTGTGGTGCTTACGTGGTAGAGTGAGAATCAGACTCCCAGCTCTAGAGCTCCTGTCTTGTTCCTTCCTTCACTTCTGCTAGGGAGCAGGAGATAATTGATGTGAAAGTCTTTAGCAAGCCCTATACACAGGTGAGAAACTGTTATTATTTCATGGTGTGGCAATTGGTAGCATTAGCTGCCCGTCTGTGACTTTGGAAGGCACCTGAGAATCTGGTTGGAGACCCCAGAGCCATGAGGATACGGGCTTCAGATGCTATCATTTCAGCAGTACCATCACCAACTTGGTTTTTGGTGTAAGAAAACAAAGACCTGTGTTTGAGTCACACATTAGCCCTGTGATCTTAAGCAAGTTCCAGAACATTCCTGAGCCTCAGTTACCTTTGATTTTAGATCATGTGATCTATCCCAATGCATCTGTGAGAACCAGACATTTCTCTGACAGTGCTTTAAACATGGTCGTATAGTGTGTAATGTGGCCGTGCAGTGGGTACACGTGGCTAATTCTTGGTGCCCAGCAAGGTGTCTAGCCCACAGGAATGGCACCTTGTCCTTCTAGAGGAGATTGTGGGATTTAGACCCAGGCAGCTCCAAGTTCAAGTCTTAGCCGTGCGACTTAAGGGAGGGTGCTGCCTGAGGTGGTCACGGCCGATCTGGTGTACTTACTCATTTTTAGACTTCTTATTCATGAGGGCATCACTGTTGACAGCAGTCACTTTGCGAAGTGGGGCGAGTACCACAGACGTCCACAGGCATTTCCAGGCTATGCAGAGGGATGGTTTGTCACCAGTGAATGGCTGTCCAGTGTTTCTTCTTCTCCGTTGTGATCCTCCAACTCTCTCTTGGTTTTTTAATTTTTTAAATTTATTTTTATTTGAGAAAAATCGGCTGACATCTTTATTGCTTTGGGGAAGGGGGTCACCCAGGAGCTCTTGGTGGGCAGGTCTGCTTCCTCTTCACCGTCACAGGTTTCTGGCAGCGCAGGATGGCGCTGGCTCTCCAGGGGTCGACCAGGCGCCAATCTGTGCGGTGCTTGTTCTTTTGGATCACGTGCCGGATGCTGCTGCGTGTGGCCCGGGCGTTCTTGTTGATGGTGGTCCGCACATAGGTGGCCGGCTTTCGCGGGCCCCATCACCGCTTCATCGCTACCATGACCCCTTTGCTATCCGCCGGCTGCATACCCACAGTCTTGCGGTGAATGGGCCCGTTGTGGCGGAAGGAGTTGCGGGCCTTTAGGTTACTGGGTTTGGTGCTGTACGTCTCCTTGTTCCTCTTGATCAAGAAGGTGGAGCAGTTCCGGACGACCAGCCATTGCAGGCTCGGACATGGCGGCAGCTCCTCTGGTTGCGGAGGCTGGAAAGAGGCCGGCGGGGGGCGGGGCCTCTCTGGGGTTTGGTTTGCGCTGTGTTTGCGCTCTGCTTCTAGTGCAGTCGTTGCTTCTTTCCCGGCCTCCCATCGAAGCCTCCAGTAGTTCCCATGGAAAGCTGGTGCTGAGGGGTGGTTCCAGGCCTTCCTCAGAAACTTGTATGGGAACCTTTCACGGGGCAGGTAAGCAAGAGGGTCAGGACAGGGCAGAGTTGTTTCATTGTCCTTCAAGAAGGGTGCTTTGGCCTCATTCCATCCCCACACTGGGCACTTTTTCCGCTGCAGCCGTGGTCGGCATTCCGTAGTCACTCAGGCCATCAACCAGCAGCTTCGGAGAAGATGGCCGTGGGCATGTGTAGTGCGAATTCCTTGGCATTTTCAGGAGACCGCTTTTTGGGCGTTAAGGGAATCCTGTCTTTAATGTTAGTGTCGATTTCCTTGTCTGTAAAAATGGCTGTAGCAACAGTACTTGATGCAGAGGTAGAGGGACCGTACTTTCTGGTTTTGCCAGGACAGCCCTGGTTTATGCCTGTGTTCTGGTGTAGTATATACAGCGTCCCCTTCCACTCTCAGAGGTTTTCTGATTGGAGGTCACCCTACTTGTTAGTACTGAGTGAGGTTGTGTAAGTCAGGGGTCCCCAATCCCCAGGCCGTGGACCGGTACTGGTCAGCCGCCTCTTAGGAACCGGGCCCACAGTGGGAGGTGAGCGGTGGGCCAGGGAGTGAAGATTCATCTGCCGCCCACCATCGCTCACCTTACCGCCTGAACCAACACCGCCCCCCCACCCCCCCCACCCCGGTCCGTGTAAAAATTGTCTTCCAGGAAACCAGTCCCTGGTGCCAAAAAGGTTGGGGACCGCTGGTATAAGTAATATGTATAAGACCAGGACTAAAGTCAAATGTCAACAAATGTCTACTGTTTTTGTCAGAGGAGATGCTAGGTGCTCAAGAAATGTTTGTTCAGTGAACTGCTTTTATAAAGGTAAAGTTTGAGGATGTTTGAAGGGAATGTCTAGCTTGTAGGCAGTTAGACTTTATTAGGTTGATAAAAATGTGTTAGTACCTGTTTAGAATATAAAAAAAACGCCAGGAGAGTGGTATGGATGGAGGGCTTATTGAGTTCTCTGGAACGTGTGAGGAAGCTTATGGGAAGTGCTGGGCCTTGGATTAAACATGGAAGGACAGGAGGGCTTAGTCCAGGATGTGATGGGGCAGCTAAATTGCTCTGGCTACTTATAGTTAAGAAATAAGATTGAACCTCTGTCCATGTGTGTATTTTATATATTTATTTCTGGCCACACCACACGTGGGATCTTCGCTCCCCGACCAGGGATTGAACCTGGGCCCTCTGCAGTGGAAGCGCAGAGTCCTAACTACTGGACCACCAGGGAAATCCTCATGTGTGTAATTTAGCTGGGTTTTTAAATCTATTATTTTCTAGCCGATGGCCCATCTTAATAAAGATCTTTAACTGTAACTGTGGCAGCTTAATGCGGTACCAAGTTCTGTGCCAAGAGGTCACCAGAGTAACTTATTCTTCTAATGAGTTTCCAAAGAATATGGTTCTTGTTTAGTTCCCAGGAAGAAAAAAAAAAAACAGAAATTAAAAAAACTTAATTGGCACCTAGAGCTTCTGTCTTGTTTGATATGAAAATGAATCATTTTCAGGAACTGGAGGAGGGAGTTGCTACCCAGAGGGCAGGGTGTGCCCTGACTTCATGGGAAAGGCAAATTCTGAAGTGACCTGGAGGGTAAGCGGCACCTTTTCTTAGAATGAGGTGAAAGGCAGGTCAGCTTTCCTGTAGTCTGGTTGTTTCCAAACTGGACTTCTCTTCTCGGCTGCAGCACCTTCACTTCATAGGAAACTATGAGGGTTCCAGTAATGACAGCTGGACAGGACCCTCCAGATACATCTGTCCATCGATCTGATGTGTTTGTGTGTTCATTCATTCCACACCAGGTGCTGGGTGTACCTGTGAATGAATGAGTGAAACTCTAGTCTGGGCTTGGGGGATGGAAACATGAATGCGGTGCCATCCCTGCCTCCAGAGGTCATTTAAATAATCAAGAGAGGATGTAAAAGTATGTGGAAAAAAATATCTGGTGACTCTAATTGAATGACGACTAACTCTAGGCACCCTGGGGAAACTTCACAGATAAAAAGACTGTCATTTGATTGGGCCTTGAAGGATGAGTGGGGATTTGTCTAGTGGGCTAGAGGAGGAGGGGGGTCATTGAGCAAGGGAAATAACACGAACAGGTGAGAAAGCGCATGGCACCTTGGAAAACTGGAGTCATTGGGGATGGGCTGTGGAGTAGAGAGGCCATGGAAATGAGGGTGCAGGGGTGGGCTGGGATGTGGATTGACAAAGGGCTAGATTGCTGACTGAGGACTTGAGACTGCGCTGTGAAAGGAGCATCACGTAGGGAAGGGAGATGATTGGATCTGTGCTTTAGAAAAGTGATGGGTTACGGATGGTTGGAGGGGCCTGGT
Organism: Leucopleurus acutus; assembly: GCF_964270905.1. Classification (NCBI taxonomy): domain Eukaryota; kingdom Metazoa; phylum Chordata; class Mammalia; order Artiodactyla; family Delphinidae; genus Leucopleurus; species Leucopleurus acutus. Next base: position 79,748,693 of record NC_139147.1, on the reverse strand, counting down.
ACTGGAGATGGTGAGATGTGCTGCTGTAGTCCAGGTACCAGATAAATGGAAGCTGAAATGAGGTTGAGGCATTAGCTCTGAGGGACAGTTCACAGGTGGAATAGAGGTCACCCAATCTCCTCATTTAAACAAGAGGAAACCCAGGCCCTGAGCAGGTAACACATACAGAGTCCACAGCCCTGGTTCCATCATAACCCCCAGGTGATCCATCCTCTGCCCAGGGTAACAGGTACCTAGTTGCTGAGATAGCCGTTTGTCAAGAGGAAGATCTCCATCACTTTTTATCTTTTAAGAGTTCCATGGAATCTCTTAACTCTGAATGAAATTGGCTCTTTCTAGAGTTACGGAATCTGTGATCACTGGAGATATTCAAGCAGTGGCTGATTGGGATGTTACAGTGAAAACTCAGGCAATGGTTGAAGACTTGGTCTAGAATATCTTTGAGGTCTATTAACCCTGACTCTTTTTTTTTTAAATTCATTCCTTCCTACCTCCTTCCCTCCTTCCCTTTCTTCCTTCCTTGGAGAAGATACTTATAACGGTCTTACCTGGGGTTCCTCTCTCCATTTGTTTCCTCAGGATGATTTTAGCCAAATTGGACAAAAGGCAGAGAGAGTTAAAAATGGGTGATTAGGCACTGAGAATGGTGGGCCATAGTTCATGCAGAGTCGTGAGGGAATAACCATTTTGGGGGCAGCAAGTTAATACTCACCAGGGAGACCTCTGTCACCTGGGCCAGCCTCCACGATCCTGATCAAAATGGAATCCACCATACAGTTAATGATGCTTTCGACCAGTCGCCATTTTTATAGTGCTTTACAGTTAATCATGTGTTTTCCTACAAATTACAGGTAAATCCTCACAGTAGTCCTGTGAGCAGTTCTTATTATTGTTCAAGTTTTACTGTCAAGAACGTGAGGCTGAGAAAGATTAAATGACTTGCTCAGGGCCCCAGCTAGCCGGATGTTGAACCAGGACTTCAACTTGAGGTTTTTATTTGCACAATTTTAGATTCCTCCTATTCCCAGCCTGTGCAGATCCCCAAGACAGGCTCTAGCTTTATTCCTATTGATAACCTTAAATCCATTGTGGATCCTGATATAAGATAAGGATTTAATCAGTGCTTGCTGAATGAACATGTGAATGAATAATATAAATGAAGTAATAAATGACAACTTGAGTTTTAAGAATATCTTAAGTAATATCTTAGTAATAAAAAAACCTAATTGAGCTCCTCTAAACATTAATTAATCTGTTATCAAAAGACAATGAGAAAGAACTCATTTAGAATACATTTACTCAACTTCATTAAAAAAAAAAAAAACACGCTAGAAAAGCTCCCACCAAAACTCTTTTCCCTGAATACCTCTCTCTGATCTTTTAGGGGACCATAACCCTGATCTTAAGCCCCCCGAAAGGGCACGTCCACTTCTCCGTTTGTGTACAATGGTTCCTTCCACTTAATATTATTACAAGAAAAGCTCTTTTGGCCTGGTCTTTATCTTTTTTATAAATGTATTTTATTTTTTTTATTTATTTATTTTTGGCTGCATTGGGTCTTTGTTACTGCGCTTAGGCTTTTCTCAGGTTGCGGCGAGCGGGGGCTCCTCTTCGTTGCGGTGCGCAGGCTTCTCATTGCGGTGGCTTCTCTTGTTGCGGAGCTTGGGCTCTAGGCGCGCAGGCTTCAGTAGTCGTGCGGCGCGCGGGCTTAAGTTGCTCCGCGGCATGTGGGATCTTGCCGGACCAGGGCTCGAACCCGTGTCCCCTACATTGGCAGGCGGATTCTTAACCACTGCGCCACCAGGGAAGCCCTATATTTATCTTTTATATAACTAAAGATTTGTTGAAATTGACTTTACCCGTGTGGACACTAGGATAGTTTTTAGTTTTTAAAGACATTTAATACAATTCAATATGTTAAAACATGCATTGTAAACATCAGTGGACAAATAAATAGCTTTTACTTCCTTCTAAATTATTTCCTGAAGACAGTGATTTCTTTGGCACTTCCACTTTCCCGCACATCGGTTACCATTTTGTCCCTTGTGTTTTGTGGTTATGTGACTATGTATCTTATCTCCTCAGGGATGTAGGAGAAAATGCGTGTATGGCTGGAGAGTCAGACAGGTTTGGGTTCAAATCACGGCACTGTATCTTGATAGTTATATAATCATACTGGTTACTTAGCCTCTCTGAACCTCCAACTGCTCGTCTGTGAAAGAGGATAATAGTGCCTTCCATGTAATGTCATTGTGGAAAGGATTCTGTGGTCAGGGTAGGAAAGCACTGAAGCCTGCCATGTGATCTGCTGAAAAATGCTATCAGGGCTTCCCTGGTGGAGCAGTGGTTGGGAGTCCGCCTGCCGATGCAGGGGACACGGGCTTGTGCCCCGGTCCGGGAAGATCCCACATGCCGCGGAGCGGCTTGGCCCGTGCGCCATGGCCGCTGAGCCTGAGTGTCCGGAGCCTGTGCTCTGCAACGGGAGAGGCCACAACAGTGAGAGGCCCGCACACCGTAAAAAAAAAAAAAAAAAAAAAAAAATGCTATAATTTCCCTCTTTTCTCTCTTGTCACCCACCAGATGATAAGACAGCCAAGATCCTTTCCTTTGTATTTCCCCATAGAGTATGACCCATAGCAGGTAGACCTTAAATACATGTTTATCAGCTGGCTAAATACGTTTTAAGTTCTTTCAAAGGAGAATTATAGGCACAAAGTACTGAATAGTTCTATTACTTTTCATGCTGGTTGCTATTCAGCCTCCGGAAAGACTGTACTAATTTGCAGAGTCATTAGCAGTGGGTGAATCTACTGGTTTCTCCATGTCTTCCCTAGAATTTAATTTTATAACTTTATATTTGTCTCTGCTAAATTAATATGTAGGAAATCATATTTCATAATTGTTTCAATTTGCATTCCTTTAATTACTGAAAAAATATCCTGAGAAGTGGTTTAGAGTTTCTGTGTCCCCTTGCGTGAATTCTCAAATGGCAATATTTAAAAATGGTCTGAGCTGGAGAAGGTTCATATGAAAGGGCTAAAAATGTTTAGTGTTTTGAGTTGCCTAAACTTTAGTTTATGTATTCATTCATTCAGTCACTCAATGTTTATTGAGCACCTGCTATGTGCCAGGCACTCTTCCGGGGGCTATGCATACCACAAAGAAAAAAATAAGGGAGTAAAGTCAGCGATCTTCACTCCAGCCTCCTCGTGTAATATGTGTGGTGGCTGAGATCTAGAAAAAAGAGATTAATTACCAAAGTCATTCAGCTTGTTCAGTAGCAGAGCCAACCATTTATTTGAATGGTAATTGTGATATTGTATGTTTTGTATCAGTAGCCTACATTGAGAAAGCAGAGTCCTGAGTTTTGATTTAGAAAATATGATCACCCGGTTCTTCAGTCTCATATATAACTCCTTCCTAGAGCTCTTTGCCTCTTAAATTTACATTCATTCTTAAATGAGCACACTTATGATTATTTATTTTTTTAAAGATTTTTTTCGATGTGGACCATTTTTAAAGTCTTTATTGAATTTGTTACAATATTGCTTCTGTTTTGGTTTATTGGCCGTGAGGCATGTGGGATCTTAGCTCCCCGACTAAGGATCGAACCTGCACCCCCTGCATTGGAAGGCGAAGTCTTAACCACTGGACCACCAGGGAAGTCCCCAGCACACTTATTATTAAAATAGGACTAGAAAACAAAATTACCCCATCTAAGCCATTTAGACCAACTGTATGAACCTTTTTGGACATGTTTTTGGTAAATGGGAAGAAGGTGACATATTTCTCTATCAAATAAAGTAGTCAATTTAGTTTTAATAAGGCAGTTATCTTCAGGTAATAAAAGTTCAACTAACTTGCCATAACTTTCTTGTTTAAAGTCAATTAAGAGCCTCATATACCTCACTTGCTGGGGGAAATTTAATAGAACTTCAGTTAAGCATTTATTGCTTATTTAATTCAAAATTAAGTTAATCACCACAGTTGGTAACAAGCACTGAGTATTAATTAACATTCAGCAAACTATCTTATGAAGTCTAAATTAGATACAGACAGGTCTTGTTTATCCCCATCAGTTTGCAAACACCATTTCCCCACCTCTCACCCCAAAGGGCCTTTGGTTTTCCCATGGCTTTCCTCTTCTGATTTGTCATCTTCATTTTCATCTGCTTGACACCCAACTTGGGTAAAGGGGGAGGAGAAGAGGTAGGAGTCTATTGTGTTATGGGAACTTCTGGCTTGGGGCGCAGCTGAGAAATTTTTCTGTTCCATTCCATTGCATTCCATTGCATTGCATTCCATTGCATTCCGTTGCATTCCACTGCATTCCATTCTTCAAGAATTGTTGAACGCATTCTCTGTGTAAGACATTCTTTTGGACACTTAGGAAGATACAGAGGAGGTCATGTTGACATACTTGGTTTTATTTTCTCATCTTAGAAATGAGAGGACTGGATTTAGGGCATTCATTGAACACATATTTTTTGGCCTACATCTTGTAAGGCACTCTGCTGGGTGTCAGAGATACCATGATGATTTAGACAAGGTCCTTGCTGTTAAGGAAGACATGTAGTCTAGTATGAGACGAGCAGTAGTGGAAATATTGGATAAGGTGCTCCTGTAGAAGCTCTGAGGTCCCTTATTGTTCTATGAGAAAAGGTCTTGTCGCCAAGAAAGTTTGGCAGGTTAAACAGAATTAAATGGGTATCTTGACTGTGGGACTTTTCTGAATCTTTAGGAAACTAATGTGCATTGTGACTTCCCGAGAGGTTTGTTCTCAAAGTTTTAGATCCTAGACTCTCTGCATCACCAGCTTTCACCCCGCCCCTGGACGTTTCTTGGTCTTAGTCTATCAATGTGCTTTGGGAAAAGCCACTGTGAGCCATGGATCCTGTCTCTCAGCATCTCAGCCTAGCAGGGGTACTCAGGCATGCACCCTAGTAACCCATACCGGGTTGGAAGTTCTAATTTGTATGAAAGGTGTGCAGAAAAAAGTGGGTGATTTCAGACATAGGGACTTTTGGCTGGGATTGAAGGTGTGAAATCAGAGCAAACTTTCCTCATAGAGGAGAGTTGGGCTTGCGAGAGAGACACAGTTTGTGTAAGCGGAGAGGTCCGGAGGATTGCTGAAGAGTCATCGGGAACAGAACAGTTGTGAAATTCTGACATGGCTGATTTGGTTGAGCCACCCCAGCATGTGGATACAACTTAGACCAATTTTTGTTATAGCCTAAATCTGGAGAGGTAAGAGGCGGCAGATTTTTTGGTGCAGAACTGTCTGCTCTTTAGGCCTTGTTCCACCGAGTGACTGCCCATCTGCGGGAGGGATCCCTTCTGTAAGGCATCCTGACACCGTCTGGGGTAGAGCCTCTGCCTTGTGAAGAGGCGTCTCTGCTTCTTCATTGACAGCTTCAGTCTGGCAGGTCCGGTTTCCATTTGCCTCATCACATCCCACACTCTCCACCTTTCCTTCCAGCCTAGCGTCCCTTGTTCTGATGAGTCACCTGTGTCTGCATTTTTCATTCTTATCCATCTGTATCATCCTCTCCATCTGAGGCAAGCTACCCTTTATATTCTTCCTGACAAGTCATTTACTTCACTTGAAATAGTGCTACGAATTTTCTCCTGTCCAGGAGCAACCAGCAGATGGAACATGCTGGATGAAGTGGAGGATAATCTACAGATCTGGTCCTCCATAGCAGGGGAGATTTGCCCTCAGTTTGGGTTCTTTCAGTACGCACCTTGTTAACCATGTCTGTACGGAAGGGAGCACGGGCAAAGGAATGGGGAGATCTGGGTTCTATTTCTGGGCACGAGTTTTTCCCCTGTCTGAGCCTCAGTTTATCCATCTGTGAAATGTTAGGTGTAGGCCCAGTGTGCTCTCAGGGTCCTTTCAAGTAAACATGTTGAGTGTTAGCATTTGCTAAGTCAACATTTGCTGGAGTCAGTCTGGGCTGTTTGATGAGACATACTTTGGAGCCTGGAAATGGGCAATGGGCAGAGCTCTATGTCCATACATGGGAGGTGTGGTTCTCCTATGCCCAGCCTCCAACTGGATTCATTTTCCTTATATTGCCTGTTATATTTTAGTCATACCTCCTTCTCCTCTGCCACTCAAGCTTACCTATTCTTTGCCAACACTCTCCCTGCTGTAAATGTTCCTCTCCTGTTGCCTAACTGGATAGCCAGCGCCCCCCCCCCCCTAGATTCCTTTTTCCCTTCTGGCTCTGCCCATGGAGGGTGTCCACTCTGGAACCTTCTAAAGACAAATGACTACCATGGTGGGGCAGATTGGGGAATGGCGGTACTGGCCAGCTGCAGATCTTTTCATGAGACTATCTGTTCTTCAGAACTGTTTCTCTATTGAACAGATATTCTTCAATGAAAGAGACCAGTCTTGCCTAGAGGGAGCCCACAGTGGCAGTGAGAAGCTTTCTGATGTCTCGTTGACACTTGATGGAAACCATAGTGAGTGAGGAACATTATACATTGGAGAGGAAGGTTCTTTGCTTTCTAGAACTGGGCGATGCACTCTTAGGTCCTCGGCATGGACTCTTAGGAAAACTAATCACTTGGAAAGCTGAAGCTTGTTTTGCAGACCTAGAAAAGGCAGCCTGCATGTTTCATTTCACCATCTACCTAGACAGACTCTTTAGGGATGAAAATGTCAGCAGGAAGCCTGGCAAGTGATACACCAGAGGCCATAACATGGGCTGGTAGTGCAAATCATCAAGAATGATGTGTCAGGGAGCACGAGACACAGCACAGGCCCAGAGATGTCATTCATATGTGGAGTCGCCATTGGTAATGGCAGTGAGGTTTGGTTCTGCTCCAGGAAAGATTTTCCAAAGTTAGGAATTTACCTTGAGAATCCTTTGGTTTCCTCTTCTTTGTATTAAACATAACCCTCACCTCTTAGTCTTTGTGATTAGTTCTTTGGATTTTCCCAGTTATATAGGCCTACTTGAAAAAAATCCAGAAACGTTTGAAAGCTTTGATCTGTGTAGCGCTTTAAGAGCATGGCCTTTGGAGCGAGGCTGCATCCTGGCTCTACCATTACTACTTTGACTTGTTACTCAGTCTCTTTAGGATTTTGTTGCCTTATCCACAGAATGGGAATAAGACAATTACCTATCTCCTTGTTGTGAGGATCAAGTGAGCTATGTCAAGCCTTTAGAACAGAGCCTGACACATGCCAAGTATCCATTAAATATTGGCTGCTGTTATTATGTGTTATCCTTATAAAGTCAGCAAATTGTGATTTGGAAAAGATATTAGAGACGAATGAGGTTTTGTGGGTTCTTTTGTTTTTTTTGTCTTTTTAAATAAACTTCATTTTGGAATAGTTTTATGTTTGCAGAATAGTTGTAAAGATTGTACAGAGAATTTCCATACACCCCTTACTCAATTTCTCTCATTTTTGACATCTTACATTAGCATGGTACATTTGTCAAAACTAAGAAACTGACATTGGTACATGGCTATTAACTAAACTATAGACTCTATTTAGATTTCACCAGTTTTTCCAGTAATGTCCTCTTTCTTTTGGGCAGGATACAACCCAGGGTACCACATTGCATTTAGTTGATATCTCCCTTGCCTAGAGTGGCTCTAAACTTTCATTTTTTTTTTTCAATAGTTAGGGAGGGATTCAATATAGAAAAGCCTATTACAACAAGTAATGCTGAAGGAATAAACTGGAGCAGCTGTGGATGAAATGGGGCAGGACGTACCCGCCTTTCTTGCCCTTCCCTGCTTTTTCTATTTGAAGAGGCTCTGGTAAAGCAGGGCTTAAGTGTCAGGGCTTAAGTGTCACCATAATCCAGTCTCCTTGTTTCCATGGAAGGAGACTGAGACCCCTGAATGGGGAGTGATGATGCTGCGTGAAACTGGAAGCCCAGAGAAGGTCAAAAAAGGATCATGGAAATATCCCAATCTTGTCTCTGTTGTTGAATGGATGAGTGAGCAACAGTCAGGGACTCTGGAAGATCTGGGTTTGGATCCAGGCTCTTCCACTCTATGCCTCAGTTGTTCTTATCTGTAAAGTGTGTTCGGCGGTCAGTGATACCTCACCGTACTTAATACTCACAAAGTACCACCGTTTTCCTTGTGAAAGTTACATGAGCCAAGACGCTTACTTTTAGTATAGCCTGAAACGTAGTAGGTTCTCAGTAGATGTTTGAAAAAAAGAAGCTTTGAAAATTAGGGAACTTTATCATTAGAACTGATTTCAAGAAGATGGGGGCAAATTGATACAAAACTAAAGCTAGTCATTCATAAGGAAATCTGTGACACTCAGAAATGGAACCAGTGTTTGAGTTGCTGATAAGTGGGGTATATACTGTCTGCTTTTATTCTTGGAGGCTTTTATCATATAATACAACATTATGTTGCAGTCTGACTTTCACACAAATTGGATCCCGAAAGTTCTTATAGGAATTAAAAATACAAACTCGTGGGCAGTATGTGTTTTATAAATTACAGAAAACAGTAGTGTAACGACATGGCATAGTAAGTACAGTTAAGCCTGCGGCAGGCACTGGTACCCAGGATGAGGCGAGCAGGTGTCCGGCGTCGTGCTCAGTGCCAGGAGAGATGGAGGGAGGCCATCTCCAGCGGGGAGGCCGGGTGGAGAAGCTGAAGGCGTCCAGGCAGTGGCAGAATCCTGGAGAAGTAAACCCTTTGTATATCTTTAAAAGATTTTTAAAATTTTAAATTTGAAAGACTTAACTTGTTAAGAGTCGTTTTAGACTCACAGCAAAAGTGAGAGGAAGGAACAGAGATTTCTCATATGCCACCTGCCCTCTACACATGCAGAGCCTCCCCCATTATCAGCATCTCCTACCAGAGTGGTATGTTTGTTGCCATTGGTGGACCCACGTTGGTACGTCATTATCATCCAGAGTCCATAGTTTACATTAGGGTTTACTCTCAGTGTGGTACGTTCTGTGGGTTTGGACAAATGTATAGTGACATGTATCCATCATTATATCATACAGATTATTTCACTGCCCCCAAAATCCTGTCATCTGCCTATTCATACCTACCTCTCTCCCCAAAACCTGGCAACCGCTGATCTTTTTATTGTCTCCACATATATCCTTTGTATCCAGCCATTTATGATTGTGTTGAATGGGACCAACTGACTTTTGGAACCTAACCTCCATTACTTCCCCTCACTCTTGCTTCATCATAACGTTTTCTCAGTCTGGATTGCTGTTTTCTGCCATCATCACCTGTTTGAATCCAAATTGATCTTCAAAGCCAGCACTTCCTCCATGAAACGGGCCTTGATTTCCACCCTTTGCCCCTAAGCAGGAAATAATCCCTTCATCTTATGATCTCCCTGGCCCTTTATCTGGACTGCATGCAGGGCACTGAGCACGTTTTACCTTCTATTGTAGTTATTTGTGTTCCTATCTTGTTTGGGGTCTTTAACTTCTTTAGGACGTTCATTCCCGATCCTCTGGAATCTGGCAGACGTATAGCAGACACTTGTCGAATGGATGGACGGATGGATGGATGGATGGTTGGATGGGTGGATGGATGGATGGACAGGTTTGACATTGCCCATAGTACTCTTAAACTTAGTTCCTTTAGAGTAGGATTTTAAGTTGCTAATCTCTACGTCCCCCCAGTATCAGTACTGAGAAGGCGCACTTTTATTCGTTCATTCATTCATTCATTCCACAATAGACTTTCAGGCACTACTTAAGGGTTGAAGCAGTGAATAGTCCATTGTTGATAGTCTGCATAGAGAATAGAGTATTCTTTGGGATATGTTTTTATTCTTGTAAGGTTTATCTGGAATTTTTTTTTTTTCTTTTGACACAGAAGGACCAAGCAAGAAATGTTTTGTTTCATCTACGTGTGTTATTGGTGTACAAAGCAAATGCTCTCTCATTCCTTCAGCTGGCTTGGTAGCAAAGAGAGATCACTGGGCTTAGAAAGGCACCAGGGTATCTGGCAGTCCCTTACTGACTTCCTTAGGAATAAGTCCTCATCCCAGTTTTTTTAAAGATGCTGCCAGGATGCCACAGTGCTCATGGTTGGGCTTCCTTGCTAATGTCTCTACTTTTATTTTTTAATATAGTGACAGGATGCATACCGCTGAGGTGGTAAATGGAAAAAGAAGTGCAGTGGAGTTAACTGTCTGTTTCTTGGGGCCTTCTGTATTAGTCACAGGAGGAGGTGTCAGACATGGCCAGATGAGAGAGCCAGCTGACTGAAGTTCACGTCAGATGGAAATCAGAGTGGCAGAATTGGGAGGACTTTGATGATGCTGAACTGCAGACGCTTAAGGTTCTGAGTGGTTAGGGATGAAAGGATCCAAACATCATCTAGTGTCATGGTTCTCAGACTCAAAGGAGCACTAGAGTCATCCTGGAGGGTTTGCTGGACCCCATCCCAGAGCTTCTGATGCAAGATCATGAATCTGTACTTCCGACAAGCTCACGGGTTGTGCCAGTGCTGATGAGAACCACTGACCTAGTCCAACTGCTAGTCTGTTGGTTTTTTATAGATGGGGAAATGAGATGCAGAGGTATGTGGAAAGGACTTGCCTAGAGTCACACAGCTGTCAGGAACAAGGCTGGAGTGAAAACCACGAATCCTGGTTTGAAGTCATTTCCATACTGTCACCAGAGACTGTCCAGGAACAATATTATTTTTAGTTCTACTGCAGGGTGATGGTTTGGTTTCACCAGCTTTGCCTGATCTGGTCACAGACTTATTTTTCATGGCCTTCCATTTACTTGTCTCCACCTACATATTCTTATTCAGTTAATCCCCATTTTTGGCTACTGCTGTGCACTGGGAATTGCACTTGAACCCGAGGTGCTGTAGCACTGTGGTAGTCTGAAAGCATGGGCTTCAACTAGTCTGACCTTGAGTAAATTACCTTTTCACTTTCTCATCTGAAAATGAGAACAGTAACACTTCCTAGGACTGTAGGGAGAGTGCTGAGCATGTACCCGGCCTTCACTCTGTGAATGGTAGCTTTTGTTGCCATCATTATTACTAAAGATGGTAAGATGTGGTCCCTACCCCCTCGTGCATAGGTGGCTTCCTGAACTTTACAATTGAGAGGAAGTGGGAAGTAGTGGAACAAACACATGGCTTGGAATTAGGAGAGCTGAGTTCAAGTCTCAGCTTTGCCACTTACTAGCTGTGTGGTCTTGGGCAAGTCACTTGACCTCTCTGAGCTACAATTTGTAGCAAGTAGACTTAGTTTATATAATAGAAGAGCATGATGAGCAAGAAAAAGGACAGAAATTGGGAAAAGGTGGAAATCTGCCTGGTGCCAGTTGCGGGTTGACGGGAATGTTCTTATTGAGGAAGAGGCCAGTAGAAGGAGCTGGGCGACATGAGGCTTGGTGTTGGAAGGGGCAGCAGGCCTGGGGGTGGTCCAGTGATGGTGGTCTGGGCCAGCCAGTCCAGAGAGGGGCTTGCCTGCAACCCCGAAGAGATGTCCTCACTCCCATGTCAGGGACCCCCACCAGTGGAGAGCCCCCAGGACTGGCAGGGAGGGGGCTGCCAGCATTGGAGCATGGCCAGAGTCATGGCATCTGCCTTGGACTAGGGCCTGGAGGTGCACTCATGGTTCTGCACTCTGAACCAGCACAGGATGAAAGACAGTGCAGTGATCAGAACCCAGGATTGACCTTGGCACCTTGGTTTCTGGGCTCATTTAGCAGCAAATAGATTAGATTAGAGAGGTACTGGATTTGATCGCTCTGTCTTTCATGATTGGTCCAGGCGCTGGGAGAGGCCTGGCTAGAAGTGGGGGTGGTTCTGGGGAAGATAAAGATGAGGTCTCCCACAAGCCTCAGGTTCCTTATCTGTGAACTGGGAGTGATGGTGATTATGCGGATGTCCTCCATTCTGTCTGGATTAAGAATGAAAGTACCTGTCTGTGGGAAGACACTTCATGGTTATGAAATACCAGAGACCTGCGTGGTGTTCGTATTATAGGGCAGCACCAAAGAGCTGCAGAAGCAGGAGAGATGAGGGGATGGAGCTGCTACAGGAATCTGGGAAGTCATCGCGGAGGACGACAGGGACGCTGGGAGGATGGGAGTATGTGTGTGAGGATTGTGTAGGGTTTAAGCATCTACGAGAATGTGGCTTGTCCCGGGCTGATTCAGTGCACATTCTTTTCTTTTCACATCCATGGAGCTTTCTGCTCAGGTGGGCCTGGGGGCTCCGATGGGGCGGACCCTGCAGCACCCTCGGCTCACACGGGTGAGGAGAGCGAGGCTCTTGGGGTCTCACTTCGACAGGGGTGTCAGGGCGGTGGATGGTGCTCCCAGGGTGTCCAGGCTCTCTTGTGGCTCCATAGCCAGTCTGTGCTTGGGGAGACCTCAGGGATTCCGCTCATTTCACAGGGGAGGGGGGAGTGACCCACGATGGGAAGTCTGGGCCCCGTTGAGTGCACCACACGCCCGTGGGAAGGGCCCCTGTGCTCCTCACAGCCCCCTCCCCTCATGCTCCTTCTTCCTCTGGCAGGTTCCCCTCGCACCATACTCCACGTAGGCCGACCCCCCATATCTTGCCTTCTCCACCCATCTCGGTTGGTCTCTCTTCTCTGCTGTCTGGGACTACTCTGAGCTCCTGGCTCCTCGCCTCCCACGTGCTCTTCCAAGGCCTTGGAATCTCTCTTTCTTCAGATCTTCACTCAGGACAGTACGGTATCATTCTTCCATTGTTTGGCTCCTACCCACTGCAGCAAACCGCTCTTCCTTGGTTGGAATTAAACTCTAGGTGATCATTTATGGTTCCCTCAACTATGGGTCACACTGTTGGTGAGTCAGAGTGAGAATCCATCAGGTGTTTTGCTTGGTGTAAAAGGAGAGTCGTAGCTGAGGTGTGGAGCAGAGGACATGTGTCGACTCTGTGTCCACTGTCTGCCATTCCTGGGACGGGGTTGAGAAGATGAATAAGGTACCCTTTCGGCCGTCTGCGAGGTTGTGGTCGACACAGGAAACAGACATGCAAACCAGATTGGGGCAGCGGGCGAAGCAGCGCCGGGTGTGTGTGTGTATGAGACACAGAGGAAGCGTCCCGGCAGCTGAGTGATGGAGAGAGCCCATCAGGGTTGCAGATCAGTGGCTCTGCAGACATGCAGAAATGTTTGGCCATCAAAAAAGAGAAAGAGAGACATTTGCGAGCGTTGATGTGGGCCCTACAGAGCCACAGTCTTCCCCATTCCCTGTTAACCTTGGCGGCGTGCTCAACCCAGGGCTTTTGAGTTTGCCATCCTTGAGGGCTGTGCAGAATCTTCCACAGCGGCCTCCTCTTGCATTGCCTCCCTCTCTGGCTCATCCGTGAACCTCTGCCAGGCAGCCTTCTATGCAGCCCTGCGATCTCCCCCCGGGCTCCTGCCTCAGTGCTGCAGCTCATTTCCTGCCTTGGCTCCAGGGCCCCTGGAGGCTGGGAGGGCTGGCCAGACTGATCTCCTTCCCCTGGCTTCCCCTGTGACTCCGGAGCCCCTGCCCTTCTGGGGTGCCCATATCTTGGACACACTTGTTTGCCCAACACATGCTCTGCACTTCTAAATTCCTCCCTTGCTCTCATATTTCCATTGAAAGCTGTTGTGAGTAGGTCCTCTTGTCTCCCACTGACACCCTTCCTTTTGGTTTCCTGGAGCCCCATTTCTCATCCTGCTGGGAAGCCAGTCTTGAATGGGACTTTAGCACAGCCTCTTCTCTCCTCCAAGATCATGACCTCCTGCTAGAGGAGGGCCCAGCCCTTGCTGGCCCTGTCTTACCTCATCTGCCTTGTTCCCCTCGTGTGAGGCTTTCTTCTTCTCCCTCCTCGTCCACTCAGCCTCCTGCCTTGGGTCCGCTGGACAGAATGGCACCTGTTCCTTTGCCTGGCATCTGTGCCTGACACTCAGAAGTAACTTGTGAAGCAACGCAGAGGCTTAGTTGGGTCTCCTTTTAGGAGGAAGTCAGAATGGCCTCTGACAATGCCTGGGACAATAGGAACTTGTTGGTTTGATTTCCCAATTAATTTTATTTCTAGGCACAAATACATGCACAGCCTTGTCAGGAGAAAATGAAGGAGAATCCTTTTGTGAGTGGAGCTAAGTGGAAGACACTCGCCTACCAGTTTTCTCCCTGGTCTGCCTGGGCTTCTGCGATCCCCATCTCTGCTTTAGGGCAGGCATTTCTCCTCCAGCTTCCCAGCTGGCCTCTGCCTTCCCCGCTCACCGTCTCCCATGGCCTGTGGGTAAAATCCTTCCCTGGGCACACCTCTGCTCTGCCATCATCTGACCTTGCCTCGGCTCTAGAAGTGTCTCCTGCCAACCCCTGCCAGTCACATTCTGTGCTTCAGCTACCGCAAGTGTGTTATTGGTCACCCCGTCTCACACGCCTGTGTCTTTGCACGTGCTTTCCTCTTGGCCTTGGGCCCTTTGTTTCTATTTGGTGAACAACTTGCTCATCCCTCAAAAGGTAGCACAGATGTCTCCTTCTCTTGAACCTCCTCTCAGTCCCTCAGGAAGAATTGTGAAAGCATAAAGCAAGGCCAAATTTTGTAAGTATTGCTCTAAGAGCAGTACATGCTCATAATGAAATATTTCAAATATATAGAACCAAATAAAGGAGGAAAATGAGACTCACTCATAAATCCATGATTTAGATTCAAACACCCTTTTGTTTTTAATATTACTGAGTAGTGCTTTTCATTACTTTTTTGTGCATTTGACTGACTTCACATCTTAACGGTATATACAGTTTTGTATGTTACCATTTCACCAAACAGTAGAGCCTGGGCACCTTTTTATGGCGTTAGGAGTTCTTCATACATGTAATTTTTGATGACTGAATATTATTCTATCATAAGAATATACCATAATTGTTAATTTTTTTTTTTTGGTAGCTGACATTTGAATTTCTAATTTTTCATCATTGTAAGTAGCACTGTGATGAACATCCTTTTTACCAAATTCTTTATCTGCACCTCTGATTATTTTCCAAGATAGATTACTTGGACATGAGATTGCTTGCCCAAAGTACAAGAACTTTTTTTCACCCTTAATTTCAAAGTAATCCATTGTCACTGAAGAAAATAAGGAACATATGGAAAAGCACAGAGAAGAAAATAAAAAACTACCTGTAGCCACTTTGCAATAACCAATGTGAAATTTGTGTATCGTATCTGTGCATCTCTCTATCTTTCTAGCCCAGGTATCGGCAAGCATTTTCTGTAAAGAGCTGGATGGTAAATATATCAGGCTTTGTAGACCTCATACGGTCTATGTCACATCTTCTCCTCCCCCTCCTCTTCCCCCTCTCCCTCCTTCTTTTTCCCTTTAAAAAATATAAAAACCACTACTGGCTAGAACCCTTACAGTTCTAGCCTCCAAAGTGGGGCCCTGCCGTACATACTACTTTGTGTTGCTCTCCTCCACAAGGTAACTACCTCCTCACTGCTCCTTACGGTTTTCTGTTTCCGATATTATTAATGGCTTCTTGCTGGAATGCCCAGGACACCTTGGCTCTGCCTCAGACGTAGAACTAAAGCATTTATTTTTTTTTGCGGTACGCGGGCCTCTCACTGCTGTGGCCTCTCCCGTTGCGGAGCACAGGCTCCGGACGCGCAGGCCCAGCGGCCATGGCTCACGGGCCCAGCCGCTCCGCGGCATGTGGGATCCTCCCGCACCGGGGCACGAACCCGTGTCCCCAGCATCGGCAGGTGGACGCTCAACGACTGCGCCACCAGGGAAGCCCTAAAGCATTTTTTATTGCGACTGTTTGCTGAGATGCCTCATTTCCACATCTTATTCATCTCTGTCTTGCCGGCCCCAGCACATGTTGGAGTGGTACTTAGTTGATGCTCAGCAAATTGGTGTGTGAGTTTACCCCTTCCAAATGCTTCTATTCAGAACCCTGCTATTCAAGATTTATTTCTCGGGCCAGTCGTATCAGTATTACCTGGGACTTGTTAAAAATGGAGACTCTCAGCCCCACCTCCGAATCTGCATCTTAACAAGTTCCTGCAATGATGTGTGTGTACCGTAAGGTTTGAGAAGCATCACTCTAGTGCTCACCTCCGCTCTTCTGGGCATATGTTTATTCACAGGCAGCGCTTCCCCGTTCTTTCCATTGGTGGGAACCTCCTGGGGGTGGACCATGGGTCTGCACTGATTCGGACTGGCCGGGTTGGCCAACACTGTTTCACAGCTGCCATCTCACCTACTAGAGCCTGTGTGGCTGCCGTTGCTTTTGGCTGGGGGGTGGATGTGATGGTGGAAGGAGTGGGCCTTTAACTAGTACCTGTTGTGTGCCAGGCCCCGTGCCAGGATCTTTACACACATTTTCCCAAGGCTGAGGAGTGATGATCTCAGCCGGAGAGGACATAAGGATTTTTTTTTTTTTTTTTTTTTTTTGCAGTACGCGGTCCTCTCACTGTTGTGGCCTCTCCCGTTGCGGAGCACAGGCTCCGGACGCGCAGGCCCAGCGGCCATGGCTCATGGGCCCAGCCGCTCTGCGGCATGTGGGATCTTCCCGGACCGGGGCACGAACCCATGTCCCCTGCATCGGCAGGCGGACTCTCAACCACTGCGCCACCAGGGAAGCCCGAATTCTTTTTTTTTTAATTGAAGTATAGTTGATTTACAATATTGTGATAGTTTCAGGTGTAGAGCATAGTGATTCAGTATTTTTGCAGATTATATTCCATTAGAGTTTATTACAAGGTAATGGATACACTTCCCTGTACAGTAAATCTTTATTGTTTATCTATTTTATTTATAGTAGTTTATACCTGTTAATTGCATACCCCTAATTTGCCCACTAAGGCCGGTGATTCTTAACCTTCAGAATCAGCCAGAGAATTTTAAAAATATATATATGCCCAGCTGCCACTCCAGTCCTGAATCAGAATTTCTGAGAGCTAGCCTGGTCCCGAGTACTTAGAGAAAATTCCCTAATTTTTGCCAGGCTTCCCTGGTTAACGAACCAGCAGTCTAAGCCAGTATCCAGTTGTGCAGATGAGGAAAGTGAGCCTCAAAGAGATCACTGAGCCTCCGGGATCACCTAGAGTTTAGTCCGAAGCCAGGACTGGATCCTGTGTCTTCTACCCGAGGACGCAGCCCCTGAGCTGCTGACGGGTGGGAAGTAAACTGGGTGAAGGGGAGACAGACGTGTCCCAGGGCAGCGAGTGGCTCAGCAGCCTGGCTGTAGAGGACAGACGTGATCACGTGCTGCTCTTCCCTTTCGTCCCTACCTTTGTCCTCCTTCCTGGTGCCGGCGTTAGGGGCTGTGATTGGAGAGGCTTGAGGACCGTCCACAGTTCCAAGTGGCCGAGGCAGCTGCTGAGGCATCTGATGTCCTTCACTCTGTGGAGTGGTGGGTGGACAGCACCCTTCAAGGCAGTAGCTCAAAAATCTGTGTTCCCCCTGACTTTTCACGGTCCTCTTGGTGCCAGGGTTTTAATGACAGGTGTGGTCAGCCCTTGCTTCCAGTCCTGCCAACCAGCGGCAAACAGAACGTGATGTCGGTTGAGGCTTTGCAAAGACCTCCTATGGAAGGGGGGACGGGCATCACGGAGAGGTCAGGGGTGCGATTAGCGCTCTGATTATGCGGCAGGCCGGAATGGGAAACAGGAATAGAACTAATTACCATGATAGCTGCTCTTTATTGAGTGCTCGCTGTGCTGGGCACTCTGCCTGAGTTATATTTCTGTTACTCCTTTAACAGCCATGAGAGGCCTGGGGTTTGATGCCTTCTCCCAAAAGGCAGGCTGGAAGGTGAACCCAGTTCTGCTTGATTTCAAAGTCCATGCTCTTAGTTGTCACGTGACACTGCTTCTGCAGCTGGTCCTGTGCTAACCCCCTCTCACCTGCTGCTTCTAGGGATTTAACCAGGAAGCCCATAGAGATAGATTGAACTCAATATTTAAGAATACATGGTAAAAGATATCAAAAAATGAGCGAGGAAAGACTTCTAGTCGTTGGAAGTGTTCAAGGAGAGCCTCTTGGCGGGAGACTGTCAGATGGGGATTGGACTGGCCAAGGTGTTGTAAATCTAATTGGAGGATCTAGTCATAAAACAATAAAAAGTACATTATGTGAAAATGTATAGATTGATCACTGAGAGGTGGTGAATTTTTTTTTTTTTTCCTTTGCGGTACGCGGGCCTCTCACTGTTGTGGCCTCTCCCGTTGCGGAGCACAGGCTCCGGACGCGCAGGCCCAGTCTCATGGGCCCAGCCGCTGCGCGGCATGTGGGATCTTCCCGGACCAGGGCACGAACCCACGTCCCCTGCATCGGCAGGCGGACTCTCAACCTCTGCGCCACCAGGGAAGCCCCGAGGTGGTGAAATTTTGATTTTATATGGCTTACTTCCAGCTGCGAGAGCTGTGCTGTGGTGGTTTTTTGAGTGCCTCCAATGCACCACGACTGTCAGGCTCTGAGGTGTCCTGGGTGTGAGGACCTGCCCACAGGGAGCTCCCCATCCAGTAGGGGTGGGAGGACATGCTCCCCTGAAAAGATAAACTACCCAAGAGCAGATAGTGTGGGGAAAGCGGACAAGCGTGTGCCCCGTAGGCTTAGAGGACGGGGTGGGTTCTATGGGCAGGGAATTGTACTGTTCTGTGGACAGTATTGGACCTGAACTGGGCTTATGAGGATGCCTTGGACTCCCTAGGATGGAGCTCACTGTGTGCCGAGAAGGCAGGTCGGGCCCTGCTGTGGAGGGCCTCGGCTGATAAGAAATTGAAGAATGAGCCTCTTGGGCTTCTTCCGCAAGTTACAAGGATCTGTTAAACTCTTGTTTCGCAAAGTAGTGGAGAAAGAGTAGGGGTGTCTTATCTAATTCCATTAGCACTTTGCTGTGTGGCCGTTGTGGCTGGAGCGAGCAAAGCCCGCCTCTAAGGATGAGCAGGGGTGAACTCGAAGGAGAGGTCAGGCAGGGACCTGTGAGGAAGAGGGAGCTGTGTAGGTAAAGGTGTGGATGAGACTTGGTTATCTCTGTGGCCTTGAGGTGTGTAAGGGTCCCACATCTCTTTGCTCTCCTTGATCTTGACCTGGATTCAGTGCTTTGGTGTGTGGCGCCAGAAAGAGCTGGGAGATTCCCAGTACTTTTGTCTCCGTCTCTCTGTCTGGTATCTTCTAGTAATTGAAAGCTGAAGAAGCTCTTGGAAAAGTTCCTTTTCATCTCTATTTTTTCCCCCTTTTCTTCAGCATGAAATAGATTCCACTGTGTATTACTAACCTATCAGATGCTGTATCTTCCTCCCACCACTTCCAGCTGGGAGAACTGAAGTGTGTTTTAGCATCTGTTAGAGTGGTCCAGGGATGCTGGCTCATGGGAGATGTGCATTGCTGCCCGTGAGGAGGCTGGGAGTCAGGAGTGGATGGCTTGGTTTCTGCTGTGTCAGTACTTGTTCATTTATTTGCTTGTCCTTGGCCTCCTATTAGGCTGACTATTTTGAGGGCAGCCTCCCTGTGTTTTCAGCTCTGTATCCAGGCACTTAACACAGCATAGTGCCTACATGAATTAATTGCTCAGTACATTTTTGCCAGAGGTATGAATGAAGGACTTCCCTCATCTGCCTTCATATACTTATGCCCAATGTAAGTTACTTCTCACCTCCGGTTGCAGTATAAGACTATTAAGGATGGATGAGGGAATGCCTGGGAAGTCCCCTTAAATTCATAGGCTGGAAAGTTTTGAAGAATTCATGGAAAATTCTCATGGGGGTATCTGGGTAGCTGGTAGCCAAGTGGACACTTGCTAATATGTAGCAAACTTACAAACATGGGCCAAGACTTGCAAGGCACAGCTATATATATATTTTTGCGGTACGCGGGCCTCTCACTGTTGTGGCCTCTCCCGTTGCAGAGCACAGGCTCCGGACGCACAGGCCCAGCGGCCATGGCTCACGGGCCCAGCCGCTCCGCGGCAGGTGGGATCTTCCCGGACCGGGGCACGAACCCGTGTCCCCTGCATTGGCAGGCGGACTCTCAACCACTGTGCCACCAGGGAAGCCCGGCACAGCTATATTTAAGTAGCTAATCTCAGTACCAACCTTGGTTCTGACTTCAGGATGCCCAGATAAAGGGCCAGGAGTGCCCATGTGCCTACAAGAAGGGTTGGGGTAAGAGGAACTGATCAGTGGATGTGATATAGGGAGAACAGTCCTCAGGCTGTATTATTTTTTAGTTGAACACCAAACTCTAGATTTCTTTTTTGTACAGGATAGCAAAGCAGTGTCCCTAAATCATGGGGTTGCCACATGTAATGCGGAAACCGGTGCAGCCAGTAGCTGAGTTGTATCTTAAATCTTTGTTTCATGACAAGGTCACGATCCAGTCTTACCTGAAGCCTCCCCTCCCCTCCCCTGTGCCTCTTCTCTTTCCCAAGCAGAGGAAATTTGGCATCACCCCTGTCAAGTTTATGGGGACAGTTTTGGGTGGATATGCAGGGGAAATTAGGAGATGGACACAGAACTGCAGAAGGCAGGCCTCCCTATGCAGGAGAGACATGTGCCAGGAAGAGCTGCTGTTCCAGGACACTCACGCTAGAAGCCTGACTGTATTTGGAGGGTCTCAGGTGAACGATGCTGAGATGCGAGACAAGGGCATGAAGCTGGAGCTGCTTATCTCCCTTAGGCTTGTGGCGATGGAGCTCAGATTTGTGGGTTTTTGGTGACTCATGCTGGGTGATCCTTTCCTACGTAAAGCAGGGACCCTGTGGCGTGCCAAACCCTGGGAGATAAAAGCTGAGCCAGGGCCCACATTTTGAAAGGCTCTAAATGCTGAGATGGTGACAGCTAAGGTGTTGGACGGTATGAGAGGGAGCCCTTTAGACACTGGCACAGGTGCACTGTGAAATTTTGGAAGTTCCTAAAAACGGAAATCCATGAGTTTTGCTCTGAGCTCTGAGAAAGGTTCACACATGGTCACTGGCCTGTCTCCTTAGCCCCTTTTGCAGAGATGCCTTCTTTTCCTATTACTTTTGGTGGCACAGGGAGAAAAGGCTTGGGTTTGAGAGCTAGAGAAGCCTGGTTTTGAGTTTGTGCCCACTCTACAGCTCCGTGACCTTGGGAAGGTGGTTTCTCTTCTCTGAGCTCCAGGTTCTTCATCTGTAAAACAGGGGGAAAGTGTCTTACCCTGCTGGGTGGCTGCAGGAATGGGAGAGAAAGTCTATCAGGAGTGCTGTGTGCTCTAAATTCTGTTTGTGCTCCCCTGTTGGCTCCCTGAGGTCAAGGTTTGGGTCTGACTCATCCCCACCCTCCCTGTAGCACTGAGCACATGCCTGGTACATAGGGGGTGCCCAGTAAATTGGTCTTAAGTGACCAAAAAAAAGTGATTGGGCTGATGGCTGGCATTTCCCTGGCCTTAGAAACCGGAGAGAAGAAAAAATGGTTTAGGAATGGAGTGTCAGGCCAGCAGATTCCTATTTCCTCATTTGGGGTGTAGGCTGGGATTGCCCGGAGCCACAGTTCCTTGAGACTTGCCACCTCGGGCCTAAATCTGCTTCATTTAATTACCTCCTTTCCAGGGAACAGGAGTCCTTGTTGTCTGCCCAGAAGCAGCTAATTATAGCTCCAACCTCCAGGCCCTGGTGTGCTTCTAGGCCACAGGACTGCACAGGCTGAGCTGTCTGTTGATTTTAGGGTTTCCTCAGGGATTCTTTACATTTTCAAGTTTGCATTGAGGTTTACTTTTTATTTTGAAGCCAGTGAAGAAAATTGAGGGACATAGAGTGTTCAAAATTTTATAGGAAGATAAAGAGAGAGTTAGGAGAGAGTTAAAGAGCTTGGGGAGAGAAGGGGAGAGGGAGGTTTTTAAAAGGGGGCAAAGTGACTTAAAAAGGGGACTGGCTGTACATTTAGTATCTCCGTGCGAGTGTCCTTTTGCAATGATTTTCCCAAGAAGTCCCCTCCACATTTGACCTCTATGACCTCTGGGTTGTGCAATTCCTTTTTCCTTTGAAATATTATTTTTATTATTTAAAAAGATCTTAAATGTTGTTCGAATAAATACTCATAGTAAAAATACAATAAAATACTACAGAAACATTTATTTAAAAAACCCCAAAAAACCAAGAAAAAGAATTTATTGTCCCATCGCTCCCTACCCCAGTCCCTTCCCCACTTGTAACCATTTTTTGTTTTTAATTCTTCTAGAGGTTATTGTCATATCTCTAAAGAGTATGCCTATATCTTTAGTTTTTAAGTTATTAGTTTTAGGTGTTTGACTTTTGTCTTTTGTGATAGGCAAGGACTAACTCACATACACGCTGACACCTCCCATCCCCCTTGCCAATTTTTGACAGTTGGATCATTTCTTTTACTCTCTCTGGGTTAGTTTCCTTTATAAATGTATATACTGTGCATTCATCTCCATCCCTTGCCATATCAACTTCTGGCAGTATCTTTTTACCCACCATTTTGTAAGACAAAGATGTTGAGGTTTCTTTGTACCTTCCGTCTCCCACTTTTACTCTTAAAATTTGTCAGTTATGTTTTATGTTACCTTTTGCATCTCCAGCTTTTATAACAGATATATGTCTACATGCACTTTTATACAGTTTTGTAGCCATCACTGAGTCTTCTGTGCTGTGTCTGTGGGTTGATTTCAAAAACTGAAAACAATCAACAACATTTACATTATGATTTCTAGGTAAACATTGCTCAATACCGGGCTAAGTCATGTGCTGTGGTTTCATTTCCGTTTCTAGGCTTCTGAGGTCACCACCTTTAAGCCACTCACAGGGGACTGAACTTTCCCTTAGTTAGCACCAAAATCGAATAGATCCTTCTAATTCTCCTCTAGTTGTTTAAAAGCATTCCAGGTTGTTTATTTCTACACTGAGACTCTTGCTTTTTTGTTGTTGTTGTTAATATTCTTGAATTTTGAGGGTTGTATTTTTTTGATTGGGCAAAGAAAATTAAGTATTTTCTACCATATCCTATATATCTTCTGTCTTTCTAGCTGCTCTCCCACCTGCTTGGAGTCTATTCTGCGTTTCTTCTTGAAGTTCCATCAACTTTTTCTTTGATTTTGTACTGGTTTCTGCAAATTTGCGTCATGATTTCTCACGTAGTCTTTTGTTTTTTCTGGAGTTTCTGATTACCTTCTATTTAAACCCCTATGTCTTTATCATAGCTTCAGATATTTCCAGGCTGTCATGGAGGAGTCATGAGTCATGCCATCAGCTGTTAGTCATCATAATTATTATTCAAAAGAAGGTATGTTATTAAAATATTATCCACTAGTACTTTCTTATTCTTACTAGGCAGTTTTATTTGCTCTTTTCTTTTCTCCAATGAGTATTCATAGACACTTTCAGGTTATTTTATAATTCTCTTTTTTTTTTTTTTTTTTTTAGCTGCGCCACGTGGCATGTGGGATCTTAGTTCCCTGACTAGGGATTGAACCCGCGCCCCTTGCAGTGGAAGCGTGGTGTCTTAACCACTGGACCACCAGGGAAGTCCCATATAATTCTCATATTTTTAATGACCACTTATATTCCATTGGGTAGACGTACTGTTTTTAAATTTAGCCATTTACATATTTTTGGACGTGGATTATTGCCAATTACCTGCTTTTCTAAATAACACTGTTATGAACATTTTAACGCATAAGGTCTTTTTCATTAGTGTGTTTTATGAGTGCTTAGTAGGGAAGGATAACTGGGGAACCTGTGTCATCATCTTTGAGGACATATTCCAGTGACTATGCTCGTGTTGGGTTCTAATAGAGTTCACCTGGCATTTCTTATTAAGAAACTTTTTTCTTTTTCGGGAAAAGAGCAGTAGGAAGCAGGAGAGAAGTACCACCTCTGAATCAGCACGTTGAGTCTTCTTGGCAGCTTTAGGAAGATTGAGTGTGATTTATGGCAAACCTGATACTGCTTAGAAATCCACTGAGTATCGTATCAGCCTCTTTCGGTGAGTCCTCTGGGGTCAGCTGTGGCTCTGTGACGTGTGCCCATGATGCTCTTATCGCCCAAAAACTTCATGTGATAATTTTCTTGGCCAAGTATTATTCAGCCTGATCCCCTGCAACTGGATTATCTCCCTTATTCACTGGAATTGTCTCTCAGTGACTGTTGGAAAAATAAGAATCCATCTCCAAAATCAGAGGTACTCCTGTTGAGAATACTCTGCAAGATCTACAGCTGCTTCTTCACCAAGTTTATAAGGAAGGGATTTGAGGAATGGCAGGATTATTAGAATAAAGGAACCACTGTGAAGAAATCCACAGTCACGGGAAGCCTAAATTTTGATGTATTGATGAGACTGTCTTATTGTTTTATCCTCACCCTATAGCACGCATTACTCTAAAACTTCATCAGTTGGCAGCATTTACAAAGTCTGTGTGACATAATTACGTGAAAATGCGACCCTTGTTTTTGAAAAGCTTTACAATTCATTGACAACACTGATCACATGCTAAAGGACATATACCCAGTTACACTACAGAAAAATTCTGGGCTTAATGAGTTACAGTCTAATTATTCTGGATAGTGGGTGATAATATTATATTGAAGGTGATGATGAGACACACAGATCCAGAATATCACAGCTTGGAGAGGATCTGCTCCAACAGTCCCATTTTAATATGAGAGAAAGGGGACCCAGAGGGGAGCAGGACTCACTCAAGGTCATATAAGTGGTTAGTAGCAGAACCAAGTTTAGACTCCATACCCCCTCACTTCTAGTCTGTTGGTCTTTTCTTATACCATCTCTTATAATTTAAAACAGTTGCAATTTTATTTCTAGGTGTGTAAACTGTAGTTCATGGGGTTGAAAATTAGAGAAATATTCCATCATCTACAGAGATGCAGAATATTTAACAACGGAGAGAATACATTTGCCTGGAATGGAATCAGCAAGAATTTAAGCTCTGAGACACAAGGAATCGTTTCTGAGATGAGGGAACTTGGTGGGCAAGCCAGGGTTGTATCTTAGGGTATAACTGGAGCCATGCTGTTGTTAACTGATCTTTGGGGAACCGGGGGGGTTTGTTCTTGGCTAAGACACTTCCATTCTCTAGAACACAAATTCCACATCTATAAAGTAAGAGAGTTGCACTTCATGGGCTGGGCTTTGTAGACATTTTTAGCTCTGAGCTCTGTGAGCCCATGATTCTGTGTTATGACCTATGTTCAAGATGACTTGGGGGAAAAAAAAGAGACCTTGCTGAATCACTACCAGCATCACCTGCTTTGGTCTGGCTGGGAAGTAGGTCAGAGCTTGGCAGACATGAAAATGTGGTCGTTTGCAGCTGTGAGCTCAGCCTGGGCCTCTCTCGTAGACACTGGCCACAGGAAGGATCTGACGCGGAGGTGGAGAAGGGCGGAGGTGGAGAAGGGCGTATTTGTGGCCCTAGGGGGCTACAGGAGATGGGGGTGATTGATAGGAGGAGACATTTAGGGGTGGGCGGGGGTTGAAGGAAGCACAGCTGGTGACTGGTAGAGAAAGGGAACTGACATTTATTGAGCGCTTATCTTGTGTGGAGCACTGGCAAATGTATATATGTTTTTACACCCCTCCCCAGCACACTGGAGAGTAGATGTCATCATTTGGCTTTTAAGGATGACGAAATTGAGGCTTGGAGAGGTTTAGTTGTCCACTGTTAGGCTGCTGGTAAGGGAGGGTGGAGGGAGTCAATATTGGGTCTGACTCCAAACACTCTTTTCTTTTCACAGTCAAGTGCACCCTGCTCTGTTCTAGGTGCTGAGATATAGTGATGAAGGAGACAGGCAAAGTCCACGGCCTCGGATTGCTGGCAGTCTAGGGAGTGAGGCAGACAACAGACAAGTAAACAGATGCATGCTTTCAGAAAGTGAAAAGTGCTACACAGGAGAATACAGCAGCTTCAGGACCCAGCGAGCGACAGAGTTGGATGTTGTGTTTTCAAATCCTAGTCCTTAGAATTGTGCCTTAAGGAGATGCACTTACCCACGGGAACCCGGCAGCTCTGGATTGAGGTTCTTGAGGTTAGAATTCAGTCGTGGCCGATGTGACTCAGCTGTATTACGTGGCGAAGTCACCTCCCATCACTAACATCGGAGAAAGTAATCCCTGTTCTTCCTACTTCACTGGATGATGAGGGAGGAGGAAGTGAATCAATTTGATGTAAAAGGTGTTTAAAACCCTAATACGTTATAAAAATATCAGCAGCTGCTTTTAACAGCCTTGGTTAACTTTTAAAGTGTAACTTCTTATGTTTATTCACTGCCCCTTGTGTACTTTATGGAATGGTGTGCCCTTTGGTCGTCTCTGTATTCCTAGAAGGAGGTCAAGAATGAGGACGCCCGTGCAGTCTCAGGAGAGTCTGGATTGGATTTGTCAGAACTGGGGGCCATTGGAGGCGTGGATCAGAGAGCTGGCCTCTCGGTTGTGTCGTTGGGGGGTAAGGATGGACTGGAGGGCCAGCAGCCGGGGTCAGGGGGACAGACGGGGCAGGTGGGGGAGGCGGGAGTCAAACTGGGTTTGACTCCAAAACTGCACACCAGGGCGGTCGGGCAGCAAGTACTTACTGAAAGCCTACTGTGTGCCAAGTCCTGGCTGAGGAGGGAGAACCGTCGGAGACACTGTGAATCACTTGGGCCTTTGCTACGAGTTTGCCCTGGGGGGCGCGTTCTGGATGCTGAGGGATCAAGTGCTTCTGGTCCTCAAGGAGCATCCTAGCCAGTAATTAGTACCTGTCCTGCTCCAAAAAGTATGTAAATCAGCGTTTAGTTTAGAGGTGAGTTGTCCCTACAGACAGAGGTGATATTTATATGTGTATAATCCCCTGTGCGGAAGGGGCACAAGCTCTGCCACAGGGAATCTTTTTGTTGCTGGATTGCGGGGAGGTTCGAGGGGTCCTAAGGGAGGGATTGGGAAAACTGAGGTGGCGTGAGGACATTTAGGGCCTCGAAACAGAAGCTGGGCAAGGACATATTTAAATATTTTAGCAATCTGTATCACCACGTCTCTGCGTGCTGTGAATATCAGCTTTGCATGTGGTTATTCAATTATCTTTTAGTGTCATCATTGTAATAATTGATGTGCACACGAAGCACGGAGGAAGGAATGATTAGAATGGCTGCCTGGGGTCAGTGAGGCTTGAGTTGGGTTTTATAGTATGAATAGGAGTTTGGTAAAAAACTTTCTAGGAAAAAGAGCACCAGTGTATGTAAGCGCAGAGGACATGACTGAATGGTTGAAGAGCTTAAGGGATTTTATGCCCAGGTCACTGTGAGCATAGCAGTGCCATTGAAAGAGCAGGGAAGAAAGGAGGAAGAGCGCCACGTCTATTTTATCCTTCCCACGAGGGAAAGGAAAAGATCCGGGGGCAGGGGGTGTGTCGGGCAATTTTTATTTTTATTTTTATTTAAGATGCAGTGGTTCCTCCTTATCCGCAGGGGATATGTTCCAAGACCCCCACTGAAACAGTGGATAGCGCTGAACCCTTTATATACTACGTTTTTTCCTATACATACATATCTATGATAAAGTTTAATTTATAAATTAGGCCAGTAAAAGATTAACAATAACAATAATAAAATAGAACAGTTATAACCATATGCTGTAATAAAAGTTATGTGGTCTCTCTCTCAAAATATCTTGTATAAATTTAATGCCTTTTCCATCTTAACTAAGTATCTATCATGTACTGTAGCCATAACTTTTGCAGTTTGAGGTGCGACAGCAAAACTAGCATGGATTTCATTTTCCTTCTTCACAATTTCATGGATTCATTCTTCCTGTATGTAGATCTTAGCAACCTCAGCAAACGATTTTTTTTTTTCCTTATTAAGTGGAGAACTTTTCACCTTTTATTGCCAGCATCACTACACTTGCGCTTTAGGCCGTTGTTACATAAAAGAAGGATGACATGAACACAAACGCTGATACCGACACAGTAGATTCGATAACCAAGCCGGCTACTAAGTGACTAAGAGGCGCGGGATATGCTGGACGAAGGGATAATTCACTCTGGGGGCGACCGAGCAAGATGGCGTGAGATTTCAGGAATGGCCCTCAATTTAAAACCTATGAATTGTTCATTTCTGGAATTTTCCATTCAATATTTTTGGACCGCATTGAAACTGCAGATAAGGCGGGGAGGACTGTAGTAGCTGCCCTGGGCCAGGTGTTATGCTGTTTGCAAGCATTGTCTCTAATCTGCCAGTAACCCTGGGAGGTAGGGATTTTTATCCTTCCCCGCTTCATGGGTTAAGAAGTCAAAACTCTGCATGTAACTGTCACAGTGTCATGCAGTGGCAGGAACAGGGTCTGAACTTGGATTTGTCTGACTGCAGAGCCTGAACGGTGCCCCCCTGCACTGTGTCACCACTGTGTCCCATGAACTCGTAGTGACGTCTGTGAGGAATGGGTGCTTCTCTTGTCACTTGGAACAAAACTGCGGACAGCAGTGTTCTCATCTGCAGAATGGGGATCGGAGTCCCTACTCCGAACATGGGCAGTGCTCGGGGAAGAGAGAGCCTCGGTTGTGCCTTCCAGTCCCCTCAGCCTGACATCACAGGGTGATGCCTCAATCTATCTCTCCTGCCATCCCTGAAACTTGGACTTGACCTCACCTCTCCTGAGACCACCTCCTGATGGTGACAGGGAGTATACTGATCTCACGGACACTGCGTATTTCTGGTCTTGTGACAGGGCTTTCTCAGAGCAAATCAGCTACTTGGTTCCTCATTAAGATTTGGCCTCTCTTGTCACTTGACTTTAGGGAGAGAATGTGCTGGT
Organism: Leucopleurus acutus; assembly: GCF_964270905.1. Lineage (NCBI taxonomy): Eukaryota > Metazoa > Chordata > Mammalia > Artiodactyla > Delphinidae > Leucopleurus > Leucopleurus acutus. The sequence continues at coordinate 79,719,971 of NC_139147.1, read as the reverse complement.
TGTGCTCCCTTCATATTTCTTACTGTCCATTAATGTTTGTGTTCTCTCCCCCAACAATAAAAACAAGGAGGACAAACAAAACCAACTGAGAGGCAGTGTAGCGTGGAGGGGAAAACACAGGCGTTGAGCCAGATGGCCTAGATTCAGTTCCCGGCCCCACCACTATCTACCTCTGTGTCTACTTGTGTCTCCGTTTTCTTATCTGTAAAATGGGAATCATGATGATGGTACGTACTTCATAGGGCATGTTGGGAAGGTTATATGAGTTAATATCGGTAACAGGCTTAGAAAATTACCTGGCACATAACAAGTGTTTGTTAATCAACAACAGCAATATTTTATAAATGGACCCTGCCTTCCATGACCAGGATGTACTAGCGTGTTCTGGTTTTTCTTTAAAACCTGGCAGATGAGGGCACAAGTCTGACTTCTGCTGTGTGGTCAGCATAGAAGGGTGATGTGTTCATGTGTGCGGTCAGGTGGAGACTGGTTGTGATGGCTGGTTTGCCAGAAGAACTTTACTGGCTGTGGAAAATGTGTGGCTGAGAAATACCAAGTGGAACAAAGATTTGTCTTTTGCTAGTAGAACAGAGGTTGGATTAAGTGGCATTTGCAGCTAAGTTTATATCTTTAAAAATTTTTCCTGGTATTATACTCTGCAAGCTGTGTCTCAGTAGTTTTATCTGGCTGGGTTAATTAGTGGATAATTTTTAATTTGGCTTTTAAACAAATCAGGGGTCACATAAAGGGAGACAACAAAAGATTTGGATTCTGATCAACAGGGTTTAAGGCTTCGAGGTGCCACTCACATAACGTAACCCCAGGGGTAACCCACTCCCTTTATCCCTCTTCTCCTCTTCCTCCCCCTGTAACTAGGGACCTGCGCATTCTCTTCTTATTGTTTCTCCACCGCTAAAATTAGGTGCTGGATGGTCAGATGAGCTCCTTCATTCTGGGGTCTGTGAGTGGCCCTCATTCTTGGTCAGTCAGCTGCAGAGTTTTGAAGGAATCTTTTTTAAAAATCACATTTGTTGATGGTAACCCCGGTCAGCAGAAGAAACAAACTGATCATCTTAATTTTTTTCTCTCCATTTGGCAATTGTGCCCCTAAGAAGTGTTCATTTCAGCTTCATACCTTTTCTAATCTCCCCCAGTATTTGTGTCTCACGCTCAAAAAGCCGAATGAAAGCAAATAGTTATTACCATTCCGCTCTTGGGAGTTGAATGGGGTGGAGAAGATTTTCACTGTTAAACCGTAAGTGGTCAGTCCAATACAGGACATTTTCTGTGTCCCATCTGTTGAAAGGCCATGGAGCCCTCAACTGTACCATCTCCCAGGCTTACTCACATGCTGGACCCGCACTTTCAAGTCTGTACTTAAGGCTGGTGACCACATCTTCTGTGGTTTTTGCAAGGACACGGGAAGAATAGTGGTATTGGAAATTAAAATACTAATGTTAATGTAGCCATGCAGAGTTTTATTTGTTTTGTATGTGTGCATGTAGGCACGATTGGAGTTTATAATATGATAAGCTCATATGGTTTATATTTATAATATGGGGAAATTTCTTGGTGATACCTTGCTTCTGTGTAATACTTTAGTGTTTTCACTATTTTGAGTTTTCAGTGAGTCTATGAGTTATGCAGAGTTAGGCTTATATATATATATATATATATTTTTTTTTTTTGCGGTACGCGGGCCTCTCGCTGTTGTGGCCTCTCCCATTGCGGAGCACAGGCTCCGGACGCACAGGCTCAGCGGCCATGGCTCATGGGCCTAGCTGCTCCGCGGCATGTGGGATCTTCCCGGACCGGGGCACAAACCTGTGTCCCCCTCATCGGCAGGCGGACTCTCAATAACTGCGCCACCAGGGAAGCCCTAGGCTTATATTTTTATGGTAGGGAAAACTGAAGCTCAAAGAGGTAAAGTGACCTGCTTGAAATCTATGTTAGTGGTAGATCTTCTGACCAGTGTTTGACAGAGTTGAAAATTAGCGACTGACACTGTTTTTGAATTTTGAAGGAAGAGAGGAAGTTTAGAAGGAATAGAAGTTATGCTGTTTATATTAATATTAAGCTATACCAAGCCTCCAGTCATAATATGACCCAAGACTGGAATTTTAAAGTGTAGTTGATAAAGGCAAAGAACCACAGAGACTTCAGTAATTTTCTCAGTGGTATGACAGTTCATCCATCCATCCTTCCATCCATCACCTGTCCATTCATTTCATCATATTAAAAAAAATGCAATGCGCCCGCTTCCATGCTGAGTCCTGACTCATCAAGGTAAAATCAGAATGACATGTGACCGTTGAGGATGTAAAATGTGGCCCAGTTCAAATTGAGATGTGCTGTAAGTGTAAAATAGCGGATTTCAAAGGCTTAGTATAAAAAAAAAGGTAATATATCTTATTAATAAATTTTATGTTCATTACCTATGAAATGAGTATGGGTATATTGGGTTAAGTAAAATATATTATTAAAATTAATTTTTCCTGTTCCTTCTTGGCTTTTTAAAAAGGTGGCTGCTAGGGCTTCCCTGGTGGCGCAGTGGTTGAGAGTCTGCCTGCCGATGCAGGGGACACGGGTTCATGCCCCGGTCCGGGAGGATCCCACATGCCGCGGAGCGGCTGGGCCCGTGAGCCATGGCCGCTGAGCCTGCGCGTCCGGAGCCTGTGCTCCGCAACGGGAGAGGCCACAGCAGTGAGAGGCCCGCATACCAAAAAAAAAAAAAAAAAAAAAAAGTTGGCTGCTAGAAAATAACAAATTGCAAGTGATGCTTGCATTATCCGTCTACTGGGCAGCACTGCTCTCCAAGCCTACTGCCTAGTAGGGGAAGTAAGATGTATACTCGTTTCACCTTCTCCAACAACATGCCATCCCTCTTCTTTGCTTCTCTGTCTTTACACTTCTCTGTCCTTCCTCACCTTCTTTTGGCCTCCTAGCCCATTTCAGTCTGACGGAAGGAGCTCTCACGCAGGTCTGTGGGGCCAAGCCCATTTCTTGTTAGTACTGCTCTGATCTGGCCTCTGTGGTATGGTCACTCTTGACCGTTCTTGCTTCTTTCATTCTTTCCCTGCATCTGTCCTCAAGGTTCCTTTGCTGGCCCTTGTCCCTGCTCATATGCAAAGCGTTGTCTTTAGCCTCCTTCTGTGTCTCTGTGCTCATGACTCCTAGGGGGTTGTATTGGGTTTGGAACTCCTGAGCCCCAGAGCCATATATGTAAGTGCCTTTTGGATGCTCCGATTGGAAACCTTTTTTTTTTTTTTTTTTTGGTGGTACGTGGGCCTCTCACTATTGTGGCCGCTCCCGTTGCGGAGCGCAGGCTCAGCGGCCATGGCTCACAGGCCCAGCCGCTTCGCGGCATGTGGGATCTTCCCGGACCGGGGCACAAACCCATGTCCCCTGCATCGGCAGGCGGACTCTCAACCACTGCGCCACCAGGGAAGCCCTGGAAATCTTAATGTTATCTTTTTCTCTTAGCATTGTCACCTTACTGAATGATAGCAACGTCTGTCTGCTTAGTCACCCAAGCCCGGAAACTGGGACTCATTCTGGATGCTTCCTCCCTTTACCTCACCTTTCTGTCTATTCATCCTCAGACCTTGTTGAGTCAACCATGGTAACTGCTCTTCCTCACCCACTGCAGGTAGCTACACCCTACCTACCCACTCCGCCTTTGCTGCCCCGCCTCAGTTCAGACGCTCAGCATCTCTCTTCTACAGGGTTTCAGTAATGCTCAACTGGCCTTTGTTTTTTATTCTCACCCTCCTCCATTCCATTCTCTGTTCTTCCAGAGTGATTTTCCAAAAAATGCAAATCCAGTCATGCCAAATCTCTGTGTTTAAAATCCTTCAATGATTTTTGGGTAAAATCCAAAACCCTTTGCATAAAATAGAAGGCTGTTGGGAATTTAGCCCCTGCCTCTTTTCATCCTCATCTCACTAATCTCCAGGACAGATCCTGTGCTCCAGAATATACACAGGATTCTCTGTAGCCTCCACGACTTAACACACTGTTTCCTTGTCAAAACATTGCTTCTCTCCCACCTTATCAGGGTAGCTCACAGGTTCCTTTCAAGACTTTGCTGTGATATCACCTCTGCTTGGCATGTACCTCTGACCTCTGATAGCTCCACTTCCCCCATTTTGGGCTATTTATTGCAGTTGGTTGTCTTTCCTTGAAGGTGAGGGTTATTCCTTTCATTTCTGTATCCTCAAGTCCAAAATAGGTATGCAAGAGATATTTGTTGAACAAATAAATGCCAAAAAAAAAAAAAAGGGTAGAGATAAGGTATTGTGGAAATTGTGATGAAAATTCTAGCTGGGTAGGGATGGGAGCAGGGAAGGCCCCAGGAGAGGTGACATTTGAGCTCCACCTTCGAGTCTGGTGGCACTGGGTTGGGAGGATGAAGAGGAGACCCTGGTGGTCATCATCAGTGTGCTGTGTTCTACAGCACACAGGAGTACAGACTGGGCCCTTCCCCTGGTCAGTACCATCATCACCAGAGTCAAATAAGGAGGATAATCTCAGGAGTCCGTCCACCTGGGCTAGTGTCTGTCTTTGGTCCTGAGCTGGGTTGTATAACTGAGCAGAGCCTCCTTCCCCCAGGGCACAGCTGGCATGGCCGGTAGGCACCCCATCCATCCTTGCTCGTGAGCTGCCCTGGAGGAAAGGAATGCAGGACGGTTGCTTGATTTTTTATCTTTACTTCTCCTTTGGAGCTGCCTTTCTGGAGAGCAGAGAGGTGACCTTAGCAGCCAGAGCCGGAAAGAGCACAATGAGTCATCTCAGGCCCTAATGAGGTGCATGAGAGACCCTTCCTGAGAGTGAGGGTCAGGTGAGGTCGAGCTGTGCCTGGGGTGAGTTTTGCCTCAGGGCTCCAGGTAGCACTGGAGCAGAGCTGAGCTAATTTTATCCACAGGAGCTGACTGTGCTGAAGGGCAGGGCTTATGACATTGGCCTTATCATCCTGTGATGCCCAGAGAGCTCCCAAGGTACAGCCCCGTTATGTCTGGGCTGGTTTTGCTCCTCCTGTTTAATACCTTTTTCCATTAGGTGTTCATATTAGCAGGCAGGATGCTTGCTAATATGAGGTGCAGAGAGCGTCAGATTTGGTGGGAGGCCATGGAGCTGGATTCGGATCCTGCCTCCACGCCGTGCTCACCAGCCGTCTTGACCTTGGGAGAGTTAGAGAATCTGAGTCTCAGTTTCCTCATTTGTATCAGTGAAACAGGCCTTAGACCTGTGTCCTAAGATCGCCGCTAGGTTATACACTAGGTGACACGTAGTAAGCGGTTGTTTTGTGCCAGTTGCTCTTGTAACTGCTTTCCTCATAGTGATCCACCTAATCCTCTAAACAAACCTACGAGGAAGGTACTATTGCTATCCCTGTGTTACAAATAAGGAAACAAGGACGGGAACAGACATTTCTGGAGGCCTTTTCTGTGGGGCTGCACAGAGCAGATGGGCTAGGTGTGCAGCCGGGATGCCTTTGAGGTACTGAAGGATTCAGCGGCAGTTCTGGAAAACAGAGGTCAAGCCAAAGAATTGTCAGGAAAGAGTCAGTAATTATTCTATAAGCGTGCTTCATTTTATAAGAATTAGAGTTTCTGTTGATCATCAACTAGTTTATGACACCTGCTACTTATGTCCCTTAGGTCTGTTTGGCTCGTTACAGTAAAGTGACATTTTTCTCCCCTTCACACAGGCAACGGAGAAGGTCTAGGTATAGATAGACAGAGGTCTCCGTCAGGTCAGAAATAGACGAATGGATGAGCAGTTAATTGATCTATTGTTTTTTTTTCCCCCTTTCTGCGTGTGTTTCAGGCTTAAGTGCAGGAAAGACATTCCACATAATTTAAATGGAAAGGAATTAATTCGGGGAAAGAGATGCTAAAAAAATTATTGGAAAGGTTGGAGCAGTGGGAGCCAGGAGGCTACATCAATAGCAATTGAGTTTAAGAATTTATTCCACAGCTGCAACCCGGGCAGAAGGGAGATGGGCTTAGGCAGCCCCTACAGAGACCCCTGACATTTTTCCCAATGTCCTCATAGTTGGTGGCGGGACATTGGATTAGCAAACGGAACAGCATTTTGACGTATGCTTACAAGGTGTAGCTTGCCAGAAGAAGAAGCAGCAGGAGGCCTCAGCCTCACTTCCACCTTCTAAGTCTCCCACAAGTACATCTTATTCCTGGAATCTAGTTGATTAGCTTCAGGGGAGTGTGGGAAATGTAGTTTTTAGCAGTCTGCTTCTGTGACACAGGAAGGCACTTCCGAGGGTGTAAGGGAACCTGGAGCCAATTGAGAGAATGTATCAGCCACTGACAGTCATTTAAAAATGCCCAGGGCTATTCTCCCCAAATACTTAATGTGTATAATTCATTACAATACTGTAATATAACGGCTAGAGTGTTCTACTTCATATTTATTTAGATAAAATGTATAACATTACTATACTTAATATACCGAAAAGCGGGCCATTTGCTCAGTCTCTGCCCTGCAATGAGTTCTCCTTAGTATTGACAGTACTGGTTGATTTGTGATTTTCCAGCTCGGTTTAATCTCCTCTTGGGAGTCATGCCCTGGACAGTTGTCTTGTTTGTGTAATTTGTTCATAAATGTTTATTAAACACTTACTATGAGGCTGGTGCTGTGCTAGTTTGGGCACCAGGGGCAGAGATAAGTCATGGACTCTCCCACTGGGAGCCCTCCCTGGAAAGGGAGTATGTCAAGTATGTAGTGAGAAGAGTACGAGGAAGGTCACTGTCCATGTCCTAGGTAGCAGGCTGAGCAAATCCAGAGGAGAGAGACTCTTCTGGCTGGACCGAGAAGCAAGGGAGGTTTCATGCAGGGTGACGGTGGTCCGGTGACTGTCTGTTTGGGGGCAGTAACATCACTTTAAGGGGCATTTGCAAATGTGGTGGAGTGTTTTTTGGTATCTCAGTGCTGGAGGCCAGACCACCGTTGTCATTCAGTGGTCAGGGCCAGAGATGCTCCGTACCCTGTAATGCATGAGACACTGCTGAAATAACTACCTTTCTTCAAAGAGCAGTCTTGTTCCAGTTGAGAACTACCAGTTGGTCTTGTAGGATTATCTATAAACTGATCTTGGCATGGGAAAGGGTTGTAGGTCAAGCAAAAGCACCAGGAGCTAAGAGTTCAGTCTGAATAAAGCGAAGAATGTGTGCTGAGTGGGAGTGGGAGGGAGTTCATGGTGGAAATAGAAGATTGAGTCCACGTTATTGAGAAACTTGAGATATAGGATAAAGCACTTGGACTATTCTGTGGCCGCTGAGAAGCCACTGAAGATATTGGTGCAGGGTTCTTGAGAGCAGAAACCTAGCCTCATCCTATCGCTGTGCCTTAAGGAGACATCAGTGATGCTTTTTGAATGAATGAATGCCCCCAGACAAGTTGTTTACAGGAGTTGGACCAGTTGCTATTTGAGTTTTGCCAGATCTAGGACCCTATGGTCCTGGGAGAGCCTGGCAGTGAGCATTTGGACTTCAGGAGAAAGCACAGAGAGGGCACGGCAGCTTGTTCGCATCCGGAGGGGGGTGTTCCGGTCAGACAGCAGTTGTAGTTGCTCATGCTAGAGAGAGAAGACGTGCTAGTGTCTTCAGAATCTTGAAGGAAAGAGGGATTTTTCCATTGCCCTCCCTCGTGGAGCCCATAGGCCACGGGGCATGTAAGATGCACACTGTGCTGTCCGCATTCATGCTTGTGCATCTTGAGCTTATTATAAATTGCCGGTCAAACCAGCAAGCTGCTGACAAGGTTCGTGCACTGTGACCATGACTGCAGTTGTTCTTGGCGAGCAGCCCGCTGGTCTGTATGGTGATCCTGCCACACTGTATTCCCTGTGCTGTGTCCTGTAGAGTCCTGGTGGCTTTTTGACACTCGGGTCAGTCACTCTTCCTTCTTTCGCGTTGGGTGTGGGAGTTTGGGAGGGAAAGCTTGGGATGGAACTGACCAAACACATACACAAGACGTTACCTTGGTAATTCCCTTCTGAGGTTTTATCTCAGAAATCTTTCAAGGGGAGGGGGAAAGGGGTAGGTAGATGTGTGGGATGACCTCAGAGCCCTTATTTTATGGCTTAGAGAAGGAAAGTGATGTGCCCAGGGCCATGCAGTGAGCTGGCCGGGAGAACGGCACCTTTTATAGCAGGGTTTCAGTTGCACTCAGCTCTTGGGGGAGAGTGTAGTGTGTAAGGGCTCTGGAGCCAAAGCCTTGTGCTTGGCTACCAGCTCAGCTCCTGACTATATCCTGGACCCTCAGGTTCCTCATTTACAAAGTGGGTGTCATGGTCGTATCTTACATTAAGTGTTTAAAAAGGTGCGGCATGTGAAAAGCTTTGTTGACAGCAAAGAAATACACAAATATTTCTTCTTCCCATGATGCGGATGTTTATGGACCAGTGGTTGGTGGGACCATCTTTAGAGAAAGGATGGGGCAGTGAAGACACTCTTGACTACATCCTGATCACAAAACACTCCCAAGGGTTCTTCTTCCCCACTGCACAGTAAAGAGATCTGGCGCTCAGATTTGGAGGCACAGTCCTGGGGGAAGCATGGCCAACCCTTGGAGTTGGGAGGAATTGGGGGTGTACTCTTGCCTGGTACCCTTAGTGACAATGTAATGGGAAGTGTGACTGGAAAGATGGGTTGAGGCCCATCCTGGAGGCCATGAGTGCTGGCCTGAAGGAAGTTGGACATTATTTTTTGTGCAGTTCAGAGCACTGGTGAGGGGTCACCTGCAAAAGTTGGGATGAAATTGGGGGTTAACCTGGCAGCACCTTCAGGATGTTCGGGGAACATGGGGCAAAACTCAGGTGAGAGACAGGGAATCTTGTAGTTGGAGCAGGGACCTCAAGATGAGGTGATTCCCAAGTTTTGGGCACATTCTAAGTTATTTTTTTCAGTCGTTCGACTTTTTACTTGAGGTTATAATAAAAATGCTAATAGTGTTTTTTTTTTGTTTTTTTTGTTTTTTTTTTGCGGAACGCGGGCCTCTCACTGCTGTGGCCTCTCGCGTTGCGGAGCACAGGCTCCGGACGCGCAGGCTCAGTGGCCATGGCTCACGGGCCCAGCCGCTCCGCGGCATGTGGGATCTTCCCGGACCAGGGCATGAACCTGTGTCCCCTGCATCGGCAGGCGGACTCTCAACCACTGCGCCACCAGGGAAGCCCATGATAATAGTTTTATAGCCAGATCCTGGGATACCAAGTCTCACACTTTCTCCTGTGCCAGTGACCTGGTTTTCTCAAACTCACCTTCTCCACCCTGGACTGTCTTGATTGACATCCTTGGAAGCCTTAGATGGCCATGAGTTTCAAAGGTTCCAGAGACAAGATGTAATATTTTCAAAGATGATCTGTAGGGAATTTGGGACATGAAATGTATTCTTCCCTTTAGCTCTTTATTGCCATCATATTGTTTGTTTAGGTTGAAATGTCCATGAGAGCAAGGAAGGAAAAAATTGGACCTCTGTCACTTGTTGAGCATCTTCTTTGCCCTGGATGCAGTGCTACCTGCGTTTTCATCTGTGGACATAGATGGATTTATAGATGGAGTGATCATAACACAGTATTTATTGTTGCATTCTGCTAAGCAACTTATGCATGAAATTAGTTAATTCTCATAAATGCCTTATTAGGTGGATAACAATATTCTTTCCCATTTACAGATGAGAGAAGTGAGGCTTAGCAAGGTTTAAATAACTTGCTTCTGAGAACACAGGTCTTTAAATAGATTATCGTCCAAGTTTTCTACTTTGAGACCGCTTTCTTCCCTGCTACACCATATATTGCCTGTCTCACTGGTAAAAATGCAGAGCTGCTTAAAAGGAGGTACATCTCAGACGCTGGAAGTTACTAGAATCAGAGCTGGAAGGTACTATGAAGCTCTCAGAGGCTGCTGGTTTTCAAGCTGTGCTCCCCTGAGCCTGGGAGACTCCGAGAGGGGCCTTGGGGTTGGGCTGCAAGGTAGGGAGGCGACAAATGGTCAGAAGAGTAGGAGGGAAGGGGGCTCTGGAGCCCAGTCTTAGCAGCTCTGCTTTTATCTTTGTTACAAGCTCAGCATCCACAAAGCATGTTGCATAATGGAAAAGCTCTACCGCTAGGGAAAAAAGGTTTGAAAAGCACTGTGCTGGCCCAGTCTGTCTTTGTACTAAGGCTGAAAGGCAAAGTGGCATAGCACAAGTCACAGCTGTGAGGGTCTCGGAGCTTTTTCCTTTTGTCAAGGAAATATGTGTCCTGTCCACCTCCTTCTGATGGGCCTTTGGAGCACCTGGCTGTAAGTTCAGAGTCATGCATCCCCTGAGTAGCTGCAGAGCCTTCGGGCTGCTCCAGGCACATGATTCTTGACCTGTGTCTTTCAACTTGGCTATGTCTCCCCTTTGGATCTTGGGACCCTCGCTGAGATTAGTTCCATTTCTATGTAGAAGAGAGTGGAAATTACAGCCAGTATTGTGTTACTTCCACTGCCCAACCTTCAGAGATGTTGTCTAACTGAATAACATGTAATTATTGATTGTCCACTGTGTGTACAGTGCTGAGAACACAGACAAGGTTCCTGACTCCAAGGACTTTGTGGGGAAACAGAATCAAATAAGGAATTTTGTCAACTATTTTTGGAGATCATTATGTTTGTTATATAGGATTATTATGTGTGATAGGATGATTTTATCTCATAGAAATGGGATAGGAAGAGTCTGGGCAGTAGGAAAGAAGAAGGTTAGAAATTGGAGAGTATGGTCTAGAATTGCAAGGGGTTGAGTTTGCACTGTGAGTTAGTTAATCCTGGCCTCTCCCACTTTCTTTCTCTAAGACTGGCACAGTTTATCTTTAAGCCTTCATTTCCTGATCTGTATTATGGGAGCCAGACTGCCTAGCTCACAGGGCTGTTGATGGGGTTAAATGGGACAGTGTATGCAGCCTGCTTTGTTCAATGCCCAGCACAGATGAGATACTCTATGTTTGTTATTGTTATTATTTAGCAGTGAGGAGCCAAAGAGACTACTTTTTGGAAGATGATCAGTGGTGTGATCAAAGATTGCTTCTCAGAAAAAGACTGTTTTTAGAACTAGAATCCAGTCACCTTAGCCTCCAGCTATCATTTGGCTTCAGTTTACCTTGCTGAGCTACTCTTTGTCTCCACTCACCTGCCCACCTGTCCCGCTAGTTCCCTACACATCCACTAAGCTTGCTGTTCACTGGACATAGCTCCTTATCGCCTGGGCTCAAATCTTTCCTTTTGCCTGGAATGTCCTTTACTCCTTCACCTCCCCCTTTTCCTGTCCTACCCTCTTAATAGCTGACCCGGAAATCCATCTCTCCCATCGAGGGGGACCCTACTGAAGTCTCTCGTCCTGTATTATGGTCAGCCTTTCTCTTTCATGCTTGTGAGCTCTTTGAGATGCAAAGTTGTTTGCATCTCAAAGCCCTTTGCTATAGCATCCCTGAGGATGCAGGCGCACACTCATGCTAGGAATCACACATCTGTGCAACAAAATCATGTGGGGTCTTCCTTCACCTTTAAGCACAAGGAAGCAGATGATCAAATGCAAACTAGAAAACAGTCATCGTTGAGCTGTGTGTGCATCAGCCTTGAGAATGGATTTCTGGGGAAGATCCGGCCCTTCATAAATGCCATGGCTGACTTGGGTCTTTGCAGGAATTGAAGAGAATCCTGATGACTAGTGTGTTGGGGGAGGCCTGAAGGAAGCCAGGCTCTCCCACCTGAGCTCTCAGATCTTCTCGGGTGCCTCCTGGCTCCTGGTGACCTGCTGCAGGACCTCTGATATGTAAACGGGCTTCTCTGCAGCCTGGGCTGCCCGAATGCCAGGCTGAGCCTCTGTGAGCTGGGCCAGAGGTTTAATGGGTTGGAGATTTCTTTTGGAATCTGCAGCTTGAAATATCCTGTACCCTTGATTAATTCACGCTCGGGAGCTTCCTTAGTGTTCTCTGGTAAATAGCTCTGTACCGTGCATTTCTTTCCCTGTGGGCTTGTTGCAGAGAGACTGGAGCCTGTATTTCTAACAAGTTCTCCAAGGCAAACATTGCAGGTCAGGTTTTCAGAACTGAGACTCTCAGGGGGTCTTCGCAGCGCCCATCTCTGTTACCTCCTTTTGGCCTGGCATTTGCTTGTAGCCAAAAAGGGCGAGTTTGTCTTGAGCAGTCCTGGGGACATTTGTGATGTGGGGCTGAAAATCTGACAGTTGATGCTGAGTTTCAACTGCACGAATGAGTAGCATATAGACAGAACCCTGCAGAACGTCGTATCATTTCCCTTCAATTCCCAGAGCCTTAATGTGTCTTTGTCTTGAGAATGACCTCGCTGCTTTTTGTGTTTGTAATGGAATGCACAGTCATTGACAAGTAATCACAAGAATCCCCTACACTTTTGTAACGCCTACCCATTTTCCAGAGGGGTTTCACTAGCCTTATCTCAGTTGATCCTCATAACCGCTCTGAGAGGTAGGCAGAGGGGCTGTTTTCATCTCTAATTTTCAGCTGCAGAAACTGAGGTTTAGAAAAGTCAAACAGTTGGCCAGAGGTCATTTATTTCATATGCAGCAGAATTGGAACTGGAATCTTAAATAGTCTAACTCTTAAACCAGCATTCTTTTCACTACGTACCATCTTTGGGACCTTGGGAATATACGTAACCTCCCTGAGCCTCACTTTTCCTATCACTACAGTGGGTATAATCCTCCAGGGATAGTTGTCAGTAGGGATTGAATGAGATTGTCTGGTAAAGCACTTACTAAACTGTAAAGAATGCAATAATGTGAGGCGTCATTATCACACGTACCTTGAATTCACATAGTGCCACATCAGAACTGTGGCAGAAAAGAACATTTTCCCCCCCATTTTGAAAGGACACTGAGGAGAATGGTGCCGGCAGTTGTCAGGGATCACGAGCTCCCAGCCTTGTGTTCAGCCAGTTGGCCCCGCGGTCCTGCCTGCAGGCCGCTTTGTGATTCTGAGAGCGCTTATGTTGGCAAGGTGCTCTTTTCTTACAGAGCTCGCTCTTAATGTTCCTTGAAACAGTCTTGTATCCTGGAGACAGTTTTAGGTTGGCCAGGCTGGAGAGCAGGAGTGGGGAGCTGGGGAGGGGATCCGCATTCCTGAGCTTCGTCCACAAAGGGTGGGAATGTGGTGTGGTTGATGGGGTCCAGGTGGATGAGGAACTGATCACAAAGTCTGTTTTCTCTCTTTTCTCAGTGACTGGGATTTAATAGGGTACGTCTTGTGAACCCACAAGGCCAGCGGTACCTATGCAGAATGGGTTGCTAAGCACTAATGCTTATTGGAAAAATCCAGAAAGGATGGGCCTCAAGTTGGCAGGAGGCAGCCAGGGTGACCGAGGAATGAGATCTTGGAGAGCTTTGTTTCTGTAGCCACATTCACCTACAAAAGTTCCAGACCCATGAGACAGACATAGGTTGTTTGTATGGTTCAAAGAAGCAGAAGAAGGAGCCAGAGGTTGAAGGCCCGGAAGCCATATTTATTTCCATATAAGGAAGAACTTTCTGTTGGAAAGATGGAATTTACAGCTGCAGGAGATAATGATCTCCACCTCACTGGAGACCTCAGGGATGCCATGGGGGGAGGGTTTGGTTCATAAATAGGAGAGACATTGGGCTCAGTGGCCTTTCTGGTCTTTTCTTCCCCTGAGATCCCAGAGCCAGTGGTTGTCAGGGGTCACGAAGAAGAAAGACACACATACATTAAGGAATGAAGGGTTGCTTTGTGGATATGGAAACTGATCTCCAAATGCTGCTAGCAGAATGGAGGGTGGCTTTAGACTTTTCGTTCTGGTTTTCATTCCTGTCTCTGTAGTTCCCTCCTTGGTCCTTGGTTTACAGAGTTCCGAGGTCATCCCTGGGTAGTTGTTTTCCATGGAATATCTCTTTCCTCTGCTGAAATGCTCCTGTTGGAATATTGGAAGGAACTCTGAGCTCCTGAAAGGATGACAGTCTTTCTACAGAAGCACTAAGTCTGATGGCTGGTTTAGTGTCAGTTACACACGAGGACCATCTCCTTACCCTCTTCAAGCCTACTTCTGGGACCGCTTGGGAGTACTGCAGTTGCAAGAATTCTGTGCTGAGTTCTGGTTCTAGCATGTGGTGGAAGGTTTTCTGATCCTGTTTCCTTACCTCATTTAGTAACCACTTATATTTATGTTTACTTATGAAACATGCAATGAATAAGAAGTGTTGGCCATTTTTTCAGGTACTTGTGGTGTGCTTGCAAAAATAGAAAACAAGTGATCAAAGTAAATGTCAGGACTGTTCGATAGGCTGGACAGAAGCTGCTTTTAGAGCACATAGTTGGGCAATTTGGGGATATCTACCCAATTTGTAGATGAGAGAATATAAGCTACGAGAGGAGAAGAGATTTGTCCAAAGTGGTAAGGAGTGACTGATCTGGGCTTAGGGCTTGGGTCCCCTTGCTCCCTGAACAGTGGTGTTTATTGCTTGAAGGTTGCCTTGGGATGAGAAAAAGCACCCTCATGGTGAAGGCCCAAAAAGTAGCAAGTGGGCGATGATTCTGAACAATGGCTCATCTGACCTACAGAAAGCCTTTACAGCCAACAGTAGAATAAGATTGTGCTGAGAAATAGAACCACTAGGAAGCCAAGATACAGATTCCTTCTCTGAGCAGATCCCGACTTCCCCACACTGCCATTTCATCTCTCTCCTTTCTTCTCTAATTCAGTCTGGAGTCATTTCAGACCAGATTCATCCCTGATTGACTCCACTGGTTCAATTTAGTCATTGGACACTTTTCAGGACCTTCGGGTTAGAATTAATCTTACAAACTAAGGGAATGAATCTTACAAATTAAATTGGGCATGTCACCCTTCTGTCCACCCCCCCACCTTCCCCCCCCCCCCCCCCCCCGCCTCCAGTTTTCTCTTGGAAGTCTGGTTTTATTCTGGGTCTTCTTGCCTGGTGTCTGTCCTATGAAGAACTCATGCGAAACTAAGTTCCCAAGAGGACTCTAGGCCCAAGGGGGTCAGGGATTGGGGTCCAAGGGTTGTTTTCGTACTCATCTGCCACTGAAAGAACTGTGGGCTGGATTCTTGGTGACCCTCTTCAGGTGCATCCCCCTAAACACCCCCCACCCCACCCCATTAATAAATTGACTTCATAAATGTAGTTGCATTCTAGATGGCCGCATTCCTAAGATGAACTTAAAGCCTTTCAAACCAGTCACTTCGTTGTCTGGACAGGGGAGCCTTTTTCCTGTAACAGGAGAGCCTGTGGAACAGTTGAGACTCCACTTCTTTGGGGGTTAAACATTCACTCTGAGTAAGGAATTCTGTCTTTAGTGGGGCATGTTCTTCAAGTGCCAGAGGAGAGAAGGGTGATTTTTCTGACATCCTCCAGCCTGCTTCTCCATATATGGAAATGTTTACCCACCACACTGATCTATTGGAAGGGAAGGAGGTGACTCAGGGTTTAGGAGAAGCAGGATTTGAATTCTTGCTTCCAGAAACAAAGTCGCCCCCTCCCCCCCACCCCTCCCCCTCCTTTCCTTTGCCCCTTGTTCTGGGAGCCGAGGAGAGAAGGTTTCAGTACTGTTCCCCTCGGGCCTGGGGACCACCTCTTTGCAGCGGGACTCAGGGTGTGTGAGAGAGAGTGAGGGCCAGCGGAAGGCCAGCTGCCTGTGGGGCCTGACGGCGCGTGAGTATTTCGTTATTGCCAGAGCCAGTGACATTTCTGCCCGCAGACCCACGGCTCAGAGTCCTGAGGGCTGGTTCGCTTGCATGGTGATGGGGCATGTGGCTGGGAGCGCTAGCTGCTTTCGTTTGGGGTGTGGACAGCTGCTTTCCCAGGGTAATACTTCTCACAGTGGGATTCAGAGATGGGCTATGCCTGAGGAAAAATTCTATTCGTATATTAAAAATTAGAGTTATTCCTCCCACCTGAGGCCTAACTTAATTTGGGGAGAAAGATAATTTGGGAGTGTTGTTGTCTGTCTGAGTGCTAGGGCTAGAGTAACACCCCAGGAGGGGTGTTGGTGGACACTTGGGGAGGGCTAGTTTTATCTTGAAAAGCAGAGTTATGGTTGGACTTAAGAGTACGCAAAAGGTTTCTGTATAGCATTTGCATGGCATCCACTCCGCAGTAAATACCTGGTGTGTGGACACTGCGTAGATCTGATGGACTGCCAGAGTTGGGATGATTTGCTTGATCTGTTTCATTTTACAGCATGATGGTGGGCAGGGGAGGCCCAGGAGTGCAGCTCACCTGCCTCGCAGGTACATGGCTAGTTAGGTGGGATTAGAATCCAGATCTTTTTATTCTTGGGTCATTCCTCCTTCTACTATGTGGAAGCTGCCCCTTCAGACAAAGGCAGAGAAGATGCCCATTTTGCAGATGAGGAAATTGGGACTCAGGGTGCCAGAGTTGCCCACACTTATTGATCTAATTTGTGAGAAATTGAGAACTGGAACCAAGTTCTCCCAGGTCAGACCTCTTTCTATCACGTTACATGGACTCAAAGGTTTGAATTTGTTGGTTTTTTAATTTCACTTTTTTTTTTTTTTTCTTCTTTGGTTTCTACTTACCCTTTTCTTCTTTGGGTCATGTGAATATTGTTTGAATGTGAGCTGCTACCTTCCCATCTGCTTTGCTGCCTGTTATCTTTTTCTTTCCTGAAAGAGGATGATAGCTTGTCCAAGAGGAGGAACTGAATAGTGGAGGCCTTTATTTCAGCTTTACCCGTGGAGATGAAATTATGCACAGGCCTTGAAAGAAACTGATCAGGGCTTTCCATCTAAGCCTCTCCCACTATTCTTAAAGCTGCAAGAATTCTGGAGTATAATTCCCATTCATAGGCGAGCCCTGATTCTGAATAGATTTTACACACACACACACACACACACACACACACACACACACACACACACAGAGAGAGAGACTTCTTTAGCCTTCTTTGATGTGACAGCAGCATTCGACAGAGACCAGGAGGGCACCACCCCACTACAGTCCCCGCGATGTTACACGGCCCTAATGAGTAACTCTTCGTAGTCAGATCAGTTTCTGATCAGCTTGGGGGCCCCTTTCTCTAGTGCAGGAAAGATGTTGGAGATGTGTTTTGGAGAAGTGCTTTGATGCCCATGGCGTTAGGTGACAGATCACAATAGTGGGGAGAAAGTGCCCTGACACCTGAGCTTGTGTGGTCGGTGAGGAAGGGAGGGGAAGCAGCTCTCTAAGCGGCTCTGAAGAACGGGGGAGAAGAGACAGGGACTTCCCTCCCGGGAACCTGCGCGCACCCCACCTCCTCCTACCCGCTGTGCCTGGGCCGTGATTGTAGGCTCTGTTCACCAGGTGGGAGGAGCCTACCTTGAAGCCTGGAGGCTTGGGATGTTTTCCTGCTGTGATGCTGACCATGGGCACCAAGAGGTTAGGGTTGGTAGTACCAATGGGAATGCTTTGACTGCCCATAAGGAGAACTGATATGCACTGACTGCTCTCTGGGCGCCAGGCACTGGGCTAAGCACTTGACCTCCATTGATTCACCACTACAGCTACCTGTGAGTAGGTACTATTTGGGGGGGTATTTACTTATTTATTTAAAAATTATTTGATTGAAGTATAGTTGCTTTACAATGTTGTGTTAATTTCTGCTGTACAGCAAAGTGATTCAGTTGGTACTATTGTTTAAATTGTATTTTTAATTTTGGTAGAATACACATAACGATTTTTAGCATCTTAACTATTTTAAAAAAAATTATTTATTTTATTTTTGGCTTTGTTGGGTCTTTGTTGCGTGCGGGCTTTTCTCTGGTTGCGGCGAGCAGGGGCTACTCTTTGTTGCGGTGCACGGGCTTCTCACTGCGGTGGCTTCTCTTGTTGCGGAGCACGGGCTCTAGGCACGCAGGCTTCAGTAGTCGTGGCATGCGGGCTCAGTAGTTGTGGCTCGCGGGCTCTAGAGCGCAGCCTCAGTAGTTGTGGCGCACAGGCTTAGTTGCTCCGCAGCATGTGGGATCTTCCCAGACCAGGGCTCGAACCCGTGTCCCCTGCATTGGCAGGCAGACTCTCAACCACTGCGCCACCAGGGAAGCCCCATCATCTTAACCGTTTTTAAGTGTACAGCTCGGTAGTGTTCAGTACAGTCATATATTGGACAACCAATCTCCAGAATGCTTTTCATCTTGCAAAACTGAAACTCTGTACCCATTAAACTTTTACTCCTCATTTTCCCCTCCCCCAGCCCCTGACAGCCATCATTCTGCCTTCTGTCTCTAAGAATTTGAATTTTCTAGGTATCTTATAGAAGTGGAATCATACAGTATTTGTCCTTTTGTGACTGGCTTCTTTCACTCAGCATAATGTCTTCAAGGTTCATCTGTGTTGTAGCATTTGTCAGAATGTCCTTCTTTTTTATGGCTGAATAGTAATAAATTGTATATATACCACCACATTTAATTTAGGTACTATTTTTTACCTCCATTTTATAGCGGAAGAACCTGAGGCTTTGAGGAGTTAATAAGTTGTCCAACACCATGCAGTCAGTAGTGGAGCTGGGATCTGAACCCAGGTCGTGTGGCTTTAGAGTGCATGTGATCAGGAGTAAGCAGATGGTGGAATTCAGCTGGCAAGGGTGTGAAAAACCAGGGTGATTCTCACCTGGGTGGTGACACCTCCTCACACAGTGCTGTGACATTTCAGTAACCAAGTGTTCCCAAGGACCATATGTACACAGGTATTTCCCTCTGGTTTATATTGGCCTCTGGGAAGCTCAGAGCCAAATGTGAAGCCCACCTCTAGCAAATGGTATGAGACATATGGCTTATATTTCTGTCCCTTTCCTTCACCTTATTTTTCCATCTCCCTTCCCAATTTTATTACTTTAAAAAAAATCATGAACGGTGTGCATCTTTTGTCAGGTACTTCAGATTTTTTCTGGAACAAGGCAGACTATATAAATCGATGACATGATATCAGGTATTTTTGTTATTATTATTGTCTAAGGAATAACTGGTCTGTGGAGCAGTGGACAGAGACTAAAAAGGAGATTTTCTAACCTGACTCTGCTGTTAACTCAGTGTCTAACTTGGGCGAAGGCGCATGCACCTTTCTGAGTCTCAGTTTTCCCGCCTGGAAGATGGGGCTGCAGTTGATGACAGCGAACATTTCGTCTGTGGTGAGCCCTGTTCTAGGCGCTCCACATGGTTTATCTCCTTTAATTCTCCCCACATTCCCGCCCCACCCTTAATATTATTTTTCTTTTTTTCCTTATTAATTAATTAATTTATGGCTGCATTGGGTCTTCATTGCTGCATGTGGGCTTTCTCTAGTTGCGGCGAGCGGG
Organism: Leucopleurus acutus; assembly: GCF_964270905.1. Classification (NCBI taxonomy): domain Eukaryota; kingdom Metazoa; phylum Chordata; class Mammalia; order Artiodactyla; family Delphinidae; genus Leucopleurus; species Leucopleurus acutus. Next base: position 79,700,632 of record NC_139147.1, on the reverse strand, counting down.
GGCTACTCTTCGTTGCAGTGTACGGGCTTCTCATTGCGGTGGCTTCTCTTGTTGCTGAGCAGGGGCTCTAGGCGCGCAGGTTTCAGTAGTTGTGGCACGTGGGCTCAGTAGTGTGGCTCGCGGGCTCTAGAGCACAGGCTCAGGAGTTGTGGCGCACAGGCTTAGTTGCTCCGCGGCATGTGGGATCTTCCCGGACCAGGGCTCAAACCCGTGTCCCCTGCATTGGCAGGTGGATTCTTAACCACTGCGCCACCAGGGAAGTCCTGTTGTCCCCTTTTTAGTTGAGATAAATAAGGCCTAGAGAAGTGGGAAAACTTGCCTGAACTCCTACAGCTCCTGACTGCAAGAATCAGTGATCCGCGTCTGACTCCAAAGCCCAGGATGTTAGCCGCAGTGCTGGGCTACTTGCCTTGACGCAGCCTTTGAGGCTTCTGTCATCTGTGGCATGCATTCTAATTTCATTAAGTCTTTATTGGATTCCCAATTATGTGCCTCTTACTGCTCTGGGCGCTGATCCAGTATTGGGTTTAGAGTGAAGAAAAAGACACACAAAACAATGATCCCTTGGAACTTACATTCTAGTAGGGTTGTGTGGAGGAGGCAGATAATAGATGAACATGTAAACAGCAGAGAATAATAAGTAACGCTTAGGAGGGTTCACAGAGGGTGCTCTGCCCGTGAGGGAATGAGGAAGAGCCCAGGAAGTGATGTTTAAGCTGAGGTCTGAATGACAAGGAGCCAGCCATGGGAAAGTCGGGGTTGGGCAGGGAGCATTGTAGGCAGAGGGCAAGGCCAGTGCCAGGGCTGTGGAGTGGGAATGAGTTTGTGTTTGAGGAACAGAGGAGACCAGTGTGCCAGAAGGTAGTGGACTGCTGGGGGAGAAGCATGAGATGAGGGCAAGGCCGTGGCTGGTAGGCGTCAGTGAGCTTGAGAAGGGGCTTGGAGCTGAGTTGAGGTGTGAAGATGCTCAGGGAAGCATCTGAGTCCCGTTTACCAGCGTCATTCTGACGTCTGTGGGGGAAACGCATTGCAAGGAGTAGAAGCAAGCCATAATCCAGGTGAAAGGTGGTAGTCACAGTGATTAGGGTAGTCGAAGTGGAACCAGAGAGAAGGGGATGGGTTCATGACATGCTTTGGTGGGATCGTCTAACTCTGTAGGATGTCAGGTGCAGTTTCCTCCAGAGAAATGTCAAGCTCAAGTGGGCAGCAATCTGAGAGACCCCGATGGAGGTGGAGTGGGGTGCGCAGACGTGCAGCTGGTTTGGACTAAGGAGTCTGAGTGCTCCCCGCTTTGGTTTCTAGCCTTGAGCTTCTGGCCAAGGACCGGAGGGCAGTGGCTTCCTGCCTCTGACTTCCCGGCTGAGAGCTGCTGGAACGCCCCACGATGAGCCCCGCAGAACGTGCCGCTTCCTTTGCTCTTTCTGGGTATTTGTATAAAGCATTCTTTCCCACCAAGGATGCAGAACATCAGAGTGATGTTGACTTCATGGGCCATATTTAACATACGGTTTTTCCTTGATGTGTCCTCTGTTCTTGCAGAAACTCCTGCCTCTGGTAAACTGTGTGGTGAGGCGCCTTCAACCACCCTGTCAGATGGATTTCGAAGGCTCAGTGGGGGCCCGGAAGAGCTGGGGCTTCAAAGCTCCACCTTGCCTTGGGGACCCTGGTCCAAGGGTACCCCTCAGCCCTCCTCTTTTACTTACATTTGAATTCACACTTGCTGGACCTTGCCCTGCTCCCTGTAATTCCTTTTCATGGGCTGGACTTCCCTGTAAGTACTCCAATTTTCAATGGAGAAACTGGTCTCAGAGAAGTTAGGTGATTAGTCAATGAGTCAGTTTGGGAATCCAAGATTCCTGACCGGGCCTCGTGCTCTGGCCACCAGGCCAAAGTGACCTAGCATGTGACCTTTTCCCAGGGTGTCTCATGGCGATCTTATACTGCAGTTGGCCTAAGCCTGGAGATGCTCAGAGATTATAGACAAAGTCATCTGAAATTCACTCCTGAGGCTTCTTGACAAACTCCTCTTCAAATAGTTTGCAGTCTATAGTTGCCAGTGTTTTTTTTTTGTTTTTTTTTTTTTTTGCGGTATGCGGGCCTCTCACTGTTGTGGCCTCTTCCGTTGCGGAGCAACAGGCTCCGGACGTGCAGGCCCAGCGGCCATGGCTCACGGGCCCAGCCGCTCCGCGGCACATGGGATCCTCCCGGACCGGGGCAGGAACCCGTGTCCCCTGCATCGGCAGGCGGACTCTCAACCACCGCGCCACCAGGGAAGCCCTGTTTTTTTGGGTTTTTTTTTTTACACTCTGTTAGCATCATCTCTTAAAAACAATGTTTTGTTTTTGCTCACTTGAATTTCTTTTAAAGTTTCTCTCGTATATTACCCATTCATTTAGTCAACAAACATTTATTGAGTTCTTACTGTATGCCAGGCATTGTGCTAGGTGCCGGGGATGGGTTCAAAGATAATTTGGAGGCGTATGGGAGTGGATAATTACAGCACAGTGAGATAAGTGCTATAATAGAGGGATATATAAGGAGCTAGAAATAGCACTATGAATAACATCTCTGAACAAATTGCCTTCTTTTTTTCCTTTTGGATTATTCCCTTATGTATATTGCCCAAAGTGGGATTACTGGGTCATTTAAAAGATGAAAACAATTTGGCACAAAAAGATGTAATGACTTTGCCTGGGGAATATAGCTCAATTTTCAACAGGGGAAGATTGTTGGCAATTGCAGATTTAGATACTTCACCAGGAGGATTGGGCAGTTTTTATACTATTTCTATCAATGTGGTGGCTTTCGGGGGAGCACCTATTCTAAACATTTCACCCCACATGTAGAAACACATATCCTTATATTTAATCTCACAGATTCCTTGATAATGCTCACAAGAACCTAGCTATGTAAGTATGATCGTTTCCATTTTACAACTGAGGAAACTGTGCCTTCGTTAAAAGGAAGTGACTTGCTCAGCATTCCATAGTGAATTCGTGGAGAATCCAAGAATCAAGTGTAAGGCCTTTTGATTCTATAACTCCCGTCCTGTACTCCATGCTCTTTTTACCAACTGGGGGGTACTTATGCTCCAGCGAGGGCCTGGAATTCATTTAGTTATCTGTAGAAACTCTTCTCGAGAAGGTCAGGATCCATGAGATAGGTATAGAAGTCCTAACCTCCAGAGGGTCCAGTGTCCCGCTGTACATTGACCTGAAAGGACCTGAAGGCCCTTTATTCCTGACTCTGGCCCAGGTCCTGAAAGGTTAGTGCATGGTCTTAGCGCTGAAGCACAGAATCCCAAGGAAAGCTGAGACCATGCCACAGTCCTGCTTTGAAACATTTATTATTTCCCTAGTATATTCAGCGGCATTTCCCTGACTTTTAATTCACTTATTTTGTTATTCGTAACATTTTCCTAGTATTTTTGGCATTTAAGTAAAAACTGCCCCTGCTACCCAGGGCTCATCATAACCAGACAGCAGTAGCTTGTGAATACCCTTGATGTTCCCGCTCACTCATTTTTTCACCTTCATGCTGTAACTCATGCTGTTCTTCTAGCCTGAGATGAACTCTCCCATCTTCATCCCTAGAACTCCTGCTTCTCCTGTAAACTTCTGCACAGATGCCACCTTCTGAATGAAGTAACCTCTGATCACCATCCGTTCCCTACCGTCCATACTCCCTTAGAAGCGATCTCTCTGTTCTGCTAACTCACAACACAGTGGGCCAGGAGGCAATAAAGTATAACCGTATGGTGCTTACAGGCATGGGATCTGGATTTGAGTTTTGGCTCTGATGCTTCCTAGCTGTGTGATCTGTGAGGTCAGTTAACCTGATGAGTTGCCTCATCTGTCAAGTGGGTACAAATAATCACACCAAGCCACAGCGTGTTAGGAAGATTTGTACTGTCATCTGTGCTGCTTCTGTGGCACCTGCCATCACCTACTTTATATTTTATCACTGTTTCTAGACTGGGAGCTCTTTAAGGGCAGGAAGGGTCCCATTTTAGCCTGTGTTCTTCTGGTTCATCAGATTGTGTAGTGCTGACATTTCCCTAAAGGCGGAATGGAAATCCTGTTTGGAACACGAGACTTGGTTTCTTTTCTGGGTCTTCCATGGGTGAGTGTTCCGGACTAGAGCAAAGTGTCAATGGAGGGGTGGGTTTGGGGCAACTCTGAGGGCCACCCTCTCCTCTGACTTCTCTGGGTGGGGCCCCAGCGAAGGGTCCCTCCAGAGGAAGCTTTCGTTTAGACACTCCCACCCTTGCTGTGCTTGGAAGCTGATTACGGAAGGGGATTCAGTTCCATGTAACTTTCTCTTGTGTCATTTTCCAAAATGCGGTAGCCATGAGTCTCAAGAGTCCGTGCTTTAGCCTGGCACACGAGGTCCTCCATGTTCTGGCCACAGCATTCCTTTCCAGCCTCATGTCCCACCACCTCCATCCATGTTTTTTTGCCACTGGCCTCACCAGATTAGTCATTTTCCCCAAGAAGAACACCCTGAACTCGTCTCCTTAAGGCCTTAGCACACTGTGTTCTCTGGGCCTATTTCCCTCCTCCTCATACTTGGAAATCCTCTCAGGTCTTCAGGCCCAGTTTAGAAGGCGTCATCCGCAGAGCTCTTCCAGACCCTCAAAAGGACACTGCACGTACTGGTAGTTTGCACACTTTTCCTTCTGTCTTGCCATGGGCGAGTGTATCCCTCTTGAACCTGTGAGCTCTTTGAGAGCTCAAGGCATGTCTGACTCAGCACCTGTATCTGCGAGGCCCGTACACTCTGCCTTCTTAAGGACAGGAGGTGCCAGCAAATGCCTGTTTTGTGCACCTCTGAATGCAGGGCATCGGACATCGTGGCAGCTAACACTTGCGCCGGGGGGTGTTCAGAAGCTCATGCTAGGATTACCCGTGATTCATTTGATCATGAGCCCAGACACTTGAATAATGTTTTTGAGTTGCCCTGATATTAGCTCATTGCTAACCTTTCTCAGGCCTGCTTCTCACATACCTGGCAGATGTCTGCTTAGTGCCAGGGCTCTTTATTTCACTTAAGACGTAGCGGCAAGATCATATGGTAGCTTTATTTTTAGTTTTTTGAGGAACCTCCATACAGTTTTCCATAGTGGCTGCACCAATTTATGTTCTCACCGACAATGTAGGATTGTTCCCTTTTCTCCATGTGATCCAGCAATCCCAATCCTGGGTGTATATCCGGACAAAACTATAAATCGAAAAGATACGTGTACCCCTATGTTTATAGCGGCCTTATTCACGATAGCCAAGATATGGAAACAACCTAAAAGTCCATTGACAGATGAATGGATAGAGAAGATGGGCTATACATACACAATGGAATACTACTCAGCTATAAAAAAGAATGAAATAATGCCATTTGCAGCAACATGGATGGACCTAGAGATTACTATACTAAGTGAAGTAAGTCAGAAAGAAAAAAAACAAATATATGATATCATTTACCTGTGATATCTAAAATATGACACAAAAGAACCTATCTATGAAACAGAAACAGCCTCACAGACATAGAGAACAGACTTGTGGTTGCCAAGGGGAAGGGGAGGTGGGGGAGGGATGGATTGCAAATTTGGAAGTAGCAGATGCAATCAATTATATATAGAATGGGTAAACAACAAGGTCCTACTGTATAGCACAGGGAACTGTATTTAATATCCTGTGATAAACCATATTGGAAAAGAATGTGAAAAAGAATATACATATATACATACATATATATATCTGAATCACTTTGCTGTACAGCAGAAATTAACACAACATTGTAAATCAACTCTACTTCAATAAAGTAAATTAAAAAAAAAAAGACCATAACAGCAGGGTGACATTCAAGAAGGATCTATCTGCTTTTAATGTGAACATTTTTTAGTTTGCAAGTTCAGACTTTGTTTGAAAATGTGAACACAGCAGAAGATTTTTTTCCAGGTATATTTCTGCCTCTAGCAGAACAGCTGTCCATAGTATAGTTTTAACTGCAAAATAATAAAACACAGGTCGTGGAGCTTGATTTTGAAGACTTGGGGTCAAGTCTTGGCTTTACCATTTACTAGCCCCCAAATCTTAGACAGTTGTTTGCCCTCCCTGACCCTTAGTTTCCTCAGTGGACAATTGGGAAATCTTTTTCATAGGGCTGATGGACAGTTGAAATGAGGTCTTGGGCATTAAATTGGGGTTTTTACTACTGTCTGGCTCATCAATTGGATTCGAAGGACATTTTTAGATAGCGGTTCCAAAGAGTTTGCTTTTGGTGGAAAACGCATGGATGTGTAAGTTTTCAGGCATGTATTTTATTTTGTTTTATTTTTTGGATGACGAAATAAATGAATTTACAGTCAGGGGACACACAGTATCTAGCAGGCCTAGTGAACGTACATGGCTTATAAGACTCAGTTATAGTTCTAATAAATTAGAACCAGAGAACCATAGGCTTTGAGAAATTGTAGATAGAAGCTTTGGAAGATGAGGGGGTGAGAATTGATTAATGCACACTGCCTGCAGGCTCTGTGCTTTGCATGCTGGGTACGGCATCCCAAGAAATGATTTCATACACCCTGATGGGTAGGTGATATTAGCCCCACTTTGAAGACAGGAAAGCTTGAGCTCAGGGAGGTTAAATAATTTACACAGGTCCCATAGCAAAGCCTTGAACTTCGCCCTGTACTTGTGATGGCCTCTAGAAATCCTTTCCATTTACAGAAGTGACAAGACCTGCCTTTATCCCTTCATTCCAGGGCAGCCACAAGTTCTGGGCCAGATAAAGCAATGGACATCGGCAGTCTTAATGTCCCATAACTTGTTTAATGAGTCTAGAAGAGTGTCTTGACTTTTCCTGCCAGGAATCTGCTCATTTGGAGCTCCTTTGACTGCACTCATTCATCAGCCTTAACTTCTCTTTCTCCCTTTTGGGGAGCTATTTGCCATTGGCCAGCTGCACTTTTGAGGTCAGGGGTGTATTTGAAGATGACTTCATATTTTCTTTAAGAAAAAAAATTACAAGTGGAAATTAAATCTGTTGAGCATTTCCCATCATCTCCTCCAACATGTGGTAGTGGGAAGAGGCAGCACAGGGCTGGGAGGTAGGGAGTTCTCACCTGGCGCCTATCACTGACCAGTGAGAGGACTTGGGCCAAGCCTTCCTTTCCCTTTCAGGGTTTCAACGTCTTCATCTGTAAACGGTGAGGGCACCATCAGGTGACTCCTAAGATTTTAAAACTCTGCATGTCTTGTGGTGTCAGAACCATCAGTTTCTGCTGAGCTGCGTAATCCTGCAGCTGTTTCTCTGCTACTTTCCAATCTTCAGGTTTAATCTATTCAACAATGTATAATTTTTTAAAGGGAAGCTTTTATAGACACTTCTGAAAATAAAATGGGGGGGGGAATAAATGGATGTTAAAAAATAGAAAACAACCAATTAAATGGTGTATAGTATGTAATTCTCCTTGGAAACTTACAGAGAAATCGAGGCGCACTTTAACAACTGGTAATTTAAATTGCATTTGAACTCTGCTAATGGTTTGTTTGCATGAGAACTTCAATCATTTCACAGTGGTTTTTTAGCAGAACTGCTTGTTCTCTTTATGGAAAAGAAGAAAAAAAATTGTTAGAAGAAAAGTTGACAGTGGAAAAGGGTAACCCTGTTCATTTGTGCAAGGAGAGAAGCTAGCCAGTGCCTGAGACATTGCCCCAGGCCCAAGGTGGAGAGCTTTACCTTTCAGCGAGGTTTGAAAATCTGGGAAGTCAGCTGCCCTTTGCTGCTGTTGTAGAAACGGTATGATTGATATCTCCCTCTGCGAGGAGAAGCTTAGGTTTCCTGGGGCTTGGAGGTGGGGTCTTTTTGTTTTTATTTATTTATTGTTTTTGAGATTTTACTGTTCACAGAGCCAGTGTTGGACTCCTCACATTCCATCCCCTCAGCAAGTTTGAAATTATGCCTTTCTCTCATTTTAGTGAGATGGCTTTGAAATTTCGAATGCCCGTCAAGAGCGCTAGCTGTCAGGAAACACATTGCTTTGCTGGACTCACCTTGATTATACTCCATTTTCCCAACTTAGTCTCTTTCTGCTGTTGGGCTATATGCAAAAATTTTTTTTTTAAATTAACATCTTTATTGGAGTATAATTGCTTTACAATGGTGTGTTAGTTTCTGCTGTATAACAAAGTGAATCAGCTATACATATACATATGTCCCCGTATCTCCTTCCTCTTGCATCTCCCTCCCACCCTCCCTATCCCACCCCTCTAGGTGGTCAAAAAGCACTGGAGCTGATCTCCCTGTGCCATGCGGCGTCTTCCCACTAGCTAGCTATTTTACATTTGGTAGTATATATAAGTCCATGCCACTCTCTCACTTCGTTCCAGCTTACCCTCCCCACTCCCTGTGTCCTCAAGTACATTCTCTCTGTCTGCGTCTTTATTCCTGTCCAGCCCCTAGGTTCTTCAGAACCTTTTGTTTTTTTTTAAGATTCCATATATATGTGTTAGCATATGGTATTTATTTTTCTCTTTCTGACTTACTTCACTCTGTATGACAGACTCTAGGTCCATCCACCTCACTACAAATAACTCAATTTCGCTTCTTTTTATGGCTGAGAAATATTCCATTGTATATATGTGCCACATCTTCTTTATCCATTCATCTGTCGATGGACACTTAGGTTGCTTCCATGTCCTGGCTATTGTAAATAGAGCTGCAGTGAACATTGTGGTACATGACTCTTTTTGAATTATGGTTTTCTCTGGGTATGTGCCCAGTAGTGGGATTGCTGGGTCGTATGGTGGTTCTATTTTTAGTTTTTTGAGGAACCTCCATACTGGTCTCCATAGTGGCTGTATCAATTTACCTTCCTACCAACAGTGCAAGAGGGTTCCCTTTTCTCCACACCCTCTCCAGCATTTATTGTTTATAGATGTTTTGATGATGGCCATTCTGACTGGTGTGAGGTGATACCTCATTGTAGTTTTGATTTGCATTTCTCTAATGATTAGTGATGGTGAGCATCCTTTCATGTGTTTATGCAAGAGCTTTGAAGCCGGTGTTCTGAGGTCTGGGTGTGTAAGTCCTGGTTTTCCTCTGAAGCTGATCGCGTGGCTGATGGCAGGTCTCTTGCCAGCGAGTGTCGGTGACCTCTTCTGTTACAGTGGCCGTACCTCGGTCCAGTGGAGCGAGCCCCGGACTTGAGCCCTGGGCTGCCTGCCACTCACTAATGGTGTGCTCCTGCGTGGCCACCTCCCTCCTCTGGCCCCCAGGTTCTTCTCCTGTCAGTTGGAAGAGTTGAAGTGGGTCATTTTTAAGGTCTCTCTCAACTTTTAGCTTGTACAGGTATTTGAAGATTGAATGGGATCATATTCACAAAACAGTTGTATGATTGGTTCAATACTGTTTAAAATGACAGCAATGAAAATGGGAGTAGTCATTTTTCTGGTATGTGGATTTCCCCTGTGTCTACAGAAGACACATTTTGTAACAACCAGCTACCCTGGAATACTTGTCTGTTGGAATATATATTACAGAATCCATAGCAAAACACTGATTGTTCTTAATGAAATAAATAAAGTCCTCCCGTAATGAGGACTTCCCAGGAAGCATCAAGGTGTCCAGCCCTCTGCTGCTCACTGGCTCTCATGTTTTGGGCAAGGAAACTGAGGTTCACAGCGGCCACTGGATCGCATAGTTAGAAATCTATCTCCAAACTCATACTCCTTGTCTCTTTTTATTTATTGTAGTTCAGATTTTGCTGTTAATTTTTTCTTGCCTAAAATGTGAGTATCTAATTGATCTGTCTCTTTCACTTCTGATGTTATGATGAAGCCATAATCCCCCCGAAAGCTGAGGTATGAACACTGGGGTACCAACCTTCTCTTTCCTCATCATTCTAAGGCACATTAGTGAAATAGAAGTGCGAGGAGCTGACTGGCCGCTTAGGAGATACCGAGGTCAGCCACTAGATTTGCGGGTTTCAAGCCCGGTCTTCATTCCCAGTATGGTTTACCCAGTAAGTTCATAAACTTGGGAAGTTCTACAGCTGGTAAGATCCTAGAGATTCATAAGCAACCTTCTTCTCCCATTTGCACAGGTGGGAACATTGAGGAAGCGGAACTGAAGACAGAATCCAGTCCCCTGATTCCAGTTCAGTGCTTTCTCTGTTGTTCTACAGGACGCTCATCGGAGGGAAGATATCTGTCCGCAGTTGGTGAGTCCTATGCAAAGAAGAAACCTTTTTCCTTTTGTAATCAATATGCATATTTTAATGAGTTTTAAAAAGCAGTGGTTTCCATTTAAAGCATGGGCACTGGTAACTAGGATGGGCTAAGAACTAAGAAGAACAAAAATGTTCTTCCTGTCTTCTTGAGCCGAGTTCATTGGCAATGGACAGGATATAATAATGCTAATAGAATGTGTGGCAAAGCAAAGGCAGGACTCAGCTCTTGGAAGGTGGCAGGAAGAGAAATTGGAAGAAGATTTGGACGAATGAGGATTTTAGATTGCCAATAATTGCATTGCTTCCTTCTTTCTCCTTTGTCATGGAGGGAAGTGTTCTTGAAATTGAAGGACCAGAAAGAAAGTGTCAATGAACAGTGTTGTGGGCATTTCTGAGGAAAAGAAGTAGTAGTATTGAGCGGCTCTTGCTCTCCCCGGTGCAAGATGCTTCTTCTGTGATCTTACTGTATTTTCACATCAACCCTTTGAGGTAGGGGAAGCTAAATTCGCTTAGTCAAGGGTGTGCACCTGTGTCGTAAAGGGCCTGCACGGGCTCCACAGGGATCTGAGTTTGAATCTTGGAATCCTGTTGCACACTGAGAAAGGAGAATGGTGAGCAGGTAAGGGAAACTTTCCCTTGTGTTTTGGAATTCCTCTGTGTTTATAGCAGGTAGAACATCGTATTCTAGAAAAGAATCGATGGTGTGGGATACCCTGGGCTGTAGGGGGATCTGAGGAAAATAGCTGGGGGATTCTGGGAAAGGCTTCTGTTTAGAATTCTAGATTTTTGCTCTCCATCTCCAGGGCCAGTCCCTATATGCCCCACCTCTGGCTTTTTACCAGATAAATAATATGTGTTGCCATGTTTATGGTGTAGTTTTTCAAAAGGGAGCAGATGCTGCTGTGATCCATAAAACCTAATTTCATTTAAAAGTATGGCTGAGTTTACAGTTACATTTTGTCACTCTTTGCTTTCTTAATCGATGTATATTGAAAGAACACCCAGTGTTCTTTGCACCTATGGATCTGCATAAGATGAAAGGCTGGAAACCACTGCTTGGACTCTGTTAACATTTCAAACATGGTCTGAGATGTTTTGCCCTAAGCATATACTTTGAGCATCAGATGTAAACCTTTGTTCTCCGCTCTACTGCCTGAGTTTTTTCAGTGCTTAAAATTAAATTGTGATGAATATGAAGCCTTGTACTTGGATTCAAACAAAAAATCGAGTGTGTCGTGACAGAATGGGAGAGAGCACCTTACCAGGAGCACGTTGGAAGAAACTCAGAAGCGTCTGTTGTCCGTAAGCTAATTATGAGCCAGCAGTGGTCTTCCAAAACACTGATGCAGCCTCAGATTGCAATACAGAGAGAACGACGTGGGTGGGTGACCCTGCCAGAAGCTGGCAAGTCCCGAGGTCAGGTGGGCCTTAGGCTCAGTTTGAGCAGGACCTGGGCTCCGTTTCTCTGCAGTGCTCCTACCTCTGCCCTCTTGTGTGTGTGTTGGCTTCATCCTCAGGATGTTTCCCCTCTTGGTCACGAGCCGGCTGCCTGCTGTCACCTGGAAGCTTATGGCAGCTACACAGTGGAGAAGAGGTGGTTCCTCCGAAGAGTATGTGAGTGATGATAGGGGGCAGAGAGAGGACTAAGGCTTTGTGGACGACCATAAACCTTTTTTCTACCCTCCTGTTGGGGCTCTCCTAGGGTGTTGGACTTTAGTCCTTGCCTCCTCCTCTGAAAGGGACGTTAGCCAACTGGCCTCTCCACACTAGGATGCTGAGAGGACCGGAAATGATGTCCCACTGTTACAGGAATGAGACCGGTAAAGGCAGGATGCAGGGCACACGTGACAGTGGCCTTTCAGAATATAAAATGCAGTCAGAAGAGGGGCAGCATCTCCTGCTCATATGTGTAGCTCCACAGGCTAGTAGGATCTCTGGCACGTAATAGGTGCACAGTGCATTTTCCTGGATAGAAAGACTAAATCCAAAGGTAGTGACTGGCCCTTTTCCTGAGGGTGTTCTATCCGGTGCTGGCCAATTCTCTGTTGGAAAGCTTTAGGAATTCTAGCACAGATGAGGCTGAACTTCATGGTTTTATGAGAATGAAACAAATAACTGGACAGAAATAGGTTTCTGGGACCAGTACACCTTAAGAAGTTTGCGAGTGCATAAAAAGGCAGTGAGTATGGTGGCGTGGGGTATCAGAAGACCTGCCAAATATTAGATGTGCAACCCTAGAAAACAACATCCCTCCACCTTCATTCCCCTGATCAGAGAATTAGGAATAATAATCGTTGTCCTGCCCACCTCTCGTGTTTGTTTAGAGCAAGTGGGTTGATAGATGCCAACTTGTTTTGCAAACTGTAAAGTGTGGTCCATACATGATAGGTCATTACACTTGTTTCCTTCTTTAGTTTCAACATAAAGAATATAAAGAAAAATAAGACAGTGACAATAAAGAAAAATATTGATCTTGAATATAAACAAACATAAGACAATGGAATGTGCAATCCTCTGCACTGTTCCTGGTGCATAGTATATGCTCAGTGTGTGTCCTTCCTTCCAACTCTGTACCCACATCATCCCCAGGACTGGATGGGCAGTAATTTGTCCGCAGTCTTGGAAAGGAGCTAGATCTGGAACCTAGCTTAATGATCATCGTTGAAGTTGAGATGAAGTTGTGTATCATGATTACTTTCCATATTTGTTTTTGCTCTAGGCAGCAGGAGGTGGAGGGAGGTAGATTCAGAGACTCAGGAAGTCTCAGTGCTTTGAGAAATTCCCTAGAAGCTATAGTCTAGCCGTTTGGGACTTGCGTTGTTTGAGTAGATAATCACACCTGCTCTAGGCGTGACTGGCCTAGTGGGAGTCAGGAAGGAAATTATTTCCCTCTGTTGATACTAGCGTACAATTGTTGATGGTAGCCAAGGGCTTTCAGTTTTAATATTTCCTCTTTGGTCCTCAGAAGAATCAGGTATTAATCTCTGCCGGAAGCAAAGCATTGGTCACTTCCGTCAGAGGTGAAGGTCTTGGCTCCCTGCAGCCTGTCAGTCAGGTGATTTCTGGGCATGTGTGACCATCTGTGTAGCCAGCTTTAATGCTTTTATGTTACTGCTTCAAAAGTTACAAAAGGATTTGTTGGGTCTGAGCAGGGACTCATCCAGACTCCTGAGGCCCTGTGGCTGTTCTGTAACCAAGGGATGAGTTGTCGGAGATGTTTTGCTGTCTATGTATGTAGAAGGTAGAGCTGGCTCTTTTGTTTCCTTCCTCCTAATTCCACATGCTTCTATTTCCTGACCTCAGCACAGTGGACACACTTGTACTCTACCTTGGGCAGAGCCCTAGGTTGTCAGGAGTTCTCAGGTTCTCCCCCATTGGGCTACTGTGTGGTGGAGGGGGGCTGATGGCGAATGGATGGCGAGCCCCCTGAGTCCTGTATAGATTGCTGCCAAATATTTACTCCTGGTTCACAGGGTGTCTGCTTGCTCTCTGCCCAGGTCTTTTTTTTTTTTCTTTAACATCTTTATTGGAGTATAATTGCTTTACAATGGTGTGTTAGTTTCTGCTGTATAACAAAGTGAATCAGCTATACATATACATATATCCCCATATCTCTTCCCTCTTGCATCTCCCTCCCACCCTCCCTATCCCAGCCTCTAGGTGGTCACAAAGCAGGGAGCTAATCTCCCTGTGCTATGTGGCTGCCTCCCACTAGCTGTCTGTTTCACAGTTGGTAGTGTATATATGTCCATGCCACTCTCTCACTTCGTCCCAGCTGACCCTTCCCCCTCCCCGTGTCCTCAAGTCCATTCTCTCCCTCTGCGTCTTTATTCCTGTCCTGCCCATAGGTTCTTCAGAACTATTTTTGTTTTTTTTCCTTTAGATTCCGTATATATGTTTTAGCATACGGTATTTGTTTTTCTCTTTCTGACTTACTTCACTCTGTATGACAGACTCCAGGACCATTCATATTACTACAAATAACTAAATTTCATTTCAGTTTAACTGAGTAATATTCCATTGTATATATGTGCCACATCTTCTTTATCCATTCATCTGTCGATGGACACCTAGGTTGCCTCCATGTCCTGGCTATTGTAAATAGAACTGCAGTGAACATTGTGGTACATGACTCTTTTTGAATTATGGTTTTCTCAGAGTATATGCCCAGTAGTGGGTTTGCTGGGTCATATGGTAGTTCTATTTTTACTTTTTTAAGGAACCTCCATGCTGTTCTCCATAGTGGCTGTATCAATTTACATTCCCACCAACAGTGCAAGAGGGTTCCCTTTTCTCCATGCCCTCTCCAGCATTTATAGTTTGTAGATATTTTGATGATGGCCATTCTGACTGGTGTGAGGTGATACCTCATTGTAGTTTTGATTTGCATTTCTCTAATGATGAGTGATGCTGAGCATCCTTTCGTGTGTTTGTTGGCAATCTGTTTATCTTCTTTGGAGAAATGTCTATTTAGGTCTTCTGCCCATTTTTGGATTGGGTTTTTTGTTTCTTTGATATTGAGCTGCATGAGCTGCTTGTAAATTTTGGAGATTAATCCTTTGTCAGTTGCTTCATTTGCAAATATTTTATCCCATTCTGAGGGTTGTCTTTTCATCTTGTTTGTAGTTTCCTTTGCTGTGCAAAAGGTTTTAAGTTTCATTAGGTCCCATTTGTTTATTTTTATTTCCATTTCTCTAGGAGGTGGGTCAAAAAGGATCTTGCTGTGATTTGTCATAGAGTGTTCTGCCTATGTTTTCCTCTAAGAGTTTTATAGTGTCTGGTCTTACATTTAGATCTTTAATCCATTTTGAGTGTATTTTTGTGTATGGCGTTAGGGAGTGTCCTAATTTCATTCTTTTCCATGTAGCTGTCCAGTTTTCCCAGCACTGCTTATTGAAGAGGCTGTCTTTTCTCCATTGTATATTCTTGCCTCCTTTATCAAAAATAAGGTGACCATAGGTGCATGGGTTTATCTCTGGGCTTTCCATACTGTTCCTTTGATCTATATTTCTGTTTTTGTGCCAGTACCATACCATCTTGATTACTGTAGCTTTGTAGTATAGTCTGAAGTCCGGGAGCCTGATTCCTCCAGCTCCATTTTTCTTTCACAAGATTGCTTTGGCTATTCGGGGTCTTTTGTGTTTCCACACAAACTGAAATTTTTTGTTCTAGTTCTGTGAAAAATGCCACTGGTAGTTTGATAGAGATTGCATTGAATCTGTAGACTGCTTTGGGTAGTACCATCATTTTCACAATGTTGATTCTTCCAATCCAAGAACATGGTATATCTCTCCATCTGTTTGTATCATCTTTAATTTCTTCCATCAGTGTCTTATAGTTTTCTGCATATAGGTCTTTTGTCTCCTTAGGTAGGTTTATTCCTAGGTATTTTATTCTTTTTGTTGCAGTGCTAAATGGGAGTGTTTCCTTAATTTCTCTTTCAGATTTTTCATCATTTGTATGTAGGAATGCCAGAGATTTCTGTGCATTAATTTTGTATCCTGCTACTTTACCAGATTCATTGATTAGCTCTAGTAGTTTTCTGGTAGCATCTTTAGGATTCTCTATTGTATAGTATCATGTCATCTGCAAACAGTGGCAGCTTTACTTCTTGTTTTCTGATTTGGATTCCTTTTATTTCTTTTTCTTTTCTGATTGCTGTGGCTAAAACTTCCAAAACTATGTTGAATAATAGTGGTGAGAGTGGACAGCCTTGTCTTGTTCCTGATCTTAGAGGAAATGGTTTCAGTTTTTCACCATTGAGAACGATGTTGTCTGTAGGTTTGTCATATATGACCTTTGTTATGTTGAGGTAAGTTCCCTCTATGCCTATTTTCTGGAGGGTTTTTATCATAAATGGGTGTTGAATTTTGTCAACAGCTTTTTCTGCATCTGTTGAGATGATCGTATGGTTTTTATCCTTCAGTTTGTTAATATGGTGTATCACATAGATTGATTTGCGTATATTGAAGAATCCTCACATTCCTGGGATAACCCCCAACGGATCATGGTGTATGATCCTTTTAATGTGCTGTTGGATTCTGTTTGCTAGTATTTTGTTGAGGATTTTTGCATCTATGTTCATCAGTGATATTGGCCTGTAGTTTTCTTTCTTTGTGACATCTTTGTCTGGTTTTGGTATCAGGGTGATGGTGGCCTCATAGAAAGTGTTTGGGAGTGTTCCTCTCTCTGCTATATTTGGCAAAAGTTTGAGAAGGATAGGTGTTAGCTCTTCTCTAAATGTTTGATAGAATTTGCCTGTGAAGCCATCTGGTCCTGGGCTTTTGTTTGTTGGAAGATTTTTAATCACAGTCTCAATTTCAGTGTTTGTGATTGGTCTGTTTATATTTTCTATTTCTTCCTTGTTCAGTGTTGGAAGTTTGTGCTTTTCTAAGAGTTTGTCCATTTTTTCCAGGCTGTCCATTTTATTGGCATATAGTTGTTTGTAGTAGTCTCTTATAATCCTTTGCATTTCTGCAGTGTCAGTTGTTACTTCTCCTTTTTCATTTCTAATGCTGTTGATTTGAGTGTTCTTTTTTTCTTGATGAGTCTGGCTAATGGTTTATCAATTTTGTTTATCTTCTCAAAGAAGCAGCTTTTAGTTTTATTGATCTTTTTTTTTTTAGTTTTATTGATCTTTGCTATCATTTCCTTCATTTCTTTTTCATTTATTTCTGATCTGATCTTTATGATTTCTTTCCTTCTGCTAACTTTGGGGTTTTTTTGTTCTTCTTTCTCTAATTGCTTTAGGTGTAAGGTTACATTGTTTTTTTGAGATGTTTGTTGTTTCTTGAGGTAGGATTGTATTGCTATAAACTTCCTTCTTAGAACTGCTTTTGCTGCATCCCATAGGTTTTGGATCGTCGTGTTTTCATTGTAATTTGTTTCTAGGTACTTTCTGATTTCCTCTTTGATTTCTTCAGTGATCTCTTGGTTATTTAGTAGTGTATTGTTTAGCCTCCACGTGTTTGTATTTTTTACAGATTTTTTCCTGTAATTGATATCTCATAGTATTGTGTTTGGAAAAGATACTTGATATGATTTCAATTTTCTTAAATTTACTGAGGCTTGATTAGTGATACAAGATAGGGTCTATCCTGGAGGATGTTCCATGAGCACTTGAGAAGAAAGTGTATTCTGTTGTTTTTGGATGGAGTGTCCTATAAATATCAATTAAGTTCATCTTGTTTAATGTGTCATTTAAAGCTTGTCTTTCCTTATTTATTTTCATTTTGGATGATCTGCCCATTGGTGAAAGTGGGGTGTTAAAGTCCCCTACTATGATTGTGTTACTGTTGATTTCCCCTTTTATGGCTGTTAGCATTTGCCTTATGTATTGAGGTTCTTCTATGTTGGGTGCATAAATGTTTACAATTGTGATATCTTCATCTTGGATTGACCCCTTGATCATTATGTAGTGTCCTTCTTTGTCTCTTGTAATAGTCTTTATTTTAAAGTCTGTTTTGTCTGATGTGAGAATTGCTACTCCAGCTTTCTTTTGATTTCCCTTTGCGTGGAATATCTTTTTCTGTGCCCTCACTTTCAGTCTGTATGTGTCCCTAGGACTGAAATGGGTGTCTTGCAGACAGCATATATACTGGTCTTGTTTTTGTATCCATTCAGCCCCAGTCTATGTCTTTTGGTTGGAGCATTTAATCCATTTACATTTAAGGTAGTTATCGCTAGGTATGTTCCTGTTACCATTTTCTTAATTGTTTTGGGTTTGTTATTGTAGGTCTTTCCCTTCTCTTGTGTTTCCTGCCTAAAGAAGTTCCTTTAGCATTTGTTGTAAAGCTGGTTTGGTGGTGCTGAATTCTGTTAGCTTTTGCTTGTCTGTAAAGGTTTTAATTTCTCCATTGAATCTGAATGAGATCCTTGCTGGGTAGGGTAATCTTGATTGTAGGTTTTTCCCTTTCATCACTTTAAATATGTCCTGCCACTCCCTTCTGGCTTTCAGAGTTTCTGCTGAAAGATCAGTTGCTAACCTTATGGGGATTGCCTTATATGTTATTTGTTGTTTTTCCCTTGCTGCTTTTACTATTTTTTCTTTGTATTTAATTTTTTATAGTTTGATTAATATGTGTCTTGGCGTGTTTCTCCTTGGATTTATCCTGTATGGGACTTTCTGTGCTTTCTGGACTTGATTGACTATTTCCTTTTCCATATTAGGGAGGTGTTCAACTATAATCTCTTCAAATATTTTCTCAGCCCCTTTCTTGTTTTGTTCTTCTTTTGGGACCTCTATAATTTGAATGTTGGTGCGTTTAATGTTTTCCCAGATGTCTCTGAGACTGTCCTCAATTCTTTTCATTCTCTTTTCTTTATTCTGCCTTGTGGTAGTTATTTCCACTATTTTATCTGCCAGGTCACTTATCCATTCTTCTGCCTCAGTTATTCTGCTATTGATTCCTCCTAGAGAATTTTTAATTTCATTTATTGTGGTTTTCTTCATTGTCTGTTTGCTCTTTACTTCTTCTAGGTCCTTGTTAAACATTTCTTGTATTTTCTCCATTCTGTTTCCAAGATTTTGGATCATCTTTATTATCATTATTCTGAATTCTTTTTCAGGTCGACTGCCTATTTCCTCTTTATTTGTTTGGTCTGGTGGGTTTTTACCTTGCTCTTTCATCTGCCGTGTGTTTCTCTATCTTGTCATTTTGCTTAACTTACTGTGTTTGGGGTCTGCTTTTCACAGGCTGCAGGTTCGTAGTTCCCGTTGTTTTTGGTGTGTGTCACTAGTGGCTAAGGTTGGTTCAGTGGGTTGTGTAGGCTTCCTGGTGGAGGGGACTGGTGCCTGTGTTCTGGTGGATGATGCTGGATCTTGTCTTTCTGGTGGGCAGAACCGCGTTCGGTGGTGTGTTTTGGGGTGTCTGTGACCTTATTATGATATTAGGCAGGCTCTCTGCTAATGGGTGGTGTTGTGTTCCTGTCTTGCTAGTTGTTTGGCATAGGGTATCCAGCACTGTAGCTTGCTGGTCGTTGAGTGGAGCTAGTTCTTAGCGTTGAGATGGAGATCTCTGCGAGCGCTTTTGCCGTTTGATATTACGTGGAGCCGGGAGGTCTCTGGTGGACCAATGTCCTGAACTTGGCTCTACCACCTCAGAGACTCAGGGCTGACATCTTGCCAGAGCACCAAGACCCTGTCAACCACATGGCTCAGAAGAAAAGGGAGAAAAAAAGAAAGAAAAAATAAAATAAAATAAAAAAGTTATTAAAACAAAAAATAAAAAAATATTAAAAATAAAAGAATTAAAAAGTAATAAAAAAAGAAAGAAAGAAAGAAGATATCAACCAAACCAAAAAAACAAATCCATCAATGATGGCAAGCACTGAAAACTATACTAAAAAACAAGCAAACAAAAACGGACAGACAGAACCCTAGGACAAATGGTAAAAGCAACGCTATACAGACAAAATCACACAAAGAAGCATACACATACCCAGTCACAAAAAGAGAAAAAGGAAAAAACAATATATTTATATACATTTAAAAAAAAAGGAAGAGAGCAACCAAATCAATAAAGAAATCTACCAATGATAATAAGCTCTAAATACTAAACTAAGATAAACATGAAACCAGAAACAAATTAGATGCAGAAAGCAAACCCCAAGTCAACAGTTGCTCCCAAAGTCTACTGCCTCCGTTTTGGGATGCTTCGTTGTCTATTCAGGTATTGCACAGATGAGGGAACGTCAGGTTGATTGTGGGGATTTCATCTGCTGCTCCTGAGGCTGCTGGGAGAGATCTCCCTTTCCCTTCTTTGTTTGCACAGCTCCTGGGGTTCAGCTTTGGATTTGGACCCGCCTCTGCGTGTAGGTCACCTGAGGGCGTCTCTTCCCTCAGGCAGGATGGGGTTAAAGGAGCAGCTGATTCGGGGGCTCTGGCTCACTCACACCGGGGGCAGGGCGGGGTACGGAATGTGGGGCGAGCCTGGGGTGGCAGAGGCCAGCATGACGTTGCACCGGCCTGAGACACGCCGTGTGTTCTCCTGGGAAAGTTGTCCCTGGATCATGGGACCCTGGCAGTGGCGGGCTGCAGAGGCTCCCGGGAGGGGAGGTGTGGATAGTGACCTGCGCTTACACACAGGCTTCCTGGTGGCTGCAGTAGCAGCCTTAGCGTCTCATGCCCGTCTCTGGGATCCGCACTGATAGCTGCAGTTCGCGCCCATCTCTGGAGCTAGTTTAGGCGATGCTCTGAATCCCCTCTCCTCACGCCCCCCCAAACAATGGACTCTTGTCTCTTAGGCAGGTCCAGACTTTTTCCTGGATTCCCTCCCGGCTAGCTTTGGTGCACTAGCCCCTTCAGGCTGTGTTCACGCAGCCAACCCCAGTCCTCTGCCTGGGATCTGACCTCTGAAGCTTGAGCCTCAGCTCTCAGCCCGGCCCACCCCAGCGGGTGAGCAGACAAGCCTCTTGGGCTGGTGAGTACTGGTCGGCACCGATCCTCTGTGTGGGAATCTCTCCACTTTGCCCTCTGCACCCCTGTTGCTGTGCTCTCCTCCGCAGCTCTGAAGCTTCCCCCTCTGCCACCCACAGTCTCCGCCCACGAAGGGGCTTCCTAGTGTGTGGAAACCTTTCCTCCTTCACAGCTCTCTGCCCCTGGTGCAGGTCCCGTCCCTATTCTTTTGTCTCTGTTTTTTCTTTTTTCTTTTGCCCTACCCAGGTACGTGGGGGGTTTCCTTGCCTTTTGGGAGGTCTGAGGTCTTCTGCCGGTGTTCAGTAGGTGTTCTGTAGGAGTTGTTCCACGTGTAGATGTATTTCTGGTGTATCTGTAGGGAGGGAGGTGATCTCTGCCTCTTACTCTTCCGCCATCTTGAAGGTCTCCCTCTGATCACCAGGTCTTATATTAGGTGCTTGGGAAATCGAGGTAATTAAGTTATAGCTTCTCAAGGGGCTTAGATGAAAGGATGGGGGAGTGGAAAGAATTGGGAACATTGGGGAAGGTTTCTAGGAGGAGGGGGCCTGACCTCAGAACTTCTCAGTGAACCATGGAGCTGCAGTTTGGCTGGACACGTTCTGATGGTGGTATAGCTGATGGCAGAACACAGCTGGGCAGGCAAGGAGCCTTTCACCTTCCACATGTGTTTCAGTCTCTGGTTTATTTCCCATCACTGTACTGTTGCCGAAAGTGTCATGTTGATTTTGACCTGCACTGATATTATTTCCATGATCACCTCCAGGTGGCCAGAGCATGCCTGGGTGTATGTTACCAAGCCAGCAATCATCTCTACGTTCTGTGGGACACGGGTTCCTTTCAAGAGTTCTGATAGCCAGTCTCTTTTGGTCTACTCCCTAAGCCTCAAGAAAAATGGTGGTGTTGGTAGAGGCCTTTAAAGTAATCCAGGACTGGACGTCTCAGATTGGAATGCTGTCTTCTCTATCTATCGCTGCATAACTAGTTACCCCAAACTTAGCACTTTAAAACAAGAAACATTATGTCACAGGTTTTGTGAGTCAGGAGTCTGGGAACAGCTTAGATGGGTACTTCCAGGTCTGTCCTGAGGTTGCAGTCTCATCTGAAGGTTCCACTGGGGAGGACGCGCCACCAAGCTCAGTCACATCATTGGCAGGATCCAGTTCCCCACGGGTTGTTGGACTGGGCGCCTCAGCTCCTTGCCGACTGTTGGCTGGAGGCTGCCCTCAGTTGCTCGCCTTGTGGGCTTCTCCATAGGCAGCTCACAACGTGGCAGCTGGCTTCCCTCAGAGCAGGTGAGCAAGACACAATCCCTCAGACCAAGCCACATCCACAGCCTTTTTGTAACCTAATCCTGGAAGTGACACACCATTTCCTCTGCCTCGTTCTGCTTGCTGAAAGCAAGTCACTAGATCCAGCCCAGTCAAGGGGAGGGACTGCACAAGGGCCTGAAGCACAGGAGGTGGAGTTACAGGGGGCCCTCTGGGCGCTGCCTGCCTCAGACACCCAAGCTTACATGGCAGGTGCTAAAGTGCATATTCTCAGTGCACTTCTGTGGATCAATTTTACTTGAAGACTTTTTTTGGGGAGAACTCCATTTAAAATCTGAATATACGCATTGGTATGTAATCACACAGAATGCAAAACTAGCATGGCTTTTTAGAGGAAGAACACAAGTTGTTTTTTTTTTTTTTTTTTTTTTTTTTGCGATACACGGGCCTCTCACTGTTGTGGCCTCTCCCGTTGTGGAGCACAGGCTTCGGACGCGCAGGCTCAGCGGCCATGGCTCACGGGCCCAGCCAATCCACGCCATGTGGGATCTTCCCCTCTAACTCTTTGCCCTGTTTAGCAGTTAGGGCTGCTTTGGTGGAAATGTTTGCATGTTCTTACTTGAGCTCTTTGCTGTGCAGATGAGATGCCAAGACCCAGAGAGGGGACAGACTCTTCCCAGGGCCACAGAGCCAGGGGTAGCCATGGGAGGGACATCTAAGGCACCTCAGGCTCTGGCCCAGTGCGTCTTCTCCACCTCTCTGCACAGTCTCTGCCTCCAAATCAGTCCACACAACTTTTAGGCATGTATTCTCTGCTTTTCGCAACCTCTGTCCTGTCCCAGAAAGAGATTGGGGAAAATAGGTCAAAATTTGGAGACTTGAGCCTTGGTGTTGCTCTTTTAGTTAAATTTCAGGGTGTACATCTTCTATTGAGTCACACTGTGTCCTGAAAAGTTGCATAAATCAGTATTACTTGGCTCAGACAGTGTGTCTCTGCAGTTATGAATAACATTTGTATTAAGAACAGTGAGCCAATACACAACATTACTGTGAGACTGACAGGATCAGACAGAAAACCTCAGTCAATACTTTCTGTCTGGCAGAAAGCCCTTTTCCAGAGCATCCGTCTCCTCCCCCCACCAAAATAGTCTTTTTATAAAACCAGGCTCGGCAGTACATTTTATAGAAGATGACAGGTTCCCTTAGAGCCCACCTTAACATTCCTAAAAATTAATGGAAATGGGAGACTTAAAAGGATGGTCAAACTCATTAGCAGCCCTGCAGCCAAAACAAGGAAGGCCAGCTTTGGTCATTGAGACTGGCACTGGCCAGAATGTTAATACTATTCCCAGCTCCATGGTTCCTTTTGGATTTCAATATTTTTTTTTTTTTTTTTTTTTTACTTTTGGTGCTTTCAAAGTGTTTCTTATCAATTATTTAACTTTTATTGAAAGTCGATAGTAAGAAGTAGTTTTCATTGGGGAAAAGCAATGAGCTAAGTGGAATTTTTTTTTTTTTTAAAGGATAATAGCTTTATTACTGATATGGTGCCAGGCAAAGGGGGACACATCGGGCTCCTGCCTCAAAAAACTATGTGTCCCTGATAAAGCGGAATTGGAATAGACTGTCATATATCAGCTGCATAATCTTACTTAAGTTGTTTAATCATTTTTAAACGGGTTTCCATATCTGAAAAATATTGTGCCAGTAGCACCTAGTTTACAGATTCTTCTGTGCTCACAGAACAGCATGACGTATTTAAAGTGCCAATTGTGTATGCTTCTTAGTGCATAGTTGGTGCACATTAAACGGTTTCCTTTCCAATCTCCTTAATAGTCTGTAAATGCCAAAAACCACCCTGGTTCTTTTCTTTGTCAGACCATTATCTCGAAGTCCGCACTTTGCACTGTCTCCTCGGCTTGGGCCAGACCTGCAGCATTTGCATATGTCACCCCGGATTTCATCTTTTCCTGAATAACTAAAAGCCTTAACATTTATAATTTTGCTCAATGGCTCCCAAGACGTAAATACAGACATCAAAATATGCTCATGTTTTCTGGTCTTTGGAAATATAGTCGTTTTGGGAACAACTATGTGTACACTGTGTTTCATGAGGAAGGTCTATTAAGAAGTCATTGTTGGTTTTCATGACAAGATTGTTCAGTCCAGAGGATGAGCTCCACTCAGCTACCATCAGCCACCTCTTCCTTTGTAAATGGAAGCTTCTCTGGGACCTGCCCAGGGCTGACCCTCTCCCGATCCTCTTTGGACTCCTTTAGGATGACATCACTTCCCCCTGCTTCAGTGGTGACTGGCTTGAGTTATATCAGTTATTAAAAATGATCTAATATTTTCCTCTTAAATCTAGGGCCCTGGTTTGTTCTATGATTAAGCTGGTGATTTATTTATAATATGGTACGAGAGACGGCTACAGCCACTCTATGATGTAATCTAAGAATGACATGAAAACAAAATAGGCTTTTACATAATGAAAGTGTTCCTGTAATACAGTTTAGGGCAAGGCTTTTTTTTCCGTTGAGAATAGAGATGGATTCTTTACTTTCCCTCCAGTCCTTTCTTATCTCTGTTTCCCATTTGTAAGTCTTAAGGACTTTAAGTCAATTAAAAAAAAATCAGCATTTAAAACCCCACAAAGACTCTGGTTGGCTCTTCTAATCTCTTCTTGTCATCATCTTTGTTCCCCTCCCCCAATGCTCTCCTTGGCCTCTGTTTTGGCTACAGCTCTCTCAGCAGCCCTTAGCCTCCTCTCATCACACCATGGTCTTCACCATTCCTTTGCTTACGCTGTTCTTGCTACAGGAAATGCTTCCCGCATCCTGAATCTTCTTCGGCAAAAGGCAGATATAGCTCACTGGTTCCTACAGATAGCAAACATCTTCAGGCCAGCTCAAGTGCACCTCTTCCTCCAAGCCTTCTCTGAAGCTTCTGCCTCCTATTTAGAAACCCTTTCTCTGTATTTAATTCCACAGCACTTAATACAACAGCAAGTTCCCCGTCCCCACTGCAAGGAACACTGATAGAATATCAGAGTTAGAAGAGGAGAAAGGACTCAGGAAAACAGGGAGGGGGCCTTTGTAGTTCTGGTTCTGCTCCTAACACTGAGACACAGGGAGGTCACGGCCCATCTTTGAGTTTCAGTTTTCCTCATCTGAAGAATGAGTAGTTCGGGTTTCATTTCATGTGGCCGCATGGTGGATTGGTAGTGGCTCTTTGAGATGCTGTGTTGAGAAGGATTCTGAAGCGGTATCCTGACCGAGAAGGAAAAGAGTCCGTGATCATTTAGCAGTGTCTGCCATGGCTGTGGGTGGGGAAGGGAGGGTGGAGGCGCACAGGAGGTCTCTGGGCAATTTTTGGACTGGATGATTTAGAGCTCTCTTTTTGTTTTACCTTCTGGGATGCTTTGATTTGCTGACTTTAAGTGTCTTGCCCAAGGTCACACAGGCAAGTAGTGGTTAGAATCCAATGCTCAGACGTAGAGATGGTTAAAAACTACATATTCTAATGCAGCCTGGCCGTGGGAGTTGAGAAGCTGGGATCAACAAGACTAGAGGGACCATGGTTTACCGGAGGCACAAGACTCCCCAAATTCTTCGTGTCCTTGGGGTGGAGTGGGCTCAGGAGATGCTCTCTACCTCTTTGCCTTCTTTGCTTCCAAAGAGTTATAATGCCTACAATATTCTAATTTATGTCAAAGGTGGCATTTCAAGGTCAAGGTCAGAAAGTTAGGTTACTCTGCCAGGGTCTTCTTCCTGGGTCAAGGCTCACAGAGTTAACCCATGTTCCTTTGGATCCTCTGTGCCTCTCTCCCAGACCCCAGACAAAATGCTCAGCTCTCCAAAGAATGCTAAATTGCTTGAGCACTAGGTCAGCTCCAAAAAAAAAAAGTCCTGGAACAGTGAGAGACAGAGAGAGTTAGACGAGGGAAAGGAAGGGGGCAGTTTAGGATGGATGAAAGAAGGAACCAGAAGTGGTTAGTGTGGAGAAGAGAGAAAGGGGATGCATGAGGAGGGAGCAGAGTGGGACTCTGCCATGGAAGGGGCCATGAACTTGCTCTTTGTGACCCCAGAAGGAGTTCTAGGAGCAGTGGGTGGAAGCAACAGAAAGACAGTGTGAGGGAGAATGTTTTAGTATTAAGAGCAGACCACAGTGGCATGGGCCATTTCGGGCGTTAGGGTTATTTAGGTAGAGGCTGATACTGATGGGTCCTCGCAGAGGAAATAAGACGTTGGACTAGATGCCCTTTAAGGTCGTTCCTGTCCGGAGAGCATGGACTTTTCTATAGACATGTTTTGTGTGCATTTTGTGTGCAAATTAAATAATTTCCATTGTAAAGCGAAGGCTTTATGGAGGGAAGTGATTCTTCTTTTCTCCATGGTCTTGGCACACAGAAATGCTGACTTATCTTGGGCAATCTTGTTTCACTTAGCATTATTGATGAAGGAAAGGAGGCTAACTAAGGATGTCTTAGTACTTGTTTGTGCTGAATGCAGTTTTGAGGATGATTTCTGAGCTTCTTTTCAAGACAGTTCCAAAGAATTCTGTTCTCTTGGTGTCCTTCAACCCGCTCCCCACCCACTGCCCCCTCCAATGTCAACAACTTGCTTTTTCTGTACTATCAGAGTGCTTTGTTTATACCTCCAGTGGAGCATTCACGTTGCTTTGCTCTGCTATGTAAGCAGATTTCCAGTCTTCCTTCTCCATGAGGTTGTAGAAGCTTCCTAAGAGCATAAATCCTGTCTTATTCCATAAGAGGACCCATGGTGCCCAGTGTAGTGGTTTGCAAATAATCATGATGACTCATTAACCTAACAACCGTGTATTTATCACCTACTATGTGCTAGACTATTCCAGGTGTAGGGAATAGAACCGTGAACAAAATCAGACAAACTTTCTCTTTGATGGGAACAGGCAACACGTAAATCAATGAGTAAATAGATAATATTTAGGTTGTGATCTATTTTCAGAAGAAAGATAAAGCAGGTTAAGGGCACAGAGTGTGGGGATGACACAGATTTAAAATTCATTGGTCCGAGAAGGTCTTACTTGGGTACGCAGGCACACGGGCCTGCAGGCGGTGAGGCAGTCAGCTGAAGAGAGGGGAAAGAATGTTTCAGGCTGAAAGAAAGCAATTGCCAAGGCCCCGAGGCCGAAGCATGCCTGACGCATTCCAGAAAAGTGAGGAGGCCAGCGTGGCTGGAGTGGAGTGACCGAGGTGAAGAGTGCAGGAGAGGAGGCCGCCCATTCTCATAAAGACAGATGCAACAACAAATATTTGTTAAGCACGTACTGAAGATGCTCAGAAAAAAATATTGCCTTGGTGATTTAAAGAATTCACAGCAATCTAAGAAAAGGATGACGAAAGCTTTTTCTGGCTTTCAGCTTTGATACAGGGACAGTGGATGGAGAGCTGGGACAGTACCGGGGGGGGGGGGGCAGCTCAGAACAAGTCCAGTTGCGGAGGGTATGGTTTCCCTTCTGTCGCTCTCTGTGGTGGAGGACCCTCCTTTCTGAGTCTCTGCTCCTGCGTCAGGCGCACCTGCAGGGAGGCTGGGGCCCCCGGTGCAGATGGGCAATTGCACGCCTAATCACCCATTCAGACACCCACTTATTTGTTTTCCACATGCAAATATGGGTTTTTTGCAGATGGATTTAATATATTTGTTGCTTCCCCATTTTATTTAAAACAAAACAAACGACCAACCATGTCAGTTGAGGGCAACAAATAGAAACATGAGTATTATACGGTCTTCGCTATGCGCGCTGATTACATGGCTGAGAGGAATCCTAGGCAAATCAGTCTTTTCTCTGCTCAATTTTAGTTTTACTTTATAGTAGTCCTCTTACTCTCATTATTGTTTTAAAAAAATGTTTTAAGAGGGATGTGGTATTATTTACCCTAAATCATTTTCTCAATTTTTCTGGCTCCATGTTTTTACTGTGTGGTTTCCACGTTTACCTTTTGAGTTTCTGCACTTCTGGTCCATTGTAAAAAAAAAAAAAAAAAAAGGCATCATGGGATCTCCCAAGGCCGATAGCAGGTGGTTCCTACAACTTCTTTAGCCTGGAAATAAACAAATAAACAAACACAAATTAGAAGTACTTGCCCCTATTGATGCGCTATTATTACTTATTGTGCGAGATCATGCAAAAAGTCACTTGCATTTACCTGGGAGCCTGTAGGTCAGCACCAACATCAGAGAGAGGGCTTTGGAGGGTGTCTGTTTTGATGTCTGATGACATTTCAGAGCTCTAGAGAAGAACGTCAGAATTGGTAGTTAACATCGGCATTTATTTTATCCCGAATGCCTCACTTTACAGTTAGGGGAACTGAGGCCCAGAGAGGTAAAATGACTTGTTCAAGGTGTCAGAGAGTAAGGGGTAGAGATCATACTTGAGCAGCTGGAGCCCTGGCAGGTGGCAGCCTCTGTGGCCGGGGGATGAAGAGACTGCTGGAGCCCCCAGAGGATCTCATCTCAAGGTGAGGTCTGTGTGTAAAGGGGGGGGACATGTGTCCCATCTTTTTCTCTCATAAACTAATTAAAAAATCCTTTGGGTATCAGATCTTAAGCAGAGAAGCAGTGATTGGGATTGTGGATAGGAATTGCTTGCAGTTTGCCTAAATAACAAGTTTGTGGACTGGATAAGAGGGATGTTGGGGTGGATTGTGTGTGTGTGTGTGTGTGTGTGTGTGTGTGGCGGGGGGAGAGAAAGAGAGAGAAAGAGGAGTGGGGGTGGGGAAGGAGAGAGAGGATGGAGATGAACAAACTAGGAGGGAGAGGGCAGACCACTTGGCAGCAGGAACTAAATAATTAGGCACAAGATTTCTGAGCCAGAAGGAAGTCTAAAGCTTATTGAACTGGACTGCTTTATTTTGTAGAAAAAGAAACTGATGTCCAGAGTGGTTGAGAGCCTTGCCCCCCAATCATCCAACTTGAACTGAGTAGTTAGAATATCACACCGGCAACATCCTTTGATAGAAACTTTTATTTGAAAAAGTACCGATCATCACTATCAAGTCGTATTTACTGGTTAGCCAGTAGGGCCACTCATGTGAGAGGAAGCATCTGCCTTCTTAGGGGTTCTTTTCTCAGAGGTGGCTTTGCCAGGAGGAGATTGTCAAGGCCTGTGACAGCTCCAAGCACAGGTCTTCTCTGTTCTTGCAGCCGTGACAGACACCTAATCAGACGTCAGATGAACGCTTGACCGACCACCCCAGTGGCCATCTTCCAAATGATTTTCTGAAAAAGTAAGGTTTGGAGATGAAGGCCAGTTAAGTAACATTTTCTGGATCTCTTACATGTCCTTTAACGTAGGACCCTTTCATTTTTAAATGTTAAACGTTAGGTTGCTGGATTACCGGAGATGTATGCGAAGTCCAAGGTGATATTTTCGGAGGTAGCCTGAGAGCAGGAAGGTCCGTATGTGTGAAAAGGGCAAACTTGTCAGGAACATATTGAGAGCGGGTCAACGGGTAGTGGTGGCAGGAATGATGAATGGTTCTGGGGACAGCCTTGACCCTGAAGGCCTCCAGGAGTCGAGTGTGGTGAGCGAGGGAAGGACTATTGATGTAAGACGGATTCAGCTTGCCGTGTCGGCTCTGTGCAGGGGCCCTCTCTGCAGCTGTCTGCCCTGAAGTACTCGCTGTCTTTTTCTCCTGCTGATACTTTGTGGCTTGATATAAATGCTTCCCACCGTGGGCTGGACAATGCCAGACACCGCCCGCAGCCTCTGTGTCCGTGTCAGACACAGCGTGTTGGGCGTTCAAGTGACTCCATCCTTATTCCCATGTCTTTCTCTTCCCTCCGCCCCACCATGCCCACCCACCTCCCCGCTTTGAGAAAAAAATCACCCGAATTGTTTGAAGGTTCCTTTATGTGGATTTGTTTGTATTTTTATTTTATTTTATTTATTTGTTTGTTTTTGGCTGCGTTGGGTCTTCGTTGCTGCACGCAGGCTTTCTCTAGTTGCAGTGAGTGGGGACCACTCTTTGTTGCGGGCTTCTCATTGCGGTGGCTTCCCTTGCCGCGGAGCACAGACTCTAGGCGCGCAGGCTTCAGCAGCTGTGGCTCGCGAGCTCTAGAGCACATGCTCAGCAGTTGTGGCGCACAGGCTCAGCTGCTCCGCGGCATGTGGAATCTTCCCAGACCAGAGCTCGAACCTGTGTCCCATGCATTGGCAGGCCGATTCTTAACCACTGCGCCACCCGGGAAGTCCTGTTTTTATTTTGTTACTAATTTGTTTCCCGTTCGTATCTGAAACAAATTCACCTTATGTGAGACCACATTATAATATACTTGAATTCTCTTTGGCTCTATGATTTCTTTTGTTTTTTCTTTTACTTAAAAAAGGGATATTTCCTTCTCTCCTCAGACCTCTAGCTTTCTCATCTACACAGACAATCTATTTTTGCAGACTCTTTAGGGAGTTGCCAACTTTGTTGGAACTATTAGTGTAGAAGCAATTCGGATGACAGAATCCCACAGTTAACTTGCTTTTCTAGAAACAATTTATTTTCCCTTTAGCTTCAAGGAGTAGCAGTGGGGAATAGGGCATTCTGAAAATAAGAAAAATGTGCCAAATGAGTTGCTGATTTCCAGCGAGGCACATGGAAAAAAGGTTTTGATTTCAGTGACCTCTCTGCTTGTTGGAAAACTCTAGGCTGGTAGATTTCATGATCCCGAGACTGAGTGCTCTCAGGTTACAGAGAGTGATGAGGGGAAATCTCAGGGTGGAGGGTGCTCTCTTATTGGGCTCAGGGCTGTTACAGAGACATAGTGTCCTTTGGCATTAAGACACATCATTTCTTCCAGTTGGGTCATGTTTAAGGACTAGTTCCACCAAATCCCCAAGTACTCGGAGCCCAGAGGGAACGCAGAGCGTTTGAAGAGTCAGCCTTAGCATGGATTGTGTTTCAGCGTGGCCAGTGGCCAAACTTGGTGATGCCTACTGGCTTTGTTCAACAAATTTCTTACGTCTAGACACAGGCCCGCATCTTATGTGCCCCCCCCCCTTTTTGGTGGTGTCCCTATTTGATTCGTCTTTCATTTAGGTCTATTTGGTCTTAAAAATAACACAATAAATAAGAGGGCGGGTGAGCTGAGCTCCGACCCCAGCTCTGCTACAACCATCTGTGGAACTACCCTCAAAATTTTCATTTATTCAAGAAATATTTAAATGAGTACTTTTTACACATCAGTTACCTGAGACACAAAAAATGTGTAAGACACGGTTCTCACCTTGACTGCTTACAGTCGGGGATAGAGGACCAAGTACAAAAATAGATCACGAAGTGACTTCTCCTTTCTGGTCTCCCTTTTACATTTGGAAGAGTCAGAGCTGGGCCAGGTTATGGCCACGTCCTTTCGGAGGCTCACATGCGGTCATCTGTACAAAACTCATCAAACATCTGATAGTCACGTATCTAATTAAAAATTGACAAACATTTCCCTTTTCTCCCCAGTTTATCAGGGGTGATGTTGCAGATGAATGAGGAAGTATCTATAGAATGCTTTAATAAGCAAGTTGGAAAAAGACGTGCTATAACTTTGAGGCGTTATTATTAACGGAGAAATGAAAACAAGGGCTGATGTTTTTAGAGAGAGAACAGATGGTTCCTTTGTTTAGAATTTGAGTATAAATGAGAGAGGAAAAGAGATACTTGCCATATTGTTTAGGCCCTGAATGTGAGTGACTTTAAAATGCCAAAACAATCTGGTGAGGAAAGTCCCATGGATTCAAAATAGCTCCTACACTGATCAAACTATAATTAATTTAACAAAAAAATGACAGTAAGAAAAATCCTAATAAGAATTGCCACGGTGACAATTGACAGAACCTAACAAAAACTCCCATTTTTGTGTCAACTCTAGAAACTTAATTTTTCCTGTGTTCAGGACTTATACCACACAGCAGAACAAATTAGTGGGAACTGATTTAAAACTGTGTTTCTTTCTAAAGTCATCCCCGCCCCCCGAGTTATTTCAGTTTCCCATGACTCAGAAAGGAAATCTTCAGGATTCACGAGAAATTGGCAATCCTCTCCCACCTTTGCTGTTGGAGACTGCTGGAAGAACTGAGAGTTGGGGCAGATTAACATGGGAGAGCAAACCTCAAAGGACATGGGTTGGGATGGCAGAAGGCAGGGTCTGGGAAGGCTCTTCGAGAAACAAAATGTTGTCAAATGGTTTCTTTCTCTCTTCTTTCATTTCTTCATTTCTTATATCTGCCTTTGCAGTCCACAGTCAATTAATGTATCCTTTTGGTGTGGTCCTTGCCCTCTTGAGCTGACAGAAAACGTGGGCTGTGAGAATGAGGTCTTAGGCCACCAGGCCTTTCACCTTGTCTTAGGAGGCAGCTTGTGTGCTAATGCCTCCTGTACAATGAAGACGGCAAAGTAAACTTAATAATCAAACAATAAAGCATGTTTTCTTCTCCAACCCCCACATTTTTTGTAGGTCAAAAAACTCTGCTTTTGGGTGTGCTCTGCTAAAAAAAAAAAAAAAGTCTAATAATGGTAAATATCTCGTGCTGCTCTTACCTTTCTCCTTTGCCCGTGAAATCGTAATATGTTGGGGAAACAAAGATTTCCGTTTCTTGACTGTAATTGTTGAAATATATATTCAGAGTTTTCCATTTTATGTATTGGCTGATAGCATAAAATAGTGGGACATGGTATAAGGATTTTTTAATGGAGAAATGTCTGAGAGTATCCCTTGGGTGTTGTATATGCTTCTTCATTGTTCTGTCATCTTGACAAAGTTTCTTTATCCCTTGTCATTTCTTGATCTCTCAAGTGAGATTATCAAGATGATCTCCACAACTTTTTTTTTTTTCCCTCATTAACATGAAATCCATGGTATCTGAGAGTTTGGGGAACGGACAGATATTTCTAGGCAGCTTCATTTTTCTGACCTTTAAGTGGAATGATGACCCCGTAACGCATGTAATCATCAACCTCAGTAATTTCAGGCGCCTCTAGCAAGCAGACACCCCGCACTTCATTGCACTCATTTGTTTGTGATTAACATTCTCTGCTCTTTCTCATATCCCAAGCTCATGTTTTGAAATGTAACTATAGGGTATTCTTTCCCTCTTGCACTAAATACCTTGCTCAAAGTTATTGATCTATTAAGCGACAACAACATATTGACATCTAAGGCTTTTCTTTCATTTTACGGCCTTAGATGAGAAGTTTTGGGGTCTCAGCCTCCTTCGCTAGAGGTTAGTGAACCAAGGCCTGGTGAGGGGACTCTGGTTGTCTCGTCACCTGTATGAACTAGAACAGGAACTGTAGTCATCTTATACTGTAAAGGCCCGACAGGAAAGCCTCTGACCTTCAGCAGTCCGAGAGGCGTGTTGGTGTGGAGTTGTGGGACGTCAGTGTGACTAAGCTCAGATCACCTGAGCTTTCTGAGCCTCACTTGACCCATGCGTGAAATGGGGTAATGACCTCTCTTCTACATGACAGCGGAGGGCTGTCCAGACAACTTGTGGGGAGCGCTTCCTACCCTGGGATCTATGGTTCTGTGAGCAACTACCACTCCCCAGGTACTAGTTGCCAGGTACTTGGGTGGGGAAAAGAAGGTTGAGGCTATTTTCAGAGGCTTAGATTGCTTATAGACTATTTGGTGGGAGAGAATACCTTTGAAAAGTTAAGTAGCGCTTTTATATATTATGTAAGGAAGTTGATAAAAACGGATACATTTCCAAAGTTCCTTAAAGTCTATCACCTGTTTTTCCTCTAGCCTGGTGAAATTGGTTTGTCATTTTTGCCATTTTATTTTTGTGGAAACTGAACCAGCGAGAGAAATAGTAGGATGCTGTCAGTGTCAGTCTAAGGATACTGTAAAGCAGCAGGTGGTTGAAGTTTTTCCTAGAGCTTAGGAGCTGCAGAGGAGTTTACAATCTTCCAGTCCCGTGGTTTGCAAGCCTGGCCACCTATTAAAATCTCTGGAGGAACTAAGAAAAAAAATGCCCTGTCCTTAAGGTGCTCACCTGAATTAGAGTGTCTGAGCTTCAGTCTTATTTTAGAGCTGCTTGGAGACCCATTGATCTCGTCTTGATCTTTAACCTGTGTCTTTGGTGGTATCTTGGTAAATCTCTCTCTCCATGGGCTGTCACACCCCTGACACACAAGTGAAACTTGTGTGGAGGACCAAGAATTTCACCCAAGAATTTCACCCAAACAACACGAACGCACTGGGAACTCTACTTGAGAAGGCTCATAAGTTCTGTGAGGCCTTAAAATAAATATGAAGGGAGAGAAGGGCTTAATATTTTTTACACTGGTACGTGCCTTCTTTTATGCTTCTAAGAACGTATAAAATGATAGCAAGGAATATATTTCATTGCTTTAATTGTTCAGGTCTTTTTAAAGTATGTGCAATAAAATACCATTTAAGCTAACTGAACTTTATATTTTAATGCTTTTTGGAAAGGAACAATACCTAGTATTCAGCTGCAGTATAATTTTTAATTTATATATATATTTTTTTCCCCCAGTCAGCAGGCCCTGGTTTGGAACCAGAGGGCTGAGAGTTCTGCTGCCTTCCCAGATATTTTACCTGTTTCTGTTTAAACATCAAGTTCTATTTGGTTGATGGTTCTTGACCTCATAATGTCTAACCTTCATATCTTTTTATTTCCGTCTCCAAACTTATCCAGGAAGAAAACTGCAAGGCCTGATTCACTGTTTCTTCCTCCTGCTGGGAAGTTTAGGTGTATAGCACATGTGACGTAATCTATATTTTAACAAAAAGAATGCTCCTTGCCCATCCCCCTCCCCAGCACTGTGCACTTGGTGATCCTTAACCTCAAAGGCCACTGCTGATAGATTTTAAAAAATTGATACTAGCTATTACCTTGTTAGATATAGCTCTTCTTCCAACTCTAAACTTGCCCTTTCTAGAAGGGAAATAGTACTCGGATTGCAAATGTGGTGAACTGGAATTTCAGAGGCTTGAATTGACCTACAAATCTTGTAATTGTAGCCCTGGTTACATATACACTGTGGCCTTGTACATGTTATGTATTATTTACCCCAGGAGTTTTAGAAGAAGAAATGATAGGATAATTTTCCATGTTAAGAAATTAAAATGTGCAAAATTCTTTGTGTTGCTATGAAACATATGGACATATATTAAATAGAATGAAGTAGTTTTGACTTAATTTATTAATTACTTTCAAATCCTGTTAGAAAATAGAGCTACTTCTTTTTTTTTTTTTTTTGCGTTATGCGGGCCTCTCACTGTTGTGGCCTCTCCCGTTGCGGAGCACAGGCTCCGGACGCGCAGGCTCAGCGGCCATGGCTCACGGGCCCAGCCGCTCCGCGGCATGTGGGATCTTCCCGGACCGGGGCACGAACCTGCGTCCCCTGCATCGGCAGGCGGACTCTCAACCACTGCGCCACCAGGGAAGCCCAGAGCTACTTCTTAATTGCTACATTTTTTTCCCTTCTCTTTCTCAGTGGTTATTACTTTAATTTTTTACTGTAAGTGATTTCCAACATAAAAAGTATAGTCCAAACAATACCCATAAGCTTTTAAAATTTTTTAAATTATTTTTTTATTGAGATATAGTGGATGTACAATATTATTTAAATTACAGTTGTACAACATAGTGACCCACAAGTTTTAAAGGGTATACTCCATTTATAGTTATTTAAAAATATTGGCTATATTCCCTGTACTGTACCATATATTCATGTAGATTATTTATTTTATACATAGTAGTTTCTGCCTCTTAATCCCCTACCTGTATTTCACCCCTACCCACTTCCCTCTCTCCAGTGGTAACCACTGGTTTGTTCTTTATAGCTGTGAGTCTGTTTCTGTTTTGTACTAGTTTGTTTTATTTTTTAGATTCCACATGTAAGTGATATCATACAGTATTTCTTTCTGTCTGATTCATTTCACTAAGCATAATACCCTCCTGGTTCATCCATGTTGTTGCAAATGGCAAAACTATTCTTTTTTATGGCTGAACAATATTCCATTATATATCACATCTTCTTTGTCCATTCTTCTGTTGATGGACACTTAGGTTGCTTCCATATCTTGGCAGTTGTAAATGATACTGCTATGAACATTGGGGTGCGTGTGTCTTTTCAATTTAGTGTTTTTGTTTTCTTCACGTATAAATCCAGAAGTGGAATTGCTGGGTCATATGATAGAATACCCATATGCTTTCATCAGATTCATCGATTGTTAGCATTTTATCCCGTTTGCAGTCTCCTCTCTCTTTCTATTTTCTTCTGTATGTGTATACACACACACACACACACACACACACACACACACACACACACACAAACACATATACATATTTTTCTGCAGTATTTTTTCTACAGTGATGGAGAGGAAGTTGCATATGTCATGATACATCATGGCCCCCTATGCCTAAGTGCAGTGTGTAATAATAATAAAGATCATCTCTTAATATTCACATTATAGTTATCAAATTCAGTACCCATAACACTGATTTAATACATTTTTGAATTTTATTTATATAATTTTTATACAGCAGGTTCTTATTAATTATCCATTTTGTACATATTAGTGTTTACATGTCAATCCCAATCTCCCAATTCATCACAGAACCACCCCTACTGCCCCCGGCTGCTTTCCCCACTTGGTGTCCATATGTTTGTTCTCTACATCTGTATCTCAATTTCTGCCCTGCAAAGTGGTTCATCTGTACCATTTTTCTAGGTTCCACATATATGCATTAATATATGATGTTTGTTTTTCTCTTTCTGACTTACTTTACTCTCTATGACAGTCTCTGGATTCATCCATGTCTCTACAAATGACCCAATTTCGTTCCTTTTTATGGCTGAGTAATATTCCATTGTATATATGTACCACATCTTCATTATCCATTCGTCTGTTGATGGGCATTTAGGTTGCTTCCATGACATGGCTATTGTAAATAGTGCTGCAGTGAACATTGTGGTACATGACTCTTTTTGAATTATGGTTTTCTCTGGCTATATGCCCAGTAGTGGGATTGCTGGGTCATAGGGTAATTCTATTTTTAGTTTTTTAAGGAACCTCCATACTGTTCTCCATACTGGCTGTATCAATCTACATTCCCACCAACAGTGCAAAAGGGTTCCCTTTTCTGCACACCCTCTCCAGCATTTGTTGTGTGTAGATTTTCTGATGATGCCCATTCTAACTGGTGTGAGGTGATACCTCATTGTAGTTTTGATTTGCATTTCTCTAATAATTAGTGATGTTGAGCAGCATTTCATGTGCTTCTTGGCCATCTGTAAGTCTTCTTTGGAGAAATGTCTATTTAGGTCTTCTGCTCATTTTTGGATTGGGTTGTTTGGTATTTTAATATTGAGCTGAATGAGCTGTTTATATATTTTGGAGATTAATCCTTTGTCTGTTGATTCATTTGCAAATATTTGCAAAAGCGTTGTCTTTTCGTCTTGTTTGTAGTTTCCTTTGCTTTGCAAAATTTAAGTTTCATTAGGTCCCATTTGTTTATTTTTGTTTTTATTTCCATTACTCTAGGAGGTGGATCAAAAAAGATCTTGCTGTGATTTATGTCAAAGTGTGTTCTTCCTATGTTTTCCTCTAAGAGTTTTATAGTGTCCGGTCTTACCTTTAGGTCTCAAATCCCTTTTGAGTTTATTTTTGTGTATGGTGTTGGGGAGTGTTCTAATTTCATTCTTTCCATGTAGCTGTCCAGTTTTCCCAGCATCACTTATTGAAGAGACTGTCTTTTCTCCATTGTATATCCTTGCCTCCTCTGTCATACATTAGTTGACCATAGATGCGTGGGTTTATCTCTGGGCTTTGTATCCTATTCCATTGATCTCTATCTCTGTTTTTGTGCCAGTACCATATTGTCTTGATTACTGTAGCTTTGTAGTATAGTCTGAAGTCAGGGAGACTGATTCCTCCAGCTCCGTTTTTTTCTCTCAAGACTGCTTTGGCTCTTTGGGGTCTTTTGTGTCTCCATACAAATTTTAAGGTGTTTTGTTCTAGTCCTGTAAAAAATGCCGTTGGTAATTTGATAGGGATTGCGTTGAATCTGTAGATTGCTTTGGGTAGTATAGTCATTTTCACAATATTGAGTCTTTCAATCCAGGAACATGGTATATCTCTCCATCTGTTGGTATCATCTTTAGTTTCTTTCATCAGTGTCTTATAGTTTTCTGCATACAAGTCTTTTGTCTCCCTAGGTAGGTTTATTCCTAGGTATTTTATTCTTTTTGTTGCAGTGGTAAATGGGAGTGTTTCCTTAATTTCTCTTTCAGATTTTTCATCATTAGTGTATAGGAGTGCAAGAGATTTTTGTGCATTAATTTTGTATCCTGCAGCTTTACCAAATTCATTGATTAGCTCTAGTAGTTTTTTGGTGGCATCTTTAGGATTCTCTACATATAGTATCATGTCATCTGCAGGCAGTGACAGTTTTACTTCTTCTTTTCCAATTTGTATTCCTTTTATTTTTCTTCTCTGATTGCCATGGCTAGGACTTCCAAAACTATGTTGAATAATAGTGATGAGAGTGGACAACCTTGTCTTGTTCCTGGTCTTAGAGGAATTTGCTTTCAGTTTTTCACCACTGAGAATGATGTTTGCTGTGGCTTTGTCGTATATGGTGTTTATTATGTTGAGGTAGGTTCCCTCTATGCCCACTTTGTAGAGAGTTTTTATCATAAATGGGTGTTGAATTTTGTCAAAAGCTTTTTCTGCATCGATTGGGTTGATCATATGGTTTTTATTCTTGAATTTGTTAATATGGTGTATCACACTGATTGAGTTGCATACATTGAAGAATCCTTGCATCCCTGGGATAAATCCCACTTGATCATGGTGTATGATCCTTTGAATGTGTTGTTGGATTCTGATGGCTAGTATTTTGTTGAGGATTTTTGCATCTATGTTCATCAGTGATATTGGTCTGTAATTTTCTTTTTTTGTAGTCTGATTTAATACTTTATTGTTTTGTACTCCTGTTTTGTCAACTTGCCCAGTTATATAATATACTTGACAGCGTTTTTCCCCTCTAGTAGAGAATCCAGCCTAAAATCAGGCAGTGCATTTAGTTGTCATGTTTCTTTAGTCTCTTTTAATCTGGAACATTTTCACAGCCTTTCTTCTTTTTTTATGACGTAGACATTTTTGAAGAATACAGTGCCCCCCTTTTGAGAAGTATAATAGTCCTCATGTTGGGTTTGTCCACTGTTTCTTTGTGTCCTCCTCAGGAATTCTGTCTAGAGGTTTACGATGGTGAGTCAAGGTATTGTTCAGTTTCTCCACTATATAGTTACCATTTTCCCCTTGCAGTTATTAAGCAGTCCACGAGGAGATACTTTATTCTTGCTCCTCATCAAAAATTTCCTTGAAATTCTCGTAAAACAAGTCTTTACTATGATGTCTGCAAAATGATGTTTTTCTATATTTAGTGCTTTCTTAATGTTTATTATGCAACATTCTGCAGTCTAGTCTAAGCAAGACTGCTTCCCTTCTCTTTCTCTCTGTTTCAAATATAGGTATGGACTCCAGATTTCTCTTTTAATCTTGTATAATTCATTAGTGCTGTTTAATTATTGTGATGCTTACATTGTCCCAGACTATTGCAGTGGAGCCCCTTTAAGCTGGCTCCTGTGTCCTTGTGATATGTCCCCATCTTTGTTGTTGCTAGCACTTATTTACCTGCTCAGATAAAAAGGTATTTTAGTTTAATCTTGTATCTTCTCTGCTTGAGCTCTGAAATCAACCATTTCTTCAGTGTGTGTCCTGGTTGTTTTCAGTGGAGAATGGTGTTAGAGACCAATATTTGAGTGCTACGTATGCTCATGGGTACTGTGGTGCCTTTGGTCCTACGCCCTTCCAATGGCCAGAGCTGGGAAATTTTACACATAAAAGTATATAGGCAAATACGTGTATGTATAAAGCACCCACATATATACATACCTGTGCTATATGGATGTGTATCCATATATGTGTATACAAATAATAATAATAATAATGATTTTATTTTTATTATTGTACATGACACAAAAGAAACCTGCTAGAAAGAGTTCAGGGTTTGCTTGTGATCTTCTCCCCCAACTTTAACCCTTCCCAGGATTGAGGGTATATTATCAAATACTGTGTTTCGGAATTACCTGGATTGGTCCTTTTTTCTTTACGATCCTTCCCCCCAACCCCTCAGTGTCATTATGCTGTTCATTTGAAATTTGAGTTCAGTTGTTTCATTTGGCTTTGGATTTTAGTTTCTCTCCTTCCCACCCTTGTCTTGTTGATTTAATTTTAATTTTTGAATATGTAAAATGTTAACAAGCTTCAAATGTTAAAACTAAGCAAAAAAGTATACTCAGAGAAGTGCTACTCCCTCCAATATTTCTTCTACCCTGTTACTCCCTTCACCTCTTGTAGGTAATCACCCTCATTGTTTTCCTGGTTATCCTTCTTGTGTCTCTCATATTTCCTTTTCTTTCTTACATACAAGGTAACATATATGCTCTTTTGTACTTTGCTTTTTAAAAATTCTTTTCTTCTTTCTTTCTCTCTTCCTCCCTTCTTTCTTTCTCTCTTCCTTCTGTCTGTCCTTCTGTCTTTCTCTTTGTCTCTCTCTTCCCTCCTCTCTCTTTTCTTCCTTCTTTTTTTCCATCTTTTTGCCTTATTTTCTGCCTCTCCTTCCGTCTCTTTGTTTTATATGACTGATCTCCTATGCTTGGACAGTTGAGTAGTTTCCTGCCATGAATAATATTATGCATATTTATTTTTATAATGTTGGAGGTGTATCTTCAGGTTGTATTCTTAGAAATGGGAATGCCGGGTCAAGGGAGAATGTTTTGTTAGGTAGGTAGTGACATATTCATCTCCATGGGGGTGTCCCACCAGCATCCTCAACCACAGAGTGTATCGTCAAGGTTTTGAATTGCTGCCAATGTGATGGGTGAGAAATGATATCTCACTGTAGTTTAAATTTGCATATATCCTATTATGAATGAAGTAGAACATCTTTTCCTGTGTTTAAAGACTATATTAGTTAATTTTATAAATTCCATTTTTCTGAATTGTCTGTTCATATCTTTTGCCCATTTTTTAAATTTGGATTTTGGTCTTTTTTTCCCTCAAAAATATCTCTGTAAATTAACCCTTAATTTATGAAATATATTATGAATATTTTATCCCAGTTTGTTTTTT
Organism: Leucopleurus acutus; assembly: GCF_964270905.1. Taxonomy (NCBI): domain Eukaryota; kingdom Metazoa; phylum Chordata; class Mammalia; order Artiodactyla; family Delphinidae; genus Leucopleurus; species Leucopleurus acutus. Next base: position 79,659,523 of record NC_139147.1, on the reverse strand, counting down.
GACTTTGTTTATAGTGCTTTTCTCTTTTTGTCATGAAAAAAGGCAACATTTATATTTATATAGACAAGTTTAACAATCTTTTTTTATTGCTTCTGTTCTTTGATCATAGTTTGAAAGCATTTCCTGACACGATGTTTGCTCACGTTATGTTCTAGTACCTGCATAGTTTGACTTAAAAAAAAAAAGTAATTAATTAATTAATTAGGCTGCTTTGGGTCTTCGTTGCTATGCGCAGGCTTTCTCTAGTTGTGGCGAGCAGGAGCTACTCTTCCTTGTAGTGCATGGGCTTCTCATTGCGGTGGCTTTCCTTGTTGTGGAGCATGGGCTCTAGGTGCGCAGGCTCAGTAGTTGTGGTGCACGGGGCCCAGCTGCTCCGTGGCATGTGGGATCTTCCCAGACCAGGGCTCGAACCCGTGTTCCCTACACTAGCAGGGGCACCACCAGGGAAGCCCATAGTTTCACTTTTCACATTTAGATCTCTGATTCATTTGCAGTTTATTCTTTTTTTTTTTTTTTTTTTTTCCCCGCTACGCTGGCCTCTCGCTGCTGTGGCCTCTCCCATTGCGGAGCACAGGCTCCGGACGCACAGGCTCAGCGGCCATGGCTTACGGGCCCAGCCGCTCCGCGGCATGTGGGATCTTCCTGGACCGGGGCACGAACCCGTGTCCCCTGCATCGGCAGGCGGACTCTCAACCACTGCACCACCAGGGAAGCCCTGCAGTTTATTCTTATATGTAATGTGATGAATGGCTCTAATTTTATCTTTATCCAAATGACTGTCTAGGGCCCCAACACCATTTAGTTAAACAATTCTTTGTGATTTGAGATTGATGGTTACTTTTTAACCTATACCTTGACTAGATGTGAAGGAGAGTGAATGATGGTGAACAGTGGAATAGGGTGATTAGAGGAAAATTTAGAGGTTCTGGCTAAAGACTGAGACCAGAATCAAACCTGTATCTCCTCACTTTCAATCCAGAATACTTGACCTTTTATAAGTCAACCTCTCTTATCCATTTCCCCTAACATATTTAACAGGAAAGATGTTTAAAACAAAAGAGGGGCTTAGGCATTATCTGTCCTCTCCTTCTTTTCAGTGATCTGTAACCACTCCTCCTACCTGAAATAGATTATGAGAACTTGGCTGCATACTTTTTGGTGAGCACCTGTGACTCTGTCTGTTGTCTGTAGCACCTGGTCACATGCTGTTTGCTCACTTTGCCCACTTCTGCCAACTGCCTTTGTTTCAGTGACATCTCTGCTTGTAGCCCATAGCCATATGAGGTGAGAAGAGATCCCAGAGGTTTTAGGGTTTTGGGGGGCTGGCTTTACAGCTCCATAAATCTCCATCAAGTTGGGAAATATACCAAAATCTCTTTTTCCTAGATTTTGGGGAATGAAGAATTCCAAATAAATAAGTTTCATACCTTAAGGTGTCAAAATTTAAAAGTTTGTTAATTTTTATAGAACGCAGAATAAATGTCTCCTGTCTTCTTTAAAAGAACTCACCTGATGATTTAATATTGATGGCACAGGCATTTTTGTGCATTTTGCAAACTGAGTTCTGCTAAACGTTGGCCTTCTTTGATCTGTGGATAGCTATTCCATGAAAAGGGAAATTTTTGTGGTCAAACATGTTTGAGAAATGACAGCTTATGCAAATTTAGACACATTTCTTTGCTGTAGGACTTCTCATAGCTCTTAGTATGAATTTGTCAAATTTCTTTAATCAGGAACAAATAACTGCCCCCCTCCTCCCAACCCATTTACACCTGTTAATAGCTTTGATACTTCGATCTGTACCATCAAGTGTATTTGGGCTGCAATATTGTATCATATAGTAGCAGGATTCCATGTCCCCTTTTTGGTTTTATTGTTTCCTCCTAAACTCTTCTGAAGTTAAGCTCTCTGAAGGCGTTTATTCATTACTGTGCTACAAATACCTACTGTGCTACAAATACCTATGGTGCCTGGAGTGTAGTAGGTGCTCATTAAGTATTTCTGAGCTTGAAGTTGTCAGCTCTCATTGACCTTGCTACAGTGTTTCTGGTTTGGTTCCCCTTCCAAAGGTATATGTTTTAAACAGCAGTTTCTTTCTTTTTAGTCCTAACAATCGGATAACATATTTGCAAAGAATTCTGTGTATAACTTCCTGGCCTCTCTAGAGGTGTAAATCTTAATCGTGAATCATTACTACATAAATGATATAAACATTGCCGCCTGTCATCCCGAAATACACACATAGAAATGCCCCTGGGAGAAGCAGCTAGTTTACCAGTCAATGCCTGTGCTCGGGAGCTCTGCCCTTCTGCATTTTCCGTTTAGGACTTGGACTGGAAACCACGGTTGGTTTTCTCTGTCTCATGCATCTTACAGATTTGAATAGCTTTTCTGATCAGCGACTGCGCTGATGTATTCCAGTTTCAGCTGCTCTGAAAGATGACCACCTATCTCCTGGAGCTTGTCCAATCTTCCCTGCACCTTCCCATCCCAACCAGGATCTTACAGAGGATCCCATATTTTAGGTTAGTTGGTATCAGCCATAAATGTGTACTTAGGTGCGTGCATGCACATGCACACACACACATCTTCTGAGTGAGGGGCTGAGGTGTCAGATATCTAGGTTTAATACAGGAGCTCTTTGGGAACTCAGAATTCTGAGCTATTAGTGTGCTTTCTTTTCTTTCCTTTTTTTTTTTTTAAAGTTAAATGAACTGTTTTTTTTAAATTTATTTATTATTTAGATTTTTGGCTGCGTTGGGTCTTTGTTGCTGTGCACGGGCTTTCTCTGGTTGCTGTGAGCGGGGGCTACTCTTCGTTGTGGTGCGCGGGCTTCTCACTGCAGTGGCTTCTCTTGTTGCAGAGCATGGGCTCTAGGTGCGCGGGCTTCAGTAGCTGTGGCACGCAAGCTCAGTAGTTGTGGCCCGCGAGCTCTAGAGCGCAAGCTCAGGAGTTGTGGTGCACGGGCTTAGTTGCTCCGCGGCATGTGGGATCTTCCTGGGCCAGGGCTCGAATCCGTGTCCCCTGCATTGGCAGGCGGATTCTTAACCACGGTGCCACCAGGGAAGCCCTTTCATTATTTTCAACATTATATTTGTGTTCTTTTTGAATATACAAGTAATTAATTTTCATTATAGAAAACTTGGAAAACACAGGAAAGTATAAGGAACAAAATTTGGATTGCCTGTAATCCTATTACCTCAAAATACATTATAGTGAATAATGTTCTATCCTGTATATGTGTGTGTGTGTGTGTGTGTGTGCACACTGCAGACTGCTGTTTTGTGGCTTGCTTTTTAAACCAGTCCTCCATTGTTAAATAAGTCCTGTATTTTTAACATTACAATTAATATTTATAATATTTATGTATTGCAACACTCAACAGTTAACCTTTACTTAGTGCCTACAAGGCAAATCATTGTGCTGCATGAGTCAGTGGTTGTAACTTGGTTCGCCTTTGCACTTCTAGGGGCTAGCTCAGGACCGTCTGTGCACGTGGTTCTTGCCCAATAAATGCATGATGAATTTCAGTGACTAGACATTAAACCAGAATTGGATATGCCCACCTATTCTTAAGAAGGTGATATATTCTAAAACTACAGAAGAAGGTGAGAACCACTACAGATGAAGGTGCCCTTATAAGGGCAGGACAAGTTCAGTAAGATTGTACCAGTTCAGTAGGTGTTACCTCTGCTGATTTGAAAGTGTCTGCCAGTTATGAGACAGGGCCTCAATTTATTGTGTGGTCAGCACAGTTTGTATCTATCTGGTCCTCAACATTTTAGGCCTGGAACCTCCCACTCCCCTTTTTTAAAATAGCGAATCAGGGTTCCAGTAGTGGGATGGGGAGGAAATTGCATTAGTCAGATACAGGAGGCAGCCTGGGATCAACTCAGTGCCACTTTCATACATGCCTGGGAGCAAGAGCTTTGCATTAACTGGCTTGCCGGTGTCTGTGCTCTGCCTTGGATGCTGTTGGAATGGGATTGGTTGTTAGAGACACTGCATGGTGAAGGAAGAATCGGAGCAAAGCGTTTGGAGGATCTAAAGGAGAATATTCGCTGCTCCATGGGCATCTTCCTCTCAGGACCCCAACAAGCTTGTGCCCACCAGATGCAGTGGGTAGAATTCCTTCACTGCCTCTCCTTTGGTGGAAGATGTGGCATGTGTAGCTGAAGGATCAAAAATCACCCAGGGCAGGCTTCCCTGGTGGCGCAGTGGTTGGGAGTCCACCTGCCGATGCAGGGGACGCGGGTTCGTGCCCCGGTCCGGGAAGATCCCACATGCCGCGGAGCGGCTGGGCCCGTGGGCCATGGCCGCTGAGCCTGCGTGTCTGGAGCCTGTGCTCCGCAGTGAGAGGCCACAACAGTGAGAGGGCCTGCGTACCGCAAAAAAAAAAAAATCACCCAGGACAACTGTTATCGAAGAAGGATAGTCACCTTCTTGGAGTGTAACCTCTCAACAGGACTTCTAACAGGAATTGATGCCTAAATATTTAGATCCCTGAGGCTTTGTCTTTCTCAGCCATACTCACCAGTCACAGCATCTGTTTCCTCTGTGTAGTGCTGGACAAACAGATAAACTCTCACATCCCGACTCACTCCCACCCCATGCCAGGGAGGTTATAAAATGTTTGAGTGGCTTACTTAAGTGTTATTCCTATTATGGCTTCTTGGGAAAGTACCCTCTGCCTTGATGGAGTTGTGGAAACATCTTGGTTGTTTCAACCACAGGGTTAAGAACCATTTGGCTGCGGTCATGTACTAGGCATGTGCACTGATATTGGGAAAGGAGCAAAAAAGATACAGAATGCCGTATCCACAGCCGGGACTGTGCTAGATGCTTCCAATAAACACCTTGTACAATCTCTCCAACACCCACTCAAAATAGAGATGCTACCCCATTTTACAGATGAGGACACTGAGGCTCATATATTTTATGTTACTCTCCCAGGTCACAGAGGGTGGTAGTCGCAGAACTGAGACTCAAAGCCAGGTCTGGAAAGCCATGACATTTGTCACTCTTCCTGTCCACCCTGCCATTCTAGAGCACCACTGTTTCTCAGAGATTGTTCATAGATTCGGGTCACGCAGCCTCCATTTGGGGCTTGAAAGTCCTGTTCTGTGAAGGTTTTCCTGACACCCTCCTCCCCACCACACACACTCTGTGCCAGACCTCTGTGAACACAGTGATGGTTGTTGTGTACATATTTGTCTCCTGTGCTGAACTGTGAGTTCTAGGTATCTTAGTACAGTATCTGATTCATGTCAGGCCCTTGATATCTATGTATTGAAAATGCTAGTTTTTGCCCCATGTTGTGTTTCCACGCTAAGACACTAAAAATCTAGAACTGCCATTTTATTTTATTTTTTTATTTTTTATTTGTTTTTTTGCGGTACGCGGGCCTCTCACTGTTGTGGCCTCTCCCGTTGTGGGGCACAGGCTCTGGACGCGCAGGCTCAGCGGCCGTGGCTCACGGGCCCAGCCGCTGCGCGGCATGTGGGATCCTCCCGGACCGGGGCACGAACCCGCGTCCCCTGCATCAGCAGGCGGACTCTCAACCACTGCGCCACCAGGGAAGCCCTAGAAGTGCCATTTTAGAATTAGGCAACTCAGTTGCCTTTAAGGATGCACTGACTTGGGTTTTTGCTTTAATATTTTGTGTAAAGATGCTCTTTGGCTTAGATCTCTGCTTCAGCCCTTGGAAGGGTAAGATAGCCATATGCCTACTTCATTAATATTTTGGGCATCTCTGTGCAGGAAGCGATTGAGTGCTAACATCACATAAGTTCTGTCATATCAGCATAAAACCATTTGCAATATGAACAAACATGTATTTCAGATTTGTTGTTTATATCCAGATATTACTTTCCGCATAATATCTGGCAAATTAATTTCCATATTGTTACTTTCAAATATAGGTGAATCTTTTGCATGTAATTTGTAGTGAAAAGTCTTCTACAGGTGTTTTATACCCTGAAATTCTACAAATTATTGACATATAAAAGTATATAAGTGCAAAATGCAACAATATTTAATGGTGATTGTGAAACTTGTTAAATTTATGGGTAAAATAATTATTAAGAACTTTTGAATTGTTAAACAATTAGGGAAATTGATAGTAAATGCTAGCATTAGATTAGTGAAATCTTAGTTAATAGGGTGCATTAGTGAGGTAACTTTGGGAAGAACATCATATTCTTTCTTAGCTAATAAGTGTTTATAAAAATATAAGTTGTAATAGAGGCATTGTTATGAGATTAAATTATATTATAATTTGAATCATTATAGGATTGGTTGGTGAATGCATTCATAATTAAAAAGAGTGACTATTAGGAACTGTTTTTAAGTTTCAGTATTTAATTTTACATAAGGCCATGAATCTTTCCAGAAAAGTCCTATTTAAGAATTGTTTAATTTTTTTACAAGGTAAATTACAGGAAGGTTGCCAACTTTGTCCCCTCAACACTTCGTGATCAGGAAAACCTCCACGATCATGCACAACAAATAATTGATAAATTATCTTCAACACAGAGAAATTTTGTATTTATTCTTGCATCAAGGAAATCTAGATGATGATGGTAATAGATTTCAGTCTCAGTTTTGGCTTAGTATTGATTTTTAACACTCAGCTATTTGGCATTTGGCCCAAGTGGGTAATGGGTACAAATCTTCTATCAGTGGATTTTTATGCTTTTGTACCGAGAGACACCATGTAGGTGTCTCCAGCTCAGACTGGAACAAATTCCTCACGTTCATCTACCGTTAATTTGTTTACAAATGGGTTCCATGGTCGCCATCTACTAATTCTGCTGGTGATCCTTAAGGATCAGGTGCTGGGGGACCATGAACATTTGACCCCATCTCCATTCCAGTGCTTGGAATCCCCCAGACCTGGCTTTTAGTCCTGGCTTTGGAGCTGTTCCTGGCACACATAGAGTAAGGCATTTAATTTCCATACTGCCTGTCTTACGAGAAGAAGTGTTAGTAAACTCATTAATTAGGGTGTGTTTACAGTTCTATTCTGAACATCAGTAGCTTCTAAGTTTAATTAAAATTGACAACCTTCTTGAGGATAGACGTGCTCCTTACATGCTGTGTGTCCCCGTCAGCCTTGGTTTCCTCTCTCGCTTGCACAGTGAGCCTGATGGTCATGTCTTCTCCAGAGACCTTTCAGCTTTGTCTTTCTGTTGTGTGATAAAGGGTGAATAGAGGAAAGGTGAGTCTTGATGACTGTTGGAGTCCAAGCCAGTTTGTATTTGCTGACAGGTATGACTGAGGGCAATAAATTACATTCTAGGTTTAAACAGGCTGGTTCTTAGTTGTCACTGGAAGTGCAAATAGTACTTCTTCCTGGTGTATGAGATGAAATTGGTTGTCTGCCACATATATTTCTTATTTTTGTCTTCAGTTCACGGTGTGGTCATGGAATACAATTTTGGGGACAATTTCAGGTGGGTTTATTTGCTCAATAATGATAATAATATATTCATTGTCATTTAATGACCATCTAGTATGTACCAGACATCTTTTTTTTTCTGTATTTTTATTTTATTTTATTTTTTCTTGAAGTATAGTTGATTTACAATGTTGTGTTAGTTTCAGGTGTACAGCAAAGTGATTCAGCTATACATTAATGTGTGTGTGTGTGTGTATATATATATATATTCTTTTTCAGATTCTCTTCCCTTATAGGTTATTACAAAATATTGAGTATAGTTCTCTGTGGTATACAGTAGATCCTCGTGGGTTACTTATCTTATATATAGTAGTGTATATATGTTAATCTCAAACTCCTAATTTATCTCCCTGCTCGTTTCTCCTTTGGTAACCATAAATTTGTTTTCTATGTCTGTGAGTCTATTTCTCTTTTGAATATAAGTTCATTTGTATCAGTTTTTTTAAGATTCCACATAGAAACGATATCATATGATATTTGTCTTTCTCTGTCTGGCTTACTTCACTTAGTATGATAATCTCTAGGTCTATCCATGTTGCTGCAAACACACAGCATTCTTAACCTTAGAAGAAAAACGACATGCAAGGCTTATATTCTAATTCCCATTTTGCAAATAAGGACTTGCTTAAGTTCACGAAGAAAGTGGCAGAGTCAGCATTTACCTAACTGCAAAGCCTCTAGCCCCACTTCCACGCTGCCCCGGCGTTGAGGTCTGGAAACTGAGATTCACACCCTCTTCCTTCCTCCTGTCCTAGTACAGTGGGAGGGAGAACTTTACATGAGCAGATGCTGGCTCCTGCTGCCCGGGTGTCCTTGACTTGTGTTCTGATGTGGGGGACATACCTGCATTAATTACAGGATGCTGATGACCCTCCAGAAGGCATCCGCTGACAGGCCCCAGGGGAAGCTGACCCTTCCCCCCGCCCCCCGCCAAGAGCTCACCCTGGACTCCCCATCTGAAGGGAGGATTCCTTGACAAGGAGTTGGTGCCTGATTGGGATTACTGTGCTGCTTGAGTTGAACTGCCAGTCAGTTCTTTTCATTTATTTGCTGTCTTGCTTTCCTTTGAACATTTTATCCAAACTTCCAGCAGTGACTCTCAATCCTGGCTGTGTGTTAAAATCACCTGGGGTTTTAATTATAACCATGCCTGTGTCCCTGTGTCCCCTGTCTAGACATTCTGATTTAAATGGACTGGGGTGGGGCCCTGGGTATCAGCATTTGAAAAAAATAAGTACTCCAGAGGATTCTAATGTCCAGCCAAAGTCAATGCTTTAGGGGCAGAAAAGCCCTCTCTTCACTCTTTTGTTGATGTGGTATGTTTTCTTCTGACTTCAGTGAACCCTCAATCTTATGATGTTATCATTCCATTGAGAGGTTGAATTTACTCATCCAAAGCATTCATGCTTTTTTTTTTTTTTTCACTGCTGTGGTCTCTCCCGTTGCGGAGCACAGGCTGCGGACGCGCAGGCTCAGCGGCCATGGCTCACGGGCCCAGCCGCTCCGCAGCATGTGGGATCTTCCCAGACCGGGGCATGAACCCGTGTCCCCTGCATCGGCAGGCGGACTCTCAACCACTGCGCCACCAGGGAAGCCCCCGCATTCATGCTTTTTTGAGGTGTCTTAGACTTTGGAGAAGGTGTTATGGGAACAGACACAGATACTGAAATCAGTGGCCTTAGAGGACGGGAATGAGCCACTTTGGAGCAACCAAAAGACAGAGCCATGACTTTTGCCATCTGACCTCCTAATTCACTCTCTCCCCCAACCCCGGCACCAGATCTTCAGCGTTGGAAGGAGTGTGTTTTCTAGTTGTGGGTTTACAATTACTTCCAACGATTTTACTCTTGAGCCTGTTGTGGTTTACTTACACTAGCTTGGATATATGTTTATAGGTAGCCTCTTTACTTTCTGTTTACTGATTGAATTTACTGCTACGTAGAAAAGACTGGCTTCACCTGACAAGATCACTGTGCACGCAGAGGCACTGCCTCTTGCTCTGGTGGAAGTACACCCAGCCTCCCAGGCTGGCATTCAGAATTCTCCCCATCGTCTGATGCCAGTCTTTCACTCTGGAATTAAGGCCACTCTTTACGGTCTTTGGGCTCCAGCCAGCTGAACTGTATCCTGGACCAGGGTCTGCCTGATCCCTGCCTTTGTTCCCTTCTCGTCCTGCTGGAACATTACCTCAGACCCTCATCCCAGAGGCTAGAAATAACATTTTCATTCCTAGAACCCCACACTGCTTTGAGTGGGAGCACGTTTAGAACTTATCACATTGTACCTTGAGCTATTCTTATTTATGCGTGTGTATAATTCTTCCCCTTCTGTAAGCTTCTGGAGGGTGGGGCAGCCTCTTAATTTTGGTGTCTTCTGCTGTGCTGAGAATATTGGAGCCGTTCTCTGAATGTTTTTTGAGTAAATGTGTTACTTTTAGTTCAACTCAGCAGTTGTCCAAAATTAACCTCATGAGATGTTGGTAGCTTTGGTGAACATTTGGAGAGGTCTACCGTGATAGAGTGAAATCCGGTGACCTAGTTACAGAATATCCCCTGCAGGCTCACTGGGGAGGGAGGCTCATGTTTAAACTCTGTGAAAGAAGAGCCTGGATTTTTTATGGTGGCGGTTGTTTACATGTCTTTTAAAATGACCCTTCCCCCCTTTTTTATGGCTTCATGATTTAAAAAACTTCTTTAGATAAAATTGGATATTATCAGCTTTACTCCTGTAGTAATTCTAAGCAAGATCATTGTTATTTGAGGACATATTGACTAAACGTTTATTTTTCAGTTTTTAAAAATTTTATTGAAGTATAGTTGATTTATAATGTGTTGGTTTCAGGTGTACAGCAAAGTGATTCAATTATACATATACATATGTTCATTCTTTTTCAGATTCTTTCCTCATATAGGTTATCACAGACTATTGAGCAGAGTTCTCTGTTCCATACAGTAGGTCCTTGTTGGTTATCTATCTTATATATAGTAGTGGGTGTATGTTAATCCCAAACTCCTGATTTATCTTTCCTCCCCACGTTTCCCCTTTGGTAACCGTAAGTTTGTTTTCGATATCTGTTAAGTCTGTTTCTGTTTAGTAAAGAAGTTCATTTGTATCATTTTAAAAAATTAGGTTCCACCTATGAGTGATATCACACGACTAAGCTTTTAGAATGGGGCTGGCACCCTGCTAGGCGCAGGCATTAACCAGAGCCGGAGATGCTGCTTCCGCCCTCCGGGCCTCAGCCTGGCAGAAGCGCGCACACCCGGAAGCCGCACGTGCTGCGGTGGGAGGGTGGCTGGGTGCGCGGGGGCCACAGGGGCAGTCATGACAGTCTATTCTGTTCTTCGTTTACCAAAATGAAGACGCTCACATTGTTAGTGAGCTTCTGGACTCTCCCGACATTCCCTGCAGGTATGATTCCGGTTATTATTAAAATTAAGTAATAATCAAATTAATATTAAACATAGTGGTTCTTTTGGTAAAAGTAACATGTGCTCATGTTGTAAATTTAGAATGTGGAGGAAAGTGTAAAAAAAAAAGAAAACCGCTTGTAATGCCACCCTTGACAGGTCAGTACTTTGACATTTTATTTGTGGAATTCTGTTTGGCTCTGTGACACCAGGTTTTTTACCTGAACTCACTCTCCACAATCTCGTTCTCAGCTCTACTTTGTATAATATTTTTAAAGCATTTGAGATGAAAAAAATACTGTATTTCAACCAAAATGCACATTCATCTCTTTTGAGGCAGGCTAACCTCATACACACACACACACACACACACACACACACACACACACACACGCGCGCGCATGCACGCGCACACAAAGGGGAACGATCACTCTGGTTGAGAACCAACTTCTCATTTTACAGATAGGAAAACTGAGGCCTAGAACTTGTCCAAGATCACATTAAAAAAAAGTGGCAATCGACACTTCAGCCCAGGTCTCCTGAATTCCGGTCCAGGGCTCTTCCTACTCGACAGTGATACCTCCTTACTAGGTCATAGAAGCAGTGGTGGAAAGAGAAGAGGAAAAACACGTCAGTTCTAAAGAGTGCAGGTTTTTTCCCCGCGTCCTTTCTCAGAGCTATTTTTGTGACTATTCAATACATGTACAATGCTGCCTCTCGCAGCATTCTGGCTGGACCAAGAGGCCATTCACTGCTGACTGCAGCCATGCTCTCCCTCTATGGCAGGCTCCATGGGATCCTGGGCCCAGAAAGCAGATGGGAACAGACTTTTTCAATCACATTTCAGGGTCTGAGTGTACACAGAAAGAAATGACTGCGTATCCTGTTAAACTTGTGTACTTAATGAAACAGTGACGGATGAGCGTGACTGACCAGGGGTGGGGCAGGGAGTGAAGTTGAGGTGGATTCATCTTAGTCTGTAATTCATTCATGAGCTCCAATAAGTCTTATACACACATGCAAATTATTCATTCTCTCTAAATGTGACCCTGTTATTCTAACTCCCCAAACCTTCAGTTGTTTCCTTTTGCATACAGAACAAAGCATGGACTCCTGCCTGGCATTTGAGGCCCTCTGTGATCTATCCTTGACACTGATATAGTGTGGAGATGTGATAATGTAGCAGTTAAGAGCCAGACTGCTCCACCGCCAATTAGCACTCTTACCTGGGCAGGATACTGCACCTGTGTTTCAGTTTCCTCATGTGTAAAATGGCAAGAAGATTGTTCTGGGGAGTAAGTGAGTTAGGATTTGTAAAGGTTTACCAGTGACTAGGTCCTAATCCATTACATAGAAAGTGCTTGCTTTGTTTACTAAATGGGTACCTTTCCAACGCCTCTACTGATAGCATTTGCCTTTTGCACTAGACTTCTTATTCCTGAGACGGTCCCCTCATTCTCCTGCCTCTGTGCAGCTGTGACCCTTAACTTTAACATGTTGGCTCTCTCATTTCATGTGTGTCCAAATCTTAATCATCCTTTTAAGGCCAGGCTCAAAGGCATCTTTATCCATTTCTTTCTTCACTAATTCACATATTCTTTATTCCCTTAACAGATTTCTTTTCTTTTAGAGATTCTGTTGTGTGCCAGGTGCATTATTTAGGAAGGCGTCCATGGTTCTTGGAGCTGGGGGAGGTCCATCACTTCTGCCATCACCACTTCTGCCACATCACCATCGACGTTGCTTTACAGTTTTGGATGGGTTTGTTTGATCTCCCCTACTAGAATATTAGCTCCTTGAGAGCAGAATGCTTATTAGTAGGTGTTTATTAAGCTATATTTAAATTGAATAAATGAATGAATAAAGTTACACTTTGTGGGTATTTATTACCTTCTAATAAAGGCAAGAAAATAGGAACAACACTGTGTGTTGTTCTATCTGTGTGTGTTGAAAATAGAACCAACTTCTCATTTTACAGATAGAAAAAAATAGGAACAACACTGTGTGTGTTGTTCTATCTGTAAAATGAGAGAGGGAGAGGGAGAGAGAAGAGATATTTTGAATGGGAAGAAGGATGAGGCTAGTTCTGAGGGCAGAGAACCCCTTCCAAGTTGAAGAAAGGCAAAAAAGACAGGAATGAAAGGAAAACTGCAGAAGTAGAGAGAAACGGGATGAGAGAGAAGGTTATTCTCTGAACTGTAAAGCAGTCGCTCCAAGAAATGGTTTTCCTTAAGTGGTATAAAATGTGAAGCGAATTGGGTCTCACTTTATCTTTCCCTCTTTAGGAGGTTGGAGCTGATTCTTAAAATGAGGTGGGGGAGGGAGGTGGAGTTTGGAGAAGGAAAGTGAAAACTGTTTTCTGAAGTTCTCTTGCCAAATAGCTCCCTGGAGAGAAAGTTCAGAGGGAGGGCCTGCCTAAGCAGACTAACTCGCTCTTTCTTTCGTCGTTGTCCTGGTCACTCTCCCATCCCTATTCTTCACTTCCAAACATCTTCTTTCCTTCTTCTTTTTTCTGTTTTTTTTTTTTTTAAATCGTATAAGTATTACAAATGAGAAGCTGGAGGAAAATTAAAACGAAACACAAGGCAAGCAGATAATTTCGATCTCAGTTATAAAAATGATGTGTTTTAGATTTGTTTCCCTGATCTGTTTCCCACTGGGAGCTTCCCCTCCTGCCACCCCTCCTCATTTCTTTTCCCAGACTTCCACCCACTTTCTGACTCAAAGCTGGAGAGGAGACTGACCACACAACGGGATTTGAGAAGTGAGCAGGGCAGTTTTCAAGTGCTGATTCTAGAGGTTTAACATGAGCAAATTCCTGGCCTTTTTCTGAAGATTTTTCAGCTGACTTTTTTTTTTGGTCTCTTGAGTTTACTACTAAAGATGCTTTGGTGTGGAAGGTACCAAGTTTCAGCGATGGGCTTGCCTTCCTGAGTGCTTGGCATATGCAGGCCTCAAGCTATTTGCGGGGGATGCTGAGATAGAAAATTGGACTTCGGACTGCAAGGGCTTGGCTGTGTGTGTATGTGTGTGCACATGCGCACTGTGGTTGCTGTGGGGATTCTGGCTTCTGGGGATGGAAGGGGGGGCCGGGAGTAGGTAGATTGGGTTGCCCACAACTGGTGGTCACCTGGAGGTGCTGTTTGCTGCTGCTGGGGAAGGCTTCACTGGGGGGTGTGGTGTTGAAAGGTCTCGAAAGATGGCTAGGACTTTAATCAACAAGGAAGAGAGACATGCGTCTTCAAGACAAAGGGAGCAGCAGAGGTATGGGAAGACATAGAAGCGTGGGGAGTGGCAGGCTGCGGAGGTGAGGAATCATAGAAGGGGTAAATCCTGCACCCTCCTCTAGGTTTGGGGGCTTTTTCCCCTGTAAGCAGAAGGGAGGGATTATGAGTTTTAGAAAGAGCTGTGATAGCATTACTCTGGTGCGTGTGTGTTTTATTTTGCTTTTACTTTTTAATTTTCCGAGTCTTTTTAGGAACTGTGAGGCAACCTTGACTCTGGGAAGCGTGCACTGCCTGCCTTTCTATGTCTTTTCTTTCCTCTTCCGGCCTGGCCTGGGGCCTTGTCTGGCTTCTGATAATGAAGTTTGGCAGGGCCGGCTCCCGGGAGCCGATGTGAGGTCTGAGCAGACCCTGGGCCTGTTCTTCGCGGTTTCCCATCCTTTTTCCTCCTCTTTTTCTCTCCTCACCCCCAGCAGGAGCAGCAGCCCTCCCCTCCCTAAAATAAATAAACCAGTCGCTCCAAAAGGTTCCAAGCACATTAGTCACATATCCCAGAAGTTTAATACAGAATTATTTTGACAGTGAGAACAAGAAGTGTTTTCTAGTTGAACGCACAGAACTTGCTTCTTCCAACTGGGCTTTCTGCCGCAGAGACAGATGATGTGTTTTTTAGATGGATCAGCCGTGCAGGAGACTGCGTCGCTTCCCTTGGAAGCGTGACAAATTGCTCACTACCAAAAGTGGTTGGGGAAAAGATGTGAAATGAGAGAGAGAGAGAGAGAGAGAGAGAGAGAGATCGCATCCTTATTGAGAACATAACTTTCTCCCTAATAACTTCAATCAGCCACTGAGAGCTTTCTATGTGTTTGTTTATTTATTTGGCCGCCCCTGGAGCTGTGAAGTCGTCTTTTAAACCCGGGCTCACGGGTGTTCTAAAAGATGAGGACAGATCGAGTTATTGCAATGCGGGTGGATCTCCAAGCATTCCGGTTGAATAGCTCTTCCAGAAATATTTCTTGACTCACTAATTTAGCACTTTCTGTTGCCGTTACTAAGCAGATTGGAGAGTCCTGCCTGCGATTTCGCCAGACTCCTCTAAGGTTGACGTGGATCCTCTTATTGCTATCTGGCCCGTGGAGAGGTGGAGGAATGCAAAGCTGAAGTCTACTGGCGCCCAAGAGGGACTTTAACCTGAGCTGCCAGAGTGCCATCTGAAGAACCAGAGAAAAGCGTGTGCTCTCCTGTCCCGGCTTCGCCCTTCTCCTTCAGGGCCCAGCCACCATGCAGGAAGAGGCTTTCTTCCAGGGTGGCTGACCTGGGTGTGAAGACCCAGAGATGAGCGTGGAGGACAGAAGTTAAGGAACTTCCAGACCTGGGATACCTGTCCTTCTGGCTCCCATGATCCTCCACTTCTTGCTTCTCAAATCTTTCTAGAGATTTCCAGCCTTTTGGTGTGTGTGGGGGGAAGTTGACCTCTCTGATTGCAGTGCATGCTCTCTGGAGCGATTTTAACCCCTTCTGATTGTTTCTCATTAGCCCCTCATTCCCAGGCCTTCATCCAAGAAACATTAACTGGCCCTCATGGGAAATCCCAATGCAGGTTTCCCCTGCTATCCGGAAGTAGAGCGTTCGTATAAAATGTTTTATGAGCCGAAATGGAGTAAAGCGAAAATCCTCTTCGGCTTTCTTTTGGTGAGTGAAAACAAATGTAATGTAGGTCTTTCATAAAAGCAAAGTGCTATAAAGAAAACTTTCGAAAAGCAGAAGATACCTGAATGTAGAATAACCAAAGTATGGTTATATGGTGATGCTGTTGTTAAATAGGCTTCTGTCCAGGGCCAAGTTCTCATCCAGAACTCCGTGCCTCTGTGGAGCCCACTTTGAAAACCATTGTAATGGAGGTGCTTCAAGACTTCTGGCAGCCCTGGCGACCATGCTTCTGGCTTCTTTAAGCTTTCTGCCTTTCTGGACATCTCTCAAGGTTGAGAAAGTGGCACCTGTACAGATGAGGAAGATGGGCCCAGAGGGAGACATGATCTTACACTGGCTGTGAAATCCCACGTTTTGAGGGCCTTTGGGCTCCCTCACTTCCGGTGATTGTTCTCAGGTGGCTGTTCTCAGGCGGCTGCTCCGCCCCCAGGCCTCCTCACCTGGGCCTGCCCTGGCCAGCTCCTCATAATTGTTCATTGCACTGCACCGAGCAGTCATCTCAGTAAACTCTTGCTACCATTGTTGGGCTCACAGCCTCTGTCTCAGGAGCATTATGAGGGGAGTAGCATGGCATTCAAGCCATTTTTAAGGAAACCTTTTTTTTTTTTTTTTAAATGCTGAATTTGCTTTTTGGCAGAAAAGTAAAGCATGGGCCATCTCTCATTTCTCTGTTGATACTTACGCAGTACCTACAATCGTATGACACTCTACTGTTCCCCAAAGAAGGTTCTGACCTTTATGATCATACTTTACATTTTCACATTGCAAGACAATTTCTAAAGAGCTTTTTTTCTAGGTAAGATCTCACTTGAGCCTCACGATAATGCAGATGCAGAGGAGACTCAACGAGGTAATACATGTAGAATCAGAGTTAGGCTCACAGTTCACAGTCAGCTTGGGAAGAATTACGGGGATGTGAACCTTAGGCTCCCTGACTCATACCATTGTAGCGAAGTATTCTTTCTCCTTGTAGCAGGAATTATGAATGAATATGCTACTAACAGCTACTGTTTATTAAGTGCTTACTTATGTGTCAAACACTGCTAGGGAGACACTTTGTAAAAAGGTCATTTAATCTCTTCAGCTACCGTATAAGGTAGAAATGATCATGTCCAGTTTGAAGACGAATCCCTGGAGATATTGAGAGGACAAGTAAGTTGCTGAAGGTTCCTCTTCACAGAGTCAATGGACCGCGTATTCCAACCAGGACTGCTTGCCTCCAGAGGCCTTTCACATAGAGGATGTGATCTCTGCCCATCCTTGGTCCTCACTAGGGAGACCAAAAGTGCTCTCTTGAAAACGACAAGGCTAGTTTGTGGGTGACCACACGCTACAGTGAGTGCCGCATACTGTTGAGAGTTAACAGGTGGTCATTTTCTCTCTGCTCTTGGAACTCGTAACATCTCTATGCAGTCTCTTCTCCTTTCCTTTTAGATTTTATGTGCTCACCACAGGAAATTACTGATCTGTGCACCACGGGGCAAGTCATTTCTATTCCTGGGCCCTTGGTTTCTCCCTCACTCAAAATAGCTTTTCTTTCCTGATCTTTCTGTCCTAAGTTTACATGTCTGGGGAATGTGCTTATTGAATTCTCTTCGTATAAGTCCTTTCAAAAATATTGTTGGGAATTATAGATGCTCAGTAAATACTTGTTTTAAATTGAAATGATAATTGCAGGTAATGCCAGTTTTCAAAGAGATTTTCTGCTTCTGAAATGCAATTTGCCAAAGTTTGAAAGTCAGACACCACATGAAGAGGTAACTAAGTCGTATCAGGGAAGATGAATGCCTAATACATATTCTGATTGGTTTGCTGGTGATGTCTTGCTTTCTTCAGTGTCAATTTTGTCTTTCTAATTCTTGTATTAGGACAACTATCCTCCCTTCCCCCAAGACACACATCAGCATTTGCAGACACAGACGCACAGACACACAGACGCGCGCGCGTGCACACACACACACACACACACACACAGTTCTTGAGCAAGAGACCCTCTTACATTTGTTAAATTTGTCACTTTCTCCACAGAATCTGGTTAGCATACCTTTGGGTGAGCAAAAGAAAAATCTTTTTCTCTGTGCCAAGTTCAGGGTGTGAATCAATTCTCCCTGGCTTTTGCATTTTAGTAAATGTTTCCTAGATGGATTCATCGAATTTCCAGTAAAGACAAACAGCTCAGAAAGCAGATTGCTTTCATACCCGAGGCCTGAGTTCTGTGACCCAGGCGTTGGAGCTCAGTTCCATATATGGCCAAAAGAGAAACAGGGTGAGGGAGTGGAGGGAGAATACCAGACATAAAATGCATTCCTGAGAAGTGTGCCTTCGCAACTGACAAAACAGGACCCTCGTTGGTTTCCATCTTCTGCAGAACATGAAACTGTGACGTTTTCAGAAAGAAGCCAATGTTCCAGGCATCTGCCACAGGGAACAGTTTATTTTCCCTTTTCTTTTGGGTCACATGTAGGTTTAATTTGGAGTCAGTGTTGAAGTCAACGCTAGCAAGCAATGAGGACTAAAAAATTATTCTTGGAGTCAGCAGATGTGGGTACTCAGCCCAGTAAGACCGCCATCCAGCTGTGAAACTCTCTCTGGCTTGTTTTCTCTCAGTGTCAGAGTGACAGGGCTGAATATGATGATCTCTGAGATCTCTACTATTTCTGTTGTCTTTGGTTCTAATTTTGCCTGAGATTTTCCAGTTCCTGTGGAATTCCCCACAGAAAGTAGTTTCTAATTCTTCCAAATACTTTCTGTGGTTTGAACTTAAAAAGACACAATAAAAACCCTGGTCTTGAATTTTTCTTTGTGATTTCCTTAAATATAACTTAGACACATTGTTATTAGCCTTTCACTTGGCAGATAGCTTCTTACTGAGGGTGGAGATGGGTGCATTTACTGCTTCCTCAAGGTCTTCCCCCTCTGCTGGTCCCTCTTGTTGTTGGAGAACAAATTCAGGTATGCCCAACACAGAGTTGTAGGAACAGGTGTGCACTTAGCAAATGCAGCCTTGTAGTGGCCTTATCAGTTGTCTGCGTCTTTTATAAATTCCGTCTCCTCTGTGGGAGAAGCGGGGCTGGTAGGAGGCAGCTCCAGAAACTTCCTCACACCTCAGGATATGGAACTAGGGATGTGAAATTGAGGTGTTGGCTTTCCAGTTAGTAATTGGATGAGTCACTTGCCTGTCACACATGTTAAGAAGGTTAAGAAAGAAATAAAAATACAAAATTTTGGCCCTCGAGAGGACCGCAGTCATTTCTACTTTATGAGGCCAGACATGATTTCTTTCTTTCTCTCATTTATCTCAGTTGAGATAAAGGGAGGCTTCTCTGTTCCCTGACAAAACGTTCCAGCCCTCGGGCTTTCCCATCCTGATGGCAGCCCATGGCCACCAGCACGCTGAGCGCTCGGGGAAAGGTGCTGTTTGGAGGAGCCCACGGTGGTTCAGCAGGCATCCAGGGGAGCCCCTTCTCCCTGCTGAGGCTCAGCTCCGGTGCTGCTCTGCTTTGCTGCGACGGCCCCTTCGATGGGACCAATAAATGCTCCCGCATAGACGCTAAGTCCTAGGTGGTGGAGGAGGAGACAGGCAAGTACTGAGAAAGCAGAGAGCGATTGCTCCAGAGAGAGCGGGAGCTAAGAGGTCTGTGTTCTGTTGGCACCTGTGCCGTGAGCTTTCTTTGTGACTTGGTCAAGATGCTTCAGGTCTCTAGGCCTTCATTTCTCCATCTGGAAAGTGAAATGCTAGTGGGCCTTGGAGGTTATTTAATTGAACGTATTTCCAGATCGTTGCTTCGTGTCTCATATTGCTCCTACTTCATATCCCCAGTCACACTGAGCTCATCAACTTGCACAGAGTTCTGACTAGTCCTCCTTAATGTCCAAGAGAACAAAGACAGGATGGCTTCTCTGTGGGTTCCCACTCATTATACTATTTTGACCAAACTTTTTAGCAAGGCATTCAACTCCCTTCACAGTCTAGTTCCAACTGATGGTTGCAGCCTTTCCTTGCATGGGTGGCCTTCATCTTGACTTTGAGCCCTCTGGCGCCACGGAGGTAGGTGTGTGTATAAAAAGAGGAGACTGCGCACCATGACCAGGCAGCGTAACTGGGGCTGGAGTGGAATCGAGAAGAATGAATCAGGATCCTGGGCCTCTGTGATAGACTCTACCAGTGAGTTAGGGGATATTTAAGGAGACTGAGCACAGTGTATCTTCTGCTTTGGTAGAAAGCATACATTGTAATGGTTACAAACCCTTGGTGCTATTATGAGAAAACCACAGGGAAGACCAATCACATAAACAGTAATAATTTATTGGCTGTGACTAACCCTTCGGGGAGTATGATATGTGATGTAGGTTTCTACAGGGCTTTCCAGTGGACTAACCCTTTTCCACACCCATTAACTCATCAGATCCTCATAGGTGAGGTGGCAGGCTAAAGAATATACCCTCACTTTACTTTAGAGCAAACTGACGCTCAAATAAAGTTGAAGAGGCTGCCCAGTGTCGCAGGGTAAAAGCTGGCACGGCAGAGATTTGTCTAGTGCTTTTATGCCTGCACTGTGTTTCTTTTTGAAGCTTCAGCCTATCCAATACATCAGGATAAACACACACACACACACACACACACACGTACACGTACACACCCACCTCCCCCATCAGAGGATGGCAGAAGATGCTATTTAATTAGTTGTGAATTGTGCGAGCCATAATATTTGGTGAATCAGTCTTGGTGATGAGTAGGGTGATGTGACAGTCAGTTCACTTTCACAGCTGAATTCTCAACTAGGGCACTATGACAGGGAACAGAACTGAGGATTTCTAGTTTGGGACTGTTCATTCTTGGCACGTGTACTTTCATTTACTTAAGACAGCAAAGAACTAAAAATTATCAGACATTTAATATGTGCCAGGTTTAGTGCTAGATGCTAATCCGTAGAAGTGAATCATAAACCAAGGGTTGGGAAGGACTTTAAAATGTGTGTGGAATACCCCATCTTTCCTCTCATCCATCAGTCCCTCCTCTGTTATTCTCATCAGGTGTTATGTCCGACTGTACTTGACTACTTCATGTGATCTCTTATTGTAGGGGGTCGTTGCTCCAAACGCTTTGATCTTTAATGTTTAGAGAAACACCCAAACTATTTGTAACTTCCATCAGTGTTAATTTATTCATCTGTTAAGTGGCTTTATGAAAATGGAATCCTTCTCTTAAATTTATGTTTTCTTCTTAGAGTAAGTTCCTTGGGTTGGCTGTCTGCTCTTGAGAGAGATTATTAACTCTCATTTCTCCTAAAATTTCCTCTTACATGATATGGGGCTGCTTATCTTGATTCTGGAAGGTGAAAATTGGGGGAAATGAGCCCACATTGTATTCTTTCAACTCCCATTTTTGGGGCCAGAATTATATCTGTATAATTGCTCAAATTTTGGATCATGTAGGAACATGTTTCTGCACACGGGATTTGAAAACTATTTATACTTTCTTAGAAATGCAAACTCTTCAAGTTGCAAGGGAGCATAAAGATTCCCTCAGATAGCCTTAGACTACAAATTCCTTGAGGTCAAGAGCTGTGTCAGATACATTTCTGTACCTCTTACTGCCGGTACCAGGGGCCTTGACAAAAGAACTGGATTGATTGGATTATCAGTTTTTGTGCTTTCTTTGCCCCTTCCTCGACTTGTTCAGTCATTGGGAGGAGTTGGATGGACCCATCGAGTGTGATGAATAAGTAAATCACAGGGTTAACCCCCCTCCGCTAGGGCTTTAGCTGTGTTTAGATTTAAGAATGCTGAGTAACTCATAAAACACAATTCCAAAGCACTTTGCAGATAGAAAGTGCTTCATGTGTAATAAATAATAACGGGCTATAGAAACTTCTGATAGATCTTATGGTGGTAGAGTGAAATGGTTGGTGTTGACCCCTCTCATCATTTTGCAATTAGTGTTTCCATCTTCAAGTCACTGTATATTCCTCATTGTGGGCAAAGTTACTTTCTGAACTCCTAGGAATTAAGCCTTCCAGTTACCGTTAGGAGAGGGATGGAAGGAACATCATGAAAATTGATAGGCGAGTCTTTAATTGATAGGCAAGGCTTTAATTCCCTGCTTAAATCCAGTCCTTTCTGGATCCTGTCCTCTTCCTCAACTGTTATGTCTTTTACGGAGTCTGTAGTCGTCACCTCTATTTTACTTCCAGACCATCGGTATTCTCAAGCGATGGAAAAGGGCACCTTTCTCCAAAGGAGACAGTGGAATGGTCAGGGCCCATCCTGCCTTTGAATCATCAGTATAAGAGGGATTTCATCCAGGGAATGGCCTGCCTTTCCTTTGTCCTGAAGCGTGGGTCAGTCTGATTCAAATTTGGTGAATATGCGGTGACTGCCCACCAGGAGCCATGAACTACGTTTTCACCTGTGTTATCCCACCTTATGAAAGTGAGTGAACTGAAGTATAAACAGAATCTTGCTGTTTTTCTTGGTGACTTTCAAAGCCTCTTTCTTCTCAGCAACAGTGACCCACTGTAGCTGAGCATTATTCATTCAATTAGTAAATATTTATTCAGCACCTACTATATTCCAGGAACTCCTCTCAGCGAATAAAACAAAGTCCTCTCAAGCTGACATTTGAAGGATTTAACACAAGTATGATTTTTAAAAAAATGATCTGGCAGAATTATGCCTAAAGCAATAAACACCACAAACAACACACCAGCTCTTTCCTTCTGCCCTTTCCTCCTACTCTTTCTCTTGTCTCTCATTTTTTTCCTCTTCATAACCTGACTCAGCACCCTTTATTCTCTCACCCTGTCTTACCAAGAAGCCCATATTTTCTTCATTCCTTTCTTTGTCTCCTCTCTATGTCTGCTTGTGCCTTGTACATGGGGGCGCAGCAGATGAGCCCTGATGCTGGCTTGCTCCCAGCTTTGTGCCCACACCCTAGCTTCCCTGTGCTCCTGCTTCACCTCCAGGCATGGAGTGGTGGGTAGATGCCCATGCTGCCAATTGGAACCTGGAGGGAAGGGTGGCTGGTGGCTCTGGAGCTTTTGGTTGCCCATCCAGCAGCACTGCATTGTCCGGATCCTGTTGAAGAGATGGATGTGGCCCCAAATCCTAGGTACTCCAGCAGATTATCAGCTCATAGGTGCTTCTCTCAGGAGGTCTTCCTTGATTCTCTTCTCAATTCTTATCATGCATCTTTGCCGGAATAGAAGCTCAGTAAATTGAGTTTCTTTTGCTTCTCTGAAGTCTCATGTCTCTTTATCTGGGCTTGACTTAATGGGACTTCCTCTTTAATTTCATGGTTCTTGTGCCCATTTCTCACCTCCCTAGGAAGCATGGACTGTGTCCATGTGTGTTAAAGTCTGTTAAATGAACTGGGGGTGGGAGGGGGAGCATTTTACAAAAACTAAAGTTTGTTTCTTGTTTTGGGATGAGACTCTTGGAGCCACATTTATTACTCAGTCCTAGGTTTTAGTGGCTCAGAGGCAGAGAGCTGACCGTTACACTGATCGAGTGATTGAATTTTCAAGTGCTTCTGCATTTCCACTCAAGTCTGAGGTTTGCAGATGCCTGACCATTTCTGGGTTATTGTCATCTACCCCTAAATCTGATATTTGGGAATGCGACCATGATAACTCCCTAGTAGATGCAGAGTAGAACTGGTAGGATAGAGCTTTTCGTCTCTGTTCCCATGATCTTGACCTCTAACATCATGCTTTACTTTTTCTTTTTAAATAAATTTATTTATTTATTTATGGCTGCGTTGGGTCTTCGTTGCTGTGCGCGGGCTTTCTCTAGTTGCGGCAAGCGGGGGCTACTCTTTGTTGTGGTGCGCGGGCTTCTCATCGCGGTGGCTTCTCTTGTTGCAGAGCACAGGCTCTAGGCGCGCAGGCTTCAGTAGTTGTGGCTTGCATGCTCTAGAGCGCAGGCTCAGTAGTTTTGGCACGCAGGCTCAGTAGTTGTGGCTCGTGGGCTCTAGAGTGCAGGCTCAGTAGTTGTGGCGCATGGGCTTAGTTGCTCCACGACATGTGGGATTTTCCCGGACCAGGGCTCAAATCCGTGTCCCCTGCACTGGCAGGTGGATTCTTAACCACTGAACCACCAGGGAAGTCCCATGCTTTACTTTTTGCCTTTTGTTTCTGTGCTGGATTCCAGCCCCCAGTCTCTCTGGTTAGCATGATAACTCTTGTTTATTGCACATGTACTAAATGTCAGGCACTGACTAAATTGTTTTCCATATTTCCTTTCATTTAATCCTCAAAGCCAGCCAGTGTAGTAGGTAGTAGCATTATCTGTGTTGGATGGATGAGGAAATTGAGGCTTAGAGAGGTTTAAGTAACTTGCCCAACATCACACAAAATGTGATGACAGGGTTTGGCACCAGCTTTTGATTTCTGAATTACTCTACTCACCCCTGGTTGCCTCTCCCGCCCTTTTCTGCTCGCCTTGCTTATGAGAGTCAAGGACTAGGTATTGGATGGAAGGAATGCTCTTTCCTCACTTCTTTCTCCCGTTGGCACCTGTAGCCAGAGCACTTTATTCTTCTGACCTCTCATCAGATTCTGAATTGGCTCTCAAGGCTGGATTTGCTGACAGGTACCTTCTAGTGGGTTCATTGTTTTTCATGGTTTACTTGGTTTATCACCAATGAGGGACAGCTTGACATTTACTTTCCTGTCTCTTGGATTCTGATCTCCTCTCAGTGTTTCTCCACACTTAGCAAAGACTCTATGACCGTATGAACTGATGGCAAGTACCTTCCTGCATATCCATCATAATACAATATGTTATAATAAGATCTAGAGGTATAGTTGAGATTTTGAGAGCAGTCTAAGAGAAGAGAGTGAAGTTTGGAGAGAGGCATGACCTTCACATCTTCTGGTGGATGCTGGTGAGCACAGCTCAGCCCCTTGAAATCATTTGCTCTCCAGGGACCTGCCTCAGCCTGGGCCACTTATATTATTGGTGCTTAGCATTTTTGTATTACTTTACATTTGCAGAGTGCTTTCCAGTGATTTATTAGCTGTTCTTGTTTTTAATAGCCCCTGGAGGTAAGTTGATATTCAACCTTCTGAGAACATAAACGCATAGAGAAGGCTCATCTCATCAGATATTATTGGATCTGGGGTCAGGACTTTGAACTCCTGGGATAAGGCCATTTGGTGTCATTGCCTCATGAGGATTAATAGGAGACCAAGTGGACTTTACTTTAGCTCCCAGAGTCTCTAAGGCAGAGGTGGAATGATGGTAGCTATTTAAGGAAATTGCCCAGAAGCCATTATCAAAGGACCTGGATTCCAGTCCTGACTTGGCTGTTGACCATCTGTATTGACCTTGAGCCATTGCTTTGCCTATCTGTATCTTGGATTCACTCTCTGGTAAAACAAGGGTCATCTCCCAAGTCCCTTTAGATCCAACATTGTGTTAAATATAATTCTATGACTTTGGACCCCTTCTTTGGAAGGGGTAGTTGGTGAATGATACGACAGGGAATATGGGTATAGATCTCAGCCATTAGGGGA
Organism: Leucopleurus acutus; assembly: GCF_964270905.1. Classification (NCBI taxonomy): domain Eukaryota; kingdom Metazoa; phylum Chordata; class Mammalia; order Artiodactyla; family Delphinidae; genus Leucopleurus; species Leucopleurus acutus. The sequence goes on along the minus strand of NC_139147.1, from coordinate 79,634,202 downwards.
TGTATATTCAAAAGGTGTTCACCTTCCCTTTTCCAGGATCCAAGGACAACCTGACAATGATAAGCCTTCAGATTTATTTGAAGAAGCACATCATAGTCCTCATTCACTGTAAAACTAAGGTACTGAGTGGAGCTGCTAGAGGGAAGCCAGACTGGAGCCAAGAGCATCAATCCTGTGTCTTATGGATGTTGTAGAAAGTAATTAGTAGGCTTGATTATCTAACTGGTTCAACAAACGTTTTGGGGATATGATGTAATGTGAGGAAACATTTAGTTGTCAGATTTTAGGGCTGTATCAAATTTATTCTTGCAGGAAAAGTCTAGTTGTCCTGGCAACCTGAAATTGATTTTCTTTTTGCTCTTGTCAGCTGAAACTGGTCCCCTTTGAATCATTCCTCTAATTTAATATAGAGAACTGTATGTCCTCACCTGGTGACCAAATCGTTCTTAATGACAGGTGACCCCAGCAAATGGTTCCTCTTTCCTACCTGAGCCAGAGGCGATAGTTTATTACTGCCTTCACCCCATGTTGTTCTCTTTGTGGTTATTTATTCATCCGTGGAGTCAGGTGAGGAAGTAAAGTGGCATTCACTTAATTAAGAGTTCAGTCAGGCCTGTAGAGCAATGATGTAATTGGCAGCCAATCACAGCCTTTCGTTTCCAGTTACTTCTTGGGCAGGGATGGGATTAGAATGGGCTCCAGGGGAGGGAGTCCTTTAGTATTCTGTAACCTGGGGAGGGTGATGTAATGGCCCAGATGACTGTTTTCTGCCTCTGTCAGTCATCTCTATCAAGGGAAAGGGGATGATCTGTGAGCTAGGAAGGGTAGAATCGACGTCATTAAGAAGAAATTGATGTCCTCGACAGAAGAGGAGGTTGCAAGAGAGCAGTCTGCTCTACTAAATGATTTCAAAGTTCATGGGACACATGTACTGCATCTCAGGATACAGGGAACGTCTGATGGTGACTGTGGAAGGGAGGCCAGTAATTCTGAGGAAACCTGGAAATCAGCAGAAATGCCAGAAGTGAGAGATGAGGAAATAGATATCAGTTACCAAAAAAAAAAAAAAAACAAAACAAAACCCAAACAAACCAGTATCCGGAGTCTAGAATCTGCTGACTTTATTGTGATTCCCGGTATAATTCTAGACTTGCTTTTTCGACAGATGATTTATGAGTCTTTGAAAGGAAGCTGTGTTCACCAGGAGCTGGAACAGGGTCACCTCGCCATTTCCCTTTTTGTTTCAGTTAATCAGCTGGTGGATTAGAGTGATATCATAGACATAGTGTAGACCGGGCAGGTTTTGGAGTCAGGTTGTCTGGGTTTAAATCCAGCATCCTCTGCTTCGTAGCTACACGATCTTAGGCAAGTTGCTTAATTTCTGTGACTCAGCTTCCTCTTCTATAAAGTGGGGCTAATGATAGAACAGAGAAAGACTCTATGAAGTAATGCATGTGAAATCCTAAAACAACACCTTGCACATATTAAGCATTCAGTAAATGTTGCTATCGTTACTCGTAGTAGGGAGACCTTTGAATTTAATAAAGCATTTAAAATCTTCTACATATTTATAGATAAGATGGAGACACGTAGGGTGGATTATGAAACAGGCAGTGGATTAATTTATGGGTCCATGAATGAATACACACTTTGTAGTAACATGGGTAGAGACGCTTGAAACTTACATTGCAAGGGTGAGGATGCAGGGAGTGAGTGAGTTTGTGAACCTTTCTGCAACTTACCAAACCCCTTCCTACTCCCTCATCCTTTTTTCTCCCAAGAAGGAACCATCATTAAAAATTTAGTATGTGTCTAGTTTTCCCCTGTACATTTATATTGCTATAAATATATATTTATTTCTTGGTTTAAAAAAAAAACCTCAAAAGTTTACATTCTTTGTTTTTTCAAAAGAATACCAGGACTATCAAAATTGGAACAGTCACTTGGAGCTGCAGTGCCATGTTTGACTTATTTATTTATTTTTTTAGTTGAAGTATACTTGATTTACAGTGTTTCAGGTGTACAGCAAGGTGATGCAGTTCTATTATAGATTCAGATTCTTTTCCATTATAGGTTATTACAAGATAGTGAATACAGTGCTCTGTGCCATACAGTAGGTTCTGGTTGTTTATATATTTTATATATAGTAGTGTGTTATCTGTTAATCCCAAATTCCTAATTTATTTCTCACCCTTTTTTCCCCTTTGGTAACCGTAAGTTTTTTTTTTTCCTTTTTTTTCTATGTCTGTGAGTCTGTTTTTGTTTCGTAAATAAGTTCATTTGTTTCATATTTTAGATTCCACATGTAAGTGATATCATATGATATTTGTCTTTCTCTGTCTGGCTTACTTCACTTAGTATGAGAATCTCTAGGTTCATCCATGTTGCTGCCAATGGCATTATTTCATTCTTTTTTATGACTGAATAGTATTCCATTGTATATATGTACCACGTCTTCTTTATTCATCTCTTCTTGGACATTTAGGTTGCTTCCATGTCCTGGCTATCGCAAATAGTGCTGCTATGAACTTTGAGCTTCATGTATCTTTTCGAATTAGAGTTTTCACTGGAAATATGCCCAGGAGTGGGATTGCTGGATCATACGGTAACTCTATTTTTAGTTTCTTTAAGGAATTCCCTATGTTTGACTTATGTATAATCATTCTTTATCCGTAGGCAGTGGTACCTATACTGTTTTCCCTTCTCACTGTGGCCTTGGGAGACTTTCCTTTCTTCCTTTACCTACCCTTCCCTTCTCATCTGTTCCCTCCCTTTCTTCCTTCCTTCCCTCCCTCCCTGGTTATCTACCTTCTTACCTTTCTTCCTCTTTTCACTTTAAAAAATCTCTGTCCTTAGCTTAAATTGGGTCTTAGAGACCATACTTTGCATGATGTTATAGGTCTTTGGAGAATCAGGCTTTGGCCACCCAGTTCCAGCTCTGAATTGCCAGGTCTCACCAATACATTTTCTTGGGCTTCCGTTTCCTTGTCTTTAACACTGGAGGTTGTGGTACCATGTCCAGACTCAAGAGGCCATATTGGGGCATGAGTGAGTGATAACATGTCTTTCCTTGTTCTGTCTGTGGCATGCTAGGAGGTTGGCTGCATATACATGTACGTTCCTTGGTTTTTTGGAGGGGTAGGTTTTATTTTGCTGGGGTGCCCTGAGAGTAGTGAGCTCACAGCCTCTGTCATGAGACTTGCCTTGTGTTTTTCTGGCCTCCCAGTGTCCTTAATATACGCGATAAGCCTGCACAGGGCCCTACCCGATCTGACTTCAGGCTGCCTTTCCCCAGCCCCCTGACTCCCCCTATCTACCCCATGCTCATACTCTCCATCCCACGTGGAGGGCCATTCTGCCTGGCCGGCTGTGGAGGCCCGGCAGCACCCTTCCATACCTAGCTCAAATTCCGCCTTCTCAGAAACGTCAGCTTTCCCATTTGGAATCAGTCTCTTTGCTCCTACATTCCCCATCCCATGGTTTGTATTTTGAGAAACGCTTTCTCAGACCATCTTGTATTTTAATGGGTGATATCTGTTTCTGAGCTCTGATCTGCAGAAGGCGGGTATCTCTGAGCCTTTGGAGCTTAGCTCAGTAGCTGGCATTTTCAGGCACTCTGTAAATATGTGTTAAATTGAATTACTTAGGAGGCCTGAGGGGTTGGAAGGTTATCTACAGTTAACCCAAGGAATTAGAAGGGCTCCTGGGAACTGATTTAGGGACCTGTAGCTCTTAAGAGCAGCGATCAGCTTTTCCCTGCCTCCTTCTTAATCCTGTTTTTGCAGAGGCAGAGGGAAAGGTGATGTCTGCTTAAGATGCTGGTGACATTCCCAGTGAGATAGGTCAAGGTGCACCATCTCTTCTTCTAGCTCTCAAGTTCTTGGAGTGTCAACCTTCCTTCTATCAGAAAAGATTTCCTTTCTAAAAACAATTTTATTAATTAATTTATTTTTGGCTGCATTGGGTCTTCGTTGCTGCGCGCAGGCTTTCTCTAGTTGTGGTGAGCGGGGGCCGCTCTCTGTTGCGGTGCGCGGGCTTCTCATTGCGGTGGCTTCTCTTGTTAAGCCCGTGTGCCACAACTACTGAGCCTGCGCTCTTGAGCCTGTGAGCCACAACTACTGAGTCTGCGTGCCACAACTACTGAAGCCCGCGCGCGTAGAGCCCATGCTCCTCAACAAAGGAAAAGATTTCCTTTTGAAGAGGAGGAAGTGATTTATGTGATGACCTCTGGATTTCTGACTTCGGTTATAAATGTTCTTGAAAAAGACTTTGCGGTTGCCCCTGCTACAAGGAAGGTGGACAAGTCAAGGTGTGCTTTGTGAAACTGAGTGAAACTCCAGCCTTGCTTTGTGACTCTGACCCTTGGGAACAGTCCAGGGTCAGGCTGTACGCACATGGCGTGCTCCAGAAATCCACCTTCCACCATCACTATTGGGATCTTAACTCAATTGCTGCTTGTGAAACACCTTTTCCTGACTTGCAGTGCAGATTCTGCATGGACTACTGAGTATTGCTTCTAGTGACTCATGCATAGAAAAACGCTTTATGTTTAACACATCACAGATAGAGAGAGAGACTTCAGGTGTGAAAGAGATGCGTGATACAGAGGAAGGAGAAAAAGAGCAAGTCCAGGACCCATGCTTCCAGTCCTAAATATGCCAGAGACATATTGTGTGGCATGTGGCCTTAATTTCCAGATCTGTAAAATGGGACACTGATAATTACTAGGAGGGGTTGTTATGTATGTTAACTGAGATTATCTAGGCAAAGCATCTGGCAGGTAGCACCGGACATGGTTCAACAACAGAGAATCTCAGTGAAATTGTATCGACTTGGTTATGAGCCCGGCTCCAGTAGCTGCTTGAATTAGGATGATTTATATAACTTCAGTGAGACTGAGTTACTAAACCTCTCTGAGCCCCAATTGAAGTGGATTTTATTTGGCATTAACTATACCTTGCATGCTCAGTTGTAAAGATTAGAGAATGTTTGTAAAAGCCCTAGCAAGGTGGTGTTTCTCAGCATCTGGCCCGGGGATTGACCCTTCCCACTGCCCCAGCTTCTCTGGAGTGGTGAGATGTATGCTGTGGGGCGATGTGTCTCAGAGGTGTTGACTGAAGTTCCCCTTAGCGCCATGCTTCCTTCCTGTGTCCTGGGCACAAAACCTTTCTCTCTAGAAACCAGACCTGTAGAATAGAGTTAGTCATGGAGAGGCTGATTTTAGGAGGATACCAACCAGAGCATGTCTGGAGAAGTGCAGCCAGTCCAGTGGAGGGTGTTTTAAGAGCTTTCATTTGTTGGAGAGCTGGCAGTATTTCAGTTGGGGAAGGTGGATTTTGGATGCGAGGGGAAGGTTGAGATTGGTGATGGAGAGAGAAGTTATTGCTGGTCCAGGGTGGAGGTGACCAGGCCTAACAGAGGAGAGTGGCAGGTGAGGATGGAGAAGTGGCGCTTAGCAGAAGGAGGATGGGAATTAGGAAACCCAAGGAAGACGTGGAGGGTTCTGGTCAGAGTATTGGGTGCAGAGGCTGGAGACACATGAACAATTATGGTGTAGCTGCGGGACTTCTCAGGATAAGCAGGACAGGGGCTTTCTGTTGTCACCATCCCACTAGGGAAAAGAAGGGACGGTCCTAAGCTGTGTGTGTGTGTGTGCGCGTGCGTGCACGCGTGCGTCTGTGTGTGTGCATGTGTGCATAAGTGTGTATTAGGAACAGGACCAAAGAGGTTGGGGATTTACCCAAGGCCATGCAGCTAGGAAACATCTTTCATTTGCTTAAAGCGCTAAGTTTAGTAATGACTGTGAATGACAGAAATGGGCAGGGGGAGCATGTAGGGAAAGGGCCTCAGCCCCATTTCCTGCTCCCTCCCAGGCAGGTAGTGAGTAGGAGTTTTAAGTTTCACTGTTTGATAGCATCACCTCCTCTGCTTTCCCAGAAATTATTCCTCGAAGTATGACTCGAATCGTTACTCTGTTGGGAGATGTCTCAGTTCAGAGCTGACTTTCTGCTGTGGTTGTTTACTAAAGAGATGGTGGCCCTGGCAATTCAGGGGTGGCTTAATCAAGTGGAAAGAACAGGGGGCCTGGGTCTGGGTGCTGGCCCTGCTTTGTGAGACCTATGAAAATTGGGCGAGTGAATAGACTTCTTAGTGCATGGCTTTTTGATTCCTACTAGATGAATTTGTTGTGATGATGCTTTGCAGATTGCACTGTTGGTCCTCGTATGATAAAGATAAAGGGGTGTCTGGACTTGCTAGGTGTGTGAAGCAGAGGGGGATGGTAGCGAGTGGGTCAGCTCCCATGGGTGGTGTGATCACTAATACTAAAAGAATACCAGAATTTTCTCTTTTTTGGAGGTGGTGTGTCTTGGAACGTTATGCTTAACGCCTATAGAATCTACTGGCTCTACCCTGCCTTGGGGATGACCACCTGTACCAGCATTTCCCCCTAACCCCCAGCTATGGGCTGAGGATCTCCTAGCTCTTGTGTTATCTGGGGGGAATTTCTGAATTTTTAGGCCTTCACGTCTTTATCTGCAAAATGGGGATAATAGTCAGTGCAGCTTCGGCTGCACTGTGAGGATTTGCTGAAGAAAGGGATGTGAGGGCCCTCTGTGAGTTGCATTGAACTCTGTATTTTTGAAGCCCATTTTCTCTCTCTTTTCCCTTCTGCTAATGGCCAAGGGACATCTTTTGTCTTGAAAAGACGAAGCGGCACAGAGGAAGAAACGGGGGCTTATAGAGGAAGGGGACTCTCCAAGGCCCCAGAGTGAATTGGAGTCCTGGGATCTGTGCCCAGTTTTGTCACAACATGTCAAATTCCTCCATTCCGGGCAAACCTGAATTTTTCCATGCCTACGACCTACCCGGGGGACATAGAAACTTCTGGAAGGAATGTCAGCCCTTTGAAGGTGGTGGGAGAAGTCACTGATGTGGCTGCTGCAGGTGTTGAGGTTCCTGTTCACTGCCTCTCTTGTCCAGCAGTGACTAGTAACTTGGGTATTTGGGGTGAGTCAGCAGGCCCATGACCCGGAGGACCTGAGTGTGCTTGGCGGCAGGCTGGAATTAGTCAGAAGGCAAAACTGCTCATCCTAACCCCAGAACCTGCGTACTCTGGCTGGATGAGGAAGTCCTCTCTGATTCTTAATTTTCTTATCTACAGCAGCTTCTGGAGAAGAGGATTTTCTCTTTCCTGCTTTATGGGGTTCATATGGAAATCAAAGGAAAGAAGGATTTTTTTGTTTTGTTTTGTTTTTTTGATACGCGGGCCTCTCACTGTTGTGGCCTCTCCCGTTGCGGAGCACAGGCTCCGGACACGCAGGCTCAGCAGCCATGGCTCACGGGCCCAGCCGCTCCGCAGCATGTGGGATCTTCCCGGACCGGGGCACGAACCCGTGTCCCCTGCATCGGCAGGCGGACTCTCAACCACTGCACCACCAGGGAAGCCCCTAAAGAAGGATTTTTTTCAATAAATAATATTGCAATATTCAGATAGCATTAGTTTCTGCTGCTTAAAATAGGCAGCTGACTTCTCTTCTTTGCTCCCTCCCAGAAGTGATGTATTGATACCAAAGAAGAAAACCAATTAAATTCCTGAGGACAGTTGCTAAACAGTCCAGTCTTGTTTATTTTTTTGTATTTGGTGTCTGAGGTCTCTGAATTTAAGCTGAACCATTTCAAATATATACTGGGGATACACGGTAAGGAGGGACCGTGTGAATGTAAATCAAAGCACAAGTTCTAGAATCTCAGGTTCCCATGGTGTGTCTACCTTGGCTTAGAATATTTCATTCTTCATGGACACTGGGGCTTTGGCCCCCATTTTTTATGTCTGCCGTGGAGACTTGTTTCTCAGAGACACTTGATCATGGGGCTCTGAAGGTCCCTTTGTAGGAAACCGAGTCCCATCAAGTCCTCCCATGGAGGAAATGGCAAAACTCAAGATGAGAAGCCAGCTCTTTGGATCCTCAATTCCCTGTCCTTTCTGACACATCACTCTTCCCTCCTGTCAGGTGAAGAGAGAAGCCAGATGGTTTGACAAATGGTTCTTGTTGCTGTCAAATCTGCCTCCTGTTTCTGCTCAGAAAGACAGTTCTTACCTTCCCTTTTTGGGGGGATTAGATGGGATGGGCAGAGAGGGAGGGAGGTGCAGGAAGAAACACATTTTACTGCCCGATTCTTTCCGTGGCAGAGATGACCAATAAGTTCTCGTTTCTCTGTCAAGAAGCAACGCTGAGGGAATGAGGAATCGTCCCCTTGAATTTAAAGCACACAGAGGCCCCGAAATGGCAGGCTGTATTAGGAGACAACATTGATTTCATATATATTTATCTGAAAGAAACCATGTTTAAGATGCCGTATCCATAAATACTAATAAGGCTGTCTGATTTCCAGTTTTCAGGTGAGATGAGCATTTCATCGAGTATTTTATCTGTCAGTTTCAATAGTCGATGTACCATCCTCCCAGGCTTATTAGCATAATTGCTGTGCTTAAGCAACAATGAAAAATTCAGCAGTAAAACAGCAGTTAGTGCAGGTAATTTGTTATCAAAAGCTTTTACTTAAGGACAGCTCCAGCCTGCATTTATTAGCAAGGTAGGGTTATAATTTATTTTTATTTGGAAAAACAAAAGGGGGGAAGATCTTTGCTATTTTGTTGTGGAAATAATAGAGAAATTAAAAAGCATCACCTCCCTGGAAAACTGTCTCTATCCCTTCTTCCTGTGCTGAAAGCAGGCTGGGATGGGAGTAGATTCTACTTCTGAGGCACGGTGGCTCAGATGAAAAGTCGCTCTCCTCCGCACTGGAATAAACGGGTTACTAACGCCCATTTATGTTTGTACAGGTGTTTCCAAAACACTTTCATATCTCTTTTGTTGCTTAAATCGCACACCAGTCCTGGGGCGTGGGGGCTCCATTCTGAGCATAGGAGACTGAGTTGAAATGGCTTGTTCCAGATGGGGCAGTTGGATGACACAGCACAGCTGGGCTGTAAATCTAGTCCTCCAGCCCCAGGGCCCTGGCAGCACTGTGACCCTTTGCACGCTGCCCAAAACTCCTGGTGTGGGCACCCCTTCTCCCGCCTAGTGGTGGATAGTTTTTTCATCTTAGCTCTTTTTCATATATGTGCGTGTATGCATGCACACGTACACACACACCTAAACACACACACACACACACACACTTTTTTCCTTTCCACCAAATTTAATGATGTACTTTTACAGCTGTTTTTCCTTTCATGTCCTGGTTGAAGCAGTTCTGCCAGTTTTCTTTTAATGTCAAATGTCCTCTATTTCTTGTATTTACAATCTCCCCTCCCATCTCTCTCTCTCCCCCTCTCTCCCTCTCTCCCTCTCTCCCTCCTTCCTTCCTTCCCTTTTTCCTCTCTTTTGCTCACTAGTGAATGACTGAGGAAAGCCCTGTGATGACCATCTGTGAAGGACCTGATGCAAAATAAATGATTTTATAAGTAATGCGGTAGTCTTTGTAGAGAAGACAGACAAAAAGTTTAAAAATGTGGAGGTTGGGAAATCATTTTTCTTCTTTATTTCTTGAGAAATGTATCAGAAATAAATAAGAATATTCAACTGAGGCCTTTTAGTGTGTTTTAGGACTTCAATTACGGGTAGTAATTTTCACATTGAAGGTAACATTTCCGGTGAAAATGGACAACCGAAGCTCCCAACCTTTCAGAGAAGTTAGCATCTTAGATTAGCATCTTAGATTTTCTTTCCTCAGTAAGTTCAGAGAAGGATCATATGATCCTTGACTCTGAACATCTCTAATGTGCAAGTTATGTGCTGGCCATGTGGTAGGGTTTAGGGACTGAGTCAGAGAGGGCTGTGAGACAAGACATGTTTAGACTATCAGAGGAAATGCACAACAAATGAAGATCAGTTTTGTCTTTGAGCAGCTATTATATGACTGGAACTCTACTAGGAATTGTTCTTAGATTATGCCATTTAATCTTCAGGTTTCACTCAATTATTAGTGAATTCTTATTCAGCACTGATGATGTATTGGTCACTGTCATAATGTTGTACATGCATCATCTCATTTAATTTTTATAACAATCCTCGAGGTGGTGGTGGGTACTGTTATCATTGTTCTTATTGGTTTGATGAGGAAACTGAGGCACAGAGTAGCTAAATAATTTGTCCAAGTCACACAGCTGGTAAGTGATGGAACCTCTCTGGTCTTCCTGTTTCCTAAACACATGTTCTTTCTGCTGCACCACTTGTCATAAACTGAATGAGTAGATAGCTAGGTAGATATAGATAGACAGTGCTAATGATGATTAGAGGGCTGTGTAGTTTGCTGCTGTCAGAGCTGGGGCAGAACCTGGATGTTTACAAAGAGTACCAAACTTGAATTTGGACAGGGGTTCAAATCCTAGTATGCTTCTAAGTGTTTGTTAAAACCTTGGTTAAATGACCTCCTAGAGTCTCTGTGTCTTTCTTTGAATTCCAGATAATAGAATCTGTCTCCCAATGTCACTGTGAGAATAAATTAGAAAATACATGTGAGAGCCTCCAGTGGTGCCTGGCTCCTGCTGGGTGTTCAGCCAGTGTGGGAAGTACCCAGGGATAGGCAGAGTGTGTGCGGGTAGGAACGGCCATCAAAGCCAGACCACCAGTGTTTAAATCTGCCCACTACGCGTTGCTATAGAGCCTTGGGCAAACAACTCCATCTCCTGGTGCCTCGGTTTCCTCATCTCATATACTTACCTCATAGGGTCGTTGTAAGGGTTCAATAAGCTAAAAAATAAGTTAAAAATGTGTGTGAAGCATATTTAATGGTGCCTGGCACAGCAAGCCCTCTGTAAGTGTTAGCTCTCATTATTCCGTCCTGCTACAATGGTGGACGGGTACCAAGTGAACGGTTTAGGCCTGTTTTAGGACCCTGGCCTGTTCACTCAAGGACCGGGAACCAGCTTAGCCTGGGACATAGGAATTGCATTTGCACAGCCACTCAGGACCTTGGAAAAGTTTTGGCTTCTCTGTCCTTGATCTTTGCTTATCTGCAGATGGTAGTTGAGAGAGTCAACTTCAGATGATAGAGTGCGCGTGGGGAGTTGAAGGCACCCACATCCCTGATAAGCTGCTTCCTGGAGCGTTGCCATGTGGCTCTGAGGGTCAGTTTGCTGATCCAAGATGGCCTGTAGGGTGGAATTTTTCCTGGGTCATCCAGGCAGGTCCTGTCTTCCCTCAGTCTGCACGTGCCTGGTCCTGTCCTCAGTGCTGGCTCCCATTCCCCTCCTCTCCAGACGACATTGATATGCGGGGGCCGCTTCTTTCTGGGACCATTTCTCCTGCACCAGAAGGAGGTGGGTGGGGATTTTGGCATAACGGTTTTTGAAAGGTGATATACTCTAAGATATTTCACACACCTTCAAAAAATAAGATGCACTGAAAGACACTAATTTTAAAGTTGTGCCCATGAGGATAGCTCAGAGATGGAAGATTCTTCAGGAGCTGGTGTTTTCTTATTGTCTTATTGGCTTATTGTCTTATACAGCACTTATCGTTAAAAAGCTTGTATGTGTGTGTGTGTGTGTGTGTGTGCGCGTGTGTGTGTGTGTGTGTGTGTGTGTGTGTGAGAGAGAGAGAGAGTGAAGCTTCCTGGAACTGGTAGTGCTGATTTTGGGGGTGTTTCCTTGGCTTATTCAAAATAGAAACAGAAAGGCACAAGTGTTTGCTCATGTCATTAAAAAATGTCTTTATAGGAAAGGATATTGAGATAATGCCTCATATTATGAATACCTCACGTTGTGTATGGGGCTTTGCGGTTTGCAAAGCACTTAAATACACATTTTCTTATGTGCACCTTATGACAACAGCCCCATGAGGTAGGCAAGGCGGAGCTTGTCATTCATTTCCCTTTTAGAGATGATGTAACTGAGGTTCAGAGAGATGAGGTGAGTTTTCTTAAAGCAGTGATGGATGCAAACCTAGGACCTTTAACTCTGGGCTGCTTTCTGCTTCACCACCCTCGTTCGGGTGTAATAAGGTCTTACCAAGCGCTATCTAGGTTATATAGAGTTGCAGTAAACCTGAAAAACGCTCCCCTTTATTTTTCTTTTTTCCCATTGGTTAAAAAGTTGACTATGATTTGATATTAACTTGTTTCTCCCCAAGTATAAGCAGCAGTGAATCTCTAAAACTTTCTGTTAAATCAGCATGTGTTTTTTAAAAATCAAATGTCAGAGTATTTCCTGAAACTTGCTTTAATGAACAAGAGAGGTGAAAGTAAAATTCCCTTTTTTGCATGAGGTAATTAGGAAACAGGATGTACGAACTTGCTATAGGAATTTGAAAAGGAACACGTGTACTGATGTACAAACTGGATGAATATATTAAGGAGAGTTTCATGCTGGTAGAAATTTTAAGTCAAAGAAGCTCTCATTAAGTGTGTCAGTTGTTTTTGGTTTGTGTGAAAACCTAATGTTTCATGTTGCATGAGTTGGATCCAAGGAATGTATACATCCCTACACTCCAAAAAACAGAAACATGAGTTGGACTTCCTGTTTGATGGCAAAGTACCTTTGTCTGGGAGCTCAGGTGTGTCCTCGGAATACAGGACAGAGGAATGGAAGATGCTCTTGAGCTTCTTAATGACTAGGAGTCAACTCTACACTTGCTTGGGGGTGGGAAGGACTGAGTTCTCTTTGGCAAATGTCTTTGAGTCCCTTAGACATATAGCACCAAATAAGCCCAGTGCTGTGTTATTGGCCTCATGTACCAGAGTATGGTTAGATTACATGTATTTTGGAAGCCTATTTCTTTCCTTCACAGTATATGGTTTCTTAGGTGGCAACTTCTGGGTGAATTGCCAGCTTCCTGACAGTGTCTTAAAAAGCCTGCTTTGAAGGAGGCAGAAATTCCTTTGGTTTGGACAGGTGACCCCCTTGACTTTCCATCTTGGATGGTTCTTTTTTTTTTGCAGTACACGGGCCTCTCACTGTTGTGGCCTCTCCCGTTGCAGAGCACAGGCTCCAGACGCGCAGGTTCAGCAGCCATGGCTCACCGGCCCAGCCGCTCCACAGCATGTGGGATCTTCCCGGACCGGGGCACGAACCCGTGTCCCCTGCATCGGCAGGCGGACTCTCAACCACTGTGCCACCAGGGAAGCACGGATGGTTGCTTTTTTGGTCTACCTTATCTGGTGATGTTAATCATGTGCGTGCTGAAGTTGGCTCTGTTTTATGCTCCAGATGCAGATCAGTTTGTACCTCTTTAGGACACTCATAGCTATGAATTCTCTATCTCCATGAAAGTCTGTGTACTATCTATGATTGTCATGTTGTAATTAGCTCCCACTCTACAAACAAGGTTAGAAACGAAATCACTAGCATGGCAAGTGAGATGTAATAAGCTAGAGATTTCCTTTTCTCAGTTCACTCGAGTACACTCTTAATTCTGTTCATCTGGCACTGATTTGTCCTGTGTGGATTTCTTTGGTCTTTTCTACTAGATTTTAAACCCCTGTAGGGCAGGTGTCGTATCTTATTAATCACCATGATAGCGCCTGGCACATCGTAGGTGCCTATTACTAAGTAGTTGGGTCATATCTTAAGAAGCTGGAAAAGGTGGCTTTCCTAGAGAGAGAAGTGGTTGCTCGTGTTGTCCGTTCAGTGCATTCCAAGTGATGCTGGGCGCCTTGGGGAAGTTAGAGATGCAGACATGGCAGTTCCTTCCTCAAGGAACCACTGTCTAGCTACATGGCGCCAGCGAGAGCTCTTTGTAAACTGTGAAGCAATGCGCAGGTGGGTCAGAGATGAGCTTTCACTTTTGAAAGGCTGAGGCTGCTAGGCTCTGCCGCCTCCTCCCACATGTGTGAAGCCCTACTACAACCCCGCTTACCTTATGTGTCTGATGGTGACTGGATCATGAAGGGGATTAGCAAATTATCTGCCAGGCTGAGTGCTGCTAAGTAATTTGCTATTCTTCGGTAGATCTATTTTATTTTTATGTATTTTTTATTTTTTTTTGTGGTACGCGGGCCTCTCACTGTTGTGGCCTCTCCTGTTGCGGAGCACAGGCTCCGGACGCGCAGGCTCAGCGGCCATGACCCAGGGGCCCAGCCGCTCCGCGGCATGTGGGATCTTCCCGGACCGGGGCACGAACCCATGTCCCCTGCGTCGGCAGGCGGACTCTCAACCACTGCGCCACCAGGGAAGCCCTGTTTTATTTTTAAGAGGCAGATTGCTGAATGGATAAGCAGAATTTGGTATATCCATAAAACAGAGTAGTAGTCAGCAATAAAAAGGAATGCAGTCCTGATACATGAATGAATCTTGAAAACATGGTAAGTGAAAGAAGCTAGTCACAAAAGGCCACATATTATGTGATTCCATTTATATGAAAAGTCTACAGTAGGAAAGTTCGTAAAGTCTATAAAGACAGAAAGTAGATTAGTGGTTGCTGGCAGGGGTCGGGTGGGGGGTAGGGAGTGACTGCTAATGAGTATGGGTTTCTTTTTGGGGCAATGAAAATGTTATTAAATTAGATTGTGGCAATGGTTGCCCAACTCTGTGAGTATTTTAAAAACCGAATTGTAGGCTTTAAATGGGTGAATTGTATGGTGTGTGAATCAAATCTCAGTAGCTTTATTAAAAAATAAAAAAATAATCAGTACATTGCTTTTCAACCTACAGTCTCTGAGGGTCAGTCTAGATTGTCAAGTTTTTAACCCACCTTGATTTGTCTTGGGCCAGGAAGTCATGCGTACTTTACAACGGTGACCATCCCTAGGGAAAAATTGATAGTACAATCAGAGCCACCAGACTTGAAATCTTTTCTCCCCAACTTCATGCACGGTCTTTTCAAGAGCTTTAAAAACTTACATTTCCAGAAATGTTGATTAGTGAGATATCTGATAAGAAATAACAGGGTACTGACAGCCCTGATTGTATAAATAGGCGTTTGGGATTGCGTTCATGGTTTGCTTGTCAGTACAAGAAAAGTGTGTGATTATGTTGAATGATGGTTAATTTCCTTATCTACCCATTTGAAAAATAAAGATGTACGGCTGGGAGACAGGTGCCCGGGGAGAAAAGGAGCCCTGCAGTTTTGATAATGAACTCCAAAAAGGAACAAGTTTGTATTGAGGAGTTGGCATTTGAGTCCTGGCCAGTGTCAGACTGTCGCTGATGAGCTAGGGAACCGTGTCTAGTGCGGTACAGAGGATTTATCATTGATTCCTGTTTTATGTTTGGACAGCTTTTCCCCCTTCTCTTTTCAAGATCGCTGTCCCACCCTCTCTGACTAACTTACTGTGTCAACAGAGTTAGAAGAGCAGCCAGTGGAAGTGTGCAGAGGCTGGAGAAGAGCTGTGCTTTCTAGCTTTATATGTGAACACTTCATACACAAACACTTCTCTTTGATTAAGTATCCGGTGAAACCAATTCACATGAACGCCAATTAAACTTTAATGAACAAGTGGGTGTATTAATATCAGCTGAGTAATGCAGGCAGCACGGATTCCAGTAAGTGAGTCACTTCTCTGAGCAGCTCATTCCCCATGCACAGTAAGAGTTACTAGAAAGCTTCCAGCTATATTTGAGTGGATCTGGTCTGGGCCTTGTAATTCGAGCAATCCTGGGGCTTGTTATTCATCTCATGACAAAACCACACGGATCCAGACCTCTGTTTTCAGAGCAAGGATTCAGGTTGGGGAGCCTTTTCACATTGAGCAGTTAGACCTTCCACGGAGCAGTGACCACCTGGACTTTTTCTCCATTTTCTTCTTTTTTTTTTTAAAGTGAGACTTCTTTTCCTCCTTAAAGCCAGGGGCAAGTGTAGGTGAAGGTCAAGGTCAAGGCAGTGAAGGTGGAACCCTCAGTTTGGGACTGAATTTAGTCCCCCTGAGTCTCACTTCCCATCCCCATCTGCTGTTCTGTCTCAAGTCTGCAAGACTCCCATAGTTACACCAGACACAGTGAGATGTGCTTGGCATGATGAGCCTTTTTGAGCACAGCCCCTGTTCCTTCTAGAGAATGATAACTGTACCTACTTCCTGGGGAAGATTAAACAAGGTAATGAACATAATGCTCTTAGTTTCATGCCTGGTATATAATAAGTTCTCAATAAACACTAGTTAACTGTTGCCAGTGGAGCAGTGACGGGGAGGAGGTGATTGGGACTTGACAGTGAAGGAACTAAGAGTCTCCCAGAGATTAGACTTACATTTAAAAATATCTGTGATTACAGAGTGATAAAGACCAAGAGAGAATGAGCAGTGAGGATTCAGGGAATGGAGAGGTCCCTGAGGTTGGCTGCATCTGAGAAGGCTAGGTAATCCTGGCCTGGGGGTTGGGTGGGGCCAGCGAAGGATTTGGAAAGGTAGTTCGAGGATGAATGAAGAGTGTGAGTGAAGGCAGAAGCCCCAAAGTACCCCGTGCAAGGTCGCGTGCAAGATCGGGTGTGTTCATTGTGGTCAGACTAGGTGATGTGTCGGGGTTGGAGGGAGTTCGTTGAGGCTTAATGTAGCCTCTGCCTTGGCCCTTAAGCCTCAGTTCCAGCACCATTTGCTATCCTGCCTCCTGTTCTTGTGTGTTCATCTAGAAACCAGTTGAAGGCAATGCAGCGTCAGGCAGCTGGAGATAAAGACTAGTTGGAGAATGGGCTTTAGGCCTGTTAGCTCAGTGGGCTTGTTAACACAGCATTCCTGAATCAAAGTTACCCTCTTCCTCTCGTGTATCTTCTACCTGTGAAAACTCCCCCATAGGGGACTTGGCCTATAAAATTCCTCACCTTGAGCGGCAGGGAGGGTATGCTTCCCGCAGTCAGGTACATCCTAAGACTGGGAGGAAGGGGCTGAATTGCCCATGCCCAGTTCCTTCTCCAGAGTCAGTAATTAGATAACTCACCCCTTCTTCCCTGTGGACAAGGGGGGTGGAGAGAGTCCAACATGGAAGGGCATAAAGCAAGGTAGAAAAGAGATGTTCTACCATCCCCAGATTCCTCACCCCCCCCCCCCCCCCGCAACTCTTACCCAGATCCCAACATAGTTTTTTTAGGGGCAGTAGTGGGAGGCTGGAAGGAAGGACAGAGCTGTATTGTGAAGTGAGGGGCAGTTTTCTGAGCAGAGAGTAATGTAATTCAGTCATTCAGGTTGGTTCATCTATTTGGGAAACACTGAAGGACACACTTAGATAACTCAAACTAGAGTAAACAGGTCTCAGGGTCTATGGTCCATCAGTCACAGAATCAACCCCCATTTCAGAAATAGCAACCATGCCTCGGTGTTAAACTTCAGACCTCACACGTGAATATCAGACTCTTTGCTTCCCTCCCAGACTTCTTTCCAGAGAATGTCATAGGATAAAGAAATCCACAGGGTAAAGGCATAGCTTCCATAATGATAACAGAAGTGGGAGAATCTAATCAAATAGATAAATTCCATATTTGGAATTCTGGATAAAGCAGAAGGGATTCTTGAAATTCAGGTTTGAATAGGTTGATGATGCAAATTGGGAACTAGATGTTGCTTTTAGAAAAACAAAGCAAACGTAGATCTTAATTATGTAATTCATTTATTTAGCAATTAGAGCTAAGTATTTCATTATTTGGCAACTGCCTAGGGTATTATTTCTTTTTTATACTGTGGGGAGAAGTCTGTTATTCCCATTTTACAGATGAAACAATGATAGACAAATATGAAGATCATTATCCTAGCACACCTGGACTAGGTTTCATCAGCCAGATTAATCTTTTGTTTTATATCGGGGCTTTCGTACTGACTTGACAGCGTTTGTTTATAGGGACTCATAAGACAAATGAATTGGACTTGGTTTTGACATCCAGAGGGATCAGGGAGTTGTAATTAGCTAAGCGCTCTACCTTGTTGTGGCTGAAGAGGTTTGTCATAGACATTTAGTGGCCGTGATGGATTATACATCTTGGACTTGGGGGCCGATGACAAATATCTTTCCGTGCAGGGTTCGTCTGGATCCTGTTGTTGTTACAGCAATATTTAAAGAAAGGTGCAGAGGATATGCTCATCTATTTTTATCTCCTGTCTGTTTTCAAGATAATAAATTGAATATATTGTATAAATTGATTAATTAGCCTTCTTGAGGTGAATACCTTTTGCAAACCCATCCCCATCCCTGCAAAACCTTAATCCTGTCCAAATTTCCCTGTTTATCTCACTCCACGTCTCCTAAGTGGATCCTCTTTTCTGGAGATCTTTGACAGGACAGACTGCTCTTCCCATGGGGCACCTGTCTGTTACCCTGGTTACTCTCCGGTCCTCCTTTCCTCCCTTTGTCCACCATGAATGCGGGTTGCCTGTGGGCCACTTGGTCCTCCTGGGGACACTTGCCCAGGTACCGCATTGCTTTTCTTCCCATTGGTTCTCCTGAGTTCCCAGTTTGGTGATTGTTCCCTGTAGCAATAGTTTCTCACCTGAATCTGTGGCTCGGCATCCCTTAGGGAAGTTTTATCAGAATTCAGATTTGCAGTCTGCATCCCTAAATCTTTGGGTATGGACATGGGCATTTGCATTTTGAAAACCTTTTTGGGTAATTCCAGTGGGCACTCCAACTTAAAATCTGCTCTTTTCAGTTAACTTATGTCGTGCAGTGCTTAGAGGTAAAACTTTTTAAAAGATATTTAAGCTGTGGATTCCAAGACGGGAAGGACAAACTCAGAGCCTGAAAAGAGAGTCAAGGAGGGTGGAGAGGAAGCTGGCTGATGTTATAAGGGAACCAAGGCTCAGTGTCCTGACCATCCACTTCTTGTATTCCCCAGGCTCATGCCCAAAATGAGTGTTTATTTTGCCCAACAACATTCTCATTGTTCCCACGTGTATGTGCTATGGGTTCTGTTCTAGAAGTTTCCACAACACAGGGACCGAGAGCAGGAGTTTCTAACTCATTCCCACTAAAGATGAGGCCAATCATGAGGCTCTATCTTATTCTATAGGTTTCAACCTTTTTACAAAAACAACCTCTATTCCTGCCCACAGGCCCTAAGCAGGCCCAGCCTTTTCATCTATATATTCCCCACCTAACTAATCTGTCTTATGCCTTTAGTAATACACCAGGTTTTGTCAGAATCAGCTAATTCTTTAGTAAAAAATCCAGAACAGACTCTGGTGTGTTTACTTAGTGGTAGAGGTGAAATGGAGGCCAGTGTTCCTTCAACTGACATTTTACTCTCCTTGAGCTTTTTTGAGTGTAGTACGTGGAATCAGTGTTATGACTTTTCAGTCATATCTCCCCTATTTTAAAACTGCAGAGTTGGGCTTCCCTGGTGGCACAGTGGTTAAGAATCTGCATGCCAGTGCAGGGGACACGGGTTTGATCCCTGGTCTGTGAAGATCCCACATTCTGTGGAGCCGCTAAGCCCGTGCGCCACAACTACTGAGCCTGCACTCTAGAGCCCGTGAGCCACAACTACTGAAGTCTGTGCACCACAACTACTGAAGCCTGCACACCTAGAGCCCATGCTCCGCAGCAAGCGAAGCCACTGCAAAGAGAAAGCCCGCGTGCCACAATGAAGAGTAGCCCCCGCTTGCCACAACTAGAGAAAGCCCGTGCACAGCAACAAAGACCCAATGCAGCCAAAAAAAAGAGAAAAAAAACCCCAAACTGCAGAGTTGATCTTACCACCTTACTGGGGAGCACCTCGGCAATAAATCTAATGGAAAAAAACTTGTCTGATGAATGGGGCAGGAAGGCATCACAGCAGTGCTGGTGAGTCATCCCAAGACCAGCAAGATTTGAGCTGAGGTGCTTCTTTGATGCTGCTGACTCGAAGCCTCCCTCAGTATTCTGTCATCTTAAGCAGCTTTCAAATCCTTGTCTCAGACTTCTTTATCTAGGTCAGACCGTGTCTTTTAAAAAAGTTGTGCCTGGACATGCCCTTCATAGATTGGACTGGTCCCATTAGGATAATTGGCTTTATATGCTTTGAAAATAGCAACAGTGGGACATTTTGTCATTCTTGAACAGTATTCCCTTCCTACTCTGGGGTGAGGTGTTAGGCAGCCCAGGTATGCTTATATGTGTAGTTTTTTTTTTTTTTTTAATAGCATGTTGACAGTTTGGGGTTGGGAGGAGAGCAAAACAAGGTTGGAGCCCCTTTAGAAAAACATCCCTGAAAAAGAAGACTCTTTTGCTGAGATAAATGAATGGACCTTGTAAAGAAGACGATATTGTACCAGGACACCTTGAGTTGGGTCTGCTCTGTCCCATTTTGCTAAATGAGCTTGACTGCTCGTCGGTGGGGATCCTTGACCCCATCACTCTGAATTGTTGAATGGATCAGATGAGCTACTAATGCATATGAAAATACCATGTCAACAGGAAAATCAAACAAACCTTCCTATTTGTTACCTTAGCACAGCTGCTGGACATTTTCCTAAAACAAAATAAACTTTTCTTTTTCAGATATAAAAGTTATATACACTCATTTTAGAAATTTAAAGTTCATAAAAGTACGAAGAAGATAATTAAACCCCCCATAACCCATCATCCAGAGATAACCACCGTTCTATTTTACACATATAACCACTCTATTCTTTTTTTAAAGAGGGAGCATGTTACACATATTTAGTTGTATGCATTTCCTTTATGTAATACTTTAGTGTAAACATTTTCCCATGTCATTAAATATTCTTCAGAAGTACATATTTTAATCACTGCATGATGTTGCGTTATGTGAGTGCTGTGTTTGCATTTATTGTGATATATTTGACCATTGTTTCTATTATTAAGTGCTGACTGTTTATCAAGAAGAAAACTTGCTTTAAAACAAGGCAGGGGCCCTTGACACTGCTTTTACAGTAGAGGAATTTGACGTATTTCACTTCATCCTATAGTAATATATATTGGGCTGGAGTTTAGCAGTACTTTTAGTTATGATCTCAGTTTTAAGGTAAAATTACACCTGTGAATTGTTAATTTAGAGAAAATTCTGACGGTAACAAAATCTATTAGGCCACCTTCTCTTAATTAACATAACATTAATTAGAGAAACATTGAAACATAGTAAGGGTAGTCTCATGAATGTACTGCATTAGAAAAGTTGCTTGATGCCTTCTGGAAGAATTTTTATTCTCTCTTACTAGGAGGATATGGTCAATTTGTTTTGCCCAAAGGGTTCAATTTCCATTGCTGGGCAGATACATAATACTATGGTTACCATATATTTGAATATGATGATGTAATGATGAGAAACCTTTGGATAGTCTTAAGAATGGAGATTTAAGGAGCAGTGGGCTAGAGAGGGAGTTGTGCTAGTATTTTGGTCCTGAGGTTGAGCTTTTTTGTCATAGATTTATCTCTTTGCCTCTTTATGAATTTCTGCATGTCTGTGTGGCATCTTCTCATCTACATTTGCCTGACTTCCCTGCCTCCACCCATCCATCCTTCCGCTTATCCATCCAAGCATCCATCTAATTAATCATCTCTCCCCTGGCCATTTCATCTACCCACTCACTTACCTCTCTCCGTCTCCATCGCTCATCTTTATCCATATCTAGTGAAGGGTGACTATATGGAAGCACATGCATTTCTTTGTTCCATTTTACAAAGGGGGTCGCAGGAATCAAGGGTGCAAGAACCAGAAAGTGAAAATGACTAAAACTTGACCATTTTTGTTTCACCTTGAAATCAGAGGGGATGTCCAAAACTGACCTGATTACCTATTCTATGATGCTCATGAGGGGGTTCTTAGTATATGTGCATTTTAGGGAATGTTGTTTCAAGTAATAGTTTGCTAGAAATGAGTCATCAGGAGATAGACTAAACAAGAGCTATATTATAGCTTTTTTTTTTTTTTTTTTTTTTTTTTTTGCGGTACACGGGCCGCTCACTGTTGCGGCCTCTCCTGTTGCGGAGCACAGGCTCCGGACGTGCAGGCCCAGTGGCCATGGCTCACGGGCCCAGCCGCTCCGCGGCATGTGGGATCTTCCCGGACCGAGGCACGAACCTGTGTCCCCTGCATCGGCAGCGGACTCTCAACCACTTTACCACCAGGGAAGCCCTATAGCTTTTGAGTAGTAAATTCAGAGGGGAACAGAATTTTCTTGAGTTTGGATTAAAAGTCAGAGATGTGCAAATGACATCTTTCCAAATTTATTGCCTTAATAAATGTATTGTAACATTTTTAGGGAATTTAGATATATCAAACAAGGGTATTTTTGAGGTGTAGGGGCCTGTGTTGAACTTGTTAATGGGAAGAAAGGAACCTACTGTTACTGAAAACCTATTTTCTTCTCGTTCTGAGAAAGCTGCTTTGCACTTAACTATCTTCTTCAATTCTGACATCAGCCCTGTGATGTAACTTGTATTATTCCCATTATGTAGATAAGAGGCAGAGACTTGAAGAAGCTAAACAATTTTCCTAGTTTACATGGCTAACGAGTGGCACGGCTTTCTTGGAATTAAGACTTGTTTGACTCTAAAACTGTTCCTCTTTGCAGTAAACCACACTGACACTGTGCTGAAGACTTGTAAAGCCTTAGCTGTATGTCAGCTCTCCACTTTCAATTGTAACTCAGCCTCTGAAAAGGATCCTGCAGTTTTCAGTTCTTTTCTTGAAAGATGAGAGGGTTTGCATATGGACATGATAAAGAAGACAGTTCTGAGGATATGGATATAAGACTGAATCTATAAACTTGACTTCTTTGACAGAATGGGGTTTTCCTCATGTGCAGCTCTGTGTTTGTGTTTGATTTAACATGAGTCTTAGTCAGCTTGATCCGAAAGACACAAAGTTTCCATCCACAAGATGCATCTAATGAAGCAGACAAACCAGTGAAGTACAATAACAACTCTCCTCAAACTTTAGTAAGCTCTGGAAAGCCAGACGTAACAGCTATTGTAATATATTTTGCCAGACCAGCCGGTATGATCACAGGTGGACCTGAAATAGTCATGACTTTTGAAGACACAGCAAATTTATTTAGTTCTTAAATTTTCTATAGGTTTGAAAACTTATCCCCTCTCTTTTTATCACCCTAAACTGTAACATTGCTAATAACATGCTAGAAATTGTCAATTATTAACATTTTGACATCACTAGGAATGAAGGTAGAGCGTAGGTAAAAGAGGCTCTGCAACAGGACCTGCCTTACATGATCTTTTTTTTTTTTAACGTCTTTATTGGAGTATAATTGCTTTACAATGGTGTGTTAGTTTCTGCTTTATAACAAAGTGAATGAGCTATACATATACATATATCCCCATATCTCCTCCCTCTTGTGTCTTCCTCCCACCCTCCCTATCCCACCCCTCTAGGGGGAAAGGTAAGCTGGGATGAAGTGAGAGAGTGGCATGGCCTTACATGATCTTATTTCTCACTTTCCATCTTCAGTTTATTCTCTTAGCATTTGTTAGCGCCTACCGTCTACCAGGCACTCTGCTATGTGGGGATCTACTAGAACAGGGGTCAGCAAACTTTTCTGTAAAGGGGCAGGTGGTAAATAGTTTAGTCCTGTGGTCTGTGTGGTCTCTGTCACAGCTACTCATTCTGCTGTCAGACAATATGTAAAATACTCAACTCTGCCATAGACAACATGTAAACAACTGAGTGTGGCCATGTTTCAAGTACAACCGTTAATAGAAACATGCAGTGAGCCACATTTGGTCTGTGGGCCACAGTTTGCCAACTCCAGTACTTGAATGCCCATGAAATTGTGAATTTTGTCTTGTTCATTGTGATGTCACCAGTGCCTAGAACAGTGCCTGGCATGTGGTAGATGCCAAACACTCAATAAATATTTGTTGAGTGAATGAACTAATGAATGAACGAATGAGACTCCTCCTGTGATCTCTAAGAGGTCATAATCCAAGAGAGGAGATAAGAATACATGTATGAGAGTAGAGGAATCAGGTGGTATTTTAACTGGATCCTGAAGAATAGGTAAATATAAGTCACCAGCCAGAGATGGGAGAAGCACACTGCAGGCAGAAGAAACACACACATTGACAAGAAGCAGGTCATTTGTGATGAATAATGAGTAGTTTAGATGTATACTGTAATAGGATTTCCCTGACCTGCCTAATCATTGAAATTGCTTGTTATTAATAATACAGATTCCCAGTACCTTCCCTAGAAATTCTGATTTAGTAAGGCAAGTTTGGCCAATACTAGCTTATGAATAAAGGTTTGCAAGGAAGTAGTAGTGGGAGATGACACAGGAAAGATACACTGGGGTCATTTCTGATGGGAAATAAAATTTTTACTTTTCCTTCCAAAAGAATCGGTATTGACTGATGGCAGCGGGATCTAGATTTGTCCTGTACCTTCTGCCCATAGAATGGAGGGGGAACTCTGGTAGATATCCACCATAATTATCGGCCCACCTTCATATGTCCCCTACTGATCTTGTAGGAGTACTCTAGCCTTTATGATGGGATGGCATGTAATTTAGTCAGTTGTATAAATGATAATGAAAACATCAAATTCCGTGTAGCTTCTAGATTTATTGCTTTTGAATTCTTGATTGGCAAACATCTAAGAGGGCAAATGGATTCAAACAACACAGTAGAGAACTTGTTTTCTCTTGCTGTAACTCCAATTCAAAAGGTCGTTTAATTGAATGCCCAGGTTTGTAGACTGTGACCACTGGGAGGGCCATATGTCTCTTTAATGATGGGGGAAACTGAACTAAAACGTAGGCAGTGACTTGCTTAAGTTCTGTCACCAAATTATTGGCAGAACCAGCAGTGTAACGCAAATACCAAGTTATTCAACTTAGTTTTCTTGTCATAGTGCAATGCCACATTTATCAATAAAGGTCCTAGTTTACATAATTTCTCTTCCCCTTGACTCTCATAGCCTTTTGCCCATACCTCTTGTATGCTGCTTATCATCAAGTTATATCCTAATATCTTCTCTTGGACCCATATCTCATTGTTACCCCAAATAAACACTGAGTTCTGTTTCCCTGGAGAGCTTAGCGTATTTCCTGGCACTTCAGCATGTATTCAGCAAGTAATTGTAGACTTGAAATATCTTGAGCACCCTTTTTGTTTCTTGTGTGTTTTGACACAAGTTTCTTTGCAGTTACATTGTCAGAAAAGTCAGGCTTTTACTGAATTGCTGAAATACAAAGATACTTTCTCTTAAATTTCCTTAAAAAAAAAGTTGAATTCCTCATTATGGCTGAGACCTTTCTTAACAGCTCTTTTGATAGTTAAATGTCAGTAACTTCAAAAAAGAAATGTCAGTAAATTATCAGAGAAAGAAATTGCATATTTATTTGGGTAAGATATATTTTAATTGACCACTTAAAATAAAGATTAGAGCAAACTCCTGAGAATTTCATATCTTGCACATTTCTCTCAACTGCCAGAACTTTGTTTGTATATCTTTAGGAGACTTAATTTTTATTTCTTTTGCATTATGGTTATATATGTACATTTGTCTCTCCCAGGAGATGGTGAGCATCTTGAATCAAAGCTTTTAAAAAAATTAATCTTTGCATCTCCACAAAGCCTAGCTCTGTAGGTGCTCATACTAAGTGTACATTTACTTAAAGAAACATGGATAGAAAATGGTCAGTCTTATCTTTACGTATTCACGTAATTCATTCTTATTTTGCATCTGACTTTGTGCCATGCTTTGTGCATAACATTGATGGTAGGGCTGCATTGGGGACAGCATAGAAAAGTGAATAAAAGATGGTTCGTTCTCTCAGGAATTCTAGTTTGGTGGGGATGTTGACATACAACACATAAATATAATGTGATAAAGAAATCTTAGATACAAATAACCTGTGCTGGAATCTGGAGGCAGGTTAATTCTGATGAGGTGAATCGAGGGAGGCTTTAGCCAAGAGACATTGTTTGAGATGAACCTGAATGTGTCTTGCTCTTTCATTTTAGCCACTGGTTTTGATCTTTGTCAACACAACACATACACATGCACCTGTACACACAAGGTGATGGTTTTTGTTTTTTTGGGTTTTTTGCAATCTGTTGGGCTGTAGATTTAAGAGTAGAACTATCTTTACAGGGGACAAAAGGTAGAGAGAGGAGCAGGTTTCATCGTGTCATCTGCAGGTTTCGCAACATCCAAAAGACACAGATGGCCTTCGTCATCAGTGGCATGGACAGCAAGCATATTGGCCAGAGAGAGAGTATCCTGTTCTAAACTAATAGTGTTCTTTCCAAGAATTTTCCCATCTAGTTATTGTTCACCTCAGTAGTTAAATTACACTAAATCGTTCCCTGGGTGGAGGGGAGCATCACGTGGTGGAAGAAGTTTGGACTTTGACGTCAGAAGGTTCTGGTTCCATACCTAACTTTGCCATCTATTATTGATGTGACCCAAGACCATTGCTTATCCCTTCCAAGGTTCGGTTTCCTCATCTTGAAAATGGTCGTAATGGAAAAGTAACCCCTGGAGTTGTGGGATTAAAGGAGCTAATGTTTGCCAAGCTCCTATTTCAGTGCCCAGGATATGAGAGGTCATTTGCCTACAGAGTCATGTGAGTTATGTAAAAGAGGGAGCAGACGATGTGTAAGTTTCTCGCTTTTGACACAGACACACTGCATTGACACAGTTCATAGACAGAGATCCTTGACTGTCACAAAGAAATGCTTCTGGTCCCTTTGCTTGAAACACAAAGCCCTTTTATCTAGCTTTCCTTCTCCCGTCTTAGAGTCTTAGGAGCAGGACATATTTTGTTTTCCTTTTTTTCGTAGGTAAGATAAAAGTGCAAGTGTGCTGATGAAATGGGACTTGTTCTTGGCCACAGTCTGAGCATGTGTCTTGGGGAGAGAGCTGAAGGGGGTAATGGGGGACATGGAGAGCTTGAGAGGGCTGTCTCTGAGAAGGGTGGCGCTGCCTGGCACTGATCAGTTATTGCACATAGGAATGCATGGTCAGATTTTTTATGTGACGTGTTTAGGTTTTTGAATGTTGGTAACTCGTTCAAATATATTTAAAACATTGCAAGAGATACTTTCTCTTGGAAGGAGAAAAATGCAGCTTATGATCTCAGTAACATCAACTTTGGCTCAAAACAAGAACAAAGTGCTTTAAAAGTCCACACTGCACATGGCAAACAGAACCCTCTAAGGGCCTGCTTTGACCTGCAGCCCTCCAGTTCGCATCTTCTGTGCATATTTTTAACTGTTAAAGGTAACAGTAAATGATGGCTAACACTTCCTGAGTCCCTTCCATGTCCTAGGCACTCTTCTTTGGACTTTACATATATCAGTTAATTCTTTATTTTTTTAAATTTATTTTTATTTTTGGTTGCATTGGGTCTTCGCTGCTGCGTGTGGGCTTTCTCTAGTTGTGGCGAGCGGGGGCTGTTCTTCGTTGCGGTGCGTGGGCTCTCATGGCAGTGGCTTCTCTTGTTGCAGAGCACGGGCCCTAGGCGTGTTGGCTTCAGTAGTTGTGGCACGCGGGCTCAGTAGTTGTGGTGCACGGGCTTAGTTGCTCCGTGGCCTGTGGGATCCTCCTGGACCAGGGCTCAAACCCATGTCCCCTGCATTGGCAGGCGGATTCTTAACCACTGTGCCACCAGGGAAGCCCCTCATTTGATTCTTACAGTAACCCAGAGGTACTGTTACTATTGTTATCCCAATTTATAGGTAAGGACACTGAGGCTCAGAGAGATTAAGTATCTTTCCTGAGATCACACAGATCATATGTAACCGGTGAGTTTCAAACCCAGGCCTGTTCATTTTCAAAACCAAGCATGCCAGTGGTTCCAACTTGATTGTATGTTAGAATCACTGGAGTACCCTCAAAATACTCTTTCTCAAGCCTACCTCCAAGCTAATTAAATCAGACTATCTGGGGTTGGGACCCAGGCATGGGTATTTTTTAAAAAGCTCCAAATCGGTGATTAGAGGTAGAAGCAATATAGATAACAACCTCTCTCTCCACATCAGGCACGCCTGACCTTCTGTACCCTGTTTTATTTTTCTTTAGAGCATTAATTACTCTCTGAAAGTTATGTGTTCATTTACCTGTTTGTGAATTTTTTGCCTTTACCACTGGGATGTCAGCTCCATGAGGGCAGGAATTTAGTTGGGTATTTTTTGCTGTATCCCCACCATCTAGATTAGTGCCTGACACATAGTAGGTACTTAGTAAATATTAATATATTGATATTCTTTTTTTTTTCCCGGTTCACGGGCCTCTCACTGTTGTGGCCTCTCTTGTTGCGGAGCACAGGCTCCAGACGTGCAGGCTCAGCAGCCATGGCTCACGGGCCCAGCCGCTCCACGCCATGTGGGATCTTCCCGGACCGGGGCACGAACCCGTGTCCCCTGCATCGGCAGGCAGAGTCTCAACCACTGCGCCACCAGGGAAGCCCTAAATATTAATTTGAATGAATAATCAGTCCTTCATTACGGGGTACTTACATTCTAGTGAAGAAGACAGATAATATTTGGTTCTATGAGAGAAGCTGGTAACAGTGATGGTCATGCCGACTTCACTGAAACTTGGAATACTGTTGTTTATCACTTGTATGTTGTTAGGATAAATTGTCTTGACATGTACTGAATGGACTGTGTGGCATTTTTGCTCATCTGCTGTGCTGGACTGGATCCCTTCTGTGGGGGGTGTGTGTGTGTGTGTGTGTAAGTGTAAACTGAGTCATAGGTAACACACTCATCTTACCCTGTTTGGGTGCAGTGTTTTAGTGAGACAGCCAGGGATTACAAGCAGGGCATTCTGAGTTTTTTTTACCCAAAGATCAGGCCATAGAACAGGTTCAGGATTGATGGTAGAGGTTTACCCAGTCTACAGGGAATTCAGATATTCTCTTCTCTTTCTAGGAAAGCCAACTTCTGTAGGTCACTCTGCTCCCACCACCTACAGCAGTAGTTCTCAGCCTTTATTCATCACAGACTCTTACAATAGATAATATTCCTATAACAGAACACCATGGGCTGTGACCAGCGGAAGGCAGGCTGAGGTTACATGGAATAAGTAGAGACCTAACTATAGCTCTGCCTCTCGTTCTTCCATTTAAGAAAGTCAGTGGGAGTGTGCTCGACAACATCATAGGGATAAACCTTGATAGAGCACTAGTTTCTAAATTAAAAATTCATTTGGAACTTTAGGACTTTAACGATGACAGTAACAAATTGCTTGTGACACATCTGACAGCTGAAGGACCTCGGTGACAGTGAAAATACTTAACCGCTGGTGTGGCCCAGGCACTGAACCACCAAAACCGACCCTGACAGGATCAGTTGTGCCGTCAGGTACAGCCTTGCTAATGGAGTCAGAGCCTGTCATGACAAAGCAGCCAAGAGCCAGCGATGTACACAGCGATGGAGGGAGACTCTGGGCCGCTCTCCCAGACGGGGTGGGGAGTGGAGGAGATCTTGCTTCCCAAAGATAAAACTTGGGTTGAGGCCCTCTTCTTGCTAGTTCTTGCTGGAAGCTTCTGGGCAATTCACTTGCCCTTTCTGCGCCTAAGTTTCTTCTAATACAAAGTGAGGGAGCGTCATTTTGGCGACCCCTCATTTCCCAGGCTTGATAGGATGGGAAATAAGCCCCCGTGCGAGACAAAGCACTGAAACCAAGGTAAGGATGATGATGAAGGGAGCGATGACAGCAGTGTTTTTCCTCCTCTTGTAGAATGATAATCCCTGCTTTCTCTGTCCAAATGTAGCCAAAAGTGAAGGTTGAGAGGACTTTGAGGGAAAGGGGAGAAAAGCAAAGGCGGGACTGGACTTCCTTCTGTGCTTTTCCAGAAGAGTTATGTTCCGTGGAGTCCAAAGATACAATTTGGGCAATCTGTTTCATCGTTAAGATTGTTTAATGCCATAAACTGGGTCTGAATAGGCTCATGCCTCGATGATATTCATGAAAAGCGCCATGTCTGAGGTGGCCTTGTTGTTTTGAAAATGGGCTGATTTTGACAAAGGGGAAAAATTGGGATTCGTTTACTGTAAGTCGCAAGTAAGAAACAACAGAAAGTTGAATATTAGAAGAACTTGGCTATCGCAAAAACCACACACTTTCACATCAGTAAAACATGGAGTTCTGATCTGAGTGGAATATGAAACTCCTTGCAGACCACAGAGAGTAAAAAGGAGTACTTTTGTTTCATTATTAATACCCTTGTCCTTATTTCTCTAAATGAGAATTGATAGCAACCATAATAGAATCTTTCTCAAAGAGCCAACACAGAAAGAAAAATAAAACAAAATAAACAAACAAAAACCTCACCACTACCATCCCCACTAACAAACCCCAGTACGCAGAGGATGCGTGGTCTCTGACTAGCCATCTTTAAGTCATCACATTCTAGGGGAAGGGGCCTGCATTTCTTAAAACTATGTTTCTTTTTTCCCCTTTTCTTGAGGACGGGTAAAGTTGGCCGTTTATGACGCTGCAAGAAGGGTAATTTTGTCCTCTAATGTGTATGAGCATCCCGACACAAGATGACTTTGTGTGTATTGGGACTATTCAAGTTCACTAGGAGAGAGAGGCCAGAGATGCCGGATTGAGGGGTGTGCTATAGAGTAAAAAGGGAGCTCTCTGGAGGTAAAACAAAGCACCCTTTAAAAATGAGAGAACAGTGGAGTTGAGGGAAAGAGGCCCATTCCTTGCCAACACATGACATGTGGTGAAAAGTCCATGGAATGGAGGTCAGGGACTTGAGTGTTCATCCCTTGGGGCTGCCACTTAACCACAGCTGGCCTCTGCTCATTTCTCACTGAAATGTGGGAGTTGAAATAGATGTTTTCCAGTCATTCTCCTGAGTAGTATTTAAAATTGGTGATTATTTATTCAACTCTTGCTTCATGGGGACTTGGGGTGTCGTGGCCGTGGGAAGGGAAGCTGAGGCCAGGGCGTGGGGCGTGGGTGTTTGGTTGAATGGATGTGGTTGAGCAGAACAGCACTAGAAAGATTATTATTATTATCATTACTATTAATTCAGGAATGGTCCTTATAGTACGGGGAGCTAACGTTTATTGAACATACATTCCTTGCCAGACCTTGGGCTAAGAGCTTTATACTTGTTATCTTATTTAATTTTCACCACAGCTCTGTTGAGGTGTGAATCTTAGCTTTCTGTTTCACAGCTGTAGAAACTGAGGTATTGCAAGAATAAAGCACTTCCCCAAAGTCAAAGCTATTAAGTAGCTGCTTTAGGCTTCAAACCCTGACACCTTTGTCATTCTCATTCCGCTATACCCTGTTGAGTTGCAGAGTCTGAAGGTTGCTGGCCATCTAGCAGGCTTCCTTCCCCTCCATTTGAAGTTCTCACTGATGCATTGTTGGTCAGACTTTCTCTAAAGAAAACTAAAAATTAATCTGAGGAATCAACACAAAAAGATAGTACACAATTAAAAAGTTACAAAAATGCATGTAATGAAAAGCAAATCTTACTCTTATCAATGTCTTATCTCTTGACTCTGCCCGTGCCCTCACCCCCCTCCCACCCCCGCAAGAGGCAAACACTGTTATCGGTTCCTTACGTCCCTTTGTAGAAATAAACTGGGTATAAACAAGCATATATAAGTATTTATATTCCTTTATATCCCAGTGTATATAGAATATTTACACAAAGGGGAGCATACTACACGCATTATTTGGCATCTTGCTTTTTTCATATAATCATATATCTAGATGATTTCTGTATCAGTATCTTGTGTCTGGTATCTTGTAGATTTAATTTATATTTCTGTTTAGTGATTTTTGGACATCATTTTAAATAGACTATCCCCATTTGTATTTCCTTTTTTTGTGAACTGCCCTTTGCCTCCCTTTCTATTGTATCGTTGGATTTTTTGCTTATTGATTTATTACAGTTAAGAAGATGAACCCTTAGTCTGTGATAGGAGGAGCAATACCCTGCCATTTTGCATTTGTCTTTTTAACTTACAGATCAAAATTTAAAAAATATATATAGTCAGTTCAACCTTTTGGTTTTATGGCTTTTGGGTTTTGTGTAACGCTTTGAAATGCTTTTTCCACTTTATTTAAAAAAATCTTCTAATTTTTCCTTCTGGTTGTTTCATCTGGTCTCTCTCTGCCTCTCTGTCTCTCATCACCAATTCATTGAAATTACATTTTGGTAAAAGATGTGAGGTAGGGATCCATTTTTATATTTTTTCAGATCCACCTGTCCAAAAGCTATTTACTGAATAGTCCATCTTTTCCACACTGATTTGAAAAGCCACCTTTATTATATATTAAGTACTTTAGTGCTTAAGTACTTAAATATTTAGTACTTAGGAATTTGCCTCATTTTGGGGGCCTTCTGTTGCATTCATCTGTCACTTCATGCATCATTATCAGTTACTGTAGCTGTGTAATGTTTTATTATCTGATGGTGCTACTTCACTCTGATTAGTTCCTTTTTATCCCAAGTTTTTGTCTTTTAGCACTTGTTTATTTTTTCCATGAACTTTAGAATGAACTTGTCCAGTTTTAAAAATAATGTCCTGTTGACATTTTTATGGGAGTTGCCCTAAATTTATTCATTAACTTCATACATTATGCATTGTAAATTTGTTATTTCTTGTTATTAGAACACTATGCCTTTCTATTTGTTGAAGTCTTCTTTTGTGTCCCTAGGAGCGTTTAAATATTTCATGTAGACCATGCATGTTTCTTCTAGGTTTGTTTTCCTAGGTATTTTCTGTTTGCTCTAGTTAATGGAAATTTCTTATACCATCTAACTAATTGTGTGTGTGTGTAGCTTCTTGGTTTCAGTATTTTTTCTACACAGTCGCTTTACTAAATTCTTTTATTACTTGAATAATTAAATTTTTTCTAGTTTCTTGTTAAGTAATCATATAATCTACCCGTAATTTACCTTCCTCTTTCTAATTTTTATAACTCACAGCTTTTTTCTAATTATGTTGTCTATACCCAGAGAAGAATGAATATAAAATAGCAGTGTTAGTGTTAGAGTGAATGACCTCTTCTTTCTGACTTTAATGGGAATGCTCATAATGTTCCCTGTTCATTGTGATGTTGGGTTTTGTTTTGAGAAATAGGTTGTGTTAAAAACTATCCATCCTTATTCTGAGAGTGTTTTCTTATTTTTATTTTTTTAAGTGGAGACTCGTTGTTAAATGTTTATCTAATACCTTTTTGGAAACTATGGAAATAATCATACATTGTCTCCTTTTCTCTTTTCTAAGAAGAGAGTTGTTTTTCTCTTCTATCCTATAAATTTGGTGAAATATATAAACACATTTTTCAAACAGGAAATCATGCTAGTGTTCTTGGAATAATATCCACTTTGTAACAGTTTGTGCATTATTTTATTTTATTTTATTTTAGTGTTGTTGGAATTTAGATCTCAGTGATTTATTAACAATTTTTGCATCAATTTTCATAAAAGAGACTGTTTCAAAATTATGTTTGTGTATATGTGTGTGTATTTGCATTGTCAGCTTCTACTATTAGTGTTATGCTTAAATCATCATAAAAATAATTTGGAAGCTTTTCTTTTTCTTTGTTCCTTTTTGAAATAGTTTAAGTAACATTTATATGATCTATTCTTTAAAAGTGTGTTGGAATTCCTCTGTGAAACTGCCTTGACCTGGCGCCTTTTTTAGAGTGGTGGAGGTGTTTGCTTTTAAAAAACTTTTTATTTCTTCTATAGTAATTTGACTGATTTTCTTCTATATCTTTTCTGTGGCCACTTTTGTTAATTGTATTTTAGGAAAGTCACCTATTTCAAATTTATTTGCATGGAGTTAAATAATTTCTTGTAATCATTTTCATTTCCTCTCTGTTTATGGTTATTTCCACATTATTATTTAAAGTGTCGTGGTTTTGTCCACCCCCCATCCTCTTTTTGATTAGTTTAGCAAAAGTTTTATTATTCATTCAAAAAACAGTTCTTGCATTTATTATTGGCTGTACCACTCTTTATTTTCTCTTTAAAATCTTCAATAGTATGTTTCTTCTGTTGTGACCAGGTTTATGTTGTCATTTTCCTAATTGAGCTTGACTTTTTTTTTTTTTTTGCGGCACGCGGGTCTCTCACTGTTGTGGCCTCTCCCGTTGCGGAGCACAGGCTCCGGACGCGCAGGCTCAGCGGCCATGGCTCACGGGCCCAGCCGCTCCGCGGCAGGTGGAATCTTCCCAGGCCAGGGCACGAACCCGTGTCCCCTGCATCGGCAGGCGGACTCAACCACTGCACCACCAGGGAAGCCCGAGCTTGACTCTTAATTCACGTATTTTCCTTTCTGTTTTCTTATTCATATAAATAAGGAATACATTTTTCTTTACACATTTCTCTAGCTGTATGCCATACATTTTGTTTTTGATTTAGTTATTTGGCTATGTACAATTTTCTAAAATACCAGATCCAATTATAATGTAAGCATCACGAGGATAGGAACCTGTCTGTTTGTTCATTTTGAGCCTACCATAGCACCTA
Organism: Leucopleurus acutus; assembly: GCF_964270905.1. Taxonomy (NCBI): domain Eukaryota; kingdom Metazoa; phylum Chordata; class Mammalia; order Artiodactyla; family Delphinidae; genus Leucopleurus; species Leucopleurus acutus. The sequence goes on along the minus strand of NC_139147.1, from coordinate 79,599,858 downwards.
TCACATAGCAAGTGCTTAAGAAATATTTTTATATGAATAAATAACCCTATAAAATAATTATGGGATCTGTGGCTGGTTCTCTCCTGTTGCTCTAGTTCATCTCTGCCATCTTTGGACATTCTCTCTTGGTATCTACTAATGTGGAGGCATGAGAAAATATTAGACATGCTTCACGTTCTGTTTTCAGAGTATGTTATTAGTAGATTTATTTTTAAAGTCTACCAATACAATTTCCCCCAAATCAAATAAACCTGAGTAAAAAGAATTTTGTAAAGATTAGCCCAGAGAAAATATATTTGAGTAGAATCATAATGTGAGAGCTGACGAGTTATCAGAGATCATACACATGATTTTTGTGGACTTGGGTCCTTTGTTCAAGCTAAATCTTGCAGACAGGCCCAAGTCCAGAATGTAAAATGATGAAAACACACCTGCTATAGTAGAGGGGAGGGCACAGAGCCAGGGAAGCCCAAAACCCTACTGCTGGCCCCTTTCCCTCCTGACCTCCTCCCATGTCTCATTTGAAAACCATAGTTTAAGTTCAAAAACTCTCAATTTTCAGATGAGAATGAAAAACAAAAGTGCAAAGAAGGCAAATGATTCATTCGAAGTTACTCAGTGAATTAGAGGCATAAAGTGGGACTACAACTCCGGCCTTCTGTCTCTGCATTTAGTGGTATTTCTGGGCTCCCGGGAGGCCTCCTGTACTTTGCACCAGTGTGTGCTTTTTGATGGACCTGATATTTGATGACCTCCCTCGGCAGGCTTAACAATCCTTGCTAAGGCATAGGCAGTTTATTTGCTGATCCTGGAGGGGAAAGCTGTGATTCAGGCTCTGAGGTCTAAGAACTGCAGACTAAGTTTCTAGTCTCCTGATGAAATTGCTAATCTGGGTGCCAATGGTGTTTCTGCTGCACGGACACCTGCCCACATAGCATAATTAGAAATTATAATGACGACGACGATGAGTCTTCCAGGACACCCACGTTCTTTACAAGATATTTCTGCTAATCGTCTCTACCAGAATCAGTTGGAGAACTTTTTTCTTTGAGTTTTCCCCCCTTTCTAAACCAACTAAAAATGCTGGTCTAATTCTGGTGTAGGTTAAGATTTGTCCTCTCCGTTCCTGGTGTGTCTTTTGTTGTTCAGGGGATCGTAGAACCTTGGGATAACGGAAATTGCCTTGGGTCACATATGAGAAGATTTGGGTCCCAGTTTCAGCAGTGCCAGAATTTTCCTGTGAGCCCTTGGTAGAGGTTGCTTCCCATCTCTGCAACTTTGCTTCCCCTCGGTTAAATGGGCATCCAGTTCTCTTGTGCCAGTTTACTAGGGTGGTGGGAATCAAATGAGGTTAATAAGTAAGGAAATGCTTCATTAGTTCTACACTGTAAATCGAGAGGGTTGTTATTGAAGTTATTTTTGCATTGTCGATAATTTAGTCTGTTAAGGTTATGTTTACTAGGTGTGAGAGCTGGGAAGGCAGATTGTTGTATTTATCCAACACTGGGGATGGTTAGGACAGATAAAGGGCCAAAATAATACCTGAAATGTAGTACGTGGGCTCTACCTTAAACCAGGAAAAAAAATGCTGCCATGAAGGGATGGCGCCCAGGGAGGAAAGAGACGATCTTAGGAACTGGAAGTCTCAGTGGAAAAGTATAAGTAAAAATTAGAGGTGGGAGAATAGGAGGCTAGCGCCAGGGTGTGTGATAGTGAAGGAATGACTAGAAAAATACCGGCAGTGGCTTTGAACCCTGTGTATCTGGAGTGTGAGAAGACAGGCAGACACAAACAGAGAGGCTGCAGGGAAAAGAGTATCCTCAGAGAAGAGCCATCTCCAAGGAAGCCCTCCACATGCCCTCCAAGGAGTGTAAGAGTGGTTCTAAAGCTCCTTAGGGTCAGGGATGGCCTTGTCTTCTTTATTTGTCTCCATATCCTGCCATTAGCATGACACTTTGTTCACAATACTTGCCTTTAAAAAAAAAAAATTGTTTTGGGCCTTGCTTTTTAATTCAAGGTTCAATATCTGAAGGAGTGTTTAGGAGGGGTTCTGACAGGAAAGAGCTGATTTGTGTAATTCCATTTCTGTTTTAGCTTCACTGTTTCCTCATCCAAAAAGTGTTGGGCTTCATGACTTGGTTTCTATAACACTCACTACCTTTGTTGAAGGGAAAACATTTTTCTAAAACTAGGGCTAAAAAAAATTCTCAGTGAATATGTTGATATTCCTGTTACAGTGCCAAGGCTTCGGGAAGGAGTAAAATGTTTCCAAAAGTCCTTTTCCTTTAATGGAGGACTTCAGCTTACATACTGGGCTCAGACAGTCTTAGCTTTTATTCTTGTTCTCTTTCTCTCTCTCTCCCCCTCTCCCTCTCCCTTTCTCTCCTTCTCCTTCCCGCTCCCTTCCCCCCTCCCTTCCTTCCTCCCTCTGTCTACTCTCCTCCCCACCTACCTCCCTCCCTCCCTATCTGCCTATCTATAGAAGATGGTATAATTTAGTTTCTCTTATGCTTTAGACTTTGGTTGGTTTGGCGAATCAAGTCAACTGAGTTGAAGAAAAACTGACTTTTGAAAGAAAAATTTGAAAAAAAAAAGGGTCATGATTCCTTGAAAAGGATTTTTTCCAGCCTAGGTTATACAGTTTCACAGACACTTGGGATGGGAACTAAAAAGTCTGGACACACTGCTATCTGAAAACCCTGTGAATGTGTTGGCTAAGCATTTTTTCTTCTTAGCACAGATGGAGACAGACTCTTTTTCAGTAAAACAGAGCCAATATAATCTTTGAAACTTTCAAACATGATTTGGGAAGATGATTCCCTATATAATGCCGTTCCAAATATAAAATTAAAAATTTCAATAATTAGCAAACATGTGACTTTTTCAGTTACCAATATTTTTTTTGGCCAGGTTGTCCTTTCACATTCTATTCCTTTATATATAATTAAAAAAGTCTTTTTAATTCAGCTAATTTCTAGCTTGCAGTGAATCTTTTAACTAATTGGAAATGTTTTTTTAATTTATTATAAGAACAACAAAAAGCAAGAAGTCACTTTATGTAATGTCTTTTCTCGTAGTTCAGTGTCGTCAGCTCTTTTCCTGATCGAGTTTTGGTTTGGCTGGAAGCAGCCTGAGGGTGTTCATTTCCCCAGTAATTTTTACCTGTTTCTGTTTGGTGAGTTACGAAAAGAGTAGAAAGTTCCTTTATACACTTCGCCCAGGTTCTGCTACTGTTAATAGCTCACGTAACCAAAGTACATTTATCAAAACTAAGAAAGTATCATCAGTTCACATGATTAATTAATCTACAACTTTTATTTGGATTTCCCCAGTTTTTCCACTAATGCTTTTTGTCTGTTCCACATTCCAGTTCAGCATACTCTGCATTTGGTCATCAGGTCTTCTTAGTCTCCTGTCTGTAACCGTTCTCAGCCTTTCCTAGCTTTTTATAACCTTGGCACTTTTTAAGTGTACTGGGCAGGGTATTTTGTAGAATGTCCCTCTGATGTTTTCACATAATTAGACTAGGCTTGTGGACTTGGGGAAGACCACCATAGAGGTAAAGCCCTTCTCATGGCTTCATATCAGGGACTACATTATATTAACGTGACCTCTCACTAAGATGTTAACATTGCTGTTGATCAGTTTTGTTTTATTATGTTTTAACTAAAGACTATTTGCCTGGGACTGTTAACACTCGGACATCTTGACACATTAGTGGTGACCATTGCTGACTAGTCTTCAAACTACCAGCTTCATACTAACGGAAGTGCAAAACTTCTAAAGCAAGTGTCTGCCAAAGCTCAGCTAGAAAATGTGGTTCCGACGTGAGGCTAGTCTTGGGGCTGGCTTCAACATTTCTCCAGTCCTAACCCTGGGCCTTGCCTGTGAGGAGAGTTGAACGATGGTGCTGGTTTTGTGCATTCTTACCCAGTGAACAACACAGGGATTGGGGCCCACCTTAGAAACCAAATCTCCAACAGAAAGGAGAACACTAGGGAAGGCAGGAAAGAGAGAGAGATGGGCTCTGCCAGACTTCTGGAGATGATCCTTCTCCTTGATTGGCATGGCTTCATGGATGCCAGCCATTATCATCCTCCTTCCTATCTTGGGGGAAAAAGTGATAGAGGGAGAGCTCTTTAGCATTTTACAAGGGAACGGAATCTTCCATATTCACGGACCCAAACCAGAAGATATGAAAAGGTGAAGAGTTTCTCACTTCTTTTTTTCTGTAGCTTCATGCATTGACGCATTGCATATTTACTGAATTTTTACCTACCTTGTCTTATTCTCAGAGGATACACAGTCGGGTTGGGAAGAGAAGTACTGATGACTAGAGTTGGAAAACAAACTTGATTCAAGACACAAAAGATTTGAGGGTAGAATCTCAGGTCCTCTATGTGATGATATCAGTATCCCAGTGGGTAGAGTGGCTAAGTTGCTACTTTTTAAAAAATAAATTTATGTATGTATGTATGTATGTATGTATGTATGGCTGCGTTGGGTGTTCGTTGCTGCGCACGGGCTTTCTCTAGTTGCGGCGAGTGGGGGCTACTCTTCGTTGCGGTGCGCGGGCTTCTCATTGCGGTGGCTTCTCTTGTTGCAGAGCACGGGCTCTGGGTGCGTGGGCTTCAGTAGTTGTGGTGCGCAGGCTCCGTAGTTGTGGCTTTCGGGCTCTGGAGCGCAGGCTCAGTAGTTGTGGCACACAGGCTTAGTTGCTCTGTGGCTTATGGGATCTTCCCGGACCAGGGCTCGAACCCGTATCCCCTGCATTGGCAGGTGGATTCTTAACCACTGCGCCACTAGGGAAGCCCTAAGTTGCTATCTTGTTGGGCATAATCCTTGGTCCTCTTTGGTTTTCCTCATCCTCACATATGAGATGGAGCATTTTCTCTCTCTTGCATTTGCTTTCACAGTGACCTACAATCTCTTGGTCTCGAGGTATAAGGTTGAGAGAAATACTTTGCAATATTGGGTGAGTTGGGTCTGCCCATGGGAGTGGAGTATCTTAATAGCTATTGCAAAACTTGTTACCTTTCTGCAACAAATGTTTCACTCTGTTAGGTGAAGGTTGAGAAGTTGGAGGTGTGCTGTCCAGTATGGCAGCCACTAGCCACGTGTGGCTGTTGAGCAGTTGAAATGTGGCTTCTGCCACATGCTGAAAGAATAAAATTTTGTATCTATTTGTAAAATAAATTTCTTTTTAATATTCTTTTAAAATGTGGTGGCTAGAAAATTTTAAATTGCATACGTGGCTCACATTATATTTCTGTTGGACAGTGGTTAGAACCTGGGAAAAGTATGGAGCACAGAGAATTGACCTTGTGTTCTCCTCTGAGTTCTAATAATGTTGGCATTAAAAGGAAAGGCTTCAACAGTCATACTTTTCATTTAAAAAAAGTCTGATTCAGAAGAATTAGTTCATTTTACATGATTGCTTGGACTGGAGAAGAATCTGACATTTGGTATTTTCATAATTGAGAACATAACTTGCTGACTTAAAAAAAAAAAAATCACAACATTTTGTGCTTGGCCTCAGGTACCAGACTTTGAGCTCTTTGAAAATAGGGATGGTGTCCTTTCTCTTTCTACCATCCTTTCCCGCCAAACCACACACTAACACACAGAAGGTGGCTAACTGGCATTTGTTGAGAAGCAAAATAACTTTTAAAGAAGTGAAAACCTTATGAAGCTACCCTATATTTATGGTTGGAAGAGAGAAATATCCCCCTTTATAAGGCAACCTTTTTTCTTAAGTCAGTCATGAAAAGTAAAGAACACTGATCCAGGTGTTTATTTACTTCTTGATTTAATTGTCATTCTCATCAGGTGTCCCTGTCAGCTTTGCTTATGATAAAGAATCTTTTCAAAATGCTTAAGTTTACCACCCCCCGGGTAAGGGGAGACAGAAGAAGATGCTGCGTGCACAAGTAAATCCTCATCTTGTTCAGATATTAAATCCAAGGGCCTGAAGACCGGATTATTCTTATTTTTCCTCTTGTTGAATCCTTTTCATTATCTACCTGTGCTTTGGAGGATCTAGGAATACTAATGAAAAATGAGTTTAAGCTTGGGCTATATTAACTTTTCATCTGGTTTTTAAATTTTATTCTGCTTCATGCTGAGCCAGAGCCTCTGTGAACACATGACCTACAGGCCCTTACTCTTCCATTGCGTTCGTTCCCTTGAGTGTTCCTTCTTCAGTATAAGCCCTGGGGCTGGGTGAGAGAGCAGGCTTTGTGCTATGTTGTTATTTGGCCTGAGCCCTGTGCTGGGAAATTCAGGAGCCTCCATGATTTTTGATTTTACATGAATGGTGCAGACTCTACCTAATGTCCAGATGCAGTCCAGGACATGTTGCCTCGGTTAGAGGCAAGGCTTACAGAATCTACAATGGCTTTGTAGCTCACTATTCCTAATAAAGGCCTCTCAAAGGAGTTTTTTTTGGTTATATACAGCCTATTTCTAAGGCTGTTTGAAGCTTTGATTCTTCTGCTGAACAGAATGGAAGGTAGTGGATTCTCTTGGAAGTGTGTACATGGCAGCTCTAATGAGTGGAAAAAGTATTGGCTTTGGAGTCAGAAGACCTGTGTTTACTTCCTAGCTCTGCTATTTTCTAGTTGTCAGACTCTAGACAAGTAACATATTATCTCTGAGCATAAATTTCTTCATCGGTTCAAATGGGACAACATCTACATCACAGGGTTCTCATATGTTAATAAAGGTGCAGGACTTATTTTAGGGACCAATCCTTAGGCTTTACAAACACTAAACGAATTGGTTTTCTCACACAGGTCTTGTGATTTTGCTGATGAGAGACCACTAGCCATCTTCTGTCTTCCTTTGGAGGTGGGGGAGGAGGGCACTGCGGTGATCGTGTGGTAAAGTCCACTTTAATTCTAGCCGTGAGAAAAAGAGCAGGGAAAATGTGGTAAACAATTGCTTCTAAAAAGCTCGGACTAAAAGCACTTGATGGATTTGTGCTGGTTTCCCGGTAGACTCATCTCTGTACTGCCCGCATAGCACAATTAATAGTTACTACTCAAGAAAGAACAAATAAAAAAAGAGAGAGAGCAGGCATAAAAACATGCTTTCATCTTCCTGAAGACGGTCCCCTTTGTCAGGTCCGTGGAGCCATACCTGTGAATCATCCTGGGAAGGCACAGTGTGGGTGACTAGAAGGAAGATCTTGTGGTTCATCTCTTACCCACTTCCTGGGCTGGCAAATGTCTAAGCTCATCTTTCTTACCTGCTGATGCCTTGTCAATATCCACTACCGTTCACCATGCATCTTCACCAACGAGGGCCTCTTTCTCACATCGTTACTCCAAATACATCAGTGTATAGAGAGCCTGTTACCCTCCGGGCAGAAAAAGGTATAACGCAAAGCAGAATCAAGTGTGAGAGGGTAAGCGTGGGGCCATGGAAAAGCACATGGAGTAGGTATATAGGAATGTGAGTGTGAGCACAGAAACACTCAAGCCACGTTTGTTTTGTGAGGGTGTGAAATGAGTCACAGCCTTGCTGCAGACAGGCCAGCTGACCTTGGTTGCTTCACTCCTATGCTACTAGATAGAGTCCATGGATCAAGCTTTGCCACTTGCAGTCTTAAAGCTTAGTCATATTAGAAGAGAACTCTGACTTTGAGGATGAATGCCCTACATGGGCATCTAATTCTCCTATAGATTGAACTTCGCAGGCAGGATTGAGGTGAAGGTCATGGATTATAGGGTCCGTTCCTGTGTTTGAGTCCAGCCGAAGCAGGAGTGATTCTGGGCGAGTCTACATGCTGAGTTTCAGTTCCATCTCCTGTGAAACAGGGATAGGACTGTGTCAGTACTGGCGGTAGCACATGGAGTAAGGTGCCTGGCACAGAATAAGCTCTCAATAAATGACTGGTATTGTGTTTGCTATTGTTATTGTTATTATGTCACCACAGTCATTTTCCTTGATGCTGCCCTATAGGGATAGACTGTGGCTACAGGAAACATTAGTTGTGAAAGGGCTTTGTATTAGAAAGATGGAAACTATCTACTGAGTGAACAAAGTCATTAGAGAAAGCTTGGAATCACTTCTGCCATCTTCCTTTATGTTTGCGCTCATGGATCGTTCGGCCTCAAGTTTTGGATATTACCTTTTTTTGCTGCATCTCTGGGATATTTTCCCTTTTCTCGGTTCCACCTATTATTGCCCTAAGACACGTTCTCATTGCCTCCTGCCTGACTGGTGTTCCTGCCTCCAGACTCTCCTAGAACCTTTGTTCTCAAACTGTGGTTCCCCAAGCAACAGCATCACCGTCGAGCCTCTTAGCTTGCTAGACAGGCAGCATCTCAAGCACCTTCCAGACCTGCTGAACCCTGGGGCACATTCCCTACCGGGCTGCATGGCCTACATCCAATGCCACTTGCTACCACCTACCCCCTTTGCTCTGCTTGGCCAGTGTGTGTTTGTTCTGCCTCTGGAATATTTCCTGGTTTTGATTGTTCTCACTACCTCTTTTGTAAGAGGTGGTTAAGCAGGTGAGCGTGCGCTGTGGAAAAGCACTGGGATAGAGTAGTGACCCAGTCGAAGTCACCATTCATAACCTTGACTATGGCAGTAGAGTCTGAAACTCGATACTTTTATGACTTCCCCTTGTGACCTTTCTGCATACTTGCTGAGTGCTTACTATACACCAGGCACTGCTTATAGTATACTGATGGATTAGGTAATTGGATTATCTCATTCTCTTGAAGTATTATTTATTGATACCTTTATCTTCCTCCTGTTTTAGGATGTCAGCTATCTAACGGTGGGGACCTTGTCTGTTGGCACTGTATCCCCAGCCTGTGGAAGATTGCCTTACATAGGAGAGGCACTTGGGAAACGGTTCTTTAGGGAATGAATGGGTCCCAGAAGATTGTCATTTGGAAACAAATCCACATGCAAGGAAAGAAGAGTCTCTTTCCTCCCTATTCCAGATATGTTCCAGGAGAAATTATCCTTAAGTTAGTCTTTATCTTTAGTCTAAGAGGTGGCGCAGGCATTGGAATCTGATTTAGGATTTGCTCTAGTGGCCTTGGGTACAGATGCAGGTCCTGAAAATCTGGGAGAGAGGTTCTTGGGTGGCACCTTAATGAGAGCAAGTCTTTCTAAAGCCTTAAGTTTGGCGATTGGCCTGGTAGGAAATACAGGGCCTTCCGAGTTTTCTGTTCTTTGTGCGCACGTTGTCGACGTGTGTATGTGAACCTTTGATTATTATGGACTCAGCCGGCAGTAACCATGGTGAGTAGACCTATCACACAGCATTTTTCTGAGTCAGTTTAAAATGCTGACAATTAAATATACCGTACTCTTTTAAGCGATCCATCAGTCTCCCTTGTTGTCATGGTGACTGGAGTATATTTAGAAATGTGACAAGTACACTGAGTTCAATTGCACTTTTGCCAAAACATAGTTTTGCAGCTAAAATTGAATTTCCTGATTGAAGATCCAAGTGCTGTTAAGGGGGCATGATCGTTTCTATACATTATTCTGGAAGCATAACTTACATCATTCTATTAAATCAGCAGTTGAAGTCTTATCAGGCTAGTAAGATATTGACACTAGAAGTGGTTATACTTAGAGTTAATGAAATAAAGTGAAAAAAAGACATCTTTTTTTTTCCCTTAAAAGTGAAATTTGGGCCTCATCGATATAACTAGTTTGATGATTAGTACCTTTCAATATTTACAAAAATTTGGAGGTAAGTGTGCCTTTGTCTGTTCCTCCAGATTATATTTTTTATTTAAAGAAACTTATCAAGACGTCCCTGGTAGTCCAGTGGTTAAGACTCCATGCGCTTCCGCTGCAGGGGGCATGGGTTCCATCCCTGGTCCAGGAACTGAGATCCTGCATGCCGTGCCATGCGGTCAAAAAAAAAACAAAAAAAAAGAAAAAAAGAAAGAAACGTATCAAGGACCTCCTCTCTCCTACTTATAATCCATTCTTAGCAATATTAGGGCATCTTTTTTCACTTTTGGTCTGACCATGATTGACAAGCATCCTTATTTTTCCCCAACCTCATTCCTTTTGTGTTTCAAATGAAGTGGAGTAAAGAGATAAAATGAACATGACTTTTTGCTCCAACAAAGGAAAAGTCAAAGTTTTGTCTAATCAGGAACTTGGTTTGAATCCTCACTCCCCTCTTGTCCTTTGTCCTGTCACCACAGAGCTGAGAATGATGCCGAGTATCAACTGCTTGCTCGTTTGACCACAGAAAGTTTAGGCAGTTATGCAGTGGCTGGGTCATCATTACAACCCTGATTTCATTCCTGGTCACAGACAGGTTCTTGTTCTTTTTTTTTTTTTTAAAAAAACATAATGACATTTTATTTATTTATTTTCTTATTTACTTATTTATATCTATCTATCTATTTATTTACTGGCCTCGTTGCGGCTTTCAGGATAGCAGTTCCCCGACCAAGGATTGAATCCGGACCATGGCAGTGAAAGCCTGGAATCCTAACCACTAGGCCACCAGGGAACTCCCCAGATTCTTGTTCTTGAAGTGAGAAACAAGTGCTCCTGGATAATTTTGCTTCTATGTTTCCATGGAGCCGAATGCTTTGGTAACTGGGGTTGAGTTTTAAGCCCCTGATAATATGTATGTTAAACTGTTTTTATTTCTTTCATGTTCATGGCAAACAGTCTGTTTTGGTAAGGGACATCCTAGTTACAATAACAGTTGGTACGATTTACTGAGTTTTTACTATAGGCCAGGCGCTGTGTATACTAAGCTTTTCAGTGGATCATTTCACTGGAGCGACACAGTAATCTTGAGTGGGTCCTAATGTCATGTTCATTTTTACATTAAAGAAACAAGTTTAGAGAGGTTTTGTATCTTGACCAAGAGCATCCCTTAAGTAGTAATGGAGTCTGGATTCTGGTCCGCGTGCTGTATTAACCAGTGGCTGCCCCACGGAAGGCACCCAGTGAATGTCTGTTGACTAACCAAAGGACTACTCCATGGTGAAGCCATACAGATGTTTCAGTGTTCCTAAATGCTCACTAACATTGCAGCTGCGTTAAGGTAAACAGGTAGCAGGATCTGAATGCAGAACTGAGGCCACTCTGTATCTTCCCTAAAGCTTTAGAACCAAAGAAGATTAGTACGAGGTGGGACGGGAGCAGACATAAATCCCATCAAGTCCAGTGGTTTGGTCTCAGGACCTATTTACCCTCTTAAAAATGAGTTTTTGTTTATGTGAGTCATAGCTAATGCTATCCATTATCTTAGAAATTAAACAAAAATAAAACCAATATTTTAATTAAAATATTTGTATGAGAATAAGTACATTTTCCAAAATAAAGAAATGAGTGAAAAAAGTGGCAACTGGATTCTTACCTCTGCGTTGTATTTTTTTGCAACATGTATTTTGATTAAAATTTATGAAGAAAATCCAGAAAGGATTTACAGAAAGGATTGGAAAAGGAAGTAAAAAAGAGGTAATTGTGGATTTTCTTCTTTGATAATACACCAAAATTTGACAAGTGGTAGTTTCTTAAAGTTTAGTTGCAATGTGAAGTCTGAACTCATATCAATAAATCGTTTTCTTTTTATAATCCATTATATTAAAATCCACTGGTCTAATTTTTACTTTGAATTGATTTTCACCTTTGATTGTGTAACATCATTCACTGGTTATTTGGTTCACGGAGTTATGCATATCTTCCAAATGTTGACATGTTTTATTCTTTAGTATTTAAAAAAACAATTACATTCATTAATATCACCACTGATTTCATCAAAAAAGTATTTTAAGTATTAGGAAGATGTCAAGTGCATAATAGTAGATGCAAGGTTTTAAAAATTCTAATTTTCACTTTAACATTTGAGTTTTATCAACGACAATAAATCCTGTTAGTTGTTTTTCTTGAAATGATAGGTTCTTTTGGTTTATTTTTGAGAAAATGTATGATATGACCAAGTCAGAATGACCACAGTTTGTCCGTCATTCTTTCAAATAAAAACGGTGTTTCATGCAAAGAGCTGTTAGTTCATCTCTCAATATAAACAATCACACGTGTGTTTCTTGGAGGCAACCATTATAGTTTGGGATTCAGCAGAAGTGCTTTGTGAATACTTCCTACTGTCTCACACAGAATATTAAAAAGATGTATCAGTCTTACGAAGAAGATGTGAAAACCTCAGGACTGAGATTTAATAAAATTAAGGATTTTTAATGTGTTAAGGACAGTCTTAAGTGAAACATTCCCCCTGAACCCCCCTCTACTGTGGGTGCTTGGTGGTGAAAAGTACAATGACTATCAGTACATTTGGTGCCACTTCCTTAATTCATGTTAAAACTCCAGCCAGTTTTACCCACTTATTGCTTTTGCACCATTGGTGTAAATTCCACGCAGTGAAAAAGATTCATAACGTCTTAGTATTATGAACTTACACTTTCCTGAAAAGGTCTAGAGGACCTACGAGTTTATGGATCACACACTGAGAGTCACTGATCTAATCCAGTCTTTGCATTTTATGACAGAGGGGATCTGGAAAAGACCAACCCAAGGCAGCCCCACCAGTTAGTGGTAGAACAGGAACAAGAACTCAGTTGTTAGTGCATTCCTCTTTCTTTTGTTCTTCTGTTTCAGTTTCAGAAATTTCAAGGTAGATGTTCGTGACGTTCTTTTGTGAATATGGTGATGCCAAAGCATATAATTATTGAACATATTTAGGAAGATTTCTATATTTTTTGCATATTAAACCCTTTGCATATTTTCCCTACTCTGTACTCACCACTTCACCACTGCTCTCTCTTCTGCTTTTCAATATTTCAGTAGTTACCACTGCTGCCTCTTTAAACAGCATGCTTTGTCTTTGCTGAGTGGAGAGAAGGTGAGGGAGCAGTTGACTGCTTATTCATTTTCTGGTTTAGAATTCCAGCTTTGTGGGGAGAAAAGAATCAGTGAGTTTGGGCTGAAGCAACGACTTCCTTCTTCACCTAGATTAGTTAAAAGTCACAGGAAAGGAAATTGTACACACAACCATTATCTTTCATATCACGACAAGTCATCTCACCGGCCAGCCACCCTCGACCTTCAATTCTCTATTAAAGCTTGTCTCTCTCTCTCCCCCTCTCTCCCTCTCTTCCTCTCTCCCTCTCTCTCTTTCCCTCTCTCTCCCCCTCTTTCCCTCTCTCTCTCTTTCCTTCTCCGCTTCCCTGAAGGAGGGAAGTTGTCCAATAAAAATTACTCTTAATTTTGCTTTTGCTTATGTTAATGTTTTATGTGATGTCTTCTTCAATAAAAATTGGTCAGATTTTGAAATTGTAATGAAGGATGCTGAGAGAGGCAGTAGAACCAGACCTAGGCATTGCATTTTCTCTTTAATACCTTCCTCCTGTTTTAGAGTAGTTTTGAGGGAGGTTGGGGGTTGAAAGCAGTTGCAGTGTATGAAAATGAGTATGTCTGGCAAGCCGTAAAAGTAGGTTTGCAGACCCTCAAATGTATTGTTCTCTCATTTTCAAATAAGTTGGATGTTCTTTTGCAAGATGTCATTTTTTCCTATTTCTCATCCAACAGTGATTGCTTTCCCTTACCTGTGAACTTCGTGATCTAAACTTTGTTTTCTAACTTTCTGATTCTTCTCCCATGTCTGTTTTCATTACCCCAAAATGTGATCAGATTTGGCCTTTGGTCACCCCTGTGAATCAACTCTTCCCTAAACCTAGGCCTTTGGTAACTTCCTTTTCTTTCCACAAAACTGATGTTTCCGGTCATTAGTTACTTGCAAACCATTAAGTTTTTTTCTTTCTTTTTTAGACTTGTAGTTATGGTTTTTCCCAGCCATTTATTAGGCTCAGAAATTGCCTAGCAGTAGTTCTCACTCTTCACAATGTTTTCCGCTGTCTTGTCAGAACTGGAGCTTGGGTCTGTCCTATGCTTGGTGCATCATAGGAGCTCCATGGGTGTGTTGAGTGGATGTTATCTTTATCTCTTCTTCAAAGGACATTCTTCAGATTTTTTTATTTTTTATTTTATTTTTTTGCGGTACGCGGGCCTCTCACTGTTGTGGCCTCTCCCATTGTGGAGCACAGGCTCAGCGGCCATGGCTCACGGGCCTAGCCACTCCGCGGCACGTGGGAACTTCCCGGACCGGTGCACGAACCCGTGTCCCCTGCATCGGCAGGTGGACTCTCAACCACTGCACCACCAGGGAAGCCCTGAGCTGTTGTTTATGTCTCAGTATTGGCCAGCTAAATCTCTGAAACACAGAGCTGCACTGGCCCCCCTTCTCATGTCGAGTCCCTCCCACCAAATGTCATGCATTCCTTTCCTGGCAGATGGCCACTTAGCCTCTACTTGAACACTTGTAATTCTTTGGGGGCAATTGGTTCTGCTGCTGGACAGTTTTATGTTCTCCTTTGCATTGCTCTGAAACTGGATTTTCTATCATTTCAACCCTAATAGTTCCAGCATTGTAGATTATTCAAGAGTATAATATGACTTATACAGGACACATCCTCAGACACCTCAAGATAGCTTTGATTCCCCAACCATCTTCATTCCTCCTTCAGTCTTTTTCTTGCTACTTATGTCCCAGGATGCTCATATTCTTTATGCCTTCCCTATTTCATACCACTTTCTAGAGTTCCATCTTGCCATCCAACTCTAAATGCCCCTTTCAAACTGACTTCTTTTCTTTGTTATTATACTGAGAACAGTATGAGTTTGGGGGCCTAAAAGCTGGGATATGAATTTTAGTACCATAACTTATAGGTGTGTGAACTTGATCAGATGACTTACTCTTTCTAAGCATTCCTTTACTCAGATGCAAGAGGGAAGTATAATGATTTATAAGCATATTTTTAAGGATTAAAATATGTGAAGGGCTTAGCTCAGTTATAGAAACATAGCATGTTATAGATATTACTTTTGACTTGATCAATTTTTTAAAAAATCTTTAATTTTTTTATTGAAGTAGGGTTGATTTACAATATCGTATTAGTTTCAGGTGTATAGCACAGTGATTCAGTTTTATATATATATATAGTTTTATATATTTATATATATATGTGTGTGTGTGTATACACACACACACACACACACACACACACACACACACACACACACACACCGTTCTGTCTTTGATTTTTTTTCCCCCCACATATGACCTGGTTTTTAGTATTCATTATTTCAAGAATCTGTCCTTCCTCTTTCCATTGTTCCTTGTTTGGATTTTATTTATACCTATAATTTTAAAAGAAATTTTCATTATCTCTAGATTATTTTCCCTCTCTATTTTTAAATTTTATATCATTTAACATGGTTTTCTTGACAAGTGTTGTTTTCCTCTACATGAATTTTCTCAACTCCTGCCTACATTTCTGTTCATATGTTCAGCCTTTATTATTCTTCCTGTGAAGAACATTTCTTCACCCCTCTACTGGGTTAATGATGGCTGGGCCACTGCAGGTTACTTAACTTTTCACTGAACCACTTACTTAGTAGCTTTTAGAATCATTTGGTTGAACAATATGCTTTTTAAATTAACTGTTCAGTTAATTTCAATTCAACCGACATTTACTAAGTACTTGTTATATGACATGTATTGATCTAAATGCTATAGGAATTACATAGAACACTTTTATCATTTGTTCATGCAGTCATTCAGTAAACATTTTCTTGAGTACCTGCTAAGGACCAGATTCTGGATTTGGGGTTTGGTTTCAAGAAATTGAATTGGACAAGGTTTCTCCTTCAATACATAGAATCAAGGAAAAGTTATAAAACAGTGTGGTAATTTTAGTGATCTAGATATGAAACTAGGCATTATGGTCATCTTTGGAGAGACTGCTTCACCAAACCCCTTTGGGTCAGGAAAAGCTTCATAGCAGGAGATACGCTTAAAGGCTGAGTAGGGGCTTAGAGTCCACTGGAAAGATAAGACCCATATACTAGGGGTTAGTTATGTTTGGTTATAAAGCCAACTTCTAAGTTCTATGTGTTATCATTGACTTCCCCACCCCTGCTGCCCAGAATTGCATACATGCAACATTTGCCTTTTTTCTGGTTAGTTTAGGGGCCTTAGAACTAGTGTTTGGGACCTAATTACTAATAACATAATACCTAATAACATAAGACCTAATAACATAATACCTAATAATATAATACCTAATAACATAAGACCTAATAACATAAATACATAAAAATAATCTCATGCTGGTAAGACACATTACAAAGTCTTTCCCCATCCATCATCTCATCTCACCTGTTCTTATAGAACAGGTTAGTGCCTGTGGGTTTCCTTAGTGAGTATCTTAAGCATTGTTACAGATAGATATTAGCACAAGAATTAGCACTGAATAATTATGTATGGAGGATTTACAAATAATTTTTTCTCTCTTTATTTCAAAGTGATCATACTGTATTGTCTGATTTTATTTAGCTCACAGACCAGCTCTGCCCATAACCAGGTATCTAAGGAAGAGTCCCTTCTCTACTCATGTTTGTCGCTTGTCAGATAGGAATATTGCCACTACTGTAGCAATATTGTAATATTACAATATTGTAATACTAACAGTAATACCAATTTCACCTCATTGGCTTGAGGTGAAGAATAAAATCATTAATCCATGTGAAAACACAATATATATAACTGATCACAGTTGAAAATACAAAATGTATCTTTTGAGTGACCAGATTGTTGGCTACTTTGTCAAGGTCAATTCAGCTTAATTAAATAACTTTCACTTGTTTCTTAAACTTTCTGAGGTAGCTTTGTCTTACTTTCTTCTGTTTACCCAATAGTGACTGCTGGCAAGTGCTATATGTTCAGTAAACACTTGTAGATTGCATTTTTTAAAGTACCGATCTTCTGAAGTCCAGTGCTGGAAATTTGTGAGCTACTTATATTTCTGCTTAGCATTCCTAAAGCCTCTGATTTAATTTCTAGATTATAAGTTCCATTGATAGAACCCTTATAAATATCACATGAAGAAGATGAGCATTACCTTTAGGCCATGCAATTTACTTTTTAAAAATATGATTAATTTCAACACAATCAGCCAGGATGTCAGAAGATCTCAGTGCCTTTGATAGATGCTGACAGGTGAGGAAATTAAAATCAGGGAGGGAAGCAATTAAATACTGGCAAACATTACTTTAATGAGACAACCAAATTGTTCATAAGCCATGGAGTACGTTGTATTCTTGATAAATGTCTTAGGGTATCAGGTGAGCGTGCATTTAAAAATGTTCTTCATACGGGATTTGATGATGGGAATGAAGGACATTCCATGTCTGTCATCTAAAGCCTTTGGCCTAATCTCACATTTCAATTGCTTTTGGGGTCAGACTTCCTAATAATCATGTTTAAGATTATGACATTGTTTAAGTTATAAGTAATCCTCTCACCACCACCTTTACCAATCCATAAAACTTACCAAAATGCACAAAGTCTAGACAAAATAATTCTTGGCCTTTTCACAGTGGTTTAGGGACAACCATGGTCAAGACCCATGGAAAGAGAAGTAGAAAAATGTATATTTAATACAACTTCTGATTTAAAAGACTTGGGAATTGTAGTGCTAAAACCAGAACCCAGGTCCTCAATCCCCATTCCAGTGTTCTTTTTAAGATAACCCCCCTTGTTCAGAAAGAAAATCTGGGACCACAAGACTGAAGACTTACTTGTTTACTGGCTTAGAGGAAGTTTTTACAAAGCTCTGTCAACTGCTCATTTGTACTATAGCACTTGTAAAGTATCAAGTATTAAGGGGCATCTATACATTGACCTTAGTGATTCTCATGCCATTTGGTTGGAATTTTTGTTCGTAATGTCAGGATCATCATCTAGAGTTATGTTGCCTAAAAAATGTTCTGGGGTGCAGTGGTCAATCCAGAGGTTACCATGGTTTGTGAAAAACCTGTCGAAACAGGTCTCTCTGCTCTCTTCATTTCTCATGTCCTCCCATTCCTCTCTTCTTTTTTCCTTATTCCCCATCATTTTTCTTTCCCTCCTCCCTCCCTCCCTCCCTCCCTCCTTCCCTCCCCCCCCTCTTCCTTTGGCTCCATTGTTCTCTCCTATTTTCCCCCAAATACAGTAGAAATGATGAATTATTTTATACTAGTCCCAGCTAGGTTTGATGAGTCTTGCTTTTGCACTGATTCTAATTAATAAAGTTGAAATTTTGTAAGTTAGAGGCTGATCATCCTGATTTCTTTATTTTTGGTTGAAATTGCTTCTGGAGATGAGAACAGTTTTCTTGGGAGAGGATGGGTGATTTGATAGAGGATGCAGACCTGCCAGGTTCTGGGCCAGCAGTCATAAAATCTACAGAGGCAGCCAAAGATAACTGACTTTATTACCAAGACGCTAGAGTGGGATTTGTTATTTGTCCCAGATGTCTTTATGGGTCTAGTGGAGAACTCCACTGCATTGGGAAATACTCGAGTTACTGAGGACACGTGCCACTCAAACCGTGTGAGAAGAGGACGGTGAACTTCTTAGATAGAAGGTTTCAGCTTTTCTGCGGTGTGAGATGAAACTTAGTGATGGAGACCCCTTTACGAAAATTCAGTGGTACAGCCTTCTGTTGTTTCTGTGGCTTGTGTTTCAATAGCTTGCTCAAGGATGTCGCATCTCTGAAACTTCACTGGGGAGAGCTGAGAAAGTGTTCATGGTAACCCTGCATCGAACAGTCTTTTGCCTCAGCTTAGTAATGTGTCACCTTCTGGTTAGACCACAGATGTGAAGTCTCTCTCCTTTCACTTGCCAGT
Source organism: Leucopleurus acutus (assembly GCF_964270905.1). Taxonomy (NCBI): domain Eukaryota; kingdom Metazoa; phylum Chordata; class Mammalia; order Artiodactyla; family Delphinidae; genus Leucopleurus; species Leucopleurus acutus. Next base: position 79,581,108 of record NC_139147.1, on the reverse strand, counting down.
GAAGCAGGACTCAATACTAAATGTGCTTTGGTGCCTTGACAATGGACTTTTATTGGGTATATACTCATTTTACCTTTCCCTCCAAATAGAGCGCCCCCAAATGGAAGCCTGCATCGTGTAGTAGAAGAGTCCTTACTTGTTTGGGGATCAAGATACAAGGTTAAACTTTTGTCTGTTCCATGTTAACCACGTGATTTTTGAAGTTTGGTTTCCTGATTGGTGGAATTGGGGTAGTAAGGTTTCATTGGGGTTATGTCGAGGATGATTTGAGAAAACATGGTCATGAAATATTTTTCAAACTATAAAGCATAATGTTAAAGATGATTAATGTTTTGATATTGGTGGCATATGATAAGAGTTTCTTGCAGAGTATCCTATCAACCATGCTCTATTCATATCATCTGATTTGAGCCCTGTATGAAAATGGGATATATTCATAAAACTTCTCAGAGGTCTTTACTTCTCAGTAAATCTATCCTTATGTTAAAACAAATCCCCTTGTTCTTGCACTCCTGTTGGAAGCTCCATCTCTCTGAACCTAAAGCACGATACAGGCACAAACTTTAGAATGATCTGTGATAAACCTTCAGGCCATTCACCTAAAGCAGTTTTTTTTTGCTTTTTGGGGTTGAGGGGACACGTGATTCTTAACTTTTGAGGTTTTGTCATTTGGAACAAAAGTTCTTTGTGCTGCTGTTAGGTGAGACCATGTTAAGATTGATCTAGATAAATATTGTGGTATTTTAAAACTAGGGTCACAAATCAAGCAAATACCCAACCCAGAGATATCCTCTAGCCTTGTGTGCTTAGAGCATCATTCTTTGATCATATAAGTGTGGGCTCATAGGAAGAAATGTTACCGTTTTTTATACCACCGCTGTCCATGCCTATAAATATGAAATAATGTAGGAGAATCTTCCACAAAAAGTTTAACTCATCTTTGGCTATGAAGTAGGTATTATGTGCCACATTTACGTGTAAGGAAATTGACATTTGGGGCTTAAGTAACTTGCCTAAGACCATTGGTAAGAGGAAGACAGGTCTGACTGGCTCTAAATCCCATGTGTTTTTGCTACTTCTTCACATCAATCAAATAGCTGGTTTTATTTCATTATTCCCTCTTCCACTAAGTCTAGTGGATCTAGTCAGTGAGTTGTCTGTCCTTGTGTTTTCCCACTTAATATCCTAGGTATAAAGGAAAGACCACTGGACGAACAGGCAGAGCTCAGAGGGTTCAGACTCTCACTCTGCCATGTACTGTACTATGTAGTCTTGGACAATTTACCTACTTTTTCTGAACTTCAGTTTTCACATCTGTAAAATCAAGACAGTAATACCCATTTCCCATGACATTTGTGAAGTTAATCGAGAGATGTTAGTTCCCTTCTCATCCTCCTTTTCACTCTGTGAGCTTCTGTTTCCTCACCTAAGAAGTGGGTAGAATAATCTCTTCCTGCTTCTTCACCAGGTTGTCATGGGGTGAAATGAGATAATGAATGTGAAAGTGTTTTGCAAACAAGAAACTGTGGTGTAGATAGAAGAGTTTATGATTGTTAATGAATAAATAAGAGCTTGGAACCTAAGAGTAACCTTTACCTGTTTCATTTACAGACACTAGCATTGCAGTTTGCTGAACCTTGTGTCCACTGATCATTCCAAGAGCTAGCTGTCCAAGGTAAGAGAAGCTTGGCATCATCAAGTTTATGAAATGCTGGTAGGCATCTTAGCCAGTAAAGTTTAAGGTAGATTTCACTCCCAACAGAAGAAATAGTAAGGTATTTCATGAGGATCAAAACCTGAAAAATGGCCAAGACAGTGAACTTTGCCCGTTGTATGTCTTCTTGATTTGATTTCTCTTTCAATTCCTAGCTTTTTAAGGTTCAAATCAAAAGCACAAAAGTCTGGGCACCTTGGAAGTATTTAAGTGTCCACAGTATGCCATGTCCTAGGATGGCCTTTTTTTTTTTTTTTTTTTAAATTAATTATTGGAGTATAGTTGCTTTACAATGTTGTGTTAGTTTCAGCTGTGCAGCAAGGTGAATCAGCTATACATATACATATATCCTCTCTTTTTTGGATTTCCTTCCCATTTAGGTCACCGCAGAGCATTGGGTAGAGTTCCCTGTGCTATACAGTAGGTTCTCATTAGTTATCTATTTTATATATAGTGTCAATAGTGTATATATGTCAATCCCAATCTTCCAATTGGGATTGGGATTGACATATGTACACTATTGATACTATGTATAATAGTATCATAGTCTTCCCTCCCTGCCCCCCCGCTCCCCCTTGGTATCCATATGTTTGTTCTCTACCTAGGATGTTCTTATCTAGTGCCTTCTTGTATCCCCAGTGAGTATATAGCAGGAGGGCTTTCTCTCCAGTTTCCTGGCTGTCGATTGAGTGCATTTTTCACTACACTATGCTACCAGTGTTACCTGGCTCTGAAGGGGCCAAACTTTACTCGTTGGGTCTGTCACTGCCTCTTAACTGCCCAAAACACATCTCAAAAGGACATAATCTAAGGCTACAACAAAAAAAATCTTAAGAATACAGGACATGAGTTAGAGTCTTTCGAAACCCAGGGCCTATAGTGTCTTCATTCCACTCTCCTGGGGAACCAGTGTGAAGGAGTTGGGACTTTGGCAGAAGAATACATTCTTCTTGAGTTTGTCAAGAAAACAGTGACCAGTTTAACAAAGACCCAGAATAGCCAAGGCAATCTTGAGAAAGAAAAACGGATCTGGAGGAATCAGGCTCCCTGACTTCAGACTATACTACAAAGGTACAGTAATCAAGACAGTATGGTACTGGCACAAAAACAAATATAGATCAATGGAACAGGGTGGAAAGCCCAAATATAAACCCATGCACATATGGTCACCTTATTTTTGATAAAAGAGACAAGAATATACAATGGAGAAAAGACAGCCTCTTCAATAAGTGGTGCTGGGAAAACTGGACAGCTACGTGTAAAAGAATGAAATTAGAACACTCCCTAACACCATACACAAAAATAAACTCCAAATGGATTAAAGACCTAAATGTAAGGCCAGACACTATAAAACTCTTAGAGGAAAACATAGGCAGAACACTCTATTACATAAATCACAGCAAGATCCTTTCTGACCCACCTCCTAGAGAAATGGAAATAAAAACAAAAATAAACAAATGGGACCTGATGAAACTTAAAAGCTTTTGCACAGCAAAGGAAACCATAAACAAGCAAAAAGACAACTCTCAGAATGGGAGAAAATATTTGCAAATGAAACAACTGACAAAAGATTAATCTCCAAAATTTACAAGCAGCTCATGCAGCTCAATATTAGAAAAACAAACAACCCAATCCAAAAATAGGCAGAAGACCTAAAAAGGCATTTCTCCACAGAAGATATACAGATTGCCAACAAACACATGAAAGGATGCTCAAAAGCACTAATTATTAGAGAAATCAAAACTACAGTGCGGTATCACCTCACACCAGTCAGAAAGGCCATCATCAAAAAATCTACAAACAATAAATGCTGGAGAGGGTATGAAGAAAAGGGGACCCTCTTGCACTGTTGGTGGGAATGTAGATTGATACAGCCACTATGGAGAACAGTATGGAGGTTCCTCAAAAAACTAAAAATAGCACTACCGTACAACCCAGCAATCCCATCACTGGGCATGTACCCTGATAAAACCGTAATTCAAAAAGAGTCATGCACCACATTGTTCATTGCAGCTCTATTTACAATAGCCAGGACATGGAAGCAACCTAAATGTCCATTGACAGATGAATGGATAAAGAAGATGTGGCACATATATACAATGGAATATTACTCAGCCATAAAAAGAAACGAAATTGAGTTATTTGTAGTGAGGTGGATGGACCTAGAGTCTGTCATACAGAGTGAAGTAAGTCAGAAAGAGAAAAACAAATACCGTATGCTAACACATACATATGGAATCAAAAAAAAAAAAAAAGGTTCTGAAAAACCTAAGTGCAGGACGGGAATAAAGATGTAGATGTAGAGAATGGACTTAAGGACACAGGGATGGGGAAGGGTAAGCTGGGACAAAGTGAGAGAGTGGCATGGACACATATACACTACCAAAGGTAAAATAGATAGCTAGTGGGAAGCAGCCTTATAGCACAGGGAGATCAGCTCGGTGCTTTGTGACCACCTAGAGGGGTGGGATAGGGTGGGTGGGAGGGAGATGCAAGAGGGAGGAGATATGGGGATATATGTATATGTATAGCTGATTCACTTTGTTATAAAGCAGAAACTAACACACCATTGTAAAGCAATTATACTCCAATAAATATGTTAAAAAAAAAAGAAAACGGAGACAAGTTTAAAAAAACAAATAAGGAAGCATAAAATTTATTTTATGTGTTTAAGGAAGCATCAAAAGTTTTAAAATTTGGAAAATGTGAGTTTTCCTCTGCAGATAACCATCTGATATCTGTACTTCCCAGCTAGCTCCTTTATGCTCTCTCTAATCTTCTAGAAGTCTTAGCCAAAAAGAGGCGAAGTAGTCACTATGGTGATCCTAACTGCAGGCCCTATAGAATAGCAACTTTGTGGAAGATTTGATATCAGCATTTCAAGTACTGTAAACATTTGTTCTGATGAATATTTTGATTATCCCTTAGGTATGTCCTTTCCATGATCTTTTTTTTTTTTTAATATTTATTTATTTATTTAGGCTGTGCCAGGTCTTAGTTGCGGTACGTGGGATCTCTTAGTTGCCGCATGCGGGCTTCTTAGTTGCGGCATGCATGTGGGATCTAGTTCCCTGACCAGGGCTCGAACCTAGGTCCCCTGCGTTGGGAGTTTGGAGTCGTAGCCACTGAACCACCAGGGAAGTCCCTCTTTCCATGATCTTAAACATAATTTTTTTTTTTTTTTGCGGTACGCGGGCCTCTCACTGTGTGGCCTCTCCCGCTGCGGAGCACAGGCTCCGGACGCGCAGGCTCAGCGGCCACGGTTCACGGGCCCAGCTGCCCCGCGGCACGTGGGATCCTCCCGGACCTGGGCATGAACCCGCGTCCCCTGCATCGGCAGGCAGACTCTCAACCACTGTGCCACCAGGGAAGCCCAAACATAATTTGAAAAAAAAATTTTATTGGAGTACAGTTGATTTACAATGTTGTGTTAGTTTCAGGTGTACAGCAAAGTGAATTAGTTATGTATATGCATACATCCACTCTTTTTTAGATTGTTTTACCATACAGGCCATTACAGAGTACTGAGTAGAGTTCCCTGCAGTAGGGAATTCCTATGCAGTAGGTCCTTATTAATTATCAATTTTATATATAGTAGTTTAAACATAATTTTAATTACACAGACCTTTGAAAGAATTGAGGTTTGTTGGTACTGACCCATATTTGCAGGAGTTAGCAATTTAGAAATGAGTGGAAATTTTGGTGTTACATGAATACGGTTTTCAAAGCTGATATTCATCATACACACGGAATAAGAAGAGGTCATGTGCAAAGAAGGCTGGGGAGGGGGCATATAGGGGCTGTGAAACTCTTCTGTGAGCAGATCAGACCTAGAAGCCACTTGTGGTGTTTAGGCTTTATGCTCGTTTCTACAAAAGAGAGGTTTACTAAAAAAAAAGTTGGTAGCCAAAAATGCAGGAGTGACCCCTGCCCATCTTTTTGTCCCTCTCTAGTCCATAAAACACCTCTGCAAAAAAATCCTTTCCTATGTACTTCACGTATTTTCAGGGATAAACACATCAGAGAAGAATGCACTGTAGACATGTGATACCATAATTTCTGGTGGCTCTGTTAGGCAGAGATCTATTTGTTCACTTAGAAACTGCAGTTATTATATTAACTTTCCTCCAAATGCCAGTTGTTAAATATTAATAAAATAAATTTTGAAAAGTGGTTAACTCTGCTCCCACTTCCTCACTGAAACCCATCTTGAAGCTACAAAGAAGAGTTTAAGCAAGGCTGGAAAGCTTATGAAAAACTGCTCTTGAGAAAGAGGAATTTCATCTCTCTCTCTGTCTATCTCTCTATCACTCCATCCATCCACCTATCCATTCATCTATTCATCTATTTTTTTATTTTGGAAGTAGATTTGGTGGGGAAAAAAGGATAAAATCTTCTCACATAGCCTTTGGAAGGTAGAGAAGTAAATATTCTGGGGGCATGCTACAAGAAATTTAAAATAATCTTGTGGTAATAATTGGTGTCAGTGGCAGTAATGAAGAAAGAATAACAGTTTAAATAAATAATTAGACTTGACAGTAGATGTGTCAACAGGTACCCACTTAATTAGTGTAATCATTGTGTTTCTCAGCTTTCAACATTGATCCACTGACTGTGGTGTGTTCCATGTCCCATTTCCAAGCCGAATCTATTTAAAGCTGTACTCCATGGAATCTGAAACCGTATCCCCTGTTTACTATTTAGAGCTGATACCTGATGTTCTTTAACAGGGAAGATCTGTACTTGAGCAAGAACAGGCTTCTGCCTTTGGTAGACTGTTGATTATCCCTGTTTTCCACAGGGTGATTCATTAGCAAGGATGAATAATGCACAGTTAATTCTCATGGACTTGTCTATATTGCTACAGTGAATTGTTTATTATAATTTGATAGAAGCAGCCCTAGTCTGCCTTAAATCCAATAAATCAGTTATTGTTATTTGAGGTAGAGTTATTGTTATTTCAAAATATTTGAAATTATTTTCTTAGTTACCTGGATAGAATCTCATCGCTTGCAGGAGTGACGTAATGTGTTATGGGTTATGTTCTACGAACCGGGAGTCATGAGAATCTAATTCTACTCCCAGCTCTGGCTGTGTCACCTTGGACAAGTCATTTTCCCTCTTTGGGGTCCATTTCAGTATCTAACAACAGGTAGAGTTGGACCACGTGCTTATGGCATTATTTCTAGTCAAATGTCCTAATATCTATGATTTTATTTCTTGGTCAATTCTTTCTTCCTCCTGCTGCCACTTTTCCAAAGTCATAGGAGAGTTCAGTGTGTGAAAATAGTTGTTCTTTTTAGCTTTTGATTCTCGTACATACCTGAAGGGCAGTTAGTGATTTGAATTATATATACACTGTGATTGGGCATTTATGCATTGCTTGTTCCCTACCCCCAGCAACATTCAGTTTCTGGTTAGAAAGGAAAAAATAAAAATCCATCTTCCTTCATGTTTCTCTGCTTGATAATCTGGGTCTCAGTTTTGAGGCTCTGGTAAACTTCACTAGCAATATAGAGAGGTTCTTCTTCTGTTGTTTGATTTTTCCAGGGTTGAGTCAGTGACCTGTAAGGAGAGGTCAGAATGTCAAAGGCAGAGGGAACTTTAAGGACCCATCTAGCCAAATCTCAGAGATGGAGATTTTGGGGTCAGGGAGGGAATATGATTTGTCTAAGCTTTTCGTGGCAGATCCTAGGCTAGAATTCTTTCTTCTGACTCCATAGTTGTACCTCTGTTTTAGGAGAGGAATCTCTGTATGTGAAGTATCCTTTCTCTTCCCACCATTTAAAGGGACATTATCTTTCAGGCAAAACCAATCCTATTGTTAACGCAGGGATGTGAGATGCCCTTGAAACATAAGTGGATGCCAGACTTACTCGTTCATTCCGTGAAGCATGGAATAGAGGATTCTGGCTGGCCTCTGCTCTCTGTGTTTATTAAGAAGCTGTGGATTCCCTTGCAGTTCTTTCTGTACGAGATTACTTGACCCTGACATCACACTGTTTCCTCTTGCCCTTTTCTGATCCAATGAATTATAGGAAGCTAAGGATGAGTTCCTAGCTGGCTGTGTACTGTGCAGAGTTGGGAACATTAATAAAGAGAAGGCAGATGCAGGATTAATACGCAGGAGGACAGGTGAGTAATAGCCAACACAGTGAAATCTAGTTCAAGGCCTGCAGTTCCGAGTCTCTGTGCTACACAAGATTAATAGCAGCATCTCTCATTCTTTCAGATTTTCTCTCTGCCTTGTTCTTGTGGGACTGGGCTGGGGCTGAGAAGCAGCTAGAATGATGTTTGCCAAAACCAAACTAATGTTTTCATGAGATTTCCAGGTCCAGAGAAGAGAGTAGTAATTGTCTATCGGTTGGAAGATAACTTAGAGGCCACTGGGTCTAAACACTTACCTTGTACTTCATAATAAGGACACACTGAGTGGAAATCATTTTACTGGGTCTGAGGTTCAAATCCTGGTTCTACTTTATTTGCTATGACTTTGGTGAAGGCATTACCTTCCTCTGAACCTTAGTTTTTCCATCTATGAGATGCAAGGAGGAGGAGGAGGGTGAAATAGATTGGATGTCAAAGGTTCCCCAAATCCTGGTTTTCCTGAGTCTCTGATTTGCCTAAGGTCCTGTAGCAAGTTTGCAGCCAAGCTGAGTCTTAGATTCAGAGCTCTTTTCTCTGGATTGGAGCGCTTATCATTAAAACTTCCACCGTCTGTACTTTCTAAACCGCATGCTTGTATCTTTCAGCCTTGTTTTATTAAGTGAAATTTTTCTCTCTCAGTTGGCAGATCCCTTTCTGTCAAGGGACTTGCCTAAGGCAGTAGTTATTAATTCGTCCCTGTGTGTGTGTGTGTGTGTGTGTGTGTGTGTGTGTGTGTGTGTGTGTGTGTGTGTGTAGTGGTAGGGGAGAGGATTACGGAATATTTGGAAACTCAGATGAATCTATGAACTAGTTAGAAAATGCACATCTGCATAGAATGTTGTCTACAATTTCAGGAGGTTTGTAAACCTTCTGAAGGCCATACATAGGTTCTAGGTTAAGCGAAATACTTTTTTCAGTGTGCGAAGTTTGAGATGACATTTGGGTAACACATTTCCTTTGCTGTTGGATTTCTCCCACAATTCACCTGTTGTTTTGCTCTGAGTGTCAGACTCATTTATGAGTGTGACTCTGGACATTTATGTTTCAAACTGTTGAGCGATGTTTTAACATTGAAACTCTTATTCTGCTTGCTCTATTCATTTATTCACTCACTCACTCACTCAAAGGTACTTTTAACCCAGAATCTGTTAAGTGCTATCCATTTTAATACATCATTTCATTTAATGTCATAAAATAGAAAATTATTTTTTCCCACTTTTCATATGTGGAAACTGAGCTCAGAGAGGTTGAGTAATTTGCCTAACGTCATACAGCAAATGAATCGCAAAGTTTGGATTCAAATTCAGATCTGCTTGAAAATATGTGAATACCTCCAGAGATAACACTGAATGTGAATAGGGACAATGAAACAATTCTATAAACGATAGAAATTCCTGGTAGAAAATGGCCAGTGGTCCCCTGAGGAGTACAGTGAATGTGTGCTCTGGGAGTTCAGAGAGGGACAAGATCACATATCCTGAATCATTTATATGATAATTCATCAATTAAATGCCCTTCTGGTACTTTAAGGTAGAATAAGAAAAGCTGGGCAGTTGTATAAACTGCATTATAAATAACTCATGTTTTTCCTCTTCTTTCAAACTTCTGTCAGGTTAGTGGTCTCAGACTCTCCATTTTTGTAAGTGAGTGCAGGAGGAGGCAGAGTGATTAGGGTCATAGAGCCCTGACCATACTGCAAGTTATCAACTGAATTGGAATTTTGATGCTTTGGGGAATCCGTTGGTTGTTTTCTCCCTGTTATATTGAGCGTGAGATTTTTTTTTTTTTTTTTTTTTTGCGGTATGCGGGCCTCCCACTGTTGTGGCCTCTCCTGTTGTGGAGCACAGGCTCCGGACGCGCAGGCTCAGCAGCCATGGCTCACAGGCCCAGCCGCTCCGTGGCATGTGGGATCTTCCCAGACCGGGGCACAAACCCGTGTCCCCTGCATCGGCAGGCGGACTCTCAACCGCTGCGCCACCAGGGAAGCCCAGAGCGTGAGATTTTTTACCAGAGATAGACTTCTGGCAGTGCACAGATCAGCACAAATGCAGATGTGAGCAGCTAGAATTTGGATCGTGCCAAGATGTAATGACTGCCACATGTGTGAATTTAATCTCAGTGCCTGGTGACCCACTGTGAGTCTGTGTGGGAGCCCTGGGAGTGAAGCCGGTGTTAGACATGGAAGAGGCCTTGGAGATTTTCAGGGGCAACAGCTTTGGATGGGAAGACGGAGGCCCCGGGAGGGGGCAGCAGAACAAGAACCAGGCTTCGTACTGGCACTCTGCAGTCATAGCTGCTTAAATTTTCTGTCTTCCATCGGCTCATGCTCATACTTGACACTGGATCGGGAGCCTAGCATTATGAGCTGCATGACTTTGGATGCATTACTTGATTTCTTTGGGTCTCAGTTTTGTTGTCTGTAAAATGGAAATCACACCCTATTGGCAGGACTGTTGTGAGGGTAAGTGAAATACCACTGTGCTGTGCAACACACAGAAGTATTATTGTCCACATGATTAACAGTCCCCATCCTATCCCAGTGAGACAGGCACGCATGTCCTGCTCTTACAGATTCTACTTCCTCACTTCGTCTTGATACTTTTCAGGTCAAGTTGCTTCTCAGAGTTTGGTCTGAAGACCAGGAACAGCAGCATCACCTGGGAGCCTGTTAGAAATGCAGACCTCAGGCCCCACTCCAGACCTCCTAATCAGAATCTGCATTTTAATAAGATCCCCAGGTAGTTCCTAGGCTCATTAGAGTTTGCGAAGCATTGTGTTTCACCGGAGACCAATTCCAAGACTGTTGGCCACAGGCCTGCTGACACGGACTGAGTCTGAGCCAGCATTCCGTGACATGCCTTCCCCAAGCCTTAAGAGACGGGAGGAAGCCCTGTGAAGTCGCTCCCTGAAAGTAATGGAAGGCCGGGTTGCAGGAATCCAGCAGGCTTTATCTTTTCAACGCCCTTCATTTCCTCAGAAGTACTATTCACCAGGGGTCAGACTGGGATTGGATCCCGAGGCTTTGGGCTCCCAAAGTCTGTGTTCTTTTCATTAAACCACGATGTCTCAGTCAGGAGGAATGCTGGGCTGTGTGGATGATAGCTCTTCCTTTCCCATAGTGCCAGTATTTCCACGCTTGCTGTTTTACTCTATTACTCAATTCCTAGAGGGGAAGAATTAAAAAAATTAAATTAAATTAAATTAAAAAGCTTGAATTGAAAGCCAGGATCCTGCAGCTTAATCAGTTATTTTCATTTTTTAATGAGGGAGACTATTGTGAAATAAGTAATTATTAATTACTCAGAACTAATGAAATATTTTAGTTTCCTTGCTAAAAAAGCATATGGAAGCTAAAAGAAAGCATATGGGTGTTTTTCCGGAAGCATATTGGTGAATGGACAAATTACAGTGGTGCCAATATGCCTTTGCTGTCTGGCTGGGGCCATCACTGTGTGTGCTGGCATCTGAGTCCTCTTGTGTTTAAAGGGATTATTTAAAATTCCCATCTGATGTGTGCCTTGGGTTGCCTCTGGAGTTGCACAGTTCCACCTCATGAATCTTTCTGCCATGTTTCACTCTGACATTACTGGTGGAGTGTCACTCAGTATGAAACCTTTGCAGTCGAGGGCTACCATGCTCTTCCTTTCCACGGAACGGACCTGCCTAGCCGATGGCTAGGTATTGAGACTTTGTCCATCTCTCAGTTTACCACGGCATCCTTTCAGACTGCAGCCCTGGACCTCCTCGCTCCACTGGGGACTATGTGTGAGTCTCTGGGCCCCCACCGGTGTCTGCACTGCAGATTTCTCCCTTGTAAACCCGGAATGGTGATTCCAGGGCATCCGAGCTCACAGGCATGGCTCTTTATCCGATTTGCAGTCCATGCCCTTTGCTCCTCCTCTTCTTTTCTTTCTGTCTCTCCTCTCTTGCTGTGTGTTTAGTTGACCTGGTAAGTAGCTGGATGGATTTGGAGGTGGTTGGAGCTCTTTTGGCTGCTCTGAGGATTGCACACATCCAGGCTTGTGATGATCAGAGGCAGCAGATATGTCTGAGAAGGTACTTAGCCGAGTGTCAGAAAACCGAGGTGCAGACCAGCCTAACTTGAGAAGCATTTCCTTAGCACTTACTGAGAAAGGTGGCTCACTAAGACATCGAAGGAGGGAGCTGGCTGGTGTGTGGAGGTGAGTTTGATTCAGGGCCAGCCAGGACTCAGTGTGGTGTGTGGGCTCAGAAATTATACTTCGTGAGTGAAAGAATGTGGGAGCTCTTTCTACGGGAGGTTTCGTATAAAACCAGGGACTGGAATTGACTTTGAAGGATGATTGAATGGACTTTGATGGGATATTACAGGGACTTCAGAGGAAATCTCTGGCAGGCAAGAATCAGCTTGAGGCAAGTCCCAGAAGCAGGTGAGTACCAGCCCTGCCCAGAGAGCTGGGCACAGATGACGGAAATGTGTAGTTGAGAGAAATCACTTCTTCTCTGGCGGACCTCGGTCTTCTCAACAGCAAAGCATGACCTTTGGACAATTTGGTTCTCAAGAAGCCTCAAGAACTCCAACTGGAATTCTTCAAGATTCCCTATCCCACAGCTAGATAAGCCGTTTAGCTAAAGGCTGGGAGCTGATAGTGGCAATGGAGCAGGTCTCAGAACCCAAGTGTCCTGTTTCCTATTTCACTGCTCTTCCTGTGACCCCACAGAGCATGATGATGCTGAGTGGGTGGGATGACCATTATTATTCTATCCTTTAATGTGTGAAACACAGAATTTTAAAATAACCTAAGACATAAAACAGACAAGGTATTTAACCATCTTACAGACCTGATGACCCTTCCACTGGAGAGGGTCCGCTCTTGTAAAATGCTACCTTTGGGCTTTGCTTTCCTGTCTGAGGGACCAGCACACATCCCTCCCCCTGAGGAAGCCTTCTCTCTCCACCCCTTGGCTCAGAAGTATAGTCTTAGAATTGGACTCTGTTTTATAATTGACTTTATTTTGTACTGCCATCTTTTTGTATTTCCTCTTATCTCCCCTCCCCAATATGCATATATTATAAGAGTTCTGAATCTAAGGACTACTTCATTCTGCTTTTCTGAATTTCCTTTAGCTCCTGGCACAGTGCCTTCTGTATCGTGCTCAATAAACACACGACTGTGTTCTTCAACGGTTTTCCCCTCTGTTGCTTGTTTTTAAGATGGATATGACACTTAGAGATTTATAGCATTTCAGAACGGGAAAGGAACTTAAAAACTCTCTGTCTAGTCGAGCCCCCTCCTGGGGAAGAAATGGCTTACCCTACTTTGCCTGCCCAATTAGTGGCAGGTCTGAGAATGGCGCCCCCATATGACCAAGCAGGAGAGGGATGGCTGGGACCTGAGCTCTCGCTCACCACTCGGCAAGCCTTGGCTGGGTTCCTTCTTTCTACGGAGAATGTTGGGAATAAAGGTGGTACACGTGACGCTGTTGCCGTATGAGACAGATGGAAGCAAGCAGGCGTTTACTGGGTGTCTACTGTGACGTACTATGTGGCAGGCCCGTGGCAGGTGCTTTCACATCGTTCAGCTCGGTCAATCATCGTAATCTAGAATTCCCACCCCTACACGCGGGAGAGAGATTGAAACAGGACATTTAGCCAGAGCCCTTCCCTGTAAGCTCCGAAGAGTGCACGGTAGTGGATAGGTTTTTGCCTCCTAGAGTGTGGGCAGAGGGCTCTGCAGAGTGGTACTCTTGGCTGTTCTAAGGGGAACTGATGGGGGAGACCAATGAAAGCGAGCGGAGGTGGTGATCACAATTGCTGTGGGAGGACCTATACTCCCCCGAATATAAGAGAGGACTCAGCTCTCCTCCACACGTGCATCCCTGAGTCTTTGGAGAACTGAGACAAGAATGCCTCACACTCGGGGGTTGGTTGTATTGGCTCCTACTTGCTCTGGTTACGTCTTACTCCCGCCTCTCCCCTAGCCTCCAGCCCCACTGCGTCTATTTTTCTCCCTTCTATTCATTCGTCTTCTCCCCCTCCCTCCCTCTCCTGAGTTAACCCTGGGTGGCCTCAGGTTCTGAAGGCTCTCCAATGGCAGAGTCTCCTGTACTGGACTGTGAAAACGCTGGCAGGGAAGACGGTACACAAATCTGTTAAATACACAGTAAAAATAGCTTCTGATCTATGGGACTCGGTATTAAGCAAGATGATATTAACGACGTTTGAGTGCTGTGCTGAAATGTGGCAGCTGCACATGCATCTTGGCTGCCTTTCCTCCCTACCTCTGGCAGCTTGCGAGCAGTGTTGCCATGACACTCCTTGGGCTCTGTTTAGATCAGCTATTTTCTGAAGGAGTCCCTGACCTTCCCCACGGTAGAAACGGTTGATGTGGTCATGTCAGTGCCTCTCCAGGAGGCCTGGGACGGGTGGGCCCCCAGTTATGACTTGGAAACTGTTGGAAGCTGTAGGTCAGGTCACAGACGTTGAACATTTAGGAGCAAGAAGCCTGTTAACTATCCTCTAGTCTCCTTTGATGAGTGAGGGTACTGAGGCCCATTGAGTGGAAGTGACCTGCTCAAGGTCGCAGAGTGAAGTAGGGACAAAGCTGGGACAGGAACTCAGGTCTCTTGATTCTCGTTGCTCTAATGTTCCAACTGTGCCACCCTTACGCCTGCCTCAGGGCCCTTTTCAGGCCAGATGGCTGTGGATGGAGATGAGCCAGACCCGGGGACATGGCTTCCCTAGGAACGGGCAGAGGAGGTGAAGAGAGAGGGGGAAGCTCAGTGCAGAGGGAGGAATGAGGAAAGGAGGGGGGTTACGGATAGAGTGGGGGCGATAGAGGCCAGTGTAAATGCCCGAGGGGCCCCTCAGCAAGGCCCATCCGAAGAGACTCTTTTCTGTCAGGTTCCACAGGTTGGTCCACTGAGAAGTAGATGCTTACAGGGGCAGGGGAATAATTAGGTCACGTTCTCTATTGCTCTGAACACTTTCCTCACCTCGTGTTACACCTCATATAAAACTACCATTAAAAGCATTGTCAGCACCACCCTTTTTGGGATAGTTTATTATATAGTGTTAAGTATTCTTCAGAAAGTTCATATGTGAAATGCTGTCTCCTTCACAAGATTACAGGGTCTTGGGGACAGAAATTGTGTCTTTGCTGGACCTTCCTCCCTTCCTTTTCCCTCCCTCCTTCTCTTCCTCCTTCCCCTGCCCGCCTTCAATCATGGCACCTGGCAGAGACTGAAATCACATACAGTGAGCATCCAGGAAGTTTTTGTTGAGTTGAACTTAGTTGAATTCAGATGACCTCTTAACATTTTTATTAATGGATGGTGAAAATGGGCAAATAAAAGTTTGGGGGAATAGTGTTCTGACCAATTAGGATTCAGTGAGATTTCTTGTACACTCTTAGTTAATCTTCATGAAACCCAGTACACGGTCCAGTATTATCCTCATTTTACAATGAAGAAACAAAAGCCAAGTGACCTGCTCCAATTCACTTCAAGGAGTAAATGGTGAGGTTTGATTTGCATCTAGATCTCCTGTCTTCAAATGTTATAATGTTACTTCTACTCTTCCCCAGTACTATGGAAGAGCAGTTCTTCCATAGACAGTGGTTCACCCTTCTATCGAGGAGTCTCCAACCTTTGAAGGTTGTAACCTACCCCCTTAAGAGTTTGGAAAAGTAAGTATGAGTCCTCAGATTGCAACAGTGACTTATTATGGTTTGGACAACCTTAGGCTGCTTTTTTTTTTCTTTTTTTTTTTCAGCAAGCCGAGGGAAAAATAGCGCATTTCTATACTCTTTAATTTGCTTAGTTTGAAAGAAACTTTGAAATGGTGTGTAAGACTCTTTGAACTTTTAATACATTTGGATACATCCAGAATATGGGGATAAAAAGGCCTTCTGCCCTAAATGAATTGACTAATTTAGCTAAAAACAAAATTAGAGCACTTTTTTTGGTTACGAATGAAGGACGCAAGAATTTTTTGATGCTGCAGCTAAAGCCTGGGTTTTGGTTGATATTCATGTTTAGTAGGTTTTTCTCAATATTTGTCATATACATTAAATGATATCCATTATGCCTCCTAACTCTCATAGGATTTGGAGGCATTTGGTTGATAGCATCCTGCATCCTTTCTGAAAGAACATAAATGTGGAGCAGTCTTCCTTTTTTATGTATGTGCTTTGGAAGACCACCGTTGTCTAATTTAAATTTAAGTACAGAGGCAAAGCTTATCTGTAGTGAGCATAATATCTTGATATATATAGATCTCATGTTTCCTTTTTGTGTCTAACTTTCAAGGTGTTTAAATAGGAGAATGATTTGAATAATAATGGTATAATGTCCAGAGAGAAAGTTGAATACATAAAACAAATATACGTGGAATCTGTTTCTGTAGTGCGTGTGTGTGTATGTGTGATTAGCTCAGTCTTTTTATAAAGTTGTCTATACTTTGAAAGTACATAATAACTTTGAAATTACCAGAGAAAATTGAAATCAAAACTTGGATGTTTAAGGGGATGAATATCTTATCTTTTGTCTTAGAGCTGTAGGTAAAGTGAAAGGTTAGAAGAGTGTATTGTGTGGTGTTAGATGGAAACCAAACATTATCTTTATATTTTCTTTGCGAAGAAAGCTTGGCTTGGGAATCTGAGTATTCTTGCAAACTTTCTAAATTTCTTCAGCCCCCACTGATGCCCATACTTTGCTTAATTTGATTGAATTAGTTTACACTGAGCTATGGCTTAGAAAACATGTTATTTATTATAAGCAATGCACATGCACACTAAATAAATAAAGGAAAGGAAAAGAAAGAAGCAGCACTTTGCACTTTTCTTGCATGTGTGAAGCAGTCTGCCTTGCTTTAGAATTGCATGTGTGTGTCTCTTTAAATAGATTGGGAACACCTTGAAGACAAGAGAAATGTTTTATGCATGTTTGTGACAATGATTTTGTGAACGCAAGTGCAGTAAATCAAAACAACTTTGATAACGTCCTTTCCTTGGAGTTGATAGGCTTGTTCAGAATTTCTTAGAAGTCATCCTATTACTTTTGAAATTCCTCTGCTTCATATACTTTCTGTGGAATGAAGAAATGTTGTCCATCTGCCTACTTGCAAGGAAAATGGATAGTTAAATAGTGCAATATAGCCTGTTTACATACTGGCCCAAACTGTCACTGTAAGAAAACGTTGCGTATATTCTAAAATGTTACAGAGCTAGGAAAAATATACACACGTAATATATAGAGTGAATATATATGTACATATATATATATGTATATATATGATCATATATATATGATCTGTTCCTTGTCACAATATTTAACCCAATGTGCTATTTACAGTAATGAATCAAAATGTCAGTTTTAAAAATATGAAGTGTCAAAGTGTTCCCACGTTGTGGGAAAGTTTGATGTGACAGTTTGTTAATCATATGACTGTTATATCAAACGTGTCTCACAGTGTTTTTTGCTCAGTTCTCTTTCTTGTAGGCTCCTTGCACTTTCTCAATGAATTCCCAGTTCAAGTTACTAACCCAAGGAACACATTTGGGTTACGTGTCTCCCACAGCTCACACACATGCTGCTATGTTTTCCTTTACTTACAACTGAATGGATTTAACATTTCAGAGTAGTTTGACTTTTGTGCCTGACACATTTATGTATAGAAGCTAAAAGGAAAAGAAAATTCCCCTACTGTAATTTTGTTGTTTTCACTGCAAAACCATCCCATGAAACCTTGATAGAATGGATGTTTTGTGTTTCTCCAAGCTGGGTTTCCCAAGGTTTAATTTAGATGTCCTTACTCTTTGACCTTGGGCACATTTTTGAATTTTACTTGGCACATTGATCATACCAACTTCTTCATCCTAATAAAAGGGCAGAATCCTAGAACATAAATATTTTATGCTTGGGGAAAGGCAGCATGGTTTCCTTCGGAAGAGTTTGTGGCTATGCTACTTACTAGCTCTGGATACAAGGACCACACTCAATCTCTGGGCCTCAGTTTCCTCTGAAGAATTGTTAAGGTTGAAATTAGATTAGATTAGTGTATTTTTAAACTTATACCTTCAAGGAGCCCAGAGTTCTGGGTGGACGTACAGCCTCAGATGATGGGGTGCGGGGAGAGTGGCGAGGACTCTGGGCCCTTCTGCCTGAGCAGCTCACTCTTAGATCTGTTTAAATTTAGTTTTATATACGATTTCATTTAAATAAAAGGCTCCACTGCTTAAGTGACCAACTTGCCTACCTGTTGGCAGCCACTCTACTCTGCGATGTAAAGTCAGTGTTCTCTGATTCTGGGCTCATTTCCTGAGAGGTATCCGTTGGCAGCCACTCCAGCAGATCTCGGCTAATCTGGCCTCAGGTTCTGCCTGTGCGTCCATGTGGCCTCTGTGGAAGTTCTTTCAATGGCAAAGGATTCTCCATGGTGAGATTTGCGGGAAGGGCCACTAACTGAGGGCCCATCCGTGTCTGAGTCTAATCCTTGCAGCTTTTTAGTCTTAATAAACTTACTTTCCAATTTGGCAGATTTTTACATCATCAAAGACTGTTGTTTAGAACAAGTACAGACAGAGGAAGATATAGAAGCTTTGGCAGGTATTTAATCTGCTTTTGGTTGAGGATATGAATGTTACTCCTTAAGCTGGAGCGTTTCAGCCAATTTGGGGAGGAGGTTGAACACCCACAACGTGAAATTTTACTTCACCCATTATTTTTTCCTTCCCTCCACCCCATACACTACCACCTTGATCCACTCTGCAGGACATATTACTGTGTATATTCCCTAGAATGATGGGGCAGGTGAATTAAAAAGTTGTGAATTACAAATCAAGGAAAAGACTGTAAGAATGACAAATGATCGAGGGATATGATGTAGCAAGACTTTAGAAAAGTCTTTAAGTATGAACATAATAAAATCAAATTGGAGAAAATATTTCTCATAGATTAAAAAAAGTGTCCTAAAAATGGGAGAGAGGATGAATGTCTATTTTGCTAGACATTCAGAAGCATCATTTTCAAAGTTCCTCAGGGATCAAGTTCGGGGATTAGTTTAACTCTCCTAATATCTGGAATTGTGAAGGGAGAGAATGGTCAAGTGTACAGTTTTTTTTTTGTTTTGCTGTACGCGGGCCTCTCACTGTTCGGGCCTCTCCCGTTGCGGAGCACAGGCTCCGGACACGCAGGTTCAGCGGCCATGGCTCACGGGCCCAGCCGCTCCGCGGCATGTGGGACCTTCCCGGACCGGGGCACGAACCCGCGTCCCCTGCATCGGCAGGCGGACTCTCAACCGCTGCGCCACCAGGGAAGCCCAAGTGTACAGTTTTGTCATGACAGTTCCTTATAGTGAAATGGCCCTTTGGTAACGGATCTCATCTAAACGGTGGAAGCCCAGAAGCAGTAGCTGAGTGCCAAGACAGGATGTTCTTTTATTGAGTCACATATCAGCCATTGGGGATGCACCTGGGCTTATTGGGCTGGGGGGGAAGGGATGACCCAAAATACATGTATAGGATGATTAGAACAAAACCAGGAGTGGTTCCTGACTTGTTCCTTAAAGAAACTGGTGAGGTGAGGCAAAATGTTCGAAACCAACGTCACACTCTAGACATCCAGCTTTCAATGGAACAGGAAGCATTTTGTGTATAGTTTTGGTCGAAGTGGAATAGTATAAAGGATTGTTTGGATAGAGGGGATGACATGGGGACAAACCAAAAGGTACAGCCCAGGACTTGAACTCAGGTAGTCTGTCGCCAGCAGCTGCTCTCTTAACCACTAAGCTACGTTGTCTGCATACTGTGGGTGTAATTATACATGCCTTTTCTACCTCCCAGCATGTCATGAGGCTGAAACAAGATGATACGTGTGAAAGTATTAGGAAAGGGGTGAACCAACAGGTGGAGGTGAGACAGCACACAAATAACTATAAAGTAGAAAGTAGAAACTTGCTGAGAAAGTTCAGAGAAGAGAAAAGAATGATCACTTCCAGCTGGGGTGGAGGGCAGGGGATTAAGGAGGGCTTCTTGGGGAAAGTGACACTTGGGTTGGCCTTGAGCGGGATTTTGATAAAGGGGGAGGCTTTCTGAGCAAATGGAATGAACAATGGGATAGAGTCATCAAAGTGCAGGGTGGTGAAAAAGAAGGCGTTAGTTCATCAAATGCTGATGAGTTTAGCAGATTCTTTCCAAAACAGTGTGCACTGAGGAATGGGGAAGGGAAGGGGCGTGTGGAGGAAGGGGAGGACATGGTGAGTAAGGTAATGAATGGGAAGATGAAAAAGCATAACCCAAAACTGCCATCTTGGGCTTCCCTGGTGGCGCAGTGGTTGAGAGTCCGCCTGCCGATGCAGGGGACACGGGTTCGTGCACCGGTCCGGGAAGATCCCACATGCCGCGGAGCGGCTGGGCCCGTGAGCCATGGCTGCTGAGTGAGCCTGCACGTCCGGAGCCTGTGCTCCGCAACGGGAGAGGCCACAACAGTGAGAGGCCCGCGTACCGCAAAAAACAAAAAACAAAAAACAACAACAAAAAACCTGCCATCTTCATCATCTTTCTGGGAGTCAACTCTAGGCAAATAGATGATCCCTGCCTCATGTAGATCATGCTTTGACTCAATTTATTTCCTTGTGCGTGGTCCATAAGTACTAGTCCAAGGAGACACCAGTCTAAAAAGATGTGTCCCCCGTAAGCCTGGAGAATGCAGCATGCTCTGGCGCCCTCTTAGGTATGGACAATGTATGTTAGCTTGTTAAATCTTCCAGGAGCCCTGTGGGACAGCCGTCAGCTTACTTTCAGTTGACCCTGGAACTTGGTCTTTCCCTTTGAGCAACCCTAGTTAACATCCCTGAGTAGGTAAGACTCCCAGAGACCTCCAGCCCACCAGCTGGACTGATCTGTGTCTGCTGTCCAACAGATCCTCTGAGAGGAGAAGCAGATCCACTGTCAGGGCAGCCCGAAGTCCCATTCTGAAAGAAGAAGTTGCACAGAGCACTTTTGCCTGTAGAAATGGCTATGTGTCATTTAGAAAGAAAGCTGTGCTCAAGATAACCTTGAGAACCTGCAACCCCTCTGAAAAAGTAAGAGTGAGAAGCAGGAAGTGAAGGAGCCCTAGGTCTTGGAATGTGTCTGAGTGCAATAGATCGCAACCACAGGACCACCCCCAGCAGGCTGCCCTGTGAACATTTATGAGAAAACATCCTTCAAGTCAGGAGCTTGCCAGCCAGCCCCGGAGACAGCAAGGAACCTAGCTCACTCTCAGGTGCTGCATTGTCCTGAAAGGGGAAGAAAGGCAGTGGACTGTGTTGAGTGTCTACTCCTTCCCAGACACCACATTCGGAGTCGTCGTGTTAACACCTTCTCACTTAATCCCCTCAACAATCCCACTAGGTTAGGATTATTAATCTCTTCTTGTATAGATGAGGACACCGAATCCAGGGTGTCTCAGTGCTGCTGAATAGATCATATCTTGGACCTTGACCATGTTCCTTTCCATCCTTGTCTGCCTGGTGAACTTGTGTTTCTCCAGGTTGTAAAAGAGCTTCTCCTCTAAAGACCTTCTGAACCCTGTGGGACCTCTTGTCCTGAACTGCATGGTGCTCTTGTTGCTTAGGGCTACATGCTTTCTCTCAAGGTTCAGACTTGGGGCCTGAGTGATTCTAGAGCTGCCCTGCTCTGCCTGCATTCAGCTTTCTCTACTGTGTGATTTCAGCGTAACTTCACTCAGACCCCGTCCTTCACAGGATACTTCTTCTCCAGCCCAGAGTTCTGGGCCTTCTTCGCTGACATATTTTGAGTTTTCTGGGTTCTGGGCCTCTGAATTTTTAATGTCATCCCACTTCCACCCCGCCCTTCCTGGAACCTACCTGTTACCTTCTTGTTATTTGCTCAGGTCTGATCTTAACTTTCAAGTGACACTTGTCAAACTTGCTGTGCATTGGAATCACCTGGGGAATTTCACCCTCAGAGGCTATGGTCCCGGAGGTCTGAGAACACAGCGTGGGAGAATTTGTATTTCTAACAAGCTCCCGGATGATTCTGAAACTGTCAGTTTGTGGGCTCACTTTGATGAATACACCTTTAAAGTACAGTTCAAGACCCCTGTTTTCCAGGAAATTTAACTATCTTTATGCAAAGTGGTTTCTTTCTTCCTTTCTCTCTCTTTTTCGTTCCTTCTTTCATATTCTAATGGAACTCACCTAGGCCCTATCTGATTTAGATAACTTCTCATTTATGTAAGTCTCTGGGGCTTCATTATCAACTTCTTGTGTCTGCTTAAATGCTTTAGATAAGAGAGACAACATTGAATAAATGAACGTAAGTCCGTAAGTCTGGATGGAGAATCTCGAATCCTGAATTCACAGGTTGTCATAGCTGCTTATGAGCTGTGTGTTTTGGGGCAAATCACATCTTGTAGAGTTGAGTTTTCTCATCTCTAAAATAATGATTCCATTTCCTCCTGCTGCAGAAGCTCACGGAAAACATCAAATGAGAGAGTGGGTATGTAAAGTGTGGTACAAATGCAACGATGTTCACAGTAAATTGCTGCTGGTGTTTTGTTTGTTTTGTGCAGTTGACTCATTCACTTCATCATTAATGATGAGGCCTGAAGGAAATGCTGTTGGTTTTTGATGAGGTGTGGAGTGGAGGGTGGGGCTGAAGTGATGCTGAGATTTCAGGAAAGGTTCTTTTCAGTTTCTGGAAATGATTCTCACACTGACACTGACAGTTATAAGCCCGTGCTCAGGTCAGAAAAGCAACGTGCCTTGATATTGAACTTTCAGGTAGGCCATGATAATGATTATGAAAATTGTGTTCATCTTATGAACTTCTCACTTAAACTTGAGAAGAATGATGAAATATTCATAGTGGTTGTCACTTACAGGGGTCTGTAGGGTGACTGCTAGTGGCCAAGTTTATAAATCCTTCAATTTCTGTTTTCTGTAACAAGAATACCTAAAACAGGAAGTGTCCTCTTCTAGGTTTTCTTAAGATAGCATATGCATTCCTTAAGTGCCTACAGTGCAAAGTCTAGATCAGGCACTGAGGAATAAAAATATGGTGGGATGTGTAATTTCTTCTTTCACAGAGTTTACAGTCCAGTGGGAGACACACACACGTGCACAACTAGCTGTTTCACGAAGCCAAACCACCTAGGTGACAAAGGAGAGGTACACAGGTGGCATGCTGTGGGAGCCCGGAGGAGGGGCTCCTGAAGGAGGTAGTGTGTGAGCGTGCCTTGAAGACCTGAAAGGATTTCAGCAAACCAACTTTAGGTTGGAGCAAGCCAGATGAAGAGACACTACGTTAGTACTCCAGGCATTTCCTATAGTGTTTTATAGCCAAGGTTATGGGAGAAGTATTGATGCACAGAAACAGAAGATCTTCTTTGAAGATCCCCTTCTGATATTCTGGTCCATATGACTGTGCTTATTTTATTTCCTTTAGTATATTTGTCCCCTCCTTCTTAACAGGATATTCCTTTTTGCCACTTCCTTGCTGGTGTTTTCTTTACTGGTCCTTAGCCTCTCTTGCCTGCAAAGTTGGCTCACCCTTGCTACCATATCATCATACTCCTTTGGACCACCTCTTTCTCTGTTCCCCAACTATTTAAAAACCCCCTTTCATCCTCACTCTTGTTTTGGTTTGCAGCATTAACGATTGCCTTTTAAAAATGTCCCCGTATTGATTAGATTGACGCGTTCACACTGATTTTTCTCTTCTCCAGGCTCTGGATCGCCAAGCCTGTAACACCAAGTCTAGGTGGTACTTATATGCGTATAGTGCCTATTGTGGCCAAGAGGAGATAAGGTCACAACGAAAGGAAACAGGTTGTTAAAATCTGTTGGAAGAAACATCAGGTGCCAGACTTGTCTGGGATCGCAGTGTAGATTGACTTTACGTTCTGTGGCCCGCGTGTCAGAAGCCTTTGATGTTTAGAGCCTTACATTTTGATACTTATAATCATGTAATATAAGTTTATATCAACTAAATCCACTGAATTGATGGTGAATCAATTTCACTATCCACTACATTATTAATTCCAGATGGGAAAATTCATTAGGGGTCAAATTTTGTTTGAAGCCCAACTGTTTCTTAAATTATTATTACAATTATTATCTATTTATTTTTTTACAACTGATGGGAAGGGAAATTTAACAGCTGTGTGATTAGCAGGGCATGAAATTAAAAATGTTTTGCACAGAATCAAGAGGTTGTTTACTACAGAATTCCTCATCTGAGAATTAAGTTTCATTAAGATTGGCCACAAGATGCTCTCTTTCATCATTTAAGTTTGATTTTTCACATCCAGTTCTTTGCTAAAAGGCCTTTCCCCTTTTCTGGAAGGAAAATACTGACCAGGTCATCACAAAGCATCTCTAACATTAGCAGTCAAGGTAACAACCCCATTTCTTTCACTCATAAAATAACAGTGCAAGGAAAAAGAAGTTCAGCCTCACTGCTCTCAGCAAAGAATGAGTAAGTTCCAGTTTGAGGAAGTCAGGTAAATTAGAAAAAGCTACAGCTTGAAAGTGGCTTAAGTCTTTTCCTTTCAAACTGCGCAGGTAGAGACGTCTAGAATGTGATGTTTATCCTTAAAGTTTCCTTTACCGGTATGCTGTTACTTCTTGGGTCCTTTTGCAAAAGTACCTCCTTTGACTGGGTTCTAGAGAGTACCACTTCCCTCTTCCGTTGTGCAGGATGTGGACAGTCTTTTGTAGAAGCAGGAGAGCATGGTGGTCAAGCACGTTAGCTGGAGTCTCTTTGCTGAAGTGTGAAGCCAGCTCTTCTATTTGCTTGGGCAAGTTGTGTGAACTCTCTTTGCCTCATCCCCTTATCGAATGGAGGTAAAAACAGTACCTACCTCCAAGGTTGCTTTGAAGATTAAGAGAGTTAATACCTGGAACATGTTTCAGGCTCTACCTGACTCATAGCTGGTGCTCAGTTAATGTTAGCTGCCTTCATTTTTGTAAGGCAATGTACTGTTCTGTGTGTGAAGGTCTTTAGTACACATGCCACACGGACTTGCTTCGCTTCTAGTTTGGGATCCTTCATCTATCCTTGTTGTTTTATCTTTCATAGAATCATTCCTGTAAGATAATTATTTATATACTTGTCTTAAGTCTTTGTTTAGACAGGTTTTATCTTTATATTTGATGAATTCAACAAGACCCAGTCTTTGCCCTTAAGGGACTTTTTGAAGGGGAAATTGGGGTTGATGAAAGTTTGTGCAGATAACTCTTATTGGAGATAGACTAGAGATCGCACCAATGACAGTTAAGATATTTGAATAGTATTCCTAAATATTAAGAGGTCTAGTTAAGGAATCTGTGGTTCTTAGAGGAGAGAGACATTAACTTTGGTTGGGGTTGAATGCAAATGTGGAGAAAATGAAGGAAGTCTTCCTGGAGGAGGAGGGATTTGATCTGGGACCTGAATGCTGGGTAGAATTTGACCTGACCGAAAAGGGGAAAAGAATTCCCAGGCTAAGTGAAGCGTGTGAACTGCACTTAGTTTTCTCACGTTTTCCTCGTGCTGCCCTCTGGCCACTATCCAGGCCCTTTGGAGAGCTGTTATTGCAGGTGGGACCTCAGTTGGAAAGCCAGTGAGTGTGTGAGTGAGGCTTTCATAGTCTCCAGGTCCTGTATAAGAAATGGACGAAGGAGCCATTCTAAATGAATGTCTTTTAAAGGGGGTGTAAGAGAGGTACATTCTAATGAATGTCTTTTTTTTTTTTTTTTTTTTTTTTTTTTTTTTTTTTTGGTACGCGGGCCTCTCACTGCTGTGGCCCCTCCCGCCGCGGAGCACAGGCTCCGGACTCGCAGGCTCAGCGGCCACGGCCAACGGGCGCAGCCGATCCGCGGCATGTGGGATCCTCCCGGACCGGGGCACGAACCCGCGTGCCCTGGATCGGCAGGCGGACTCCCAACCACTGCGCCACCAGGGAAGCCCTAATGAATGTATTTTAAAGGCGGTGTAAGAGGAAGAATGGGAGAGACAAAGGCAGGAAATGTTGG
This sequence comes from Leucopleurus acutus, assembly GCF_964270905.1. Lineage (NCBI taxonomy): Eukaryota > Metazoa > Chordata > Mammalia > Artiodactyla > Delphinidae > Leucopleurus > Leucopleurus acutus. Next base: position 79,555,246 of record NC_139147.1, on the reverse strand, counting down.
ATGTTTGTAGAGGGATTATAATGAAGGCCAACTGAGTGCTCTTTGTGTTTTCTCAGATCACTTTTAGGGGAGATGTAGGTGCTTTTGCATATATATAGATATATATCTATATATCTATCTATATATCTATATATATCTATCAAAGTGTCACTTTTTTCTCCTTGTCTCTTCTTCTTCTTTTTTTTTTTAAGAACCAGTATTAACATCACTCAATCCTCTGCCCTTAAAAATAAATCTGGGCGGGAAGTATGAGTATTTCCTGGAATACGTTAGACGCTGGGCAATAGATCTGGGTATTTAAATGCCTTTCCTGTAGAGGAAGGTCACTATGCGTCAGGATGCTACCAGCAGCCCTGTGGGAGGTCGGTGAGTGTGTTTCAGCACTGTGGCCGCTCTCCATCAGCTCTCCGCCATGGCAGGCTGGCTTTAAACTTACTGACACTTCTAGCAAGATGAGGCCCCATAACGTGAGCTGGCCAAGCATGACATGGCATGGTTGCAAAATAACGAGACTGGAGTTTTAGCCAACACCCTGGAACATGTAGATGCAAGTAGCACGCCTTGTGGGGGTACCATTCCAGCACAGGGAGCGCTTGGTCCTAAGTTGCTTCCACTGCTCAAAGCATCCTTGGAATCGCCTTCAGAGGTACTGATGAGCCAACCTAAAAAGTCATAGAAGCATGAAATGTGAGACCATGAAATCCACTAACCTCATTCTGAATGGGAGAAAACTGAGGCCCTGAGACAAATACTGATGTGTACAGTGGGGTCTTTCCCTTAGATGGGGAAACATCCGTTCTCAATTACCTTGTTAGCTCTCTCTGCTTATTTTCTCATTGTTTCTCTGCCTTAAGGAAAATTGATTCTGTGTTAAGCCTGTGAATAATTAGAAAAAAATAGAGAGAGAAGGAGAGAGGGGAAAAAGTTCCCTTTAGCATTGCCTAACGTTACAGAGTGTATCTGCAGCACAGGGAAAACCCAGCCCTCCTGGCATGAGGCTCCTTCTATATTTACAAGAAAGTTTCAAGACAGAAATCACCTTATCAGAGTTTCTAGTTGGTTATAGTTACATCTATTGTAAAATCTGGTGTACATAAAGATAGAGTTAAACATACAAGTTCCTAATTGAATTGTAGACCTTACCTTTCAGGGGTAGGGATTTTGTCAGGGATGAAGCTTTGTCCTTGTCATGGTCCATTGGCAACATTTCCTAAAGTGTGCTCCGTGATATACTAGCTCTACAAATGGCCAAATCAGGTTGGGAATCAGTTGCTTTTATCGCAATCTCCATTTTGGAGATTCTTCATGTACCTTTAGCAAGATTAACTCTGAGAAGACCTGTAGGTAAAAACCAGTAACCACACCATTCCTTTCTGTAATGTGAAATTCAGGCTTTGTCAAGCTTATTTTATCATGGAACCATTTTGTGGATGATTTCCCAGACTTGTGTTCTGTGGAACATTCTTTGGATAGCATGACTTTATTGTTAAAATTCTTAAGGTTCACATCTGTCATCTTGTAATAATCTTGTGTGAAATATAAAGTCATCTGGGCTAAACTATAGACCTTCACCTGCCCTCCCTTCTCCATAGGAGAAATTACAGGTTTATTTCAGGATCAAACGCTTTTCAAATGAAATGTTGTTAGGAGAAAAACAACAACAACCCTTTTAGAGCCTAATAATTGCAGAAAGAAGACAGTATTATACGAGCCAAACCCAATTTTGTGAATTAGGGCTTTAACTTGGAGAGTTGTTCCTGAAAATAGGTTGTTTTTAAGCAAAACTTTTATGGCTTTTGGTGGGGGACTTTTTCACCATCAAAGGCACGAATATGGGTACTTTTAAACTGACATTTTTCTTGCATTCAAAACCAGGGCTTGTGGAGGAAACAATACTTTCTTTAACTTTTCTGAAACAGTTGGCTTGACCATCATGGCATTTTTTTTGTTTATTTGGGATATTAGCTTTTTTTTTTTTTTTTTTTTTTTTAATGCTGGAAGGGTCCTTGTTGATCTTGTCCCAGCCTGCACTTGACAGATGAGGAAATAGAGGCCCAGAAGGCTTCAGTGACCTTTCTAAGTCTCTTTACTAGTTAGTGACAAAACCAGAACTAAAAATCAAGAACTCTCACTTACTTACTAAAGTAAGCCTAGTAACTTTTTATTTATTGTACACTCTGTTAAAAAGAAAGGAGTTAATTGCTTCTCTTGATTAGATAGTAGGTAGGTAGATATGTACCTACACAGATGATAGATAGATGCCCATAATTAGAAACTCTTTTTACCCTCAAGGTAAGAAGACCCTCCACAGTTCCTTGGTTGTCTCCTTTCTTATTTTTAAAGGAACTTCACCCACCTCAGGCCAGGTCTTTGATACTGTTCACTTGAGAAATCGATTCACTTCCATGGAGGAGATAGGTGTGAAAAAGAGGGTCATGCTGAACATTTTAATCTCTCTTATTTCAGGCTGAGAGATTCACTACAGCAAGGGGGTATTTAAGGTTTTCGACATAAGGAGAAGAACTGGCTATCACCAAGTGCCTGAGGGCTATGGCTCAGTTATACATCATTGTGTGGTTATTTCTCTCCTCTTCCCCTCCCCCTTTCTCCCAGTTTCAGCCCCTCTCTTCTTTCTCCATTGCCCATGTCTTCAGCAGGAGGGCTATAAAGACAGGAAAGAAAGCTCAGATCCAAGGAAGACATTCCTTCTGTGAGGTTTCACCCAGTTGTAGCAAAAGCAAAAAAAAATTCTCATGCCTTTGAGTTTTTTCCTTTAGGTAGAAGGATTTGGTGGTTAGAGATCTTAGGAAATTCCCCATTAAAAAGCTACTGCAGAATCTGTAGTCTGGTGCTTGCAGTAACGGTGGTGTAGTATCTTGTGAAGAAGGCAAGGGCCTTAAAGTTAACAGTGGAAAATACGGGTTCTGGGCTGCACTTCTCTGCTAACTAGCTATGGCATCCTGGGAAGACCAAAAAACCTCTCTGAGCTTCATTGGACCCAGTCTCTTCATCGGGGCTCGGGGATCATGATTCCTGGAATTGTGTGGATTAAATGAGATAAGGGATATGAAAAGGCTTTGTAAACTATGAAGCACCCTGTAAGTACTTGTAAGCATATTTATAGCAATCAGGGAAGCGATAATAATAGCAAACACAACTACACTGCCGCTTTTGAGCCAGGTACCGTTTTAAGCCTTGCACATCTGTTAGTTCACAATTCTGACAGCAGATCTGTGTGTTAGTGAATAGCACCTGGCATCATAAATCACCAGGCGGCCGCTTACCTGGATCAGCTGGTGATTTACTCAATGGTTGTGGGTATGTTTCTCCCTTCCCTGGGCCTGAGATGTATTCTTTGTAAAAGAAGCACTTGGACTCTGGTTGAATGTAAGGGCCCTTCTGTTCTGGGATTTGTGATTCTGTTCAGCAGTTTTTTTTTACCCCTCAAGGGTTCAGTCGCTGATCAGTAATCAGAGCTCACATGTAAAATGAGGGCCATTATCATCTTCATTTTACAAATGAGGACACGTAAGCACAGAGAGCTCAAGTAACTTTCCCAAGGCTGCACAGCCAGTGAGTGGCAGAGCTGGGATTCAAACTCTGCTCTGGTGCCCCAGAATGACGGCAGCTAGATAGATTTGAAGAACTCTCCAGTGATCCCAGGTGTGTCCTGTTGTCAGAGTCCTCATCTAATCAGCTCCATGATTATCATTTAGCTCTTGAGGTTTTCGGTGCTGGTTGTCATTTAACGCCACATTAGATTTCCAGAATCTTGATAGCAGGTTTTCAGTGCTGGAATGTGTATTTTCAATGTCTGCTGCAGGGTTTGGCAATGGGTAGTATCTCCCTGTATGCGCACCGTTTGTTTTCTGGCCAACCTTAGAGTCTTTGAACCCCTCAGGGAGGCCTGCCATTGGCATCTCCCCAAAGTGTGTTTGACAGAATGACCTTTCACATAAAAAGCCAGTTGAGGTTGCTGTGGTGTGACTCTGGACAAGTCTCCACAGGGGAGGCAAGTTTCAAGTTGCGGCCCGTTTGTTTTCTGCGTGACGTGCGCGCTCTGACTTTCTCATGCCTCCTTGACTTTATCTGAGTGAGTTCTGGTTGAAGACTCTCCACCAGAGTCTCCTGGCTGCTTCGGATTGCTTTGGTTGTGCTGTTATTTTATTTTTCTGAAGGCCTGGTTTTCTTGGGCTCTGCTTGCATACCACCCAAGATTTGTAGCCCAGTTGCATCTGGGAAAGAGTCACACCCATTGAAGTTGGGAGAAAATGGACTCTTAGAGCCCAAGGACATTGACATAAATCTCAGGTCACAGTCATCTTCCATCTCTCTGACTCTGCCTTCCTTCTTTATGTGATGCTGTTCCAAGATCTCTTACTGGGACCAGCTTTCTTGGAGGGTTGCCTTTAACTCCTAATCCACTCAGTAGATTTTACCACTAACACACCTCTCCAATGGATGGTCTCTCCAGTCCCCATAAGTGACCCACTCTGGAGTTCACTTATTCCTTCATCTACCTATGAATTATGTGATATTACCTACCTACCAGACGGAACAGTGATACCAAAGTAAATATGACACTATCCCTGTTTATAAGGACCTAATACTTTGAAGGGGGGGAGGATTCACTTTGTTAATCAACAGTTAGTTCTTGAGTGCCCACCATGACCGAGTACCAGAACTGTGCATACCAGCAGATACAAGCCCTCTCGTCATAGGACTTCTGATCCAGGAGTGGCAACCACCACATTCATAATTTCACAGATAATTATATAATTATGGCTGTGATAGGTGCCACAAAGCAAAGGTACAAGGTGTGGTGGGAATATTAAACAGTTTTTTTTTTCCCCCTTGGCCTAGTTTGTGGACGAGGTATGTTTCCCTAAAGAAGTGGAATTAGCCAGGGAAAGATGGGCACAGGGGAGCGGGCTTGGACAGATACCTCTCATATAAGGTAGAAAATGGTCAGTGCTCAGCTCAAGTACTGTGGAAGTTGAGGTGAGGAAGAATGTTTTAAAAACTGGTTTGATGATAAGACTCCTTTCAGAATATTTCCTTGTTGGACTTTTCTGGTGGCGCAGTCGTTAAGAATCCGCCTGCCAATGCAGGAGACACGGGTTCGAGCCCTGGTCTGGGAATATCCCACATGCTGCAGAGCAACTAAGCCCGAGTGCCACAGCTACTGAACCTGTGCTCTGGAGCCCGCAAGACACAACTACTGAGCCTGCGTGCCGCAACTACTGAAGCCCATGCACCTAGAGCCCGTGCTCTGCAACAAGAGAAGCCACCGCAATGAGTAGCCCACACACCCCAACGAAGAGTAGCACCCACTCGCCACAACTAGAGAAAGCCTGTGCACAGCAACAAAGATCAAATGCATCCCCCCAAAATAATTAAATAAATAAATTTATTTTTTAAAAAAAAGAATATTTCCTTGCTTTTCCCCCCTAAAAGTGGTGGGCTTCTGTAACATCATGACCTGGTTTAGTAATTTGTAAATTCACTTAAGTAAAGAAGAACTCTCTGTTTTCCTTACTACTTCCTAGATGTGTTAAAATAATTCACCATATTTCGTGTGTACACCCAAAGTCCTTGAATCCAATTAGCAAGAAAAACACTTTTCATGTCATTGTCAAGTAACACAAAAATAAATAACAGTAAAGAAAAACTGAAATATCAATGCCTTGAGCTTTTTGCTGGAATCTGGGAGTGTCTTATCATAAGAAATGGTTTCAGATGTATCGTTTTCATTCTGCATGTATTTATTTTTCTATTCAGAGCGCCTCCCTCGGGTCCTTTGGTATTGTAATGGGCCTTTGGAGGTGAGAAGCAACAGGGTAGAGGCAGAGCCTGCTGGTTGCTGCCATCCGGATTATATTCTGCTCCAGGGCAGGAGGGCAAGTGGGCGTCACATCCTGCCCCCCCTCTATTTGCCAAGCCAAGACCGGGTGCATTTTTCTAATGCGTTCAAAAGAACCTCATGGTTAGCAGAGGCCTGGATATGGAAATCTCTGACACAGGTTTGTTTTTCTCTGAAAGCCCTCATAGTTTAGTGGGGGAGGCAGGCATGGGAATAACTAAACATAATTATGCTGCCAGCCAGAAAGAAATATGTTAATCAGAGGTACAAATGACAGGCCGAAGGGGCTTAATTGAAGGATTTTAATTCTTGCAGGATGGGGAGAGTAAATTTATACAGCACTTGAAAAGCCAAGTTGGATGGGCAAGTTTTTTCTTCTTTTTTTTTTATATAAATAGTAGCTTTATTGAGATCTAATTCATATGTCATACAATTAGCTCTTTTAAAGTATGCAATTCAGTGGTTTTTTATTATATCCCCAGGGTTGCACAAGCATCACCAAAATCAATTTTGGAACATTTTCAAAACCTCCAGCAGAAACCCTGTACCTATTGGCAGTCTCCCCTTCTTTCCCCAAAGCAACCTCCTTGCACCTAGCCCTAAGCAGCCGCTAATCTACTTCCTGCCCTGTAGAGTTGCCCAGTCTGAACATTTCATATGTATGTGATCACATGATATGGGCACTCTTGTGACTGGTTTCTTTCACTTGCTGTAATATTTTCCAGTTGCCTCCATGCTGTGGCATGGTGAGTAGGTTTTTGATTGCTGGAGAACAGAAGGAAGTTCACCCCAAAATGATGCACTAGGGCGAGGTAAGAGAAAGACCTTCTTAAGAAAGCATGGGTTGTGTTTGAGGGGTTGAAAGTAGAATTTTGGGTCTGCAGAGTAGGGCTTGTTGGGAAACGTATGGTAAATATAGACGGAAATATAATTGGGAGCAGAGTATGAAAATTAGGAGTAAGTTTGAACCTCTTTCAGGATGTAGATGTTTCTGAAAGGGGAGTACTAGGACTCGATAGATCTAAGATAAAGAGAAATTGGTAATTAAAACTCCAGGGTCACCTAGGTTGGTTGTGGAAAGCCAGGTGTGAAATCAAGAACTCCTAACTCCCGAGTAGTTTTTGCTCACATTCTACTGCCTCTTGCTTTTTATGCCTCTGCCTCTTGCTTTTTAGCTGGAGTGAGTAAAAAAGTACAGGTGACTTTTTCTGTTATAGTTGTTTTAAAAAACTATTAGAAGCATGTAAAAAATAAAACTATATAGGTTATGATTAAAAATGCTGTTCCTTGGACACTTGGGATAAGGCGATATTTTCGTGGGCAAGCCCCTATGTATGTTTATCACATCAGGGGGAAACAGGCTCTCCTCTGGCCCATTTGCTTGCCTCTACAGTATCCTGTCATGGGCTGTTTGGGATACAGAGTCTGTATTAGTCAGTTTGGGCTGCCATAACAAAATACCATAGACTGGGTGGCTTAAACAACAGAAATTTATCATTATTATTATTATTTTTTATGGTTCTGGAGGGTAGAAGTCTGAGATAAGGGTACCAGTATGGTCCGGTTCTGGTGCGGTATATTTTTCTGGCTTGTAAAAGACCACCTTCTCACCGTGTCCCCACATGGAGAGGGGAGAAAGAGCAAACTCTTTGGTGTCTTTTCTTATAAAGGCACTGATTTCATCATCAGGGCCTCCCACCCTCATCAAAACCTAATTACCTCCCAAAGGCCCTATCTCCAAATATCATCATGTTGGAAGTTAGGGCTTCAACATATGAATTTTGTAGGGAACACAATTCAGTCTGTAGCAGAGTCTTACTTTGTTTGGATTTCCTTTGGACTTGTGGCCTTGGCTATGTTCCCTATAGTCACTTGATAGATTCCTGCCAATCAAATGAAAGTCAGAGGTATCCCAAGTGTAGTTGGTAAATGTTTGGTTCTCTTAAAGCCTAAAGAAATTACTCATTGCTTGTTTCTGAGCTGCTTATGTCACAGGTTTTTGCAAGAGGAGGGATTTTGGAGATCATCTGGTTCATGGACTATTGACCTAAGGGTTACTGGTCCACGAGCCTCCTGAAATTGTTTGTGTAATTCTCTAAATTTGTGTGGCAGCATTATCTCCTTCCCCGGTGCCTTTAAGATTCTGAAGTGGTTTGTTTCCCTCCAAAGAGGAAAAATCGCTTCCATACTAATCATATTGAGCTCCTTTGCTTATATTATTAAATCTTTACAACTCACCCTCATGGATCACGAAACAGTCGTACAGCAACTAAGTCACCTTGTCCAAGGTCACAGAGCTGGTAGGTGACAGAACCTAGATTCAGACCCTGCAGTCAGACGCCAGAGCCCATGCTTCTCGCGCTTATGCCTTTTCACCAAGCATGTCTTTTGCATTTCTCTCTTTTACCTTGTTTAGACTCTGGAGCTGATTGACCCTCCTTTGATAAAGGGATAGTAGAAGCCCAGAGAGAAGTCAAACACATTCAATTTGGTGCTGTGATTAAGAACACATTGCCTGTCAACATGTGACAATGATACAAACAAACCCAAAGTCAAACCATGAGACTTTAACACACATTTTAAAATTAAAATAAAAATGCTCCTTTTTGACCTTTTGGTTCTGCTTCTGACCCTCATCCTCTCTCTTTCCCCCCTCTCTTCTTCTTTTTTTTTCCGGTACGCGGGCTTCTCACTGTTGAGGCCTCTCCCGCTGCGGAGCACAGGCTCCGGATGTGCAGGCTCAGCAGCCGTGGCTCACGGGCCCAGCCGCTCCGCAGCATGTGGGATCTTCCTGGACCGGGGCACGAACCCGTGTCCCCTGCATCGGCAGGCGGACTCTCAACCACTGCGCCACCAGGGAAGCCCCCCCGACTTCTTGTCTCCTTTTCTTCTCTCTCCTTCTCTCTGTTCCTTTCTCCCCTTCCTTTCTTCCTTCAACAAGCATTATTGAGCACTTACCTCACTGAGCTAAGATGGAATCATTAGTAATTGAGTGTTTTAATGTTCCTAAGATGGTTTTGTGGTGGGGGACCCGGAAACTATCCTACTCCTCTGTGGTCAACACGTCTCTACCCCAGAAGGTCCTTGGTGGAGCTGTCACATACAAAACAGTGTTGAGGGAAAGCAAAGTACCTGAAGCCAATGTCTTACCCTCCTACAGAGGAGGCTCCCTGATTTCTAATTTTGGAGACTGGATGGTGGCAGTCATTGAAATAGGCAATACTGAAGGGAGCTCCTCTGTTATGTGGGTATAGGGCAGAATGGGAGTTTTTTTTAGCTTTTCAGATTTGAAAGGTTAGCAAATGAATTATTGTGTGTTCAGGACTAAAATTTCGAAGAATGGTCAGGACTAAAGTTGGGAACTGTCAGGATACAGTGAAAGCAGAGCAGTAGGCGATATGGCTCAAGGAACTTTTGAAGAGAGAAAAAAGTTCTCTTCCTCCTTTCCTTCCAGAGGGTGACATCTATCTCAAGTCCCATCTGCCCAGATAGCCCTTTTGTCACTAACCTGGGCAATGTCCACCAGCCCCAGAAGTCCTGTAAATCTCCTTTGGTAATTTTTCCCCACATTTATAATATAGTAATTATGATATTTGTTTTCACTTTCCAGGTAAACTCTAAGCTCCTTTGCATTTATATACACGTTTTCCTCTCATATACATTCTTTTCCTTTTAAGCTTCCTCAGTACGTGTATGTATTAGACATTCATTGCACAATAATGATTGGAGTCTTATTTCTTTTCTTCTGCTTTTTGTTTTTTGGTTGTTGTTGTAGCATTTATTTTGAAGTAGTTTTCCCTGTATGTTAGTGGGATGTTAACTTCTCTATAAAGAATTTATCCTTTGACTTTATTGGTCCCCTCCCTTGTGTCTCACCTTCTGCTGGTATGCTGTCCTACTGCCATCAGGTGGGTCTCTCCTGATATCCTGATGTTCTCACTCTGCCCCAGCAATGATGCCAAGAGTGTGTCTGCTGACAGTTAAATCCTATAGGAACATAGAGTCCAGCTGCTTCATAGAAAACTAAGGCCCAGAGAGGGTTCATCCATATTTGGTTCAGGTCAGTGCGGATCCTGGTTTCAGATCGGTGCCAATTCTGTGCTTTCCACTCAGGCTTACTGATGTTTGTTTAGCTTCTCGCCTTTTAATTTTTTTTTTTTTCAGATTTTGGGATGAAATTCCTGACTTTTATCACATTAAAATTCATTAGGATTCTGTTTTTGAACCCAGTTCCATCCTATTCTACCTCAGATGGCACTCTCCTTTTCACCCTGTTGTGGTGCGTTTGTTCCTAAGACATAACCAGGAATGACACCCGGCATAGAAAACATTTGGCCACGTATTAGGGGAAAATTTACTGTTTGTTTTATTGTGTTGAATGTCACCAGTATGGATCCACATGATCCATTTTAATTGATTTTTGGGGAAATACTATTCTCAGTTTTCTTTACTTTCTCCTCACCTCCTTAGCATGGTTTGCCACTTCATTTTTTTTTTTTTTTTTTTTTTTTTAACCAGACACCATGTAAGATGCTTTAGGACTTGAGACATGGTTAAGGTGTAGTTCCTGCCCTCAAGGAGCTCTACATCTAGTGGAAGAGACAGACATTTTAACAGGAAGTTTCTAGCACTGGCTGGGCTAGGATGCTTTCAACAGTAAAGGCACAGAAGTGTGTATTGGAGTATGTGAGAAGAAAAGATTAAACTTGAGTGGGGGCTCTCATGAAGTTGCCAGTATACTCATTTACCATTGTGTATTTAACGCCCACATTCTCCTTGCCTGAGGTGATTCTTCTTTATATGTAATACAAAATTTTAAAATAAAAAATAAAACTATATATACACACACACATATATGTGCATATATATATATTCTTTATATATTATACAAAATTTTACCTGGCTTTTGCCTCACTCTAACTCTCCGTCTTTTATTTATTTTTTATTTATTTATTTTTTTGCGGTATGTGGGCCTCTCACTGTTGTGGCCTCTCCCGCTGCGGAGCACAGGCTCCGGACGCGCAGGCTCAGCGGCCATGGCTCACGGGCCCAGCCGCTCCGCGGCATGTGGGATCTTCCCGGACTGGGGCACGAACCCGTGTCCCCTGCATCGGCAGGCGGACTCTCAACCCCTGTGCCACCAGGGAAGCCCTCAGTCTTTTAATTTTAATTTTATTACGATTTGAATAGTATCAAAGCAGAATGAAAGATTTATGGGGTTTTTTTTTCAGAAGATGAACAAGAAAAAGTATGAGGATGATTGATGTGTATGTCAGTGTTTAGAAAACCATAGGAATTAGGGAGAGAGGTCTGTAGCATATCAGGAAATAGGAAGCTATCTCACCAGTTGCTCGAAGTGGTTGCTCAGACTCGTGGAAAGTGTGCTTTCAACAGATGATGCTTAAATCACAGCGTGTGCACGCACACAAGCATGCACACACACCGGTCTCTCTGCCTTATTAACCCCTTATTCCTAACTCTGTTTTATTTGATGACTTCCTTTACCTTGTTCTTTTCCAAATATTACCTCCGCTGGGACCTAGTTAGAACCTCTCAAAATTCACAGAACATTAGAATACATGTGGGTTCCAAATGTTATCTTTAGGCATTACGGAATATTACAAGCTAATTATGGTCATCCATTGTGTATACAGGTGTATAAATACCTCTTCTGCCAAATTTGTTGTCAGGCTGCAGTGAGAAGAGTCAAGGAACTAGTTCTTATTAGGTTTTGAATTTCGACGGTATTTTCCCCTCTAGAGTAATAATACTGCAGGTTGAGACTTCACAGGTTCTAAAGTAAGTGTCCAAAGGCGGAGTTTACCTTTTTATTAAGTTAATGCTTAACTCACTGAAATTGCTTTATGATTTTATGCAGAAATGGCCAATTCTACTAAGCAAGCTTTTGTAGAAAAGACATACTTCGATATCCTCTGCTGTGTTGAATAGCCATGTTTAGAAAAGAAGTTTCATTCAATCTCTAGCACATTAAAGCATTTTGTAGGATTTTTAAAAGCAGTTGCTCTCTTAGAGAGGTAATTGGACATTGTTATTTTCGTTTATATTAATTGTTTCATTGTTATTTTATATATTAATAATGTATAAATTTTTTTAAATGACCCTAGAGTTGGTTTGAGAAAAGTGACAACACAAAAATGCTGTGTAGGAAAGAATACTACCTCTCAAGTCTGAAGACCTGGGTTTTAGTCCCAGTTCTGTCTGTGACTTGATCTGTGGGCCTTAGAAAAGTCAGATCAGACACCTGAGTCTCATCTTTCCACCTTAAATAACAAAGGAATTGCAAACCTTAGATCTGGAAGGCACCTAAAATTGGTCCTCTCTTTTAAAAATTTTTTTAAGTAAAGTTGCAACATTATATCAAGCTCAGACCATTTAGGAGGAAAAATGTCACCCATAATTCCACCACCTTGATAAGTACAACCTATCATTTTTGTATATTCCCTTCCAGTCTTTAGCTATTAGGCAAAAATTACCATAGTGCTACGTATGATATACACATATGGCATCATATATTAAGCATTTTCTGTACTGCTGCATATTCTTGAAAGATTACAGTTTTAATAACTGTTTAATATTTCATTGAGTGGTCATGCCATATCTTACTTAATTATTCCATTATTTTTATGTATTGCTGTGATTGACATTTTTATGCATAAATATAGCTGAGTTCATCAAAAATCTTAAACATGTTGGAGGGTTGAGATCTCAGGGTCAGAGGTTAGCATTTTATGGTTACTCAAATTCCCCGATGACTTGTGTTCTACAAGGGATGTTTCTGTAATTGCAGCAGGAATGAGTGAGTGGGTCAGTGTCTCCCCAGTGGCCAGCATTAGATACGTTGTCTTCTTGGTACTAGTATTTCTTTGGTTATTGTGAGGTTAAACATGTGTCCTCATGTCTCATGTCTAGTTATATTTTGTTTATGGCATTTGAAAATGAATACTTTGTGATCTGTGGGAACCTCTTCACAGCAAAATGAAAAATCCATATTTTAATGAGAATTGTACATGACTTGTCCAAAGAGGTTCTCGAGCTTTTTGAGTCATATGAAGGAGCCCTTGAATAAACTGAAAGACATACCTTATTCATAAATGGAAATGTTAAGGTTGTTAAGTAGTTACGTACCCCTACATTTTATGTAATCTCAGCACAACTTACAAGTTAATTGTTTTTGAATCTTAAAAAAATTCTAACATGGTCTAGATAATAAACAGGCAAAAGAGCTAAGAGAAATTTGAAAAACAAGAGTAACGAGGGACAGGGACCAGCCTGGCCAGATGCTAAAGTAGATTATAAGGGAACCATAATTGAAGTGTTGGTGCTGGAATAGATGAAGGCCATTGGGGTGACATAACTCACCCAGAAACAGAGCAACTGCAGGTCAAATTCAATATGCAATAAAGGGACCACCTTGAAACATTTCGAAAAGGGAGGGTTCTTTTTTTTTTTTTAACATCTTTATTGGAGTATAATTGCTTTACGATGGTGTTTCTGCTTTATAACAAAGTGAATCAGTTTTACATATACATGTGTTCCCATATCTCTTCCCTCTTGCGTCTCCCTCCCTCCCACCCTCCTTATCCCACTCCTCTAGGTGGTCACAAAGCACCGAGCTGATCAGGGAGGGTTCTTTTAATGGCATTGGGGTAATTGGTAGTCATTAATGAAAAAAGAGTTGTATCATGAATATATATCAGAATAGACCTTGCTATGAATTAAAGGTCATGTTAAAAAAAAAAGACAACTAGAGAAAAGCTTTAATAAATGAACAGATTGATTATATCTTTAGTAATTGGAAATAATAACTTTTTAAAATTTAGAACTGGGGTTTACAAAATTTTTCTGTGAGGGACCAGGTAGCAAATATTTTAGGCTTTGAGGCCAGAGTGTCTCTGTCACAACTACTCAACTCTGCCATTGTGGCACCAAAGCGGCCATAGGCAAGTCACACATCTAATAAAGAAACAGAGAACACATCTGTTTGTAAGAAGAAACATAATATTGTAAGTGTCAGTTTCCTCACACATCTGTTCCCAAAGTGAATTTCATGTATCTTTTCATTTTTTTGGCCAGTGAGTGAAAAGTAGTATCTCCTTGCTATTTTATTTTATTTTATTTTTTTCTCCTTGCTGTTTTAATTTGCACTTCTCTACTGTTGCAGTTGTGTATATGTATTATTATTATTATTTGCTATATTTGTTTTCCATTGAGGTCTCCTCTTCAGTGAATTACAAGTAGGGTTAATTTATCTCACTTATTTTATCTTCTTGTCACTTGATGTCTCAAGGCCCTGGAGACCTATGGTATCTCCAGACCAGTGCAGACTAACAGGGCACCATTTTGCGTCACGAATGATAACTCTTCCTGTAACTTTGTGCTCGAGGTCCTGGGACTTGATTTTCAGTTCAGTTCTTACCCGTGGCCTAGGCCAGCTACTTGCCAATAGACTGAGGCTGGAGGACCACTTTTTTTTTTTTTTTTTTTTTGGTGGTACACGGGCCTCTCACTGTTGTGGCCTCTCCTGTTGCGGAGCACAGGCTCTGGACGCGCAGGCTCAGCGGCCATGGCTCACGGGCCCAGCCGCTCCGCGGCATGTGGGATCTTCCCGGACCGGGGCACGATCCCGTGTCCCCTGCATCGGCAGGCGGACTCTCAACCACTGCACCACCAGGGAAGCCCTGGAGGACCACTTTGTTTCTCCATCCTGAGTGGTGCTTTGCTGCTTCCAGCTCCTTTAGAGTTAGTTGTTGTCTGAGTATTACCTGAACCTACCTATGCCCTTTGGGGCCTGAAATCCAACTGTGGGCAAGATCTCTGTCCTGGTGAGGAACCCTAGAGCTTGAGCCTCCCTCCCTCCAATTGTACTGCTTTAAAGAATGATCAGAATTATGTTTCACTCCTGAGTGATGATGGTTATTTCTGTTTTCCAAGAGATATGAGTGAGAAAATGGTGAAGTGACTTGCACAGAGCCACACAGTTCTTAGAGGACACACACCGTGAGATTATGATAGTGACTGAGGTGGAAGCGTCCTTTTCTTCGTCCAGGGTCTCCATGTCCTGGGTGAGCTGCCATCACAAAGGGTGCCTCTGCCCCTCCCTGCAGTCTTTCCATTGTTGTGTGTGCTACAGGAACTGAGACCATTATGACAGAGCCAAGCTGGTTTCTCTTCTCTTTTGGACATCATTGTTTGTCACAATTCTGAACACTATGTCTTCCTCCTGATTATAAAATTGTAAAATCATGGCTATATTTATATTTCCTTTTCCTGCGAAGTACCGTTCACAGCTTTCCTTTGAAATTCCTTTACTAATAATGTTTCTTCATATATATGTATCATCTGCTGTTTATGAAATGCTCTCGTGTCCTGTGTCACACTTAATCCTCATCAACACCTATGAGGTAAGCAGGGCAGAGATTGTTGTCTCCATTTTACAGATGAGGAAACTAAGGCCCAGCGAGGTCTGGAAGGCCCTGGCCTTGGACCGCCCTTGGAGCTGGTAGCAGAACTGCCTTTAAATGCATGACCTTGACTCTGCTGACATTTTTCTTCCTGTCCACGAAATTGCTTCTCTTTTATGAGTTTCAGGGATTTTCTTGTCCAAGACACGAAGAAACTGGTGACTTTTCTTGAGAGATCTAAGCATTATTGCATTTGCCTAATATTTCTTTCACGTATTGGCCTGAGTACTTTCAGAGAAGACAGTTACATGTAAATATTCCCCTTTTTTTTCAGACAGTGAGGCAGACATTTTCAGAGAAGACAGAGACCCTGAAGAAACTGTGTTTGTTCTTTGGTGTTCTTAACAACCATTGCAACCATGACTTTGGATTTTTTCCCTGAGGTTTTCTAGTTGTAGGCTGCTATAATGCTTCACATTTGGGGCTCAGTGATTCCTGTTTCTATTTTAACTCTATGAGGCTTGTGTGTTACGTGACCTTTGTGCTCTGACCTTCAGATTGAGGGAACTGAAAATTTAGGAAGTTTTGTTAGGACTCGAATCCAAGTAAATTCCCTTATGAGTACAAAGACTCATAGAACTGTGGAATGTTAGAGTTTCAAGGGACTTTCATCCATCTAGCCCCCTTGATTTGAAAACGTGGCCAGTTAGTGATAAAATGGAGGCTAGGTTGCTGGAGTTAGATTAGGTTCTCTGCTGGCTTGTTGCATGTCGCTTCATACTTCCCCCCGTGTCTCTTCTTACCAGTCTCTGAGCTCTGAGAGGGCTGGCACTGTGTCTGCCCTGGGCGTGGCTCTGCTCCCTAGTGAAAATCAGAGGGCTTTGCCTAGGCACTCAGGATCTCTTCGCACAGTGAGTGATTTGAACCTGTCTCTTGTTGATAAAATATCATTACTGTCTATTGGCAAATGGGATTTTGAGGGTATGGAGGTGGGGTTTAGTTAGGGTTTACTCTGGGAAACAAACCACTCTAGATATTTGAACCAGAAAGGTTTTAATTCAGGGTGTTAGGTGCTTCAAAATCATTGGAAGGATTGTATAGAGCAGGCTATAGGCTGAGCTTCCAGTAGTAAATCTCAGAACCACATAAAGTTACTGTGTGGGGGACAGCAAAGATTCATGAGGCTACCATGGAGCTGCTGTGGTCAGGAACACGGCACACGACTTGTGAACCAGAGATTAAGAAGCCACGATCGGGAGGGTAGTAACTGGACCCTAAAACCTGGTGTCCAGCTGCTCTCTCTGCCGCAGCTGCTTCTTGACAACCACAGGGCTGAAGACTGAATGTTGGAATGTGGATGCAGAAAAACTCTCTGTCTCCATGACCGTGTTTCCAGCAGACAGCGAGCCAAAGTGGCAGAGCGTGGCTTCCATCTTACTTTTATCTTCCAAGTCTCAAGCTGGTACACATATTCTGGCAAAATCTCTTTTGCAATCAAACCCTACCCTGCCAGACAGCCTCTGCAATATGGCAAGGTTGAGTGCTCATCCGCCATTTCCAACACAGTAAGGGTTGTTGCTGTCACATTTTGGGCATGGCTTCTGTAAGGCTCTGTGTGTAGTTGATATTAAACTGAGGGTGGATTAACAATTATGTTCCATTAGATCTCTGTTTGTCAGTGTAATTAATTATATAACAGAAGGGAAGGCAAGAGTTTTACTTTAGGGAATCCCTAAGGGGAATTCCTATTTATCAGAAAAACTGCCATAAGGAGGGAAGATCCTGAGCTGGGAGAGTATTCTAAACTGTTTTGGTTTCAAACATCTTGGAAGGTACTACAAGGAGACATGCGATTTTATGATACAACAGTGCTTACCATGTCTGCGGGGAGTTCCGTCTTTGGCAGGGGTTGTCAACTTTCCACTTTGAATGCTTCGCCTCTTCCCCCGCCCCTGTGGAATATACATTTTGAATTTCCAAGGGAAATCAATATAAAATAGTTTACTTAAAATAAATCAAACTGACATATAGCCAATGGGCCGGCATTGAATTTTTTTGACTTCGTTTCCCTTAACTTTCCCCCAACCCCTATTTAAAAATGTAAAACATTTATAAGTAATCCCCTCCACCTTTACTCTTGTACCCTAGTGAATACATCTGGACACATTTTATTTCTGTTTCTTGCCCACTCCCTAATTTTTCCTGTTCCAAATTGTCCTTCTACTTGAAACAGTAGACATAAAATCACTGGTGATATTGATGGTCATGGGGACAGGAGTGGGCAGGTGGTAAAGATATAATTGAAGTAAATAATCTGATTTTCTTGGAAAAGGTGATATTCTTTACTTCAGGAGAAAGAGGGTGAGTGAGTAGGGTAGTTGATACTAGCTTCTTCTTGATTTCTCCTGTATCCTGTGTTTTTCTACTCCTGCGCAATCATTCTGGTACCTTCTTCCATCCTTACTGGGAAGCACGTGCTTCTGGAGCAGGGAAGCCCCCAAGACCTTCTCACTGCTAATTGCTCTGCCCTCTTAGCAGTTGCAGTAATAGACTCAAAGTTGGAAGGTCTTTGGCCATATGGAGCCTTTGGGAGAGGACCCTATCATATTCAGAATTCTCTTGGATTCAGTGACCAAAACCTCATTATTGCTGTTATAAGTAAAGTGACTATATATAAGGTATTGTCTAAATGGGGACACTTCTGAGAGTGAAAAGGGACACTGTTAATAATTACACTGAAACAGTAGGCATAAATTGGATGTATAGTCACCCTAATTATAAGGAATTGTGGAGAACAGTGCTTGAAATGTGAACTGACATGATTCAGAAGCAGAGATTAACTCTTTATGTTCCCAAATCTTTAAGTTTCCCTTCTCTTTTTGGGACAGGTTCTGTATTAGGCACTAGGAAAATATAGGAAGATACCGTCTGTGTTCTTTATTTCCTTACAATCACTGTAAGATTTTAGAGCAGAGGGTTTTCAACCTGGCTCATAGCATAGTTCTCATTGGAGGGCTAAGGAAGTAATACGTTTTATGCTTCCCCCACAAGTGAAGTGTATTCTGCCGAAGGACGAAGATTTAAATAAATCCGAGGAACTCTTTTATCAATTTGTCTATTTTATTCTTGGGATTTTCTTAAAGATTTGGCATGAAGAAACAATTTTTTGCCAAAGAAAAGTTTGAAAACTACTGGTTTGAGATTTAAAATTTATGTTATTGTTCTAAAGCTATAAGGCTAGTTGGAAAAAAAAGGGAAGAATGGGATTTTTTTTTTTTTTTTTCCGGTACGCAGGCCTCTCACTGTTGTGGCCTCTCCCGTTGCAGAGCACAGGCTCTGGACGCGCAGGCTCAGTGGCCATGGCTCACGGGCCCAGCCGCTCTGCGGCATGTGGGATCTTCCCGGACCGGGGCACGAACCCGTGTCCCCTGCATTGGCAGGTGGACTCTCAACCACTACGTCACCAGGGAAGCCCAGAATGTGACTTTTTAAACTTGGGACACAGAAAAAGTTACATACAAAACTAAAAAAATATATATATATTTTAAGTATCTGGAGGGCTTCCATGTATAAGAGGGCTTGTGATTCCAAGGAAAAAGCAGGACTGATCGGTGGTTCTTAGAGGAATAGTTTTCAGCCTCACATAACTTTCTAGCAGTTATAACTTTCCTGCCATGGAAGGGGCTGCCTTGTGAGGTCATAAGTTCCTTGTCATTGATTTGGACAAACACACTCACAGAGGGTGATTAAGTTTCAACTTCAGCTCCATATTAGAAGAAATAACTTCATTAACAATTTCATGCTTCTTGGATATTAAAACTTCTATATTCGTAAGTCGTTAGCTGCTGCCTTACCTATGTCTAAAGTGCATGTGTATGTATGTGTTTTATTTCCTCAGAATATTAGCCAATTTAGTACATTCTTCACACATGGCATTGCCTTTTTTGCATGGTAGTCAGTAATTAATAAAAATGCAGAAGGCATAACATCAGCGCTCTCGTCGAAGCTCTCGTCGAAAGAAATTTGAAAGGGAATAAACATCCACCCATGTCATTCTGAAACTGATCCGAAACAGCCTGGCTCGTTTTTACTCAGCGGCTATTGGTCGATGCTCTTACAGATTTTGTCTCTGTTTCAAAATCTTGAAATAAAAGTGGAGCAGCTTCCAACATGACTTAAGAAAAAGGTCACCAGTTGAAAATGGTTTCAATTGTTTTGCTATTAAATGTGAAATTGGAAAACTAGCCTCTCTTCCATAATTTGAATTTATAACACATTCTAATGAGAAGCCTGCCTGTTTTTCATACCATTTCAAATACTGAGAAATTTCTCCAGGCTCTTGGATTGGTGTTAAACGGAAATTTTAATTTCAGAGCATATAATGCATTGAGTCTCTTTCTTCTTTAAAGCTGTATCTTATGATCCTTGCAGGATGAAAAGTTGTGCCTCTTCTTCCTCCTCCTTTATTTTTCCAGTGACTGGGCATTTTAATTTAATTTAGCAATATCCTTACATTTTAACCTTAGAATGAAGTAGATTTGGGGTTTAACAGAAATTTAAGATGAAAATTAAGTATTAGAGAAACAAAGATTAATTTGGAAACTTTAACTTGTAATAATCATATTATCCAAATTCAATAATGTTAATTCAAATTATAGCATCCAAACTCTATGCAAAAGCCCTGAACTAGTTTACAACCGGTATGAGACATTAGGATACAAACAGCACAGTTGACCGGTGACAGTTTTGTGAGCAATATGATGTTTAGAAGGCTGGAGGGTAACAGTTAACTCTGTGTCTTGTTGCTGTGATTACTGTTGGCAGCTTATATGGTCTGAGCAAACGTTGCTTCACAGTGTCACATATAGTGTCATGTAAATATGGCCTGAGATTTGTCAATAGAACGTTTATATTCATTGAAGACAAAGTGAAACGTTTCTACGTTTCACGATATATCTAAAATAGAGGTTTTTTTCTCTTATTCAATATAGTTTTATTGGGATATCAAAGTGAATTTGTAATAAAGAAGAACAAAAAATTATTAAAAAAATTAAAATCAATGAAAACATCCCTCAAGTGCTAGTAATAGTCACTGATCTGTCTAATGGGTACAGTGGACTTGTAAACAGATAGCTAAAACACGGTGTTCCTGTATTTTAATACAGGTTTGAACAGGCTGTCAGGGGAAAGCAGACAGTGAGTGGCCATTAACTTGTGGACCTACCCACTTGGCAGTGGGTTTGGCATGAGAGGAGTCCAGCCAGATACCACCAAAGGGATCGCTAGGCCTTGTTAGAGATGCTGTTGGTGATTTTTCCCATGGTCGCTTTTTCATCCTGGTGGAGGGGCAGGGTATAAACCAGAATTTTAAACCCTTATGAATCAGGCACTCAGAATCTCATCTTTGTAAATCCAGATTTCCACTTTGAGAAGTAGACTTACTGAACTCAAAGGGCTCAAGGTATTGTTTGCACCCTTTTCTTGGCCTTGTACAGAAAAGTCTGCTAGAATCAGAGACTTAAGAGAAAGCTCCTTAAGAGTACATTTAAAAAATAAGCACAGCACACTCCCCGGACTAGCTAGCTACCATTGCAGAACATAGCATGTTGGAGATCATCTCTTAATGCTCATTATTTTAGAGCTGGAGAATTTTTTTTTTTTAACATCTTCATTGGAGTATAGTTGCTTTACAATCGTGTGTTAGTTTCTGCTGTATAACAAAGTGAATCAGCCATACATATACATATATCCCCATATCCCCTCCCTCTTGCATCTCCCTTCCACCCTCCCTATCCCACCCCTCTAGGTGGTCACAGAGCACCGAGCTGATCAGAGCTGGAGAATTTGGGGTCCAGACAGGGTACCTATTTTCTTGTTCACTTAGCCAAGTAGAACCATTGTCATTAAAGGTGACCTAGAGTGCAAAGTTGGGGTCTCATGACGTTAGTGCTGGTCTCCAATGGCGTGGGTGCGACTCTTTTGGAGGAGAGATTCTTTAATCCCGTGTCTATTTCAGTGCCTTCTACCCACTCTTTCCAGTTAGTATCCAAGAATAAGCAAGAGTTTCTCACTTGTTCAGTGAAACTTTTCCACCACAAACACCTTCCGGAAGCAGAACAACTGGGTTGAATCCAGGTGCAACTCCCTGTGACTTCTTAGCCATTGAATAGCCTGTCCTGGCTGTTGTCACCCAGTTGCGGCAAATAAAAGCCCATGAGGTAGTAATTGGTTTGGTTCCATTCTCTCCTTTACCATCTTCTGAGAGGCCTGGTCTTCCAGTGCTGTTGCTTCCTTGTCACGGTCGCTTGTTCCCTTTCCGTGTGATATTCTGAATCTGAAGTGACAGTGCAATGTGGATTATGTCTCTATTCCGCCTCACTTCTTTATCAGAGACAAACGTTTACTTGAACGGACTGATGCTTCTCCCTCTTTCTGCTTCTCAGTTTACTGACATCTGCAAGTGTAGTTGCGTTTTTCTTGCCACCAGCTGCGTTGCCAGTCATAGGGATTGCACCTTTCGCATTGATTTGTATTCGTACTAACTCTGTGCAAGGCAGGTTGGCATTTAACCTGTTGATTCCTGGTCTGCCTCGCCTCACTCTACCACCCCCAGTCAAGGGGACTCATAGGAGTGAAGACGGATTTGTAAGAAACCTCAGCTCGCTCAGCTGGCGGACTTGTAGGGGGGGTCATGGAACATGAGGGTTGGAAGGAATGGTAGCAGGCATCTCATCTTCAGTTTACAGATAGGGAGGCACACTGAGGTTCAAAGAGGTCAAGGGACTAAAGTCATAGAGCCAGTTAGTGGCTGAGCTGGAAATCCACCCAAGTCCTCTGCATCTCAGTCCAGTGTTTTTTCCAGTATTTCCATCTGTCTGTCAGATAGTCTATATAAATGTTTGGCATTTCTATAGAGTTGTTCTCTCGTCACCCCTTCCGAGTAATGGCAGCTGTCCATGCAGAGAGTGGGGCACTTAGCTAGTGTGGGGCCAGAGTTGCCTGTAAAGAGAAGTGGAGTGAATGCAGTGACATTTTCAGCCCACGGCAGATCCTCTTTGCCCTTCCAGCTCTCATCAGAGGAAGAGTGATTACGTTTGCTATTCAGCTAACAATTGTGTGCAATTTTCAGCCTGCCTTGTTGTTTAACGTTGTCTTCCCATGCTTCCGTCACATGCCACAGCATATCTGCTTCGTAATTACACTGGTAGGGACTTACCTACACCGTTTGGAAAAGGTTTGCCTAAAGTACTTATTTACTTGTGCATAATAAATCTTGATTGATACCTTGGTAATCTCTGAGATCATTCTAAGGTTCCCTCCCACAATGGCGAGGATTGAAGAGACAGGGAAACGGGTGACAAAAAAAGAACAACAACAACAAAAAAGAGGGCTGTGTTTCCTCACTGATGACCTAAGAGGAGAATTATGGATGGTTTGGAATCTCCATGGCTGACTTTTACTTGTTTCTGGCTAGTTCTACAGTCGGGATCTTCCCTAGACTCATGAGTTTGTGCGTAGAGTTGTCATTAGCGTTCATCTAATAATCGAGTCCCATCATTTTCAGAGGAGGTCACTGTGATCCCAGAGAGAGCAGAGGTTGCACTATGAGCTCATGGCAGAGCTGAGACTGGGAGCTGGGTCTGAATTCAGAAGATCAGGTATCTTGCAGCTGAGGACCAAGATGTAGAAAAGGATCATTAGCTGTAGTCTAGGGAGGCAAGCACAGTGTACCATTTTAACAGCCCCTTAAGAAAGCAGTTTTGAAACTCTAGGAAGGCACTGACTTTTATACAAAGAGGGAAGATCATGAAAAATCTCCAAAGGTATAGGACAGTGTTACTTAAATCTTAATGGCTTGTTTAAGTGGAGAAAATGTTGCTAAGGGACACGAATCCTAAACTCAATTGGCTATCAACTACTTCTGATGTCTAAGTCACAAGGCCCCTCAGCTTCTCTTCTTCTACCAATAAAATAGTGTTGTTCTTACCTGTCTCTTCCTTCAGTGTCATTCATTTATTCAGCAAACATTGACCAAGAGCCAGGCCTTGCTTGGGTTGATTGCCAAGGGAGATTTAGGGACTAATGCAACATAATTTAAAGATTAAAATAAACACTCTAAGTTAAGTCAATTATTCCCAACCCTTGAATCAGAATACATACATAAAGATTCCCAGATGAGTCTAGTGTGCAGTTTTGAAAACCACTTCTTTAAGCTTATAGCACTTGGTGTTAGATAATACCATACAACGGGGCTTGGTTGCTTTTAAAGTTTGGTGAGCTATGTAAATGTTTAAAGAGGAGTACTATCGATTGTAAGCCTTTTTTTATTTTTTCGGCTGCGCCATGCAGCATACGTGATCTTACTTCCCTGACCAGGGATCAAACCCATACCCCCGCCATGGGAACGCAGAGTCTTAACCACTCGACTGCCAGGGAACTCCCTTGGTATTGATTTTAGAAAGGAAGCAAAACTTGAGCAAGCACTAGTTCACTCTGTTTTTGGGGATGGCAGTGACTTGTCATCCACATGCTATCTTTAGAGGGGCTTGGTAGCCATTCTTAGTATTAAATGGCACCTTACCTGTAGCCCTAGGTTTTCCCACCCATAGAGGAAGGGTCCTGGACGTCACGTGGCCCTTTTCAGTTGTTTGTGTTTTCTTGTGTCTAATCAATTTGGCTAGACTTTTGGCTTCATCCGTTTGTGATCCTGGGGCTCATGACAGTTAGGTTTGATGGAACAAAATAGAGAAGACATTTTGGCAGGTAGGACGTAGGAGCTAGGGATGGATGTGAAAGCAAAATCTCCTGTTTCTAAGTGATGACTTTCTTTGGGTTATGGTGTTTTCTTTTTCCTCCAAACAGACAGGTAGTACCACGGTGAAGACCATGGCTTTTGGGTCCAAGACTTGTGTCCTAGCTTCAGCTTTGCTCTTCCTTAGCTGTGTATCCTTGAGCAAGTTATTTAACTCTTAGAGCCTTACTTTCTTGATCTGCTAAATATGGAGAAAGATAACCCTACCTCATGTAATAGTCAGAATGATTATGTGGCCAGTAGAAAATTGCTTGGCATATAGTAAGTCCTCAGTAAACACTTGCTATTTATTGTCGGTCTGTAGCTTTCTTGTACCCACTGAACAGTTAGGAGGTCTGTAGCTTTCTTGTACCCAGTGAACAGTTAGGAGGAGAAGACAGAAGAGCGACAGAGCGGCAATAAGTGAAACCTCTTAGGTTCTTCTTAATTGCTTTGCATTTGATGACAGTTCCTGAAAGACCAGTGCTTAGGAAGCCCCAGCTTTTTAACTCCCATCAGCAGTAGGCATCTTGCTTAGAGGAGGGCCACTTCTCTTGCTTTCCTCTCTTCTGATGGTGTTTGTGTATTTTCAGAGCCTCTGTGTAGATCTTCCCTTTCACTTCTTGCTTTCATGATGATTATATGCTTAGAGTGAAACCAATCGAGAACCAGAGGAAGTAAGAGCAGGGTAAGTTTTGGTCCAGCAAAACCAGCTCTCACCAGTGCTTATCTCTCTGTTTACCATGGGTCTCTTTCTGAGAAGCTGAGAAACCCCAGGGAAATGTTCTAGTTCGTCTGTTCACTAAACTTGTGAGGTTTTCTCAAACCCATTTATCAAAATGAAGGGCTGTAATTAAGATTTCAGAGAAGGAAAGCACTCTAGAATATTAGAGCTGATTGGGACTTTACAGACATTCATTCTACAAATGAGCATCCTCTCTCGTTAAAGGTCACACTGGCAAAGCTGAGACTAGAACTGGGGTCATAGGGACTCTATGTCTATACTATTGTATTTATCTCCTTCCTTGGGTCCATTTTGCATAGATTAGTTTTTCTTACATAGAATTTTCACTCCTGTTAGATTCCTTTTCAAAGATAAAAGTTCTAGCTTTTTATTTCTCTGTATAAGACCTGTAAATGAGCAAGGCTCATTTTAACCTTCCAAATCTTTCCCCCAAATATTCTAAGTCCCTCATTTCAGTTCAGCTGGTCTGCTGCCTTCTCAAAGAAATGCCTTGCTTCTTCCTTCAGTTCACAGAATTTTCAGGCATTGTCCTTTTGCTTATCCCTTTGTCTTTCAGAGCCCCCTAGCTTTCAGAGTACCCCTGTGCTAGGTCCTGTTACATACCCCAGTTGGTTTGTTTTTGTTTTTGTATACTTTGTGTTGCCCTTTTTCTCTTTTCACATATAAAAATATATCTTCCTCAGGTAGGCTTTAAACTCCTTGAAAACAGGATGATAATCTGAACCATCTGAGTACAGGATGAGACGTTGCTTTATCTGGAGCTCTAGGGCTTGGCAAATAAATTTATTCATTGATTAAATTAACAGACATTTTTATTGAGTGCCTATTATGTATTAGGCCATGAGGTTGGAGCATGATAATTTCTTCTGCTCTCAAGGATCGAAGAGTTTAGTTTGTGATACAGGCAAGCAGACAGGCAGAGTGACATGTGATGGGAGTGGTGACGGCAGTATCCCAGGTGCTGTGGAAATGTAGTGAAAGGGGACATAGCTTGAACTGGAGGACGGAGAATGTGAATTATGTCTTCAAGGACTAGTAGGAAGTGATGCTCAGATCTAAATGATACATGGTACATGAGGCATCATTTTTAATCGAGAGGTAGCTTGGGGGAAGGGGCGCAGAGATAAAACCTAGAGGAAATGGATGAATTTCCAGCAGAATATAAATGCTGAAAAATGACCTCAAAAGAAGTATACAACTGCTACAATTATTGTAGAAGTTCTTGGAAATATGATTAAGCTCTATTATTAAAGAAAGTTTCATATCTAGATGGCTTTACACTGAATTCTGATAAACCTTTAAAGATCAGATAGTTCCAATCTTATCAGTAAACTAATCCAAACAGTAGAAGAGGATGCAGAACCCCCATATCAAAACCTGATAATGATAAGTAAAACAAGTAGAGGAAAACACTACAGAATGATCTTACTTAGTATTATATGTACAGAAATTCTATGTAAAGTAGAATATTTAATTCATCAATATACGAAAACACGACAACTGTGACTGAGTAGGATTTTTTTCTAGGACTGCAAAGATGGTTCAAGATCTAGAAATCTATCAGCACTATTCATTACATCTCTAAATTAAGGGAGGGAAAAAAGAGATGATTCCATCAGTGGACGCTAAGAAGGGAGATGCAGATTCTAGAAAGGGAGGAGTAACCAAGGAGATCAGCATTTATTCATTCACCCATTCATGCATAAGATATTTTTCTAAGGGCTTCCTGGCCAGGCATTGTGCTGGTATAGTGAGACCACTTAGGAACTTCCAGCTTATTGGGGTAGAGAGGCCGGTGATTAAATAGCTTACATGTGGACTGTTATTAGTATGAAACAAGAGCCTGGGAATTAAGTTACTCTTTCTGGAGGGAGCTAGGGAAATGTTCACAGCATCAGAGACATTTCAGCTTGGTCAAGATAACAAAAAGTGGGGGGGTGTGCTTGGTAGAAAGTAATGGCATTATAGATGGTGGACGCAGCATGAGCAAGTCTTCAGGGTCATTAAATTTCATTATAAATCCTGGGAGTGGTGTCACCGGGCCATTGGTAACATACAGAAGAAAGGTTTGAGAAAATGCTGTTAAGGTCTTATGCAGACAGGTATTTGGCCAGACCCTGGCACTCACTGGGGGTGTCACTGGGGTTGCCTCCATGCAGAGTACAGTGGAAGGGTGCTCTATGGTGCTGGGGATAACTGAAAATATGGTGGGGTCCATGGTTTGCACATGGGTGCTTGCATTTTCATCTTTCATATTCTCCCAGAAGTTTCCTGTTCCTTTATATCTGCAGAATTTCTGAAAAGGCCAGGATTCTACAGTCAATTGGCAACGTGCGATTGCTCTGGAAACGTGCCTCTTTGCTTTAGAAATCACTGTATCCTATATTAACCCATTTTGAAAGTTTCTATTTTGGAATAACTTGAGATTTATAGAAAATTTGCAAGGATAATATTAACCCATTTAAAAAAAATCCACAAATAAAATTTATACTACAAATGTGCAGGGCACGTTAAAATGTTCAAATCTTTATTTTATCCTACTTGTTCCCCACTTACACTCACTTTGGTCTTGTTGAGAGTCGAGCGGACACTTTATTCCCTTTTAGTAGAAAACTGAGGCTCAATTAAACAAACAAAACCCAAATTAAAGTTTCTCAAGCCTGAAAGATGAGCTTGGTTTTGGTATCTAAAAAAAAACCTCCAAGACTTCTAAATGTGCAGCCAGTTTTAAGAACCAGGAGTAAACCAGACTCACAGTTGTTTTTCTGTATTGGTTTTGTGCTGGGCCTTAATGGTGGTTTAGGGATGTATAAAATATGATCCCCGCTCTTCCAAGGAACCTACAATTTACCAAGTGTCTGTGTACATTAGCATGTGTACAAGGTGCAGGGGAGGAAAATAAGGCCCTGCAACCAGTGTGAAAAGCCAGTGTCCCCACTGGCTTAAGTAACAGAACCCTCCTGATTCCTAATTTAGAGGCTTCCTCGTTGCTTCACGTCATCCTCTTTGATTGAGAGACCTACACCTCCAACAATTTTCCTCCCCTCATTTTGCTGAGCACTTGGCAGTATATAAAACACTTTAATAGGGCTTCCCTGGTGGCGCAGTGGTTGAGAGTCCGCCTGCCGATGCAGGGGACACGGGTTCGTGCCCCGGTCCGGGAAGATCCCACATGCCGTGGAGCGGCTGGGCCCGTGAGCCGTGGCCGCTGAGCCTGCGCATCCGGAGCCTGTGCTCCGCAACGGGAGAGGCCACAGCAGTGAGAGGCCCGCGTACCGCAAAACAAAACAAAACAAACAAAAAAACCACTTTAATGTTGTCATCTCATTGGTTGTCATGAAACTCTGTGAGTTAAGGACAGGGAGCAGGGGAACCTGGGACAGCAGATAAGGGCAGCGGGGCTGCTCAGGGTCATGTCACCCCTCCTGGCGTGGTGTAATGCTACCCAGGCCACGCTGGGCCCCATCTCTCCCTGGCCATGCCACGTGCTGAGGCCTTTATTTTTTCCTGCATTTCCAGTTTTCTTTGTTGTTACAGACATCTGGAGGTAATTATGGAGGCCTCTCAATTAATTCAGTCCAATTAATAAATTATGGGATGGATTTGGGGCTGGGAGAGGGTGAGGGAGCCTTCCGGGCCTCCCCGCGCTGGAGAGCTCTTGCAATCAGACTTGGAGAGCCCTCCTCAGCGGCAGTCTGTGAGGCTTGGCCCCAGCCTGCAGGCTGCCTGTAGGGTTGGTTGGCTTACCCTGACGCCAAGACATCGTTCTTCTTTCCTCACAGAGTATCTTTTAATCCCAGTAGGATAGCCCCTGGACTGGCTGGTGTATCCCCTTCCTAGCTGAGTTCTTCCTAGAGGTCCTGTATGGTATCCGCTCAGCAGAGTTCCTGATGGGTGTTATACGGGGCTGCCCTGTGCATTATAGGGGTTGAATATTTAAGCCCCTGGCTAAGAAGTACCAGTAATTGTCCTAGGCATTGTGGCAGACAATGTCCCTCCTTGCAATTTCCAAGTGCCCCTTGGTGGGGAGCAGTACTGCTCCTGCCAGAGGGATCATTTTAAATGTCCTGCCATGCATTAGTCATACCCTTGTTTCAAGAATAAACCTTTGGGGGTTCCTTAATGCCTGCAGAATAAATTCAAACTCCTCAAGCTTGCATGCAAAGCTGTCAGTGCTTTGGTTGCATCCCACATTTTTAGTTCTTTTGCTGGCTACTTTTCCTTATTCCCCCACAGCCACGCTAAATTGAAGTACTGTGTGCTTTTCTGCTCATGCAAGGTTGCCTCCTTTGTTGGGGCCTGACCTCTACTCAGCACTCAAGGCCCAGTCTGAAGGTTGCCTCATTAATGAGGTCTTAGTTCTGCTCCCTGCAAGAAGTGATCTTATCTTTTTCTACATTCCAGCAACACTTTATTTTTTTTTTAACTCATTTAGATAATATCACCTCATTTAGGTAACTTACCACCATTTAATTGATGTGGTAATCATTTTAATAGATTATTAATAAAATTGAAGCTTTTTTCCAACCTTGCTAGTATAAGATTCTCCTACCATAGAAACTTCTTAAGGTTAGGGACCATTTCTTACTCATGTCTATTTCCTGAAGAGTCCTAGGCACTAAAATAGGTAACTGTTGGAAGAGAGGAATTCTAGATTGGTTGAGGGGAGTGTTCAATTTTTCTCCTCCTCCAGTTAAGGCAAGTTTTTCATAACTCTCCTTTTTTTCCTCCCCTCCCCTCCCTCTCTCCCTCCCTCCCTCCCCCTCCCTCCCTTCCTTCCTCCCTTCCTCCCTTCCTCCCTTCCTTTCTCCCTTCCTTCCTCTCCTCCCTCCCCCTCCCTCCCCCACCCTCCCTTCCTCCCCCTCCCTCTCCCCTCCCCTCCCCTCCCCTCCCTCCCTCCTTCCCTCCCTCCCTTCCTCCCTCCCTTCCTTCCTCCCTCCCTTCCTTCCTTCCTTCCTTCCTCCCTCCCTTCCTCCCTCCCTCCCCTCCCTCCCCCCTCCCCTCCCTCCCTCCCCTCTCCCTCTCCCTTCCCCCTCCCATCCTCCCTCCCCTCCCTCCCCCCTCCCCTCCCTCCCTCCCCTCTCCCTCTCCCTTCCCCCTCCCGTCCTCCCTCCCTCCCTCCCTCCCTCCCTCCCTCCCTTCCTTCGTTCCTTCTCTCCTCAGAGTCCTTTTTCAAGATTTTATTAAGTATGGATTAAGAAGAAGTAATAACGAAGTGAAGTATATTGCCTTCATTTTTGTGTTTCTTTAAAAACAACTGTTGTTTGTTTCTTTTTAATTCCAGATTCAACAATGTCTCACCCATCTTGGCTGCCACCCAAAAGCTCTCCTGAGCCCCTTGGCCATGTTTCTGCCCGGATGGAGACCACCCATTCCTTTGGGACCCCCAGCATTTCAGTGTCCACACAACAACCACCGAAGAAGTTTGCCCCAGTCGTTGCTCCAAAGCCGAAGTACAACCCATACAAGCAACCTGGCGGTGAAGGTGAGTGAGGGATTGCAGAGGTGGGTGTCCCAAATGGGAGAGTTCACTATATTAAAAAGTGATCTGTAGTACAATGTTGTGTTGGAACAAGGCAGCTCAAGAATCTGTGGTGTGGTTATCATAGTGTATAGACTGTCAAAGGTTAAAAGGCATCAAGTAACCATCTAGGCAGCTCTTCTTTGGGGAATAAAGATTGAGATCTCTTAGGGGTTATATGACTATGGTTATACAGTGAGTTTGGGCCAGAGCTAAAACTAGAACCCTCATCTCTTCATTCATAGCTCAGTGCTCTTCTACTGCTGTGTCCTCCATCCCCATCCCACTGTCTTATAGAAATGTGTCTACCACCCAGTCGTCCCTCCCCCTTGCCATTGGACATGTGTCCAAAAATGATGCCAAACAGTGGACTCCCCTCTAATGTGAAGGGAATAAAGACACGGTTTCTTACAGAGAAGGAGGCAGAGGTGTGAGGAAGTCTAGCGGGTATGACAGTCGATGCACACCCAAGGGGCAGGATGGGGCAGGTCCTATATTGTGTTGGCGTATGTGAGAGGGAGGAGAGAAGCAGGTAATGGTTGCACTTCAGACCCCTCCACGAGGGGTCAGATTCACCACGAGTGCTGTGAATGCCGGTGAGTTGTCCCCTTGGCCGACTCTTCCTGCATGGAGATGCCCCATCCTCGTCACTGTACTCTGTGAGGTTCTCCCACTGTTTAGCTGGTTCTCTAGGGACAGTGGCATCGTCTCTGATCCTCTGCAGCTCTTTGCTCAACTGTTTGTTCTTTCTTAACATGCCATCTCACACCCTTCTGTCACCCGTCACAATCCTATTTGTATCACCTTCTCCAGTGTCTGGACTTGACCTAGATCCGAAGTAATCACTCCCTTCCCTGGGTTTCCACATACATCTTATTCTGACTGTCAACTTCCTACTTCTTTTGTTGTTCCTCCTGCTCATTGTGGAGCACAGGCTCCGGACGCGCAGGCTCAGCGGCCATGGCTGACGGGCCCAGCCGCTCCGTGGCATGTGGGGTCTTCCCGGACCGGGGCATGAACCCGTGTCCCCTGCATCGGCAGGCGGACTCCCAACC
The DNA here is from genome assembly GCF_964270905.1 of Leucopleurus acutus. Taxonomy (NCBI): domain Eukaryota; kingdom Metazoa; phylum Chordata; class Mammalia; order Artiodactyla; family Delphinidae; genus Leucopleurus; species Leucopleurus acutus. The sequence continues at coordinate 79,523,849 of NC_139147.1, read as the reverse complement.
ACTGCGCCACCAGGGAAGCCCCCTCCTGCTCTTCTTAATCCGCCACTACTGACCAGATAGTCCGCGTGAGGCACTATGCTTTTCATTGTCATTTTATTGCCTTCCCTATAACCCCATGAACTAAGTATTTTTTCACAGAAAGAAATGGAAGCTTAGAGAAAAGAGGTGACATTCTCTGTGGTTTTGTGGCTACAAAGTTTCTGAAGTGAGGCTGTGGTCTTCACCCAGCCTGCTATGCTGCTGGTCCTTCTCTTCCTGGCATATGTGGCACTCAGGCCCCATATGATGGTGATACTTCCCTACTTCCTTATAAGAATGTAAGCTTTGTTTCCCCATTTAAGCAACAAGACGTGGTTTCTCACTCATCCTTATGTTCCTCTTGGCTCTTATTATGCTACTGTGTTTTTAGTGGGAATGATTGTGTATGGTCAAATGTATGTCTGTATGTTCCTATGTGTATATATATTTGGATGGGTGGCGGATGGCTGCATGGGTGAGTGCACTGCTCAGTAATTCTTCTCTTGCAATAAACAGTTTGGAATGTGGCATCCTCTCTCGAAGCAACTCAGTCTCGCTGAATTTCTGAAGTCTTGAGTCTTTCTTGCAATTCTGCCAATCTCTCTTTTCTTTTTAATATAACCTTTTTTGAATACGTAAAGGAAGAAATTTCCCTTGCATATATACATTTTAAAGACAAACGTGGATAAAGGTTCATGGATATTCAGACTTTTTAAAATATAGCTCCATCTCTTCATCTGCTATATATTATGACATGATATTTGTTAGAAGTGTAAGATTTGCTTTCCTTTATATTTAATTTAAATGTTAGTGCATCCTCTGTTGCTCTCAGTGTTTTTATAATTCATGTTATTTTTGTTTAATTTTTTATACACTTTCTAAAGTTTATATCCATTTTCTTTTTTTGTCCATTTAGAATGTTCTGTACCATTAGTGAAATCCCCAGGTAGTAGGTAACACAGTTTTCATTTACCGCGTGAGTTGATGAGGTCTCGTGTCTCAGCTTACGCCATTGCCATTCTTTGCCTATGTACATACGCGCCCTCAATTTCTAGCCCATAAAGCCTTAACATTCATAGCTTAATTCAGGCCCTGACTTCCAAGAACCTCAGCCACAGAGGCAGAGTGTAGAACTAACAGAAATCACACAGTCCACCTTTCGCTGGTATAAAGATGAGAACTGCAGTGCAGAGAGTGTGAGTGTTTTTTTCAGAGATGCACGGCCTGCTTGTGGTCAAGTTGGTACCAGTCCTCGGGTCCCCTTTGTTTGAGTCCAGAGTTATCAGGACTTTGTATTATATTCTACTCTGTCCCTCAGCCATAACCTCTATGTGTCTCATACAGTCCTTTTCACAACTGTCCTTCTAATAGATTTACTTGTGTATGGTCCTGTCTCCTTTGGTAGACTCGGACCTTTTAGAGGCTGGGGCTGCCTGACTCATGCCTTTACTCCCAACAGCCTCCAGCAGGACACCTGAGACCTAGTAGCTACTCAATGATGTTTGCGGTGATAATAGTAAAGTACAGCAATATGAGCGTGCTTTTCCAGGCACAGATTCGAGCTTCTTAACCACTTTTTAGGCTTTATGGTTCTGTTTGAATTTCTTTTACCTCGTCGTCCCATTCCTTGAGCTTTTTAGCCCAGGATTTGTTTAACCACTGCTACCTTGAAGTTACCGATTACATTTCTCACCTTCGTATTATGTCTGTAATCTCTGGGGTTTGCTTTCTCATTTTTAATTTCTGACTGTGAAAGTAGAAAAAGTATCCACATGTTTTCCACATCAACTTATATTTATGTGATACCGTAGGTTATAATTTTTTTACAAGGTATTCTGCTAATAACTTTCTCTAAAGGGCTTTGGCACATTTAAGAGTAGGTGTACTTTTTTTTCCAAGTTAGTAGCTCTTTAGCCCTTAGGGTCTTTTTATTTTACTACCATTGTTCTCATTTTTCATTGATTTTTTTTTTCAACAACTTGTGTGTCTCTTGGAATGCCCCTGCATTTCCAAATACCTCTTTGTGTCCTGTACTATATGCTTATGAGCCCATATATATATTTTATTGTTTTGTCTTCTTGCAAATTTTATCATGTTAAGTGTCTACGTATTTTTTTATGGAATGAAGTTGGTATGTATATATGGTTTTGTCTCATCACGTTCTGTTCTAGACTGATGAGAGCAATAAGATGATGCAATTTTTCTTTTGGTCTTTAAAGTACTAGCAGTAGTTTTTTTTTTGTTGTTTTGTTTTTTTTAAATACGTATTAGTGGATATATGTCAATCCCAATCTCCCAATTCATCCCACCACCACCCCTACCCTGCCACTTTCCCCCCTTGGTGTTCATATGTTGGTTCTCTACATCGGTGTGTCAGTCTCTGCCCTGCAAACGGTTCATCTGTACCAGTTTTCGAGGTTCCACATATATGCGTTAATATACGATATTTGTTTTTCTCTTTCTGACTTACTTCACTCTGTATGACAGTCTCTAGATCCATCCATGTCTCTACAAATGACTCAATTTCGTTCCTTTTTATGGCTGAATAATATTCCATTGTATAATAATATTCCATTGTACCACATCTTCTTTGTCCGTTCATCTGTCGATGGGCATTTAGGTTGCTTCCATGTCATGGCTATTGTAAATAGTGCTGCAATGAACATTGGGATATCTTTATGAATTACGGTTTCTCTGGGTATATGCCCAGTAGTGGGATTGCTGGGTCATGTGGTAATTCTATTTTTAGTTTTTAAAGGAACCTCCGTACTGTTCTCCATAGTGGCTGTATTAATTTACATTCCCACCAACAGTACAAGAGGGTTCCCTTTCTTCCACACCCTCTCCAGCATTTGTTGTTTGTAGATTTTCTAATGATGCCCATTCTAACTGGTGTGAGGTGATACCTCATTGTAGTTTCGATTTGCATTTCACTAATAATTAGTGATGTTGAGCAGCTTTTCATGTGCCTCTTGGCCATCTGTTTTTCTTCTTTGGAGAAATGTCTATTTAGGTCCTCTGCCCATTTTTGGATTGGGTTGTTTGTTTTTGTGATGTTGAGCTGTTTATATATTTTGGAGATTAATCCTTTGTCCGTTGATTCGTTTGCAAATACTTTCTCCCATTCTGAGGGTTGTCTTTTCATCTTGCTTGTACTTTCCTTTGCTTTGCAAAAGCTTTTAAGTTTCAATACGTCCCATTTGTTTATTTCTGTTTTTATTTTCATTACTCTAGGAGGTGGATCAAAAAAGATCTTGCTGTGATTTATGTCAAAGAGTGTTCTTCCTGTGTTTTCCTCTAAGAGTTTTACAGTGTCCGGTCTTACATTTAGGTCTCGAATCCATTTTGACTTTATTTTTGTGTATGGTGTTAGGGAGTGTTCTAATTTCATTCTTTTCCATGTAGCTGTCCAGTTTTCCCAGCACCGCTTATTGAAGAGACTGTCTTTTCTCCATTTGTATATCCTTGCCTCCTTTGTCATAGATTAGTTGACCATAGGTGTGTGGGTTTATCTCTGGGCTTTCTATCCTGTTCCATTGATCTGTATTTCTGTTTTTTGTGCCAGTCCCATATTGTCTTGATTACTATAGCTTTGTAGTATAGTCTGAAGTCAGGGAGTCTGATTCCTCCAGCTCCGTTTTTTACGCTCAAGACTGCTTTGGCTATTCGGGGTCTTTTGTGTCTCCATACAAATTTTAAGATTTTTTGTTTTAGTTCTGTAAAAAATGCCGTTGTTAATTTGATAGGGATTGTATTGAATCTGTAGATTGCTTTGGGTAGTATAGTCATTTTCACAATATTGAGTGTTCCAATCCAAGAACAAGGTATATCCATCTGTTTGTATCATCTTTAATTTCTTTCATCAGTGTCTTATAGTTTTCTGCATACAAGTCTTTTGTCTCCCTAGGTAGGTTCATTCCTAGGTATTTTATTCTTTTTGTTGCAGTGGTAAATGGGAGTGTTTCCTTAATTTCTCTTTCAGATTTTTCATCATTAGTATATAGAAATGCAAGAGATTTCTGTACATTAATTTTGTATCCTGCAACTTTACCAAATTCATTGGTTAGCTCTAGTAGTTTTTTGGTGGCATCTTTAGGATTCTCTATGTATAATATCATGTCATCTGCAAACAGTGGCAGTTTTACTTCTTCATTTCCAATTTGTATTCCTTTTATTTCTTTTTCTTCTCTGACTGCCGTGGCTACAACTTCCAAAACTATGTTGAATAGTAGTGGTGAGAGTGGACATCCTTGTCTTGTTCCTGATCTTAGAGGAAATGCTTTCAGTTTTTCACAATTGAGAATGATGTTTGCTGTGAGTTTGTCACATATGGTCTTTATTATGTTGAGGTAGGTTTCCTCTATGCCCACTTTCTGAACAGTTTTTATCATAAATGGGTGTTGAATTTTGTCAAAAGCTTTTTCTGCATCTATTGGGATGATCATATGGTTTTTATTCTTCAATTTATTAATATGGTGTATCACACTGATTGATTTTTGTATATTGAAGAATCCTTGCATCCCTGCGATAAACCTCACTTGATCATGGTGTATGATCCTTTTAATGTGTTGTTGGATTCTGTTTGCTAGTAATTTGTTGAGGATTTTTACATCTATGTTCATCAGTGATATTGGTCTGTAATTTTCTTTTTTTTTAGTATCTTTGTCTGGTGATGGTGGCCTCATAGAAAGAATTCGGGAGTGTTCCTTCCTCTGCAATTTTTTGGAAGAGTTTGAGAAGGATGGGTGTTAGCTCTTTGCTATATATTTGATAGAATTCACCTGTGAAGCCATCTGTTCCTGGACTTTTGTTTGTTGGAAGATTTTTAATCACAGTTTCAATTTCATTACTTGTGATTGGTCTGTTCATATTTTCTATTTCTTCCTGGTTCAGTCTTGGAAGGTCATAACTTTCTAAGAATTTGTCCATTTCTTCCAGGTTGTCCATTTTATTGGTATAGAGTCACTTGTAGTAGTCTCTTAGGATTCTTTGTATGTCTGTGGTGTCTGTTGTAACTTCTCCTTTTTCATTTGTAACTTTATTGATTTGAGTCCTCTCCTTCTTTTTCTTGATGAGTCTGGCTAATGGTTTATCAATTTTGTTTATCTTCTCAAAGAACCAGCTTTTAGTTTTATTGATCTTTGCTATTGTTTGCTTTGTTTCTATTTCATTTATTTCTGCTTTGATCTTTATTGCTGCTCTGATCTTTCCTTCTACTAACTTTGGGTTTTCTTCGTTCTTCTTTCTCTAGTTCCTTTAGGTGTCAGGTTAGATTGTTTATTTGAGATGTTTGTTGTTTCTTGAGGTAGACTTGTATTGCTGTGAACTTCCCTCTTAGAACTGCTTTTGCTGCATCCCATAGGTTTTGGATCATTGTGTTGTCATTGTCATTTGTCTCTAGGTATTTTTTGATTTCTTCTTTGACGTTTCAGTGGTCTCTTGGTTATTTAGTAATGTACTGTTTAGCCTCCCTATGTTTGTGTTTTTTACATTATTTTTCCTGTAATTGATTTCTAATCTCATAGCGTTGTGGTCAGAAATGATGCTTGATATGATTTCAATTTTCTTAAATTTACTGAGGCTTGATTTGTGACCCAAGCTGTGATCTATCCTGGAGAATGTTCTGTGCACACTTGAGAAGAAAGTGTAATCTGCTGTTTTTGGATGGAATGTCCTACAAATATCAATTAAATCTGTCTGGTATGTTTTGTCATTTAAAGCTTGTGTTTCCTTATTAATTTTCTGTTTGGATTATGTGTCCATTGGTGTGAGTGAGGTGTTAAAGTCCCCCACTATTACTGTGTTACTGTCGATTTTCTCTTCTATAACTGTTAGCAGTTGCCTTATGTATTGAGGTGCTCCTATGTTGGATGCATGTATATTTATAATTGTTATATCTTCTTCTTGGATTGATCCCTTGATCATTATGTAGTGTCCTTCCTTGTCTCTTGTAGCATTCTTTATTTTAAAGTCTGTTTTATCTGATATGAGCATAGCTACTCCAGCTTTCTTTTGATTTCCATTTGCATGGAATATCTTCTTCCATCCCCTCACTTTCAGTCTGTATGTGTCCCTAGGTCTGAAGTGGGTTTCTTGTAGACAGCATATGGATGGGTCTTGTTTTTGTATCCATTCAGCAAGTCTTTGTCTTTTGGTTGGAGCATTTAATCCATTCACATTTAAGGTAATTATCGATATGTATGTTCATATTGCCATTTTCTTAATTGTTTTGGGTTTGTTTTTGTAGGTCCTTTTCTTCTCTTGTGTTTCCCAGTTAGAGAAATTCCTTTAGCATTTGTTGTAGAGCTGGTTTGGTGCTGCTGAATTCTCTTAGCTTTTGCTTGTCTGTAAAGCTTTTAATTTCTCCATCAAATCTGAATGAGATCCTTGCAGGGTAGAGTAATCTTGGTTTTAGGTTCTTCCCTTTCATCGCTTTAAGTATATCATGGCACTCCCTTCTGGCTTGTAGAGTTTCTGCTGAGAAATAAGCTGTTAACCTTATGGGAGTTCCCTTGTATGTTTGTCGTTTTTCCCTGCTGCTTTCAATAATTTTTCTTTGTCTTTAATTTTTGCCAATTTGATTTCTATGAGTCTTGGCATGTTTCTCCTTCGTTTATCCTGTATGGGACTCTCTGCTCTTCCTGGACTTGGGTGGCTATATCTTTTCTCATGTTAGGGAAGTTTTCGAATATAATCTCTTTAAATATTTTCTCGAGTCCTTTCTCTCTTCTCTTTCTGGGACCCCTATAATGCGAATGTTGTTGCCTTTAGTGTTGTTCCAGAGGCCTCTTAGGCTGTCTTCATTTCTTTTCATTCTTTTTTCTTTATTCTGTTCCGTAGCAGTGAATTTCACCATTCTGTCTTCCAGGTCACTTATCTTGTTCTTCTGCTCAGTTACTCTGCTATTGATCCCTTCTAGTGTATTTTTTATTCCAGTTATTGTATTGTTCATCTCTGTTTGTTTGTTCTTAATTCTTCTAGGTCTTTGTTAAACATTTCTTGCATCTTCCCGATCTTTGCCTCCATTCTTTTTCCGAGGTCCTGGATCATCTTCACTATCATTATTCTGAATGTTCCCTATCTCCACTTCGTTTATTTTTTTGTCTGGGGTTTTATCTTGTTCCGTCATCTTTTACATAGCCCTCTGCCTTTTCATCTTATCTATCTTTCTGTGAATGTGGTTTTTGTTCCACAGGCTGCAGGATTGTAGTTGCTCTTGCTTCTCGACACAAAGTCTGCTAGTGTTGGAGGGTCTCCTGCAGAGGTGGGGGGCACCTGTGGCTCACCACAGGGACAAGGACACTGGCAGCAGAAGTTCTGAGGAGTACTCCTTGGCGTGAGCCCTCCTGGAGTCCGCCATTAGCCCCACCCAGCAGTAGTGTTCTTTTTCCTGTAATCAGGGTCCTTTCTTTGCTTCAAATTTTCAAAAATTCCTCAGAGCCTTAGACTTTGATGGCAGAATAGGGTATAGATCTTTCTTTTTTTTGTCCTTGGTAGATAACCAAAGTATGTGAGCTTTTTTCCTGTACTAATACATTATTTTATGGAGATGGTTTTGAAATTTTCCTACTGTTATAACTCTGGCAGTTGGAAATTTTCTCTTTCTGTCTCTCTCTCTCTCTCTCAGTAGTTTGGCTGAATGACATTTGATAATATTTTGTATCCCTCATTACAATAGATTATCATACAGAATGATTTGTAAAGTTTGCAAGTTTGTAAAGTTGGAGTTATCTTACGGCTTGAGTTTGACTTTCTCCAGTGTCTCAAGTTTCTTTTAAAAAATATTTTTTATATAAGATTTAAAAAAAAATGAATCCATAGGGTACAAATTCCAGGTGACCCTTTCAGTAGAATTCCTTTTACTTGTACACTCCTTTGTAGTTCATACAGCACTTCCATATTTATTGTTATTTAATTCTCAAAAGAGAGTTTTTACCGTAGCTCTCTGAGTTAGGTAGAACAGATGCTATTGCCATTTTCCTGAGTGATAAACTACCAGAAGTGAAATAACTTTTTCCATAATCATGTAGTTAGTAAAATTGTAGAGCTAGGCTCTCTTCTTTATATCTAGGGCTCTTGCTGATTTTAAAGGTTTCTATTTATTAGAGATTGGGCTAGACAGCCTCATCTATTTTAACTCCATTATTTTATTATTTCATGATTTTTCTTTGAAATTAATTTCAAAATGGTTGCTCTTTTCACAACCTTTTCGTATGTATATTACCTTACACACTTCTGTAAAACATAAACAAAGCCTCTGTTTTCAAGCTTTGCCTACATCACTTCACCTTGACTTGTAAAGTCAAATCAGAATAGGTGAAGTGAATTCTATTCAGTGAGGGTCCTAAGCCTGGAAATTTTTTACTAGATCTCTCTGTGCTTTCTACTATCTGAGGTTACTGACCCATTCTATGGAGAAGGAATAGTTATAGGTGATTGATAATCTGGGGTAAACATAGTAACCAGAGCAAACGTCCTCATAAGCAACTGATCTCCCATGATGGAAATGGCAGCCAAGCTTGTTTCCATTCCACTCTCCTGCCAGAGCCATTCTTCACGTTTTAACCACAAAATCTTTGTGCAGCAGATCTAGAAAAGTGTTTGAAGGTTTTCTAGGCCAATTCTTTTACTTGTCAGATGTGAAAACTGAGTCTGAGAGGGAAGAGAATGTCTTCCCAAGGTTACCCAAGAGTTTGGGGCTGAACTGGCTCCAGAGCTCAGGCCCTGAATGTGCTCATTCCATTGGGTCTCCACTGACTTAGATTGGAAGAGACAAAGTTGGGGCTTGGTTCCTAGGAATTGATGAGTCTGATTATTGTTACTTGGTGCACAACTAGCTTTCAGTGATGTGAAGTCATGTAACTTGGTCAGGCAGCACATATTTGTTTTCTCAACAGATCGCTAAAATGTGAGGGAAACGGATGGCCACCTATGGCAATATATTTGAAGAAGTAATTTAGAATGGATTTTTTCTGCCATTTTTAATCTTGCCCATATAAGCCAATTTGATGCTGCTTCTCTTCTTACAGTTAGTAAAAGCTTTTTCTTTTTTACACCTGGAATAATTGGTAGTAGAAAATATATAAGGACTGATGGTCAGCTCTGAACAAGGTGATGTTAAAATATTTATACTTGCAGTTCACGCTCCTGTCTCTGGAGTCCTATCGTCTCTCTTCCCTGACATGAAAGGTGAATCTGGCCTGTGATTTTGGAGGTACAAATGGGAAACATCTTCTTTATGTAGTTCTGACAGTCCTGTTAAGTTGCCAGCCATCACAGAAGAACACTCGCGACTTCTCAGACTGTTTGTTATAACCAGGCATGGTCTGTCAAGAGGACAGTTGCAGCTTCACTGAAACATCAGGAACTCTAATGAGACTCGAGTTTGACTGGCATGTCCCTTTTCTGGTTCAGGGTAAGCATCTCGAGCCTCATCTATCACTGTGGAGTGCCAGTACATGAGTTTTAATTTTCAGAGCCTCAGGGGGAAAAAGGACAAGCTGTTCATTCATTAAAGGGTTGGGTAATAATTGTATTAATTTGATCTTTACATTGCACCTTCCTGAAGAGGAAAGAACCTGTAATTCTTTGGGTGAAATCGTGAAATCAGATCTTACTAAATATTCATAGGCCTTATTGACACTGCAAAGAGCCAAGGTTCAGTGCTGACTTGGTGGTCAGGGTATTTACATGCCAGCCTCAGTTTCACCACTTGACCTTGGGCATGACAATTTTCTATTCCATATTTCTTAATTTATAAAACTAGTTGTTAATATTAATTATCTCACCAGATTGTTTTGAGGATCAAATATAACAGTGAGTGTAAAAATGTTTTATAAATTATAAAATACCTTACGACTCTAGAAATTACTTTTGCATACTTATTCAACAATCATTTACTTAAAACAGAATTTGTACCAGACACTCTTCTAGGGGCTGAAGTAATGAGCAAAACAGAGATTGATCTCTGCCCTCATAGAGTGTATTTCTTGTTATAATAAAAATAACTAGTTGCTTTTATTAATATTAAATAATATTGATAAAATTATAAAACAGTATTTATTTAATAAATGCATTTCATAATTTTATACACACTATTACTAATAATTTTTCTAAATTATAATACTAGTACTATAAGACTAATAAGTATATAGTAATATAAATATAATTATTACTACTAATAATATAAATACTGGTAAACAGTATTAACCTCTAATAACAGTGATAGGAATCACAGTGCCTCAGTTTTATATATATTATAAAATTCTTGAACCAGGATGAATCTTAAAAATTATCTAATACAATTTCATTGGTCAGATAAGGATAGTTAATTCCCTAATCCATTTCTAGGAGGTATGGGACCTTTTCTCTAGGAATGCTGTAAATAACAAATCAAAATTGTTGAACACAGACAGGGGTTAGTACCTCAGTTTTCAAGGCTCAGAGCGGTCAGGTGGTTTGTTCAATATTACAGAACCGGAAGTGGTGAAGCTGAGTCTGGATCCTGTGAGTCCTTCCATTATGGCCACTGTTCTGTGTCACTGAAGTGTTTGGGTGACTTGCTTAGAATCTACAGTGATAGAATTAACGTATGTGCACAGAGTGAGTGGATTAGACGTTTTAGAACAAAAACGAATTCCTGAATTGTTGACAGAAATCTCTTTTATTTTGTAACCTGTCAGCTTAATTAACCGCTGAAGTGAATGCCTTCATGAGGCGGCAGATTCCTCATCCGTGTCTGACTCCAGACACTGGGAATAGTGCAATATTGTGTGGTGAGGTGCTCTTTAATCTTCATTTTTAAATTCTATAAATGTGTGATACAATTTTCACTCCATGTTTTAAATGTGAAGAAAGCTTAATTTCTTTTTCAAGAATAAAAATAAATGTAGAACTACAATAAGGCGTCACCATACACCCTTAAGCCAGGTAAGATAAAAAATCATATATGCTGGCGAAGGTGTGGAGAAGCTGAATCTCTCATACGTTGCTGGTAGTTGTATGTAAAATGGTGTAATAACTCTGGAAAACTCTTCGGCGGCTTTTTTTTTAAAACCCACATAAATGTGTGCTAACCATATGATTTAGCAGTTGTACCCGGGAGCCTTTAATCCAGAGACATGAAAAATTATGTTCACAAAAACTCCTGTACATGAATGTTCATAACTTTTTTCATAATGGCAAAATACTGGCAACGTCTCAAATGTCCTCCAATGGGTAAATGTTTAAATAGACTCAGGTCCATGCATACAGGGGAATAGTACTACTCGTTAATAAAAAGGAGTGATCTATTGATACAGGCAGCATCCTGGATTCACCTCAAGGGCATTGTGCTTAATGAAAAAAGAAAAATCAGTCTTGAAGGATTACATATACCGTATGATTCCATTTATAAGACATTCTTGAGATGACTAAACTCTAGTGATGGAGAACAGATTAATGGTTGTTAGGGGACAGGATTGGGGATGGAGTGGGGCAGGGAATTCATACCAAGAAAAAGCAACAGGGAATTGGTGGTGGAAGAGTTCTGTATCTCAATTGCAGTGGTGGTTACATGAACCTGTACATGAGTTAAAATAGCATAGATCTATATACACAGACAAAGGAATTCAGGTTAAAATATGGTGAAAACTGAATAAGGGCTAGTTAACAGTAATGAAACAATGTCAGTTTTCCTGGCTTGGATTTTGTATTGTATCTTTATCAGACGTTACCATTGGGGGAGGCGGGGTGAGAAGTACATGGGACCCTTTGTACTATTTTTACAACTTTCTGTGAGTCTATATTTTAAAATAAAAACTTTCTGAACAATAAGGTAAATACATACATATAGATTTCTTAATGTTTTCTTGTCCTTCTCAAGGTGCCATCTTGCATGCACCATTTGAAGATTCCTGTTACAATGGTGGTTTACATCCGTGTTTTTCAAAGCTGGCCAGTCATCAGAAAGACTTGGGGAACATTAAAAAGAAAAAAACAAAACACGGTCCCTGGGGCTCATGTCAGTCCTACAGAATCAGAATCTCAGGGCATGGGTCCCAGAAATCTGCATTAAAACAAAATGAAATAAAACTCGCCAGATAATTCTGATTGACACTCAACCGAAGTTCGGGAACCATTTGTTTATTTCAGTAAATCCAGGGGCCAGTCTTTTAATGCCGTTGAACCTTCTCCAGGTCCTGTGGGTACAGACTCTCTCCTTAGTAAAGGATAGTGGCTGTGGAAGTCTTATGCATCTTTTATCGTATGAACAATGTAGCGATTCAGGGGCTCAAATCGTCCTTCATGATGCTGTGCTTTTCACCATGAATACCAGTTTCCTTCATAGGTTGTTCCAAGGAATTTTAATTGGGATCCAAAAACAGAAGAAGATGTAAATAAAAAAGATTCTTCTAGAATGCCTCAGCAGTGCCCAAACCTTTTCATTGTAGAGCACTTGCTCTTGTGTAACTTCAGGTAACAACGCCTGAAATGTCAGCCGATTTTGGGTCACAACAGGCCTATGTAAATCATCTATAAATGGATTCATTATGAATATTATAAAAATAAATCCGACACCTAAGCCTTTGGGTAAATGTGCCATATAAAGAAATCATACCCTGGAACAATGATTGACCCTAGGAGCTGTAAAAGAAAGAAATATCATGCTGTTATATTTTTATCATCCTTCCTTAAATTTACTGTATCCAGAGACTGGACGGCTGAGGATAGCACCAGAGAGAGAGGAGGGCAGATCCCTGAGGTGTGACACCTAGACCCTGCTAGCACTTTGACCTTCCAGCATTCTCTCTTACTATCCATTCTGTATGTTGTTCTGTATCTTGCTGCTTTCAAGCAGAATAGATGGTCTGCTAGTAAAGGTAGACATATAATAGCAGAAGTTGAATTCTGTAAATTCTGTAAGCCCTTAAGAAGATGAAGGATGTGGTGTAGGAGGAATTGGGGAAAGCTTCACAGAAGAGGGGACATCTGAGCTGAGTCTTGGAGAGTGAGTTAGTTGTTAGCCAGGCAGAAGAGGGTGGTGGACAGCATGACATGCCAAGCAAAGGGAACGGCATATGCAAACGCAGAGCAAGGTACCGGTTCTGACCCTTGTAATTTTAGCAGCTCTTTGCTGACGTCCTTAGGTGGTGCACTGGGGCTCCTGTGAACTTTGCAATATGAGCAAAGTAACTTCACTCTGAGCAGACTCAGCATCTCGTGTGCTTTGACACACATCTCTAGGAATAGCTCCAGGAAGTTGGGTAGCTACAGGCAGGAAGCACCAAGAAGCAAAGCATACTGATCTTATTACCCCATGGGCGAGAGCTACTATCCTGGTGGTCTTGGCCAGAAGGATCAGGCCATTTCTCTCCAAGCGTCTATCATGCTTGAGAATGAAATGTTTCTGTCTGTACAGATGCGAAGTCCAAAAGCAGGGGCAAAAAACCAAGTCTCTTTTAATTCTCCCCAATCTAGGTCAAAGTAGCCTTTTTTACGTAGTCAAACACTCATCCTTAAGAATGTGAGATGTGAGGCAACTAAAACATTTTTTTCTTTTTGGTTCTGGTTTATCTCCTTTTTGGGGTGATCCTGAGAAAATAGGAAGCAGTGAAGGAAGAACTTTATTATGAAATATTCACTATAACTTGCAACTTTAAAGATTTTGTGTGTGTGTGTGTGTGTGTGTGAGAATAGATTTTGAAGCACTTTCCCACATAGAATCTAATTTAATAACCACCATATCCTGTAACATTATTATGGTTCCTATATTATTAAGGTTCCTAGAGACAAATGAACAATTTGAGATTCAGAGGACTCACAGCAAAGCTTATAAATGTAGAAGCCACATTTGACCAAACTTGAGTGTTTTCCCTTAAGTAAACCATTGGTAATATAGAATAACCAGTGCATAATAATTGTTGACCACTGCTATTACTAAAACAGTTTCTTTGGGAGAACTTTGTTGTAACGATGTGAAAGACTTTTTAGTGGATTTATTAGTCTGTTTCATCTGCTTCACTGTTAACCTAATCTTTCAGTTACACTATAAAAGATGGGTATCATCACCCTCAGTCTACAGAGGATATAATACAAAGTGAAACAGCCAGCACAGGGCAAGGCTGGGATTTGAATCCTTGCTTCCTAACTCCAAGTCCAGAGGTTTTCCTTGGCTCTACATTGCATCTCATGTTAATGCTATTATTATTTTTTAAAAGAAGAAAATTCTCACCATTATTTTCCCTAGTCATTACCATTCAGAGATATTTGAAAATTGAATTTATCCAAAAATATGTGAAAATTACTTAGAATCACCTGTGCATGGGTGTGTATGGGATGAGGTATGAAAGTATAAAACAGCCAAAGTAATCTCTGTAAGTCATTACCAAGAAGACATTATTTCAGAGAGCCTTTGGAAGAACCATTTGAAATATCCATTAATTCTGGTGAATTATGTCATTTTGCTTAGAGTTGTTAGATGTCATTGGTAGTTTTACTGACATTAAAATGAAATTAAAATGACATTTAAATTTGCAGATATTTTTGTTATTGATCTGTTCATATATAATAATGACTTGTAGTTTATTAAGTGCTTCCTTTGTAAAAAAAATATTTACTGGATAAAGAAATCTCCAAGTTATATGATGTGTATCTAGAAACATCCCCATTTGAGGTGTCATTCATACCCACCCAGTATGGTTCCCAGTAGACTGAATTTGCATTTTCATATCTCACCCTCTGCCTTTACTTCAGCTCCCCTACTCGGCCCCATTCAGATGCACCTTATGCCATTTTTATTGAACAGAACTCTATAATAGATAGGGAAAGAGTAAAAACACATGCTAGCCCTTAAGCAGTTTATATTTTCATTAGAAACCTGCCATATGAAAATGATCAGGTAACTAACAATATAAAGCTGTAAATTCTGTCTGTGAAGTGGCTTTATGGGTAACTACTCGGAGGGTTCAGAAAGAAGAGTCTACTTGGGGCCGGGACAGGATTGGAAGGATAAAGGAGGGGAGGCCCAGAGGAGGCAGTGGTTTAGCACACAGACTCACGCCAGATAGATCTGGGTTCAGGTTTGGATTTTACCCCTTACTTCTCTAGGGCCTTGGGCTACTAGGTTAAGTAGCTACTTAAGCTCTCTCAATATGTTCTTACATTAAAATACAGACACACGTACCTCAGCTTTTCAAAATTAAGTGAATAACTTGGCATAGTATCTGGCACAAAATAAGGGTGAAATGGATGGAAGCTGCCAGCATTATTGTTGCTATTATTACTATTAAAATTAAAGCTTGAGCATTAACCCTGGGAGTAATAATCCATAGCTTTTTCATCTATAGATTTTTAATCATAATTGTCTAAATATAATTCTTACTGGCTATTTTTTAAAATAACCATGGTTTTATCTGTTCTATGATAATGTTTTGCTGATTGACATTTTAGGATCAGCTTGTCTTATTCCTGGTAGAATTGTGATGTGTTTGTATGTCCTTTTTGGAATTTGCAAAACACCTTTCTCAGAGAGAGGCCTTACTTTAACCATGTCAGTATGGAAGAAAAAGGATTCATATGTATGGTATCTCTTTAAGAAGGAACATTTTTATTATTGAACTAGTGTCACAGATAATAACATAAGTGAACATTATATAAAGCAAACTGTATAAAGTAAACCATTTTTATTAATTTAAAAACCCTTTTGTTTTCTAAATTCTTAAATGAGGCAGAGAGATTTTAGAGTTGTTATTAATTATATCATCACATAAAAATAATTAATTAATTTGCTTAGGAATTTTATGTTGGGTCCCATTTATCTCTGGGATTCATACTTGGAATTTAGCCTGTCTCCTGAAATTGTATTTAAACTTGGTCTCCATGTGTATGTCTTTTTCAGGGAGAGGGTCCACATGTCATCAAATCCTCAAAGAGTTACTTAACTCACTCATTAAGAAAGACAACATCCCTGCCTAAGAGGTCACCAGTCTCCCAAGCCAGCAATATTAACGCTGCTTAAATAAAAGCCAGGGTTTCCTTTTCCTCTTGCCAAATGTAGGAGGCAGTGTCTGAAGAGAGAACTGAGCATTTGGTGGTGATGGTGGTGCAGGTTCTAATAATTATACTGGAAATTACAGTGAATGTACAATATAACATACAATGTATATACACAATTATCTCATGATATATGGTTTTGATACACATTTATATCTATTTGCACATCTCCTCTGGGCCGTGCATATGTAAGGCGAGGCATGGAGATGGATAAGGCATGGGCTCTTTCCTCTAACCATGCAGGGGTATTCATTCCCATCTGATGGTTGAGGAGACGGAGGTTCTGTGATGAAATTGACTATACCTGGTCCTACAGGTAGAAAGTAGTCAAGAGGAGATTCTTGAGTTCTTTATACTGCAATATGCTTTCTGTTGCCTAGCATATAATTATTACCCATACATTTTTACTTATTTCTCTTATATGTGAATTTAAAATGTCATATTTGTTCTGCTTCCATTATTGCAGTTTTGAATGATGATTCATCAGTGCAGTGGCCTATTTTAGCGAACCACAATAGCTTGGGTAGAAAGAAAAAAAAAAAGATTCAACATACTCAGGAATGGAAAGCAGCCATCTTTTTATAGCTAAAATTGCAAACATCTGGCAATTACTCTGTTCTACCTCCCTTCAAAAAAAAGAAGAATCATCCCTTCAACTGCAGCCTGCCGCTGTGTTTAATCAAGGCAGCTATGCAAGCCTCAAGGAGCAATAGGTTTTGATTCAAGGAGGCCATTGCCTAACCCAGTTGGCCAGAGTTTCTTTGGAAAGTACACCATTTAATACTCCCCATATGCTACTGTGTTATATAATGATAATAATAGTAATACGGCAATTAATGGCTGTAGAAAATCCCCTTTTGCTTTCCTGCCCTGGTTCATTTGTGGTGGCTCTTCTGGCAGCTTTTATATTTTGGAGGTTAACTGTTTGGGTCAAGTTTGCCTCTCCATCCTCTGGAGCTTTTTTGTACTCTTAAACAGAAAGTTCAGCTACATCAACGCAAGCAACAATTACTGATTTGATTTTATTATAAACTGGTCTAGTAAAATGTTGAAGGAACAAATTGATTTCTTTTGAAAGCCTGGCAGTGATCATATAGTCAAAAAAGCAATCCACCATGGTTATGATTCCTTCATACCCCACCCTGTTTCTTGTTGTGATAATTGTTTGTGAAACTAGTTCTTCCCTCCCTGGCAAAAGTCAGCTCTGTTGGCAGGGGAAGTGAGAATGGCTGGTGGTTTGCAATAAGGCTGAGAGTCAGAACTTCTGCATTTTTCTCTTGGGGCCAGTGCCAGCTTTCATTCTGGCCTTGACCAATGTGCTTACCTTTCTATTCCCCATTTACCTTTCTCTTCCTCTGAGCCACTGAAGGGGAGAGGTGGACTTTTCCCTTCCCAGGTTCTGTCAACCTTATTACCACTGTTGCCTTTGGCTATAGGGTATCTCGGTGAATAATCATTACTAATTTTGAAGGGATGGAAAAGATGTAGTATAAAAAAAAAAAGGTTCAATGGCACAGTGATTTTCAAAAACAACCTCAAGAACTAAAAATAGGCTGTTTTCTAGTGTTATAGTGTTAGCATATTATGGTACTTGGAAATCATAGACATTCAGTGGGGGCCTTGAGTTTATTTTACATTTGCTTTTATGCCTTTGGTAGATCTGTTTTCAATACCCAAAGCCACAGCTCTACCCTTGATAACATAATTTTGCTAAGCTGTTTCTCCTGCCAGTCTTCCCAAAATTCCAGTGAATTCTGCAAACATCTCATTAACATAACTGCAGCTTTGGAAGAGGTGAGACTGTGACTGGGGAGTTTCTGGTTTAAAAAATAAATAAATAAAGGGAAGAAAAGGACAAGAACTCCCAACAATCTGGAATGCATATCTCACTCAGTACAACTTTTCCATATAGAGCCTGAGAGAGTAATGGTCTCTGGAATCCCAAAATGTGTGTCTCCCTTTCTCTGTCTGCATTCAATGTATTACTCACTGATAGCTCTGACCTTTCTCCTTCATGAACCCATCTTAGAACTTGGACTCTTTTATTACAACCAATGTTGTTGCCTATTGCCTTTCTCCTTGATGATCCTGCTAAAGTGGAAGAGGTTATGCCACTGTCTTTCTACCATATTTTCCCTTTACTTTGGGGCTTAAAATCTACAAACATTTTAGAAAACGGCCCACACACTATTGCAGAGGGCTTTAAATGTCTCTCAGTTGTTCTCTACCCTCATGACATGCAAAAGAATCACCTGGGGAGCTTCTAAAAATACCAAGACTTGGCCTTCACCCTCTGATATTCTAATATAATTGATCTGGGCACCTTTTCTTTTTTTTTAAGACACTTTCGAAGCTTTAGAACCGCTGAGGCAGACCAGTCTCTCTTCTGATACTTGAGTTTCTACTGTCTCTAACAAGGTGTTTTTCAGGCTTTTCTTGAATATTTCTAGTGCAGGAAACTGAAACTGGCCTTTCTGTCTTTGGACAGTTCTGAGTTTTTGGAAAGTTCATCTTTATTCTGGTTTGAAGTCTGCTTTCATAAAATCAGTGGCCATATCACTTAGTCTTATAAATTTATAATCTCTTGTCATGGAGTTTAGTTAGTACTTAATGTTGTAAGCACGTACCCTCAGGGGGAAAAATCTGTAACAATCTAATTGCATTTCCCTCGCTGTGATCCAGTTGTCATTAAAGGGAACCACTTTTGAGTTATGAATCTCTGGGAAAGGAACGGTGAAGAGCGAACAGAGAAACAAATTAAGCAGGCACTTATTCTAGTGAGGCATCATCAGAGTTACCTTGCCAACTAGCTGATTTGGCCTTAAGAGCAGGAACCAGCAGGAATGCTGGTCACCATTAAATTCACGGTGCGTAACACGATTAAGGTGCATTCAGTGAATATTTACTGAATAAATAATATGTATGAAATTTATGAAGGTGGCTCAAATTAAATATACAAAACTGATAGTTTTAAATGTAACAATAGTTTAGAAAATTTAGTGAGAGAAGGTCCCTTTAGCAGAGGGAATAAAGCTTAAAATGCCTAGGCACAAATTTAATAAGAGATAACAGAACTTCTCTAGCCACACAAACAAGAACAAAAACAAAATAATGACCCTCAAGCCCTCCAGAATGACATAAGACTCAGTAGCAATCCCCCTGTTGTAGATCTGTCCTCTTAGACAATCTGAAGTTTGCTTTGACTTTAATATATGGTGGAGGTGGGAGCATATTTTATTTATGGAGTCACTCGTGTTTCTTTTGGATTAAAAGATATTTTCCTATATTCAGGTGAATTGCAAAGAAAAATCCTCTTCCCTATGTGAGCCCTTGGAGGCTTACAAGATAGTGATTTGTCCCTCACCCCATCTTCTTACCCGCCTTCAAGCTGAACAGTTACATTGTAGGGTTTCTAAAGCTTTTAATTATTTCATTATATTTAGCCTATCCTGGAAAGCGTCATTTGTCAGGACCCAGAACAGAACTTAGTGCTACTGAGTGCAGATAGAAAATGGCAAAATCCTCTAAGAGAATTCCTTTTCCTAAACAAAGGTGCAAGTACCAAGGATTGCCGTTACAATTTCAGCACAGTTTGTCAGGCTTACTTATAGGACTAGTCTATGTGGTATTATTATGGCTGACTTTTAAAAAATTCATGTGTATACTTTTGAAAATACTCTTTTTCCTTCACTATAAATGGAAAAGAATACAAGGTCTTGGGGGGTAGTAAGGTCAACAAATGAATTTAGAACTTTCTTGTGATTAGATTAAGTAGCTAGATGAGGGCAAATAGGATGTATAGTTCAATAAATAAGTTGGGCGTTCACGGGACTCAAGCAAGTCTACATTTTGAGGAGACAAATTGGAAAAGTTAGAGTTCAGAATGAGTAATAGTAAAGGCAAAACTAAGATTATCAAGAAGATTGTCAGCATTGCCCATGTAATTGTTTTTTGCAATAGCTTTCCCTGGTTTATCTTGTTCATGGGTTCAAGTTGTTTTACAGACCTTTAATTTTTATTCTTTTTATTGTATTTTTCTTAAGGGCAAAGGATAATCTGCTACTTTCCCTCTGCCTATGCCAGTGATTTGTTATTCATGTGTTGCAGTTACATGCTACCCCTACCTGGTTGTAGCATGCCTAAAACATTGGTTAGTTGAAAAAGTGAACATCAAAACTGTTAAAACAGCCTGTGAGTTAAGGTGATGAAGTGGCAGCATTCATTCCACAGTTACACTTACCTTTGTGATTTACTATCCCATATATTTGTTTAGAATGTAAAGATTCATAGTTAGAGTAATAGAGGCAGATGACTCAACACCCAGAGACATCTGGAGAGGAGGTACTGGTGAGATTGTTTCCTGAAACTTCTAAGATCTTCCTATGGCAACCTGACAAGGTAGAGGCAGAGGCACAGGCTTCAAACTCAAAGTCACATAGATAAGGCCAAGTTCAATAAAACTGAAAACACTTTTACATCATCACTGGTGGCACTGAGCCCTCCAACACCCCCCCCCATCTCAATGTAGATATTTTGGGGGGTATATAGATTTTATTTGTGCCAATAGTCTCCTTTCAATTCATTTAACCATGTCATAATTAAGTTCTTTTTTTTCTCTCAGGCATCTTAGATTCCAAATAATGTTACTGTTTCAGAGAGCTTCAGCCATAGCTCCCTTTAGCACAGGGAGATCAGCTCGGTGCTTTGTGACCACCTGGATGGGTGGGATAGGGAGGGTGGGAGGGAGGGAGACGCAAGACGGAGGAGATATGGCAACATATGTATATGTATAACTGATTCACCTTGTTATAAAGCAGAAACTAACACACCATTGTAAAGCAATTAGACTCCAATAAAGATGTAAAAAAAAAAAAGATAGGGTTTTTTGAGGCATCATGTTTTGCGAGTGGTGAATCTATAACATTCCTAAGCAGTGTGTCCCATGCAGTTTGCTCTACATTGGATATAGCCCAGAGAAAAATTAACCTGTATGAAAATATTGCCAGCTGTAGGCTGAAATTGTCATCGGTCATTGGTGCCTCTTATCCTGGAAAACAGTATCAGCCTTGGGTTGAAGATGGAGATATCTTAGGATCTGTGCTCACTTCGGGTGTTACAAGGAATTTTCCTTCTCTTCAGCAGCTGCCAGGACACTTGTTGGTAGTAGATCAGTGCCTTAGTTGGGCATTTGCTGGAAGTAGAGGAAGGGCAAGTCTAGAGTCACAGAGGGAATGCTAGGGCAAAGGCTTGTAGTTAGAAGGTGGGCATCATTTGTGAAGTGCCCTTCAAACATCCTGTTTTCAGAAATAAACTCAACCCTAGTAGCACTTGTTATTTCTTCCCCAGGGTATAAAGAACCATGAATCCTAGTTAATAGCTAGGATCTACTGCAAAGTTTGACTTTGTTCTGAATGCAACCTCAGAATTGTGTGGATATTCAATTGAAAGGAGAGAACAAATAACTTGCCACAATAAAGGAAATTTTTACCTTAGCTACACCAAAAGGGAAGCTCCAGCCAATCAAGAAGGCCACCACTGCACATGACAAGAGCTAACCAGAGGGAAGTGTGGTCCAGTGGAAAGGACTCTTCCTAACTACGCACCTACGGCCTATGTACATCACCGAACCACCCGGGGTTGATTTACCCAATTGTAAAACAGTGAGATTGAACAATATTATCTCTTCGTTTCCTGTTCTAAAATTGTATGAAACTATGATTCAGCTACAGAAATTGCGTAAAATTGGTTACTCCTAAGAGGCGAGGAGTAAAATTGTTCCCATGGAGTATCATGCGTTTAGTAAGGCCATGAAATGGGCTAAAGGCTCTCCATTCTGTGTGCCCCCCGCCTGCATGCCCTCTCAAGTCTTCCATTCTAGGCTAATATCCTCAAACATTCTTCTTCCTACACCAGAGCAAGATAGAAATTCATGTTCTTAACTACATATAGTTCATGAAGAAGCTAACATTTTATTTGTGTCTACTATATGGCAGTCTCTGATATATCATCTTTATATCATTATTTGAAATTTGGTACTAATATTTCAAATGTTCAGGTGATGAAATTGAGGCTTAGAGAGGTAGTAAATAAGTTGCCTGATGTCTCCTGGCTTAATGAATAATGAATCTTTGATTTGAACCCAGCCATCTCTAAATCCAAATTTCATGATCTTTCTGTTGTGTTTTGTATGCTGACTCCCAAAATCTCTACAAGAAATATTTGTTAAGTGTGCTCACACTGGGATACAGATATATATCTACCTATATCTGTATATTCATATCCAGCTAGCTAACTAGCTATCAGAAAGAGGGAGGTCTATGTCTTTGAGAGTATGCCAGAGTGGAACCTTGCCAGAAGGACTTCTATTTTGAATAGAAATCAGAACCTTAAACTGAAGGTTTAATGAGGTTCTAATGATAAAAGTTTAGATATCAGGAGATACCAGGAGAGGAATCTGACGGCCATGATGGCTATGGATGTATACTAGAGATGATATAGGAACTTGGCCTTGTGGCAAGAAGTGTGGCAAAATAGTTCTTCCCAGTTAAGATTGGGATCAGGAGGCGAGAATGGGTGAATGGCTGGCTACCTCATTCTTCGAGGTAGTATATAGGAAACATAAACTAGGGAGGGTGCATTGGATAAAGATTCAGAATATTTGTTACTTCTTAAACTTATTTATTTTTTTAAAAAATCCTAGTCTGTTTTGAGGGTATCAAAACCTTTAGCAAAGAACTTGTAACCATTTCTTTTTCTTTCTACTGAAATAAAAGCGGGAGGCGGTGGGTGCTGGGGGAGTGGATAGGAGCCTCCAGAAATGGGAATAAAAGCCTAATCTGAACACTCATTCGTTTGTTCATTCAGCAAACATCCATTGAGCACCTGGGACATTTAATCCTACACACCCAAGAGCTGTGTAGGATTGATTAGAGGTAAACAACGTGGGAACTTTACTTGGGCTGCGTATTTGAGCCAAAGAAGGGGAGGCAGGAGGACTCTGGCTAAGAAGCTATTTAAGAGTTTCCTTTCAGCTTTGTCCTTATCCAGGCTGGAGATGCACCCAGAATATTTTTTGGTCTGTTTGGTTACTTGTGAACTTAAAAAAAAAAATGTATATTAAAAGTAAGGAGATGGCATAGAACTGTTATGGAAATATATTTCAATATGAATATTGGCTGCTGTAATGATGGATACAGTTGATCCACCATGACCACCATTTAAAGGAAGATGGGAAAATCCTTACACCTTTGTAAAAATGGACTTTGAAAATCTTGGTCCAGTGGTTGTGAGAGGGTTAAAGAGAGTCTACTGTTTTGTAACCAGGCCCAGTGATCTTGTATGAGACATGTCAGGGTGTTGTCTGCATGCCGTCTTTGCTGATCACAGTAATCGGGTCATAAGAGAAAGAGAAGTAATAGAGTGTCTCTTAGCAACCAACCCCAGAAGAAAGAGAAAATTACTCGAACCTGGCCATCCAGCCAGGGAGGTAGCAAGAAAAATAGTCTGAAAGACTGCTGAAAGTGCTCAGGACCATGATTTCTATGTGGCAGCTCCTATAGGCTGGCTTGGGTCTCTCTTTTTTTTTAAAGGAAAGTAAGAAATAAATAAGTACAGAAACAAACAAACAAATCTCTGAAACAGAAACCTTTCTTTCTTTGCCTTCCTTCCTCTCTCTTGTGGTAATTTGTTTTTTTTAAACTTATCTCAGAAAGAGGGAGAAAGAGGCGAAGGGTGGGCAGGGACCAAAGAATCTTTGTCTCCTAAAACAGGAACTTGGTGGTCCCAAGCATGAGAGGATGCTGGGGGAGGGAGGTGGTGTCATTTCATTGTGCCCAGTGTTTCCAGATGAGACTGGAAATACTAGAATGCTCCCCAAGGAACAGGAATGCAAAGTCTAGAGGTGGTATTATTAGTTTTATAAGATCTGTTTTTGCCTGCCCTGCTTGTTAACTGTGTAGCAGTCAGCTCTGTAGCTATTAATATTTATCACTACAGACTTTGGTCCAAGGTAGTGACTTCCAAACCTTTTTTTTTTTTTGACACAAATGGCAGTAAGAAATAGATTTTACATTAATAATTACACACACACATATAGATACAGGTAAATATGTGAAAGAAAATTTCACTTCACAGTACATGCTCTTACTTTACATGATAGACGTTGATGTTTTCTATTCTATTTCAGTTTTTAAAATACTTTTGGGGATCCAGTAAATTGATTTTATGATCCATTAATGAGTTGCTTTCTACAGTTTGAAAAACACTAGTCTCCGGGCGGCATTTGCCTTCCATTTTAATTGTATTAAAATAATGCCAAGCAGGAAGTTCAGCCATGGTGAGGAGTCCTTGGCCAGCACTGGGATGTGCCGAGTAACGGTTATTTAAGCTAGATATTTTCTCGTCATCTGTCAAGTAGATGCATCCTAAGATCTTGGCTTGAAATTTAGGGGGATAAACCTGAGGCGATTCCTCATGGCCTTTCAACAGTTTAGAAAAAGTGCCATAGTGTGGCCGGGAAGCACGGGATGCTGCCCAGGAGACTTGGTTCCAGCTGGACACATTCTTTTCTCACTTGGAGCCCCTTGATTAGTGATGGGGTTGCATTAGATAATGTCATAAATTCCTTCTGACTGTGACATCTTGGAATTTGTAGCTGGAAGAGACTCCAGAAATTATCCAGTCTAATCGCTTTGTCTCCAGGATTCAGTTTGAGAAAAAGAACATTGACAGACTCCCTTCTTCCTAAGTCTAAGGCTCTGTGTTAGGAAGCCATGTACACAAAAGACTGAATCCTAGTTTCTCACCTCAAATGTCTCAGTCTGGTATAGGAGTAACGACGTGTACACAACTAAGTTCAGAAAGACACAACTTGGGAGTTCCCTGGTGGCCCAGTGGTAGGACTCTGGGCCTTCACTGCTGTGGCCAGGGTTCAGTCCCTGGTTGGGGAGCTGCGCTCTAACAAGCCACACGGCGTGGCCAAAAAACAAGGAAACAAAACAACCCACAACTTGTTAAACACTACAGTTAGGGTAGAATTAAAATATAAAAGATCACAAGAAAGGATAAATGAATCTGACTGGGAAGGTAAAGGCTGAAGGCTACGTTAGTGTAGGAGAAGGAAGCTTTGGGGCTGGACTTCGAGGGGGAAAAAAGATTCATACACGCAGAGATTGATGATAGTAGTCGTGCAGGTAGACTAAACGTTGTAAGTAACGGAAGAATGGCATCTTAATTGCCGCCTCTGAGTTATGTTTTTTGACCTCTCTGAACTCACCAGTATGAGTTCAGTATGGTGAACCCAGTATGGTGGGCTGATTCCCACCCCCAATCCCACCCTGAAATTTTCTATATTTTATGACTTTTTTTTCTTCCCAACTAACATGACCCCTTAATAATGACCCATTGCCCACTACCTAGTGATAAGGTGAAGTTTGATTAAATAATATCTGTACAGCACTCCCTGCTGCTAAGAGACACATGCTTATATAAATACAAGATGTTATTACAAATTTTTTCACCCCTGGGGGTGAGGAAAGTAAATAAGGAAACACAAATTAATACCTATGGTTTTTTCAAAACAAATAATGCTTGAACATTTTTCTTTTTCTTCTTGTTTATTTTTCCCTTTTAGGCAGGACCTTATTTAGTTTGAGCTGATCTTTTAATAGTTTATAAACCATGGAAATACCCTGCACTGTTGGGGATACTGGAACTAATGTTCTCGGCGATGTCACTTTCTGAATGAGACTGGTTTGGTTAAGTCAGTTTAAGGGACTTAAGTGCAAACACCAGAATGAATCTGAGGACTTTGGGTTTGTAATTGTGCTTCCGTTTTGGGCCTTTCCTTGAGGAAACGCCAGACACTCACATATCTCACTCAACCGTCCAGTTCTCTGAAGTTTTCTTACTGGTGTAATGGGACAGAAAGGTGCATTGCCCTCTTGAAGTTCATTTACTGAGCTGCTTTCTCTTCAGAGGCCTCTTCTAGCGCAACTGTCCCGTAGATTATACTCT
This sequence comes from Leucopleurus acutus, assembly GCF_964270905.1. Classification (NCBI taxonomy): domain Eukaryota; kingdom Metazoa; phylum Chordata; class Mammalia; order Artiodactyla; family Delphinidae; genus Leucopleurus; species Leucopleurus acutus. The sequence goes on along the minus strand of NC_139147.1, from coordinate 79,497,785 downwards.
CGATACTTCCTCTGGCCCAGACCTACTGTTAGCAAATTTAGTTAACAGGACTCAATAAAATTCCTTAATATTATATGTTATTTTACATTTGAAAAACATTCACAGCCGTTACTTTACCTGATCCTTAGAACTCTTCTTTGATAGGCAAATGGCAGGGGATACTCTTCCTATTTTGTAGATGTCTCAGCTGAAGTATCCAGAGGTGATGTCATCTCGTATGACTCACGTATAACATCACAGTACCAAGACCAGAATAATAGGGCTCCTGACTCCTGAGCCAAGGGAGGTCAGGTAGATTGTGGAAGGTCACTGCCGATGTACAAGTCAGATGATCTGTTTGAACACTTCTGATTTTAGGTGAGGAAACTGAGGCTGAGAGAAATGGAGTTCCTAGCGTTTTGGAGGTCATTACACAGAAGCAGGTCTTCAATTCCCTGTTTCAGGGGTTGAACGTAGTACCTCACAGATTTATCCCTCTCCAGGTCCCCTGTTCTGATCATAGCATTGTACAGTGCTCGTATTACTTGAGAAGTATGTGTGCATTTCACAAATAACTCCTCTTTATTGTCAACATCTTCTATGTATAATTAGTATTCTTTAAGCACATATTTACTTAGGCCCTAATGTTTGTCTAGTATTATTAATTGCCTTGGGACAATGACAAAAACTTAAGACCTGGGATTTATATTTGAAATGCTCAAAAGTGCTTTTGGTGAGATTTGAAAAATGATGAGCCAATTAGAAAATAATCCAGACTTTAAGTTCGGTAGGAATTTTGAGAAAGAGTGTGTGTTTTTAGGCCTGGATAGTCGAAAGTAGGTGGTGCTGAAGGTTGGATAGATACAGACTGGCTATGGGGTGAGAGATGTGGAGTGGGGTGGTGAGGGGTAAGCAGGCAGAATTGGGGTGGAACGGGTGGTCAGCTGAAGAGAGATGTGTGACTACGATGGCAGTAGGACGTGCCTACACCAGCAGGGAGTTCTGGTCTCCTAGGTGTGGAAGGAATGATCAAAGAGAAGGAAAGGAGAAGACACTGCCAGCCCTCCAGCCTGGAGCCTAGAACCATAGTGTGAGTTAAGGATGAAAACTCCTTGGAATTAGGGAGCCTCATCCAGCCATTTACACAGCCACTCACATGCTAATAATTAGGAATTAAGATGATGCTCTTAGTTGTGAGTACCCTTCCTAAGTAGCACTTGAGGCTGCTGATGAATGAGATTTAGGCACATTGCTGCCTCTGTGGGCTTCAGGAGTAGGTGGATCTGGGAGGATATGAGAGCGTCCGTCCCAAAGCGCCTGCATTTGAGTGATGTGCTGAGTGATGCCTGGATTTAATTTTGGGAGTACTTTTATATCCTTCAGAGGGAAAAGTTCCTGCTTATTAGGATGATGTGTTATGCACTTGAAGTTTTCTAATGTATTTCAATCGTATAAATCCTTCTTAAGATATTTTTTTCTTTGTGGACTTCAGGTAAATTTGAAGATTATTGAGATATATTTAAAAATGTGCACATGTGCTTTTTATAAGAATAAGAAAATAAACTCATTTAAAAAATACCCACAATCATGCTTCCCTAACACATCGACCTAATTTTCTATGTCTTCAGTAACATGGTCTGTAGTTTTTATAATGTGTAATCAGGAGAGGTGTAATTTTGCATTTTTTTTTCATTTAGTGTTATAGAATAAGAATTTCCGTCATCGTATTTAGCAATGGTATTACAGTCCTTGGAGTAGATATTTCAGAATTTATTCAAATATTGCCATGTTGTCAATCATATGCGTTGCTTCCAGTGTTTTCTGTTAGAGAACATAGTGAAGGTCTTCACAGCTACAGCTTTTTAAGGAAAGAGCATGTTGAAGAAATTGGGAACATGTTTATGACCAACTTATTACTGGTTCTTGCCAAAATATCCTTTTAATTAAATCCCATTCTGCAGTTAGTACAGCAGCTGTGGTGAAATACTTGGGGGCCAGAAAGGATGCTTGGAGCTGGTTAGTCGAGAAGGTTTTTATGTGTTTGAGGTGGGTGAGCATGGGATGGGCAGGCTATTTCCTTAGCCACACTTATTGAATTTAAATAGGCACTGGAAGCAAATCAACCGCAGTGAGGGAAAGGTGGTCCACCTGGATTGCCTGGATATAATATCCTTTTGGGCTGGCGCATGTGGTCTCATTGTAGTCAGGACGGCGGAGCACAGAGATCATCGCAAGTGAGTGAGCAGACAGAGGTCAGTTGGCATACGTGGCCAGGGTTAGAGCTGTGCAACTGCTTCTGCTCCTGTGCAGAGTAATGAAAACCCCCCCTCTTGGACTAAGCGGGGGTAATAATAGTAATGAGAAAAATAGTAAAATTTTCTGAAATGTTATGTTCCAGATACCATTCCAAACATATAAATATACATATGTATCTCCTGATTATATATGTGTGTGTGTGTGTGTGTGTGTGTGTGTGTGTGTGTGTATACACACACACATATATATACACTCATTTAATCCCTATAATAATCGTATGAAATAGTGCTGCCATTCATTTCCATTTGTTGGATGTGGAAGCTGAAGCACAGAGGCGTGGAATAACTTGCTCTTAAGTCACATTGTTACTAAGTAGCAGAACTAGGCTTTGAACCCAGACATTCGGGTCCCAGAACTTGCACACATAGGTCCTACATTATGCTGCCAGGTTATGAGGAAATGAAGCTATGAAGGCAGATATGGCATGTCTTTAGAGTAGGACTAAACCCCTTAGGTTCTTAAACCTATTAGATTGACCTAAGATTCCTAGCACTTTCTGAGGCTACAAAACAGAAGTAATCTCTTCATCCTAATGACGATATAACCTGCAAACAACGTGAAGAGATTTAGCCACAGCAGTGAGCAGAGATCAAGACATTTATCATAGGTATTATCTCTTTTATTTATTTCTTTGTTTCTTAGGGAATATGAATCTGGAACATAGTAGTAGATGCCCATTAAGTACCTATTAATTTAAGGTTTGAAGGAAGGAATGAATGGATGAATGAATCATTCAGTGCATATGTCTGTTTCTTGGAGGTCTAAATCTTGACCTCGGAACCTTGGTTTAACTGGAATTAGCCCAGAGTATGCATGGTCATTTTGCCAAAGCAAAATCTCCATGTAGAATTAAAAGATAACTCTGCAAACTATGAAAGGATGCTGTTAATTAGTTTCAAAATGTGTTAGTTTGATGTACTGTTAGCTTTTTCTGATAAAGAAAGGGAACAGTCTCCCCAAAAGTTTAGTGATTAAGTCACTAGCAGTCTTTTCTATTTTGGTGCTTGTGGTAATTGACGTTTCCTGGAAATTTTCCCCCTGTTCTATTAATACTGTCAAAGGGGGTTCCGGCCATGACTCACTCCAGGAAGTCAGCCATCATTGGCTTCCTCAGTCTCACCAAACAGCCCCCATGTACGAAATCAACGACTTCTGCAAATGAGTTACTTTATAGCTCTCAAGAAAGTTCTAGATAATACAGCTTTTGTGGTTCACTCCGTGCTTCCTGCCGTAATGGGGAATAAAACAAGAGTTCATGCTTTGCTTCTTGGTATTCTTCAAATCACTGACCAGGTGGGTCACCAGTATGTCTCTCGGTTAAGAGAACTCCCACCTGCTGTCTAGCAAAAGTCCCTTGGCACTCGTGTTTGCAAAGTTACACCTGGGGACAGGGCTTTAGCAGTCAGGGAACTTGAGTTCATGAACTCCGATGTGGTCTATACTTCTTAACAGTGTACACCTGACTTTGTGCTTCTGTGTTCGTTCATTTGCTCTCTTTTTAACTAACACATTAGTTCATTCGACCCCTAATTCCATATTTCTGTGTACTAGACACCGTTCTAGGCATGAGGATACAGTACAGACAGCACCTGTCCTCAGGAACCTTCCAGTCTACTTACTGTGAACTGTATTACTGAATTACCCCAGGAAGCAAACTCAGAGAATTCATAGTCCATAGGCTTATCCTGAAGGAATCAAGCCCCAGACGTTTGTAAAGTTGTGAAGAATAAGGTTATCCACGTTAATTCTGTAATTTTTTTCGGCCTGGAATTCATCTCACCTGCTGCGCACGTACCCCTTACGTCCACCCCGCCCGCATACCCATAAATAGCAAGATGGAACTTAACTGGGCATTTCTCATGGTACTTAAAATTTTCTACCTTGGATTGTAGTAATTTATGTTCATGTCTCAGCTTTGCTGCAGATTCTTTGGGTCGAAGCAGTCTATGACTCATCTCTGGGTCAAGGATGTCTCTCTTTTGACTTTTCCCTCCCCAACCTGTCCTGGCCTCCTAGCACAGTGCCAGATAAATGGTACTGTTCAGTATGTTTGCTCAATGTTGACTGTGTGATCTTAGATGAATTAGTGAACTTCTCTGAGTCTCAGTGTTCTCTTCTGTAAAAAAAAATGAGGACAATTATTCCTACTTCCTGGGGTTTTGTGAAGGTTGGGTATTGTACTGAAAGTTCTTTTAACAGTGTCTGGCATTTAGTAAGCATTTACTACATGTTATCATTAATAAATGATGTTGCTGCTGCTTGGGAAGTGCTAGCATTTCTTTCTAGGATTTTCTTGCAGTTCTTTATGATTGATAGAGAAGAGACTTGCAGTCTAGGATTTTACGTCAGCATTCTTTATATAGGAAACTAGATGTAAATATGCTGTTTCAGTTGTATACGTTTCGTATTCTTCTACGATTGCTGACAAAACGTTAGGTAAAAATTATGCTACCGTTTCCCCTCATCGTCAATTCATGGTATCATTAAAGTCTCAGAATTTTTCCAGATACTTACTGCTGGCAACAATTTTACAAGAGGTTATGTTAATTGGTACCGTCATCCAGCAGTGCAGCTTGACCTTTGGGGTTTGACTCAGGTCCTTGGTTCTTTGTCCTTTGTTTATCCTGGCTGTGAGCAGAGGAGTCAGGCAGAAAGACTTTGATATCCTCTTACCTCCCTCTCCCATTCCCTGCTGGCAGAGAAAATGTAAAAAAGAACAACAGAGTGACTGAAAAATTGCTATGATGAAAAAACTGTGTAGCATAATGCAAAATCCAACTATATACATAATATATATAGGAATTTATGTGTATATATATGAATATATGTATATATCTTATATGGTTTTTTATATATATATATATATATCGGACTTTTGGGTTGACAGGTCCGTGTGCACACGATATGCACTTTACAAAATGTGTTTATACTCCACTGTCATTGAATCCTTACACATCAACCCCGTGCAGTTGTCACAGCAGAATTTATGGTCTCCATTTTACAGATGGGGAAGTTCAGAGTCAACAGCTGCTGTGTTCTAGAGCAAGGGCTGAACAGATTGTCAAAGTCCTGAGGCAGGTATAATCTTTCACCATGTTGTATATCAGAATATATCAGAAGACAATTTAGAAGCACAGATATAGGATGAAGTTGAACATTTACTTCTTCTTTTGTAATGTTGCTTAAGTTCCTAATACAAATAAAACTGAAGTGAAGCTGCATTTGTCATCATTTAAGGCCTTTCATACTCCTTTTCTTGTTTTTATCACAGTTGCCTCTGTCTGTGTTTTGATAACCGGTCCCTGGAAGTTTCAGTGTTAGAGCTGAATGGATCTTTTCAAATGCTCCTAAATTTTTCCATTGCAGTACTTACCACAGTTTCAATTTCATAATTATTTGATCACTGCCCAGACTCAACTGTAAACTCCAAAGGGGCACCATTGCATCTTAGGGGTCTGAGCACAATGGGTGGCAGGCAACAGGTGCTTAGTAAATAACTGTTTAATGAATGGATAAATGATTAAGCAAGATGGATACATACTTCCTGAGTCCAGAATGTCAGTGTTACAAGGAGCCTTTTAAGTATTTGAATTCAACTTAAGAAAATATTACTAAAAACCTCTATTCCAAGCACTGACATAGATGCTTTGCAGTTTGTCTTGAGAAACAAGACATGGTTTCCACCCTCAGAAACTAATAATTTATGGGGGGGGGGAGGCATTTAAAATATGTGAAATGAATTCTAGCAGAGCTCTGGGCAAAGCCTATTGCAGACAGCAGAGAGAGGTAAGATATTTTTTTCTGATCAGGGACGTTGGGCAAGGCTTCCTGGAGATGTATTTCGTCTGGATCTTGGAAAGTAGATTTTTTTGTGAATGGGAACAATGTTAGAAAGAACAGTATATTTAGCGAATGGATCGTGAGGATGAATCACCGGGTCATAATAGAGAGACAGTGGGAATTGTGATCACTGATGTCAGGGCTCAGAGTGACTCTGCAGAGTTAAATGTGTTCATTATTTCTCCTTATCCATCAATTATTGTGTTTCTCTAACCCCTGTCTTAACTATCCATGCCAGCATTCTCCCTTACTCTTCTCTCCCTCTGTCTTTCTTGCCAGAATCTGACACTTAGATCGTTCATATATTAACGTGACAGGTAGGCAGCCTGGGCAGCCCCACACTTTCTGTCACTCATAGCACGAGGCCAAGTGAGGTGCTTCCTGAAGTAGGTTTCTTTGGCTTTTCTTGCTTAGACTATTTTGTGGCTATGGCTTCAGTTCATGCTTTCACTGTGGAGAGTTTCCCAAACTTAAGCTCTGTGAATACATTTTTTTTTTTTTTTTAAATATAAGCCCCTTTTTTAAGAGAAACTGCTCCGCCAAGATGTCTAGTGTTTTTCACGGTTGTATGTCAGGCTGAAGTGTTTTGTCCGGAGGATGTCACCTGGCTTTACAAAGCAGCGGAGCATCTGGGTAACCATGAGAAGCTCTCCCGGGTTCCCAGGGCCTCCTCACTTAACAACACATTGCAGGGGTTTATGTGTCTGTTTGTAAAACCATTTTGGGGATGGCAAAAAGCATTCTAAGAAAGACACTTTTTTTTTCTTCTTTCTGTTTCAAAGAAAGGATAGAGACAGATGGACAAGTCATGAAAGCATGTTTGTGATCTGTCCTCTCAGAACTTGATTTTCACTACTTGAACTTGACTTTCCATGCTTTTACAACCGATGCACTTATACACAAAGGGACACATAATGCTTGCTAAACGTAGAAGCCATTTCCATACTTGGGCTCCATTTACTGGTTCATTCATTTACCACTGTCCCAACAACAGAAATGGCGATCCCTGTTTGTTTTTGAAAATGATGTAAGCAAAGCGAAAGAGTAGAAGGCAAGTTCTTGCCGGTGCTGTAATTCAGAGCAGCCTTGCATATAAAAATGAAGTACTGGCCTGCCTTTGAGGCCTGGCTTTATCAGTTGCAGGCTCTGTGACATGGGAGAGGTCACTTATCCTACTGAACTCAGTTTCCTGATTTATCAAATGGGCGTAAACAGTATGTTTCGAACGTTCAATACAGTCCAAATGGTAGTTGTGTGCAGAAGTGAATTGTAAATTGCAAGTGCTGAACGAGTATGAAGGGGCTGTTATTTTTTCACCCTCTGGCTAAGGGGAAGATGGGAGCATGAGTCTTATGTACCTTTCTCTGCTATTTTGACTTCAGCAACACAGAGAGCGTCAGAACTTTTGCTGACATTCCTAATTAGCAATGCCGAATCTCAGCGTTGTATCAATCCTCCCAGATCCTTAAGATGGAAACTAGTGTTCCTGTTATAGCTCTACCATGTGCATGACAGGAAAGAATCGTGTTGCCATCAGAACCTTAATTTATCAGTCTTACTGACTTAAATTCGCCAGCTTAAGATGATTCATTAACAAAGTATTTTTTCAAGCCTTAGCTTTTTCTCCAGGGAACAAAAGGAAATGGCTCACACCAGCACTTCTAATAAGCTCTCATTCAGCAAAGGATGGTATGCCCTTAATTTTGTCAGCATGTGTATAAAGAATGTACAGTGCCTAATTTTCAAATACGCCTTTAAATCTGTCTCAAACCTGTTCAGAATCTGTGTTTTTCCTCTCTTCATTAAAATGTTCCAACCTGGAAATTTCATCTTTGGAAATTCAGACATTTTTTCACTTCTTTTGAAGAGAATAATGAAAGACTTCAATATTTTAAACTACAGGGATGACACTTTCAGCCTCTACAGCATTGATACGGTTGGGCTGTTTTCTTCGTCAGATAATACAGATAATCCGTTTGTATCTATGTGTGTTTGAGTTTGTATCTCTGCAGGTATATTTGGAAAAGAAAGTGGAATGGAGGTACATTTTGAGACATGAAGACACAATTATGGACAAAATAGTCTTATCACTTTAGCTATGCATCTCAATACTAAACTTGAAAGCAAAAGGTTGTTGTCTGCTTCTCTGATTACATATTAACTAAGAAAACATATCTGTTATACCTGAATGAGATGGTTCTCAGGATTTTGTGAAGGAAAAGATGCAAGCATAAATTCATTACATAGAAGACAAAAGACACTAATTCACTCATTTGTTCATTCATTCATTTAGTCAAGCATCGAGAACTCAGATGTGCCACGTGCTGTTTTAGGACTGGGAATAAGCAATGACCAAAGTCCTTGCCCTCCTGGATTTTATGCTGTAAAAAGGGGGAGGACAGACTATACAGAAATAAGTGTATAATGGCTCAAGTGGTGAAAATCTCTCTCTCACACACACACATATCAGTGTGTTATACATCAGTGTAAGAAGATAAAGAATTCCCCAGTCATTTGTGATATAGAATAGATGTAATGATTTGCCATCAGTCCCATCATCCTTAAAGGCCTCTTTTCTTATAATGAATTATTTCATTTGGTCCTTCCATGTCCCATCTCGTGGGGGGTGGAGTTGTCAGCCACTTTTGCACCTAATGCTTTCAGTTTTCAGTAAAAACAACTTTCTCATACTCCGCTCCAAGGCAGTGGTCTTGCACGTGTGTTTTGTGCTTAATAATCTCAGGAGAGTCCTGTCCACAATACTTACCTTAAAAAGGCTTGTGGGACACCGCTGAAATGACTAGAATCAGCTCTCTTTAGTAAGCACACCGGGATCATCTCATCACTTGAAGTGAGCCTGTAGGTTTGGCTTCCTTCTGCTACTCAAATCTCACCTGGCCTTTATGAACCAGTGAAAGTAGCAGGTGGTGTTTGGCTTTTAGTTTTTCTGAAATGTGTCTCTTTCTGCCACTCTCCAGGCTCTTTGCCAGTGGGCTATCAGGGCCAACACTTCATGAAATGGACCATAGATCATTTCAGCTCTTTCTTTGTAAAAGCGTCTTTGTGACCTGTTGGTTACTGTGAATGACATTTAACTTCTCTGCCTTAGTCACTCCTAAGGTGACTGCTTTTATAGTGTGTCTGAAATTTTCTGCGGGTTTTCTTTTTCTTTTTGTTGTTTGTTATTTGTTTTTTAATAATCTAGCCCCACTCTACTTTTCTAACCTCATTTCCCTGAGCTTTCCTAATTTTTTACTGACTGATGAAAATACTGAGCTTCTTCCAAAACTTGTCAGCCTTTCTTGGTACCTTGCGTTCCTTGTCATCTCCAAGTCCCAGCTCGCCTTCTCCTTCTTCAGAAGCCTCTGCTTGCTAACATTTATGTTTTCAAAATGACGGTGAGGTAGAGTTGTCCAGAGTAGGATTGGACAATTTATATTTCTCATTTTTACATTTCCTCTATGCCCCTTTTAGCCCTAATTCTCATTTCGAAGCTTTCTAGACATGTCCTATTTGCCATAGAACTGCTGAACTGCTGTTTTCACAGTTGTTTCTAAACTGCAGATGCTGGTGACCACATGACTATTGGAGGACAAGAAGGTGTCTCTCCTTCGGCTGTTGGCCTTAAAGAGGCTTTCTGAGGCGTGAAAGCATGGAAGCTTCAGAAAGCCTGAAGTGCCTCTGCGGTCTGAGTGGTCTAACTCTTTGATTCTTTTGGGTCAAGAACCTTAGAAAGTCTTGAGAAAAACCTGGAAGGTCATCTGGGCTGTCAACCCTGCCTTTACCTCAGAATCAGGAACAGAGCTTTTATGACCTACAAGTACCAGGGCTTTCCCCACCAGAGATTCTGATTTAACTGTTCTGCAGTGGGCTTGTGCATCAGTACTTTATAAGTTTCTAATATGATTCTGGGAAACTTGGTTTGAGAATCACTGAGTTCATCTCACCACCTGATTTTACAAGGAGAAAGGTGACTTGCCCAGGCTCCCATAGCAGTGTGACCGTGGAGTAGGGATAAGAACATCTGTCTTCTGATCTACAGTAGGCACTGTTTCCACTGCATTTACTGCCATTGACTCTCATTTGGTGAGGGCTAGGTTGTCTCCTCTGAGCCCGGGTGGTGGGGAGAATTCCCGAGCTTCCATCACACAGGAGAGTGGACAGGAGGGTGAGTGTTCAATGCTCCAACTCATCAACGTTATCAACAGGGAGTGTTTGCAGGTGGTTTACTCAGGATGTTAAGGGGAATCTGGATAACTGAATGTGTATAGATTCCCAAGGGGGGGATCATAGGATTTAGCTTTAGGGCTTGATACTTCAAAATGTGGGATGTGTTCCTAAGAGGTATTTGTGGTATATTGTAAAGATATCATATTTGTTGACAAATATCTCGGGTTCAAGTTCTGATTCTGGCTTTGTGTGGCCTGGGAACTTGGGAAAACTCTGTTTCTTTTGAGCTCTCTTTCCCCCTGTCTTTATAATGGAGATAATTGTCCCTTCTTCCTGGGTTTTAGGCAGTTTCCTCAAGATGACATACGTGAAAGCTGACACAGGATAGATACTGAATAAGTGTTCATTGATTTGGAAGTAAGGCAGGTCTATCTCATATTTGCTGCAGCAATGGAGACAGGATGAAGTGTGTGGCCAAATCACAAGGGTGGTTTCTGTCAGTCTTGCTTAGGACGTTCACTGGGGTTTAGGTGGCAGACCACGGACAAGTCTTACCCGTGAAACATGCATGGCACATGGTGCCAGTGGGAGGAAACAGGCGCAATGCCTGTAAGGCAACAACATCTCCTCCAACATTTGTATCACAGAAGCGTTTTGCACTGTTCCTTAGTATACCTGAGGCTTTTTCTCTCATAAAGGTCTTAGTGAGTCCTAGAATCATGCATTCCTGAAAAACCTTGGAAGTTAACTAGTTCAGCCTCCCATCCAGGCCTTGCGTCCTGGATTAATGTTTGCATAGACTCTGCTTGCACATCCAAGGTGATAAGTGATTCGTGACTCCCTGGAGCCCGTTTATTTGTTGGGTGAATCATATGCCGGAAATATGTCTCTTATACTGGATTCTGTCTTCTCAAGTCTTTTGCCTTCTGAGGTAACACAGAGCAAGTCTGATCTCTTTTCCACTTGAGGGCCTTTCTTAGTTAAATGCTTTAAGGTAGCAAGAAGCAGAAACCAACTCATACAAGCCAAGTGAAGGTTGGTTTGCTGTATGTTAGAAAATTCAAGAGAGGTCAAGAGCCATGAAAGTGGGAGCCACAGTAGCTCTGGGCTCCTCGGAAACTAGAGTTTCAAGACTTTCACTCTATTGCAGCTCCATCCCACGAGTCCATGTACATCTCTGCTCTTTCCCCCTTTAGACTGAGTTAACTGTATGACTCCAAGGATGGTAAATTGCCACAATTGGTTCTTGGAGACCCTCTTTCTTATTTTTGTCTTATTTTTTGTTTTTTTAAAATTTTTTCTTTGCCTCATCCTTTATCCTTGTTCCCATTTCCCTTCCACCCCATAGATTCCTGCTTTAATGTGTTTGGAATAGTCCTTATATATGCATGAATCTTTACAAGTATATAGCATTTTAATTTACCTAATAATAATGCCTAATGTTTATCATCTATTTCCCACTTGCTAAGCTCAGTTCCAAGTCCTTTACGTGTGTTAACTCCGGTAATTCTCACAATAAACTCGGATGCAGGGACTATTATCTTACCTGTTTTATAGATTAGAAAACAGCACAGAGAAGGTACCTTTCCCAAGGTCACATGGATGGCAAGCGAGTAGCAGGGCCAGGATTCAAACCCCACATAGTCTGACTCTGCACATCTCCCTCTTGGCTAGTTTGCTCTTGTGCCCATAGATCGTGGTACTGTGCTGTAGACCCGGTCGTATTTCTTATCTTTTTTGCTGTTATTGTGGCTCAGCATAGTCTTTTTTTGCTCCCCAAATTAAGTAGTATTTTTATTAATTGGAGTACATAGATAACATTCATAGAGGGTTTAGGTTTTATCAGACATTATTAGTATGGGTTAGCTTGTTCACTTTGAATACCGCTAAAATATTGGTATTAATTTTTTTAACAGATGAGAAAAAATTGCCTACACTTCAAAACTGGGAAGCTTGTGTGAGGTATATTTAATCGTATACACAAGTAACGCTCAGTGAGCATGTAATGGTTAGGACCCTTGCAGTATCTCTGACATACAGTCTTGCCCCCAGAATGGGAACTGCTGCTCCACTATTACTAATGGGTTAAACAGTTATATTAATTTGCATTTGACTATATGATCAGCGTTGTCTTTTAAAGATATGTTTACACTGCTGCCCCTCAAGGAGGTTTACTGCTTCTGACACTGCAGGGTATTCCAGAGTATGTATCTACTGCATTTCATGGATTCATTTTCCTCAGATATTTTCTTTTCATATACCTCAAAGCTGCCTCCGATTCCCTGCTCCCACAGACCTGTGACCTGTGTTGAACGCCTTTGTACAGGTGTTCTCAAGGATTGGCAGAACTTAGCTCAGCTTTGTGGCTAGGAGTAGAGTGCTTGGTCCCAGTACGTTTTCATACTCAATTTCACTAGGTTCTGCCAAACTTTTTTACTTGTAGGCTGCACCGGGGTCCATTTCCCCCAGTAAAACATTAGAATTCTTGTTGTCTCCAACACACGGTATCATGTGACTTTATACTTTTTACTAATATGATGGGTGTAGAGTGGTAACTTCTAGTTTCTGCTTCTGTTCTACATATAATAAACAGACTTGTTCTCTCAAAACCACCAGGGTGACAGGTTTGTTTCACAATGGCAGGGTGTCCATTTCTGGTCAAATAGATCTCTAGGACGGTGGTTATGAGAGGCAAGTTGCCAGCAGGGTTCGTGGGTAGGAGCACATTCTCTGAGGAGGTGGTGTTATCAAGGCAGACTGTTCTACTGATGTTACTGAGGGGTCCTTATTTAATTCCTCGATTTTTTTCCAAAATTTATTGAGTGACAACCACATCTTAGGAACCGTTTCAGGTACTTGGGAACACAGTTGGGGGCAAAATAGATATGACCTTTGGTTTCTTGGAACCTGTAGTTTAGTTGGGGGGATAGCTGTTAATCAAGCACTCATGTCAACATGAACCATGACCAGTGCTATGAAGAGGAAGTAGAAGCAGTTCTGGTATATAATGGGGGTAGTTGACGTACTTATATTTATGTGATGCAAGTGCGTGGGGTTGCTGTACGTCAGGAAAGTTATAGGATGAGGTGAAGTGCTGAGGAAGAATATTCAGACAGAAAGAATAACCTGTGCAGGGACCCAGAGGCAAGAAGGAATCTGGTATCTTCAATGAAGGGAAAAACGAGTGTTGTTTTGAAGACTTTTATTCATTTATTTAACACACTTCTGTTGAGCGCTTACTATAGTCCAGAATATGGCAGTGAACAAGACATAGCACTGAGGAGTGAGTGAGATGAACTCGGGAAGGCAGGCAAGGGGTTCTTTCCTGCACTTATCTCCCTTGATTTTTCTCTAATTCAAGCAGCCCGTGTTCCAGTGATCTTTTGTTTGTTTTTTAATGATTTGGTTTCAGATCTCTTTTAACCTTCTGTTTACCTTTATCAGAAGGTGATACAGTTTGTCTGAGACCCTCTTCATCAGGGGCCTGTAGGATTTGAAATCTTACTATCACGGGGAGGTGCATTCTTGTTAAGTTTCCTTGCTGTTATCAGCAAATATCACTTCTTATTTTTCTTCTTTTGCCATAAGCCCAGCAATATATCAAAAGTATGTGTTGTTCAAGGGCACATAGTTTGTTTGTGTGGAGCTGCTATAAAAATAGATAGCTTTTGGGCTCTGAGTCTGCTGTTTAGCTGACTGATCTCCACACCTCTTGTTTCTTCTTGTCCCCAGGAAGACTGCACTTGCCATGGGACAGTCAGGCTCTTGTCTGGTCAGTCAGTATTGTCATGCAAAATGCTTAACAGTTCTTTAAGTTTATTTTTTTTTTGTCCAGGGGTGCAGAAGTCTCCTTTTCCTTTAACTGACACGTGATGTAAAGGGAAAACAACAAAAAAATATTTTTTTGAACAGTTTCTACCCACTCCTGACTTCCCGACCTTAGAGTTTAATGTTTTCCACCTACCAATTTTGCCCCCAACCATCAGTGTTTATGGGTGGAAAATGGCTGATGTTGAGGGGAGATTTTGTTTTCGGCCCTTGCTTCATTTTCTAAGGGATGAAGTAGGCATAATACATAATGCAAATGGTCCATTTCATGGGAGAGAGACCATAGCCTGGTTTCGCCTTATCTTGTCCATTTCATGGAGTTAGTTTGTGCGCTATGAAAAAACCCTGTTTTGTCACATCTTATTCATTCGTTATAGCTCCTACATCTCTATTCTCCAAGCATTCCCCCAACCCCAATTCTTTTCTTGATCCTAGATCTTTAGGTTCAAACTCACTTCTGCGTTAAGGTAGCTCACATACCGTACATGAACGTGGTTCTCAGCTGTGTCTAGTGGCACACAGGAAAGAGACTGTAGTTGGTTGTTTAAGCTTTCTCCTTAGGTGGACCACCTCTTGTGGCTTCTTTGGTTTCATCGCTTTTAAATCTCCTCCTCCACAGGCATCTGTGTATGACACTGCACAGCTATGTCATTTTTCTTTTTTGCTTCTTTCTTCCTCAGGTGTTGAGATCAACTTGTTCTACATCCCCATCATCTCTGCCATTCCATGGCATCATACCCCTCCATTCTTTGGCAGTAGCTTTGTTTAGACCCTGTATAGATTCTGGAACTCCTTATCTCCAGGCCCTGGGCCTCCGATCACTCTGTACCTTGCACTGTTTCTTCTAAACTATTGACCCGATCCTGTTAATGGCCTATTGCAACCTTCATTGTATCCACATGCCTACGGGCATAAGTCCCAATCCAACCAGGAACCTATGGTCCCTTGCCGATGGAATCTGCCTGTTTAACCTCAGCTCCAGCTGCTTCCCTTTACACTCTTTGTGCTGGCCAGATTGGACCATGTGCTATTCTCTGAAAACATGCCATGCTTTCCTTCCTCGAGTCTAGAACACACTTTTCAATGTTTCTACTTCCACATGTCTATTCTACGATCTATATCAAGATAGTACGTTCTCTGTGAAGCCTCCTCTGATTTCTTAGCTGAGAGTTATTTTCATTTCCTTTGAGTTTCTGCTACATTTTTGGGTACTTCTGTTTTATTTCTTAGCATTTCACAGATGAGGAGACAGGATTCAGTTTAAATAACTCCAGGTCACAAATAGAGCAGGTAGAACTGTAGAGGTTCTAATTCACATGTATTTTCTTTTGTAACAAATTTATTTAGTTATTTTATTTTTGGCTGCATTGGGTCTTTGTTGCTACTCATGGGCTTTCTCTAGTTGCGGTGAGCAGGGCCTACTCTTCGTTGCGGTGTGCATGCTTCTCAGTGTGGTGGCTTCTCTTTGTGCAGAGCACGGGCTCTAGGCGTGCGGGCTTCAGTAGTTGTGGCACACGGGCTCAGTAGTTGTGGCTCGCGGGCTCTAGAGCGCTGGCTCAGTAGTTGTAGCGCACGGGCTTAGTTGCTCCGTGGCATGTCCTGTGTTACCGGACCAGGGCTCGAACCCGTGTCCTCTGCATTGGCAGGCGGATTCTTTACAACTGTGCCACCAGGTAAGTCCCTCTAATTTCACATTTTAATGAAAAATTCTTTCCACCATACCCCATTCTTTCCTTTTTGTGTAGTCCTACCTTTTTGTAATACAGTTGAGAGCAGTGTACTGGAGTAATGTCTACCGTTTTCTGAGTGCTTAGTGCATTCCAGCCACTGTGCTCCATATTTCAATGTTTATTTAATTGAATCATCATAAATTCTTTAAGGCAACTAATCTTACTGTTCCCACTTTACATATGAGGATGTGAGGCAGAGAGAGGTCAAGTAACTTGTCTAAGGTTCTGTAGCCAGCACATGACAGCCAGAACACCAACCCAGGAGTCTGGCTCCACAGCCTATGCTCTTAATTGCCCTGCAAAGCTGCAGGAGAGCAGGGGCTCAAAATAGAAGCCTAAGGCCACTGACATGCTCAGTTAATAATGTTTGAGAATTGTAGGCAATGATATTTCTCAGTAACTTTTCCCAGTGGAAAACTAACATATCTCTTTGATTTGTGTTTCAAGACTTCAACATTTTCAAAGATTTCTCAGCTGTGGAATTTGAAACTTATAATTTAAGATAAACTAGTAAAACTTTCCTACCTGCAAATAATTCAGCCATAAAATCTTTATTTATATTATTTGCAAACAACTTCAATTTTTAGGCATTATACACAAGGATAAGCTAACTATTTGTCTTATGTTCTAGAAGGTATTCACAATATGTTATTGGAAAAACAACTTCTCTCAGTCTTGAACATTTGGAGAAGTAGCCTTTATACAAGGGAGATGACACAGATTGTTAATACCCTGTTTTTATGTTTGTCTTTATAAGAGATGAGCTAGAATAGAATCACAGTTCTAGGGCGAGACTATTAGAGTAGAAGACGGTTTAATAGATAATATAGGTGTTACTTCATTAAGCTGGGTGGTTTTACGGTGGCTTATATAACGAAATTTTTAGGTGAGAGCCTGATGAAATCTCCAGATCATCATAAATAACAAAATTTGGGGGTGAGCAAAGTGTTACCATGGTAAGCACAGACAAGGCGGGGGAAGGGAGGTGCTGACCTGATATTCTTGGCCTTCTTTTCCTAGAAAGATTCTTTTATATAGTTCATGTAAAATGGAATCTGCATACACCCAGGAGAGTGTGATTTCCTTGAAGCTGAAGATGAGGTTTTATGCGTTCCTGATAATAGGGCTCAATTAATGTTTGGAATAAATAAAACACACTCAGAGGAAAAGTGCTCAAATCCTTGCTTCCCTTGATTGGTGAAGTCATTGATATCATGTATGAGATTTAATTCAGTGGAATTTTATCCATCACCTGTTCTATGTAAGACATAGGTTAAGGTTGAAAACAGTAGATATGTGTACTTGATTTAAATATGATGCTTAAAGTGATCTCTTTATCATAATATAATGACTTAAGGAGGAGAACGGCAATGTTGATAAACTTCTCAGGGCAAAAAAATGAATGTGACCTGCTCTGGTCAATGGTAAAGCCGGCTCTCAGTGCTTGACCTGTAAAAAGGATATTAGTTTTGTCCATCATTTTTGCAGGGAATCTTTTGATTAAGGGAACAAAGAGAAGTATAGTTGACAAATACGATTGTGAAAGAGTAAATCTGTCTTCGTTAGCTGACTCATGCATCCGTTTGGCATTGTTTGACACTAGGTAAGAAACCCTGTACTACATACTATGTTACCAAAGTGGTTCACAACCAATTAGTAGGTAACAAATCAAATTAGTGGGTTGTGATACGCCCAGCAAAAATAAACGTGTCACATGTAGTGAGGGTCAGTGTTGTTTGGGAAAACTTTTCAGTTGTGTGTGTGTGGGGGGGTGGGAGGGTGCACAAGCACATGAACTTAGGCTGTGTTGGATCTCTGTAAAATGCATTTCTTTTTCTGAGTGATGGCCAAGTATATCTGAGAAACTGCTGTGCGGATGGTGGGGGGTCATAGAAATCAATCACAGTTTCCATCAGCAGGGAACTTACACATAAGTATGTCTAGATGCAGTTACAAGGTAGAAAGTGATAATGCCAAAAGGATGACACATATATCTGCTATGAGAATGCAGTGAGGACAGAAAAGAACTTGAATGGAGAAATCAGCGGAGGCTTGATGGAGGAGGTGACATTTGTGCTGGACTTGAACAGTTGGTTAATTCTGAATGGGGTTTGGTGTATGAGAGTCAGCGTGGGGATTGGTGTGTGTCAGTATGGTTCAAGGTGCGGAAACATTCCGTGATATTTCAAAGAAGCGTTGCATTTCTTTTGGCCACTGATGGCAGAGCTAACCTCTGCTTCTGAGTTTAAGAAGAATGTGAGAACCTTGAGCAAATAAGTAAGCTAAACCAATGGAGCTGGGGCTTGAGGGAATGCCTGTGATTTATGAGAAAAAGAGCTAAGTCCAAGGAAGAAAGTGCATGAATTGACATGATAATAGTCTCTAATTACTTTTAAGATTGCTTGTGTAGAGGACGCGACAGGCACTTAGTCCCTGAATCCTGTGAGGAAAGGGCAAGAGGTAACTAGCCAGAGCTGGCCTTGCTCCTTGCAGAAAATTAGGCAGCTCTAGTATTTGCATTAACTCTTTAGAAACTCTAGCACTGCCTTTTGGTATCCAAATCAGAAATGTACTAAAGAGTCCCAGAATTTCACATCTGGAAGAGAATCATTTGAGAACCATTAGAAAGAAGCCTTCAGTTTTCTCTGGGCACATACACATGGGTGGTCAATTTGGAGTGAATCTTCCCCAGAATTTGGTCCTGTTAAAAAATGGGACAGTGTTCCTCAGAAGGCACTGAAGTCTTTGAGTCTGGACAATACTGTACCTGGGTGAGCTGGAGGCTTTTTTTTTTTTTTTTTTTTGTGGTACGCGGGCCTCTCACTGTTGTGGCCTCTCCCGTTGCGGAGCACAGGCTCCGGATGCGCAGGCTGAGCGGCCATGGCTCACGGGCCCAGCCGCTCCGTGGCATGTGGGATCCTCCCGGACCGGGGCACGAACCCGTGTCCCCCGCATCGGCAGGCGGACTCTCAACCACTGCGCCACCAGGGAAGCCCCCTGGGTGAGCTGGGAGAGGAGATATTTCAGTAAGGTAAGAGGTTGGCGCCATGGCATTCAGATCTTTTCCTACTCTATGACCCACCCCCTCACCCTAAACTTACTATCTTGTGGTACAGTTAAATAATAATTTTCAAAAGATCCTAGTACACAGGAGAAATGTGCTGGGATACTGGGACATTTGGGTGCCAATCTAATTTTAATTCCATCTTGTTTTTTAAAGAGAGGAAGAAGCATTAAAGTGCTAGAATTTGCCTAGAGTTTCCCACTGAGAGCAAAATACTAGCTCTTCACTATGATGGGTCTAAACACATGAAATGCTCCCATATTTGGAATCGCGTTGTTTAAGTGTCATTTCTCCCAACACTTGCACTCCTCGGGGGGGATGATTTGAGAATTTAAATACGGTAGTGTTCCCCTCATCCTCTGAGGTCACTGGATTGGTGCTGTACAAATAATGGTGGTATTATTGATGTAATGTGCAGCATATTGGAATTAAACTATGAGCTGATATATGGAGCAGTAGATATTGTATTTTTAGTTCATTTCCTTAGGCAAATGCAAATATTGTACTTGCACAGTTACCTCAGGCGTTCACAAGTTAGAATTCCAGTGCAGACAGTTTCCAGTAAATATGAACCAAGTGGTACTATTAGTTTTGCATGCACTAGATGCCTTTTTAAGCTCTGAAGAGAAAACTGAAGGAGAACTTGTATATGGGGTAAATTGGGTATGTGTATAAAAGATTCAGCAAGGCTTTGAGGTACTTCCAACCCGCATGAAACATTAAACATACTGGCTGAGACTAGCTCGAAGATGGACTTTTTCTTGATCCTGAAGAGCTGTCTTTTTTATTTTGTAAAACAAGATGAGGGCAGCACATTCAGCTAAGAAATGAGGTGAACAGTTAAGCTTCATTACCTTTCTTAATCTTAGGAGAGAGGGGGTTGCTATTATAACCTTTAGAAGTATTTACTTTTCATTGTTTAAACGTTTTCCTCTGGAAAAATTCAAACATATACAAGAGTAACGAGAATACTGCAATAAACGTCCATGAATATATTATCCAGCTTCGGCAATGATTTGACTTAGGCCAGTCTTGTTTCATCTATATATCTATTTCTTTCCCTCACCCAAGATTATTTTAAAGCGAATCCCAGCTACCCTATAATTTAATTGCTGTTGTAAATTTTCATTGTTAGTTGCATCTAAGAGATTTCTCACAGCGGTGAAGAGCATGTTAGGAAGCCTCTTTTGAAAGAGGCTTATTTATTGATCTTGTGGCTTTGGTATAAGAGTGGCTACTGTTTTATGGAAGAGGAGATTAGAAAAGGCAGTCTTTTGTTTTGCCCATTTCTCGGCTTTCTTGAGGTAGGTTTAGTGTTAGGGGCACACTGTGAGGGTGTTATTGGATGAGGGTTTAAACCATAAGTGGTTGGGAGAGACAGTAGGTTAGTCTAAGTTTGTTTGTATTTGCCTAATCAGGTAAACTAGATTAACATTAGCGGATCCTTTCGCCCTGAAGCCCAAACAGCTAGCATTCTTAAATTATCTGAGTATCATTTAGTATTCTATTTGTAGCAGAGTTGTGGTCTTAATTTAAAAAGCACTGTAAGTAAAGTTACTGAAGTAAGCCCAGGTTGAGCGCACTTTAATACTTGACTACGGTGATTCCTCCCATTCCCTGAGTTGAGGAAGTGGGTCTTTGTGTACCAAGTACAGATTACCTAGAAAACAGTGCCTGAGGCAAAACTTGCTTGATTGGAAGGAGCGGCCCCCCAGGAAGCAAGAAAGGAAACGAGGGGAAAAGAAGAGCGAGACATGGAAGGAGGGAGAGCAGATATAAAGGCCACATTAGCAAGCTGGCCACACTTCCTAACAAGTGAAATTGATGGCTTGGTTTCACAGCATGTCTTCACAAAAGGCCCATCCCCCTATCCTCCCCCCCCCCCCACCAGTGTGTCTCAAAATAGTCCACTTATGGGAGGAACGGAGAAGAATTTATGCACTGGTTCCGGTTCCCCATTGCTCAGTGAGTTTCCTGTTCAGAATGGACTTTTCCATGAAACCTGCTTCATTAGCTCTATTTTCCAAAATAGTTCTTTTCAGTATGGTGGAAAAGGAAATTCTGAGAATCCACTTTCATGGGGACCTTTCTAATCGAATGTGACCTCAAGGGAAAGATAGGGTTTCATAATATTCACACCAAATGTAGTTCTGAACTTTTATATCTGACTATCATCAATAGAATCAGGTTAACAGCATACTTATTTTCTTCTTAGTAATATGTGTTGATTATTCTTTTGGGATCCTTCATTTTGAGATCAAGAGAATGCCCGGTTACATGTCCATGTTTTATCTTAGTCAACAGTTTTTTCATCTTTCTTGTGTTCATGAATCTCTTGCTTGAGATTGGAATGTCTACATTCAAGGAAAGATGGAGAGCTGGTTGACAATTTCATAGCAGCAGTTTGATGAATTCATTTCCTGCACATTGAGTAAAGTAGTCAGTTGTGTAAAAATTCTAGCTTTAGAATTAACATATGAAAAGATGCTCAACATCACTAATTATTAGGGAAATACAAATCAAAACTACAATGAGATACTACCCCGTACTCATTAGGATGACTACTGTCAAAACAAACAAAACAAAACAAAACCCTCCAGAAAATAACAAGTGTTGACAGGATGTGGAGAATGTAGAACGCTTGTACACAATTGGTGGGAATGAAAAAAAAAAAAAATTCTAGCTTTAGTGTTGTCTGCCTTATGATGAAAATTTTTGGAGTATAAACAGCTGCCTCATTAATTTAAAGACATCTTTCTGTTCATCAACACTAACACCAATTTTATTGGCTGTGCCTGCCTTTCCTGTTTTTGAATCTGAACAGGATCCATAAGCAAAGAGTATATAGTTCTTAAAGTTGTCTGGAATTGGAGTGCAGATATCAAGGCCATTCAGAGCTCTTCTCACAAAGAGCTTGTGCCCTTGAGAATGGCACCTCTACTTTAGATTTGGTTTCCTCCATTCTCTACAAGGAGATTGAACAAGGTACTCCTTAAATATTCTCTCCAGTTTGGTCTTTGTAGACTTCAAATGACTGATCTCTGGATTAAACATCTCCTGGAGACAGTAGTGGAACTTGAAAACCTGGCTTTGTCCGTCACAGAAAACTTGACTTTTTCCAGGGACAGTGACCAATGGAACAGCATTCTCCTTAATCCTTTGCCCCCATTATCAGCACTGATTTTTTCTTTTCCTAGTGTAAGAGAATAGGCTCTTCCAGATTCTTCCTTTATGACTTATGGTAAAATTTCAGGAAACTATGTTTTCTTAGTTTCTAAGACCATATGTATAACTTTTACTTCTAAACTTTTACTTTGAAAGAACATTGGTAAAGTTGAAAGCAGGGAGCATAATTAAGATGATAAGGAGCCAGTGTGTGATATCTGAAATTGTGTGATTAGGAGTGTGTTCCTTGAATGAACTTGATACGAGTTAGCAATATAGAGCAAGGGGTGTCCATTTATGGAATAGAGTTTGCCTTGTGTCTAAGTTTTCTCTCCCCCAACCAGACCTCCACTGGGAAACTTGCTATTCCCTTCTGAGCACTCCACTGTAAAACAGATATTGTCATCCAGAGAAAACCAGCCGGGATGGAGAGAGTGCTTGATACCACGTCTTATGAGAAACTGTTGAAAGAAGTTGTAATATAATAGGGGCCATACAGTGTTACCAAGTATTTTTAATCCCTGTTCTTCACTTTTTGAGTCAGGCTTAAATAGCAGTGCTCTTCTTGGTAAGTTTCTATATATGCCTAGCCTTATGAAATAAGTAATTATAGGCAGAATTTTAGTGTCCATGTAACCAATATTCTAACATTCGAGATTTAGGTTGTTTTCCGATTTTCACTATTAAAGTCTTTGGACATATAATTCCATACTCCCTCCACCCCCATCTCTTTACACGCATCATCCCACCCAGTATTTCAGATTGACTCGCATTTGTGGAATTATTAAATCTAGTGGTATGATGCATTTTTAAAACTCTGGATTTATTTTACCAAATTTTTATCATAAGGTTACCAAATTATACTTCCATTAGTAATGCATGATAGTGCCTGTTTAACCATATGCTGGTAATTTTTAAAAAAATACTCTAATTCTATGAGAAACTATTTTTTTTCCTTTTCTTGAATTATTAATATGGCAACTTTTTTCACATATTTGTAAACCAGTTATACTTTTGGTACATATAGTCAGCCACGATGCTAAATTGTCTTTATATACTACCTCTTCTACTGCTTTAAATTAACTTCTAAAAAGGTTATTATTACTATTTCTCTCATTTTTCAGATGGGGAAACTGAGAAACAGAACACTGAGTAACATGCCCAATGTAAAGAAGCTAATTAGTGGCATGTTTGTGGTTCTAAATTCTCTAGTCTCTAGTCTGATACTCTACTGTCTCTCACATGTATATCCTTTTCATTGAACTTTTAAAAATCATTTGTATATTGTGTTAGCGTCTTTAGACAATTTGTGCTTTGTATATAAGTGTATGTATGCATTACCTTTTTGGGTGTTTATTTTCAATTGTGTTCCAATTTGGAAGCGTGTACAAGTTGGTTTCAATTATTCTTTTAATATTCAGCTTTTAAACCAAACTGGAACTAAGTTTGGTTTAAGGTGAGGATCTAAATTAATTTTTTAAATGACATATGTATATGTCTTCGTGTTTCCATTTAATGAATAATCTTACCTTTACTCATTAATTTTGCTATCTCTTTTACTGTATATGTGTTTAGCGTGTAGGCACGCATATTTTGTGCCATTAATGTCTGTCTATTCTTGTGTAAACATTTCCTCCTCATCAGTTTCATTTTAGATTTTCTTAGCCACCTTTGCAGTGTCTTTACAAAGAAAGTGAACTTGCAGGAATCCAGTTCTGCCCCACTTAATTTCATTAAATGTTCTCCTCTGTGTCAGAAGACATGAGCAGTGTGCTAACTTGTCATGGCTGGGATAGGACCTGAGTAGGAACTTTACCGGCTGTGCAGCCCTCTTGCTCATCCACCTTTTGGTGAGGTGGAGAGTAGACTTCAGCCAGCTTGTGTTCATTGCCTGCTCTATTCTAGGCTTTCCTGAGACACTTTTGCATCCTTTCTGCAATTTGATCATCATTAACATCCTTACACTGATGATGAGGAGGTGTTTACACAAGATTAGACAGACATTAAAGGAACAAAATATGCAAGCCTGTACACTAAACACATATGTAGAAAAAGAGATAGCAAAATTAATGAGTAAAGGTAAGATTATTCATTAAATGGAAGCACGAGAACTGTCTGTGGACCGATTTGTCCCAGTTTTACAGCAAGCCCATGACAGAGCCAGCACTGGCTCCGGGGCTGCTTTGTCCTTTTTTTTTTTTGCGGTACGCGGGCCTCTCACTGCTGTGGCCTCTCGCGTTGCGGAGCACAGTCTCCGGACGCGCAGGCTCAGCGGCCATGGCTCACGGGCCCAGCTGCTCCGCGGCATGTGGGATCTTCCCGGACCGGGGCACGAACCCGTGTCCTCTGCATCGGCAGGCGGACTCTTAACCACTGCGCCACCAGGGAAGCCCTGCTTTGTCCTTTTTATACCAGTGCATACTAAGAAAACTCTTCCCGTTTACAGTCTTTCATTTGTAAGCGTGCTTGAAACAGTGTTGGATTTGTGGAGTTTTGAGAGAAAGCGAGACATAATTCTTCTTCCCACAGGTATGGCTCCATTTAAATAAATAGAAATGCAGGTGTGTGTTTATGTTTCCAGCTCGTAATCTAAAATCTTTATACGGTTTAAGTTATTTGCTATTGAAATCTTGGATTTCTTTTATAGAAGACATTTTTGGGGGGCGGTAGGGAGTAAAATTCTAAGTAAAATATGACGAAATCTGTGAGGTCCAATGTGGAAG
Source organism: Leucopleurus acutus (assembly GCF_964270905.1). Classification (NCBI taxonomy): domain Eukaryota; kingdom Metazoa; phylum Chordata; class Mammalia; order Artiodactyla; family Delphinidae; genus Leucopleurus; species Leucopleurus acutus. The sequence continues at coordinate 79,472,970 of NC_139147.1, read as the reverse complement.
GTACAAATGTGAATCTGAATTTAAATTAATTAAACTTAAATAGAATTTAAAAATTTAGTCTCTCGGTCACTAGACACATGTCAAGTGCTGAAGAGAGCCACATTTGGTGAGTATTGGCACAATATAGAACATTTCCAAAATTGCAGAAATTTCTGTTGTAGAGCATTGGTATACATGATTCTACAGACAGAAGATTTAAGAAAAAGGAAGAAGTATTGAGGTGTACCTTATGGGTTTCTGTAAGTTTTAGTCAAAGAACTCTTTCTTTAATGATTGGTGAAACAGTGAGATGCCATGATTTCAAATGATTTCATGGACAATCATCAACAGAACAACAAGATACAAAAATCATTTACTACAAGGGTAGATCAATACTTACTATACTCATTTTATAACTGAGGGGATTAAGAGAATCTCCACAGCCCGACACCGTAAATACTAGAGAAACAAAGGCTGCAGGTGTTTGAATAAAGTGTTGAGGTCTTTCTGTATCTAGAAATGCGTGGTCTTTTTACATTTATACCTCTGACAGTTTGGGATGAACAGTCATTCTGAGTCCTTTAAATGTTAAGGAAGCTTAAAATGAGACTCTTTGAATTCAACACACTGGTCTAATTTTAGACCCAATTCGAGGCTGAAAAAGCCCTACTATTGAAAACAAACCAACAAAATCAAACTAGAACCCTCGTGGATGCCATGAACTTTAATCCATGATCTTTTTATTCACAGGCAAATATGGAATTAGAATATGTGATATGATACGTTCTGGGAATTTATTTATTATTTTATTTATTATTTTAAGAATTTATTTATTTATTATTTCTGATTGAAATTTAAATAAAAATAAAACCAAGAGTATATCCCCCCCCTTTAGTGACAGATAGAAATGAAACCTAGTAGAATTCCATTTCTAGAGTACTCTGCTTTCAGTTTCATCCACCAGCACTCAGGATCTGGTGTTTGGTTTGTGACTAAGATGAGCTGGTGGGGGTCCGCATGAGAAATTCCGCAGTGAATGAGTTGGAACCCTTTGGCGTTGTGTCCAAGAAAGCTCACATGTCCTAGGGAAAGCTGTGTGAAGTGAACTGTACTTTCCTAATGTGGTGGCCCCAAAGACTGGGTTTAATCCTCTGGTGTGAAGGCTTTCGCAAGTCTTTTCAAGAGCCTAAGTACCATAAAATACTCTCACAAAAGCCTTCATTCCAAAGAATGTGTGTGTCTGCTCATGTCAAGAGCTCTTAGTGAAGAACAATGTGCCTAAAGCCGTAATCTAATAAACAAACAGATAATCTAGTTCAGTTTTGTCTAAGTAGTATAATGTCTCTATCAAACTATTTCCTGCACCTTGAGCTCTATTCATAAGGAAAGGGTTCTGCGTGGGAATGTGTGTATATTTTCTCTAAACAGGAGGGCATTGAGTTCCTGTGACTGGATGTCTTGTCTTTCTCTTCTGGGTAGCTCTGGTTGTTTATGGTGGGAATTTTCCGTCTCGGTAATTTGGTATTTTACTTGGTTTTATTGTAAAGGGTGGAAATGTGTACACCTTAATTTAAGAAATATTGTTGCATCACCTCCATCTCGGTTAACAAGGGCCAGGTCGGAAAGTTCTCACATGTTTTGAAGGCTCTCTACCAGATTTTTATATACTTATTAAGTCAAAGGGAATAAACTGTTTCCAAGGAGCAGGTTAATGGATTTCCGAGGGGTCACATTTGCAAGAATTGACAGCCTAGGTACTCCCCTTCGCACTGCTTGGGTGAGCACTCATTTGTCCTTTGGAAAATTATGGCCTTATAGTGAGTAAAATATAACTTTTTGGGAAATTCTGAATACAAAGAGCTTCATTTTCAGTGAGGCAGCGAGACACAGGAGTCGGGTCAGACCATAGGTATTGCCTACATTACAAGTTGCTTTTTGCGGGATCTTGCTTCAAGAATTATTTGATGTCATATGCTTGGTAAGCACCTACTTGTCGTTGGGATAACTGGCCTATCATGGCATCAGAGGGCATTTTCTGACTACATCCATTAAAAAGAAACTTCAGTCTCTTATTGCCATTAATTGACTCTTATACTTTAAGTCATGAAATCACAAACTACCAGTATCGAGAGGGCCTTTAAAGGCCATTTTACTAGGTCTGTTGGGTTTATAAAGCTCAGATCTTTATAATGTACACAGCAAGTAGTTTTCTTGCCTCTACTTGAACACTTCCAGTCACTTGTCACTCACACATTCTCAAACCAGGTAATTTCTCTTCAGTCTTCACTGTTATGCCTTAGGATTTGTAAATGCAGTTACACTCCATTGATAGACATTTGTTAATGTTTCTGTGAAATTCTTAACATTTTTTGTAAGCAAACTTAATTTTTCTTTCTACAGCTTAATAACAGTAATGGCACATATTTTTATGTCCTTTAGTCTCAGTTATAGTTTTGTCTAAAGAGCTAACTATACTTGAAATAAAATGTATAGCTCTATCATTTTGCTAAATCATAACATTTATTTTTCTCAAAGTAATAGATTTTATCACCCCCCCCCACCCCCCCACCCCCCGGCTTTTTAAGGCATTGCCATGTAGAGCATCGTAAAAACATTGCCCTAACATTTTTCATTCTGTTTATGTGGTTCAGAGAGATGAAATAAATTTCTCTAGGCTTTAGCTGGGGTCTGTGTGGGCAGGTTCCTAGTCTATCTAAGTTTCCTTATCCACAGAACTGACCTAAGAAAAGCAATTCCACAGGGAGAGTATGAAATTCTAACTCAAACTTACTTCTTTAAAGTCCTCAACCTAATGTCTAATAGGGTTTCTTTTCTTAAATGTGGTATCAAGATGATGGTTGCCAAAAGAAAAGATCTATGTGTGTGGAACAACTTTAAATAATACATTTAAATTTAAAATATGGTGAAATAGGATGACATTTTCAGAAAATTGTGGGAAACTCCAGAAAACTTGTACCATGGAAGAGCTTTGACTCTTGCCTACACTGTGCTCCTATGCAGACGAACTGTCCTTTGGGGTTTATAGCACTGTGTGCACACTTCTCTTCTTTATGACACCTGTGGTTAGCACAATAATGGCCCCAAAGGTGTCCATGTCCTAATCTCCAGAGTGTGTGAATATGTCGTTACATGGCAAAGGGGATAAAGGTCGCAGATGGAATTAAGGGTCCTTAATCATGAGGGTCTGTAGAAATGAATGGTGGAGATGGAAGAGGTCTTTGGAGTGATGTGATTTGAGAAAGATCTCAATAGCCTTTGCTGACTTTGGACATGGAGGAAGGGGGGCCCCAATCCACAGAATGATGGTGGCCTCTAGAAGCTGGAAAAGCAAGGAAATGGATTCCCTAGAGACTCCAGCAAGGAACGCAACCCTGCTGACACCTTGATTTTAGCCCGGTGAGACCCATGGCAGCCTTCTTATTTACAGAAGTGTGTGATAATACATTCGTGTTGTGTTTAAACAATTGTTTGTGGTAAGTTTTTGCAGCAGCAGTAGAAAACTGTTACGATATTATGTTGATATTACCTGTTTATGTCTCTTCTCTGGACAATGAATTTCTCAAAGGCAACAATGTTGTCATTAAAAAAAACCTTAGCACTATCCTACCTTAAAGGAGTAAAACTTTCTGTCAAACACCGGAGAGAGCTAGTATTTACCGAGTGTGTATGTACCTTATACCCAGCATTGCCCTAATCACTGTGCTTTGCAAATTTTGCTTACTCCCTAGGAACATTGTTTAACCTTACCGAATCTTAATCTTCTCATCTATAAAATGCGTTCAAGGGCTGGATCTGGGTTGCCAAATTTTTCTGGAAGTCAAGATGGAAAATATTTTAGGTTTTGCTGGCTGTAAGGTCTTTGTCTCAACTACTCAATTCTGCCAACAGAACACAAAAGCAGCCATAGACGAAAAATGAGTTCATGACTGTAGCTGTGTTCCAATAAAACTTTATTTACAAAACAGGAGACAGTCTGGATTTGGCCATTGTTTGCTGACTCGTAGATTAGCAGAACCTCCTTATTCCACTCTAATTCCTTTCTAACCTGATGATTTTGTGAGTTTATAAAGTTGTACCATTAGTGCCAGTTAAGCCACGCAAGTGCCAGTAGGACTTGAAGAGGTAACTCAGGTAATGGGATGGATCTGTTTATAAAAAGAAGCATGGTATTGCCAGCTTGAGTGTCAGGAAGGGAACTGCCACCAAGTCCTTGGCAAACGGACCTGGGACAAACACTCTTAAGGATGAGACATAAGGGGAACCTTGAATGCCAAGGCTGAGCTCATTGAACTTGAAACTCAAAAGAAGTGGAACTACTGTTGGAGAAATAAAAGGGAGCCATTAATCCATTGCCCTCCAGAATGAAAGACCTTCTGAGACAGCTGGCCAAATGAAGCAGGAGGAGGGGACGAGGTCCGCATTTAGCTAAATTATGTCTTTGGGCAGCCAGGCCAGGTCTGTTAAAATAACAAAGTGCCTGAACTTCTGCCCAGAACACGTCACCAAACTTTGCACTGGGGACCGTCTCCTATCACATGACTTCCTAATCTGAGGAAGTGAAGAAAGCAGAGTGAATGAAATACGAAGAATGAGGTATTTCTTGGAGTGCCTCCCTAGAGACAAAATCTGACCTTTCAGGAGATTACAGTTTGATTTCTCTATTCTAATTCGAAAAGACGTAAGTTTATGGATCTAATAGATTTTGCAGCACCTAATAGGTCTTGAAGGCCTTTTGACGTTTTCTCGTGATGCAGGACTTGCCCATTGTAGGCGTGAGGGCGTGGGTTTATAGGTCAGCGTGGGCCAAGGAGAGCCCATTCAGACCTCAGCGAAAGGCGCTGGGGTTTGGGGATGTTCTTGTTTGTTTGACTACCTGGTTGTGGTGGTGGTGGTTGTTTTGCCTTGGCCTTTTCCGCAGGTTTTCAGGACAAAACTGACCTCTTTGATTGATTCATCACAATAGCTTGTTTGCAATGTCTTACAAATTGTTCAAGAACAGTTTGTCCATAATAAAAGTGACCTAGTAATACTCCCAGACCCAAGGAAATGTTGGGTTAATCAGTCACAGAAGCACTTGATGTGCCAAGTTAGTGCCACCTCAGGGCTCTTTATGTGGTTCCTTTCCAAGTTTTCTAAACATTCCGGGGAGAGCACAGTATTTGTTTATTTGGCTGCTAGGACTTCATTCTGCTATTGTTTTAGTTACACTCCTATGCCTCTCTGTCTCTCTCTGTCTCTCTCTCTCTCTCCTCCCCTCCCCTGCACCACTCTCACTCTCTCTCCCTCATACATACATACTTATTTTGAGATTGATAACCACTCAGATTCTTCCTTTAAAGGGTAGCTTAATTTGGCTGGGATTCAACTTGTAGTTGTCAAGAATTTGTGTATATACCCACTCAGCAAATATTTTCTTAACTCTTGTCCATCTCAGATCTCTGAGGCATGGGAAGAGGTGCTTTTGGGCTAGAGTGATGAATCGTACGTGATGTGTGCCCTCAAGGAACACACGGTGCAGGTAAAAGGGTCCTGTATTCTCAACAAGATCATCATGAACATGCTCTCCAAGGGCTCTGGAGGGTGAGAGTTGGGAAGGTGCTTTTGTTGGGAGGCAGCCAAGAAAGGCTGTGTCGGGTTGGCAGGTGACCTGGGCTCCAAGAAGAGCTTGGGTTTCAAAATGAAAAATGGTGGAGAGGGGGGTCTTCTTGCAGACAAAGGCATGAACAAATTATTAGAGTCAAGGAACGTAGTCGGATATATGACTGCCTATGTGGCTGAACAAAAGTCAGCGTTCTGAAGTGCTGAACTTGGCAGAGCTGGTGTTGGCAGCAGTGATCTCAAAGAATGCATACTCACCGGAGCACTCTAGGAGGGTATACAGTGGAGTGAACTTGTCACATTGCTCTCCATTTTCTCCTAAGAGACCCATCCTGTTTAAGGATTCTGCCTGTGCCAGATGAGGTCCTGTCAGATTTTGAGAAACCTGGACCAGGGGTCTTACCAAGCCTCTAGTATTCCCAGGCCATCCTTCTCTAAAACTCCAGCTCAGTTGCCATTGACTCAATTGGCCATGTACGTGAGGATTCATTTCTAGGCTCTCTATTCTATTTCGTTGGTCATTATGTCTTTCCTCATGCCAGCACCATACTGTTTTGATTGCTGTAACTTCGTGGTGAGTTTTGAAACCAGGAAGGGAGAATTCTCCAACTTTGTCCTCCCCCCCCCACACAAGATTATTTTGGTTATTTGGGGGCCAATGGAAGTTTTCAAGCTGGCAACAGTGTATAAGATTAGTTGGAAAGGACTAGGCTGGGAAGAATGAAAACTATTTAGGCTGTTTCATAAGTCTAGATATGAGGTAACTAGTCATTAAGTATTTTGGTGGCGGTCGAGTTGGAGAGCAGTAAATGGATTTGGAATATTTGGAATAATTTAATATGGCTTGCTATATTGAGTGTGAATGAACAAGACAAAAAAGAGAGAAGGGGTTTTCTCCCAACCTTTGTGATTGGAAGAATTGTACTGAAATACATAGGAAAATAAAGGACACAAGAGGAGCTGAGCAAGCCTGTGGGTTAGGGGATCTGAATTCAGTTTTGAACACTGAGCTAGAGGTTCAGATGGGGATGCCCAGCCATCAGTTGCAGATGCCGACGTGGAATAAATGAGTGTCGTGGTTATTCTGGGTCTTATGTTGCTTATAAATGGTGTAGAATTTTTTTTTTAATGTAATGCATTTACGGTTACCATGGTGGCAAGAGCCAAATGAAGGGACGTGGTTGGCAAGAGCAGCAAAGATGGAGATCTGGTGAAAGGTAATTTCATGAAGCTTCTGTGCATTGCCTTAGCTCCGAGGAAAGAGGACGCTAGATGCTGTTGACATGTGTTTTATTTTGAAGTGACTGTTACTACCAGCGTCTCTAATCCTTAGCCTTGATCTCTTGGAGCCTAATGTTCCTGTTCTCCAGCTGAGAGAGACTAATTCACCATCTTGTGTTGTAAACACTCACTCATTTTAACTGATTACACCTCCAGTGATTCTCAAATCACTAAAATTACTAATTGCTATTCCTTACACATCAAAGAATGAATCCTGAATAATTAACCCCAAATAAAATTAAATGAATTGGCCCTTTTAATTAGAGTCCCTGCTGCTGTTTGTTCTCAGCTTCCTTTTCTTACTGTTAAGAGACTTTTAGAATGATTAAAACTGTTTAAGACTTAAACAGCCAGTGACCTTTTAATACGATACAAACCCATGAAAGCAATATTTCAGCTAGCAGGTGGTGAAGTAAATTTTTAGAGCAAGTACCTGTCAGCTCCAGTATTCTTTTGGGAAAAAAAAAAAAAAAACACACAACATGCCAGAAAACAACCACCTTGAGATGAAATGAGTGTCTCTGTTTGATTATTTTTAAAGCGTTTATGCATTTGCTAAGCCTCAGTCTCGATGAAATGGCAGGGTTGAAGGAGAGTGAGTAACGTTGGCATCATTTCATATAAATAGTAACAAGAATTTCTCAGTGAGAAGGATTTGAAGTCATTTGTGCATCGAAGATGAAGACTGGAGAAATCACACAAAGGCCCTGGTCTCAGACAGCCCTTCTTATCCTCAGGGAGTCTCCTGAGGCAGGGAAATGGGCTCACACAGTCGGGCCAAGGAAGCGTGATGGGATTTCATCGCTCCCGATCGTCACGCTAGGATTCCCAGCCTATCCATGCTGCATTTAGCCTGGGTGTTATTGAAGATATTTCACGTGTTTCTGATCATCTAATCCAAGTCTCCTAAATAGTAAGAACCTCTTCTCTTCTTCGTAGTCTTCTGAAGCTGTAGGGGCCGAGCAGGTTTCCTCCGTATGCTTAAGCAGCCGCAGTTTCTCACACTAATTTTGCCACCTATCGTGGTAAATGTGTCCTCAGCCAGAAGTTAGGGGATACAAGGTCACAGTGGGTTTCTTGGTCTGGTTCTACACTCTATGTGTTTCTCTTTACCACACTGGTTGAAATTTCTCCATGTGTAAAATAAAAGTTATTGGACTAGATAAATGACTTTTTTCCTTAAAGTTTAAAAAATAAAATTTTACTTTTCACTTTGAAATAATCTCAGGCTTCACACAAACGTTGAAAAATAGTATAAAGGATTCTCACTTAGCCTTTATCCAGTTTCCCCAAATGTTGATATCTTACATAATCATAGTACAGTTACCAAAATTAGGCAATTAACACACTGACCACAATACTTCTTGCTAACGTATAGACTTTATTCAGATTTAATCAATTGTTCTATTAAGATTCTTTTTCTGGTCTAGGACCCTGTCCAGAATCACAAGTTGCATTTAGTTGCCTTGTCTTCTTAGTTTTCTTTAAGCTAGGATAGCTTCTCAGTCTTAGTTTGTCTTTTAGGAAGGTCAGTGACTCTTAACCAGGGCTACATGTCAGAATCATGTGGGGAGCTTGTCAAGATACTTGTGTCTGGGTCCCAACCCCAAAGGTTCTGATCTAAGAATCGTAGAGTGGGGCCTCGCTGTATGCAGTAAAAGAAAGTGCTTCCTGAGATGCCGATGCATACCTTCGTTTAAAAGTCAGAGCTGTTTCAACACCTCAAGCACTACTATTTTGTGTTTCTATTCACATGACATCTCTCCTTCCACTTCCTTCATTTCCCTGTTCCTCTTCCATTCCCAAGTCTCCTTTACGGACAGAAACCTGACCCTCCAACATTCCTGGAGGATTTGAAGGAGTTTTTAGATACGTTGTGGGATAAGATACTGTTAAGACCTATCTACAAACCTTTTATTGCAGAAGAAAGATCAAGTACAGTATACATGGTTGCAGTGTTTCTTGAGATGAGGGTGTCCCCATAGCCAGGTGGTGACTTAGGGATGAAGACTCAGGGCCTGTATCCCGAAGACATGCTCCAAGTAAGGTAATGTGTAAAAACAATGACAACAATAGCAATGATAGCAACAACGGCAAAACTAGGTGGCTACTTTAAGACCGATGTTATTAACTGTCCAGCTATGAGCATGATGCAGAACCTATGACACCCCCGCCCCCAGTACTGTAGTGTATTGACCTTATGTCAGTAATTGAAAAGGGGCAAAATGGTCCATGGTAGAAATACATATGTTCATTTTTTCAGAGTTCAATTCAGTTTAATATAATATAGATTTATAATAATAATCATTTATAATAGTAATATTATTACTGTTCATCAAGCATCTCCTGTGTGCTCTATGTGCCCTCTAAAACAGAGAGCCTGCTCTCAAGGTGCTTACAGTCTAGTAGGAGAAACCAGTAGATCTGCAATTAAACTAACAGAGAGCAGAATATGTGCTCCAATAGAGCTAAATCAGGAAGGAGCAATATGTTGTCACTGGAAGTGACGATGGGTCACTCTATCCAGATATAGCAGTGGTGAAACAAGTTTAAATGAGCTATTTAAAGTGTTTTTATTCTGAAACTATCATCCCTCCAGCTCCATCACCATCTTTGGAAGGAAGGTAAGCTTCTGGCCTCAGTGGCCGCCACAGGGTGACGTCCCATCTCCAAGAAAAAAGAGTATTTTTGGAATAGTCTCTCAGCACATTGATATTTGTTTGCCAGCTTCTTTTTTCAGTGTTAAGATTTTTTGTTTCTCTAGACTGTTGCCTCATTCTGTGTCCACGGCATGAATTTTTAATTTTTAAACTGAGAGAATTTCACTTTTTGGTGTGGGGCTAAAGGTATCTCAATAGTTGGTAGAAGATTGACGCTTAGGCTTAAATCATTGCCCTGTTTATTTTGAATGCCCATCTTCGGAAGCCAAATTATATGGTGTGTGGTTTGTTGTTTCGGTGGAAATTACTGTCTTTTTGTAAGACAATTGACACTTGGTGGATTCAAAAATGCTATTTGGTTTTAGTCCATTTGCAGAACCAGACTGTCCTCCTAATTTCATATTATTTGAAAATCATTCAGTGTTTCTTAACTAAGAAAGTGAATTTGTTTTTCAACAAATGGAAACCACTATGTGATAGAGAAACACAGTATACTTAGGTATGATGCCCTAAGATGTTTCACCTTCACACAGACTATTTATTTGTGGTCAAACATGAGGACTACTGAACTCAGTGACGACCCAGGGATTCCGTATTAGCTAGATGTAGAGTGAAACTGTCCATCTGAAAATCAGGGAGACTTCATCTACTTTAGGATAATCATTCTTCCTGCTTTTAATGTGAGAATCTGAAGGAGCATTTCAAGCTAAGTTATTTAGAAGGATGACGGAGACATTACATTTTGGCTTGGGTAAATATAGTGATGCATTAAAATTAAACACTGGCTTAAGTAGATTCTGCAATTCATTTCAAAGTATCTTCCTTTTGATTTTTTAAAAATGCATGCCTATAATTCACATTTATTGTATAACAATTAAACCAAAAGGAGAAGGCATGAGCTGTAGACAACCATCCCATGAGCTATAGACAACATTATTAACGTATACAAAATGTTTATACAGAAATAGTGCCATATTATAAACAATATTCAGTAGCCCATTTTTTTTCTCACAAGGTAATACATCAGAAACAGTTTTTCATGTACTTGTCCCAGATACTCCATGACTCACACCTTCACTAGATGTAAGTCTTTGTTCAGATATGTCACCTCCATGAGGCATTTGCCAACCTTTTTCTTTAAAACTGCAACGTTCCACCATCACCCTAGCAGTCCTTTCCCCCTTCCCTGCCCTATATATCTGTATAGTACTTATCAAGATTTGATATCAAGTATGTTTTATGTAATTTATTTTTTAAGTGTTCTTCTTCTCCTGATAGAGTATAAATTACACGAGTGCAGCTCTTTGTGTTTGTTTTATTTATTTGTTTGTTTGATGTTTCCTTCTGGTGTCTAAAATAATCTCTGGCACATAGAAGGCGTCCAGTCAATGACTAAATAGATGTCAGATCTAGATCAACATCATCATTTTGAGGGCAACACAGTTTTCCAGTGTGTGACTGACTTCAATTGATTTCTTTTACCCCAATTTTATCGATGAATAGTCTGATCATTTCCATTGTATTTCACTGTGATTAAGATTCTTTAACATGCTTCCCTGTATAGTCTTTAGTCACTGCTATAGTAGGATAATTTATTATAAGTGGTATCGCTGCATCAAAGTGTATAAACATTTTTAAGGCTTTTGATACCTGTTGCCAAATTTTCCTGAGGAAGTTTTATCTTTAACACTCCTATTTATATATAAGTAGCATACAAGAGTGCTGAATTTCTTCTATCATCTTATACCATTATTGTGTTCCATCACTCTTTAATTTTGACCTTTCATTTAAATAACATGACTTAGAAAATTAAGTACTATCAGAATCAAAAATTTGTTTACTTTTTAGTTAAGCAGCAGAAAATAAAAATGGAAGAAAAGTAGAAAGGTTTCTCTTCTAATATATAATTACATATAATAAAAGCATGAACTGCAAAAATGTCTCGTGTGAGATCTAGAGAACTGAAGCTACTTGGTTGAGGTCACATATCTTCTCATTTACAGATGACGATGTGTCATTTAAGGGGGACAGTATTGTTGCTATTTTGATGGCAGTGGGCAGGGAGCCAGGGATGGCCAGCCTCTCCCTGATAATTATCACTTCTGCCCGTGAGTTCTCAAAGGGGTTGCACACTGAAAGAACAGGAAAAAAATGGAAATTCAGGAGCTGCCTTATTAGTAGCTCCACGAGTGCTTAATCCAAGAAAGAGGTCTGTGTGGTCACTCTGAGATGGTGCCTAGGCTTTGGGTCTGGGAATAAGCAGGCTTTTTATCCTGTCTCTAATAGGAGCCACACATTGAGTAAATCAGTGCAACTCCTTTCCTATTTTTAGTTACAACCAATCGGTAGTAACTAGATTGGGAGAAGACTGGGAGGTGATGCATTAAATGGGACTTATCCTCAATGGTTCCTTGATCTCTGCCATATCCCAGGATTTCCTGGTGGCTTTTAAAAACTTATGACACATTTCTAGGTACTGAAAATTCTCTTTTGAATCGTGTGTATGTGTTATTTTAAAATAAGTGGGTAGAACAATGACCGGTTAGAAACTTGTATAACGAAAAGTGAGTTTCTCTTCCACTCTTGTTCCCCAGTTGCAAAATTGATCTTCTTAGAGGCAACTTGCCTTTAACAATTTCTTGGGAATCTACTTAAAAGATACTCCCTGATATTACGGGCACATGTGTATATATGTTATTACACAAATAACACTTACTTAATGTCATAGAACCTTGATTCTACCCAGTGTGCTTTCTGATGGAGTTTTCTTGGTCGCACATCTGTCTTAATGCAAACTGAGGATGGATTTGAGGGTAAAATTGTAAACAAAGTCTTCAGTTGCTTGGTTTCATAATAAATCGCCTCTCATTTATGAGGAGAATGCTACAGCTGTGATATAACTCAACCACCTTACAGAGATTTTTCACTCCTGTTCTGTTTATTTTATCTTCTCCCTTGTTCTCTTTTCTCAGCCTTGCCCGGAGAGCTTCATCGTCTCAGATTTGGTCTTCTCTACTGAGTGGGCAGATTTAGACTCAGCTGCTCTTTTGTGCAAAAGTGAAAAGAAAAAAATGTCATCTATCATGTACACGTTGCACAAGTCACTTACATACGGTTTAGCTTAGCAGTGTTCAAACTGTGGATTGAGACCTATTTACGGGTCACAGTCACTTTAGTGGGTCACACACAACACCTTTAAAGTAAATAAATAACAGAGAAAATGTCAGTGTAGATTACATGCACTAAGTATGGTTTCCTGAAACCCTTGTCTCAGATATACATGTACTTACACATGTCCAGATAGGAGTTTTGCATCATCATATAAAGGTTATTTCTTTACTCTGGGTTATAGTAAAAAAAAAAGTCCAGAGTCTCAGTTTTAACTGGGTTGATCTGCAGAGTGACACTGTGAAGTGGCTATTGTTATACTCATTTAATAGGTGAGGAAAACTGAACCTGAGATGGTAGCACTGCCTTTTCCAAAGTAAAGGGTAGAGCTAGGCTTTGTGTTTTAAGTTTTTGGGCTTGAACTTTTGTACTATTTTCTTTGGAACATATTTCCTTTCTCTGTTAGTTACTATTAATGGAAAAGAGTAACTGTCTTTACTTGAAGCTTATGATTTGGTCACCATAATTATTTTTATTTCGTGCGTGTGTGTGTGTGTGTGTGTGTGTGTGTGTGTGTGTGTATGTGTTCCAACCCAATCTCTTGCGTACTCATAATTTAAATTCTTAATTTGAGGACCTGCAAAGTAATTTTATTTATAATTACCTTAAAGTTTAGATTTTCCTTAAACAACCAGAATTTCTCCATTTAAGAAAGTTAGAGAGCCAGCACCTGCCAACTGCAAGAGCCCTTCACGTGCGGTCCACAGATCTACATCAGCATCACCTGGGAGCACGTGAGAAATGCAGAATCTCAGGCCTCAGCCCCGACCTGGCGAATCAGAGCCTGCATTTTAGCTAGATCCTTTTGGTGATTTGAACATGGATGTTTGAAAAGCACCTAAGACACCAGGTCATTCAATAAAAAAAAAAAGCAATTGAGTGATTAAATGGCTTTTTATTCAATTAGTTTTTCAACCTATGTTTACTGAGGGATGACAGGACGCAAACTTTTGCCAAGTGGTGGGGATATAAAGATAAATTATGAGTGGGCTCTGTTTGTTAGGAGTTTCTGTTCTCACTAGGAGAGAATAAATGCAATCAAGTATTATAGATGCTGGGATAGAACCTGTATGAGGCACAAAAGGGGCTGTTATCTAAACCTGCATGTGTGTGTGTGTAGGTTTACATGGATATTTGGATCAAGAAGAAGGAGAATGACGCTTGCTTTTTATTTTTTTTAACCATAGTAAATGAATCCAGACTTTACTGATGATCTGAGTTTGATTACTCCCTTCCTTGTATTCTTGCACTACAATCATACATAACCAGTAACTTACCATCTTCTTTGTTGGTAAATTCTTGTTATTTTCTCCCTCTCATGGGGGACTTCATATCATGAAGGGCTAAGCAAACTGTTTTCAGGTAGCTGCCTTTTATATATGCCTGAGCCATGTTATTGGGGTAACTACAGTGGGTGATAACTCAGTTACAATCAAGTAGCCACGTCTGCTTCTCAGTGCCACTGCCTTTTTACCCCTAGGCTAGAAAGGGTAGCTTGAGAAAATATAAATAGCTGGGTCTCTGGGAGTTTTTCCTCACTCTCTTCAAGTTAATGGTGTGCATAACGGGCTATTTTCTGATGTCAACTGGAATAAAGTAGTGTTTGGCAATCGGGGATATACGACTTTATTTGCCGAACTCACCGTGTAACTGCCTTATGGTGCTACATATGGCACAAAGCAAAAACCTTTTGAATATTAGCTCAACGAGATGGGATGGTATAGAGCAAATCAAGCAAGATCTTTTCTTGCTTCTCTCCAAGGCATTGTGAGCATCCATTGCCAGCTCTGTATTTCACTGGCAGTGTAACTTTGGAGTAAATCATTTTAGCTGGTAATTGAGGAATAAATGTATTTTGCGTGTTGGGTGGGCTTTGTATGGTGAGGAAAAGGGTAAGGAGGAAACCAGGTCTATAGACATGTGTCTGTGACTGCTCTACTCCTAATAAAACCAAATATTTCTTTCTTAGCTTTTATGTATCACTGCATTCCCCAGTTGCCTGATGTGCGTCCATTTTTGGCTTGCCTGTTTGATTTATTCAGTGCCCCTGTAATTCACAGGGTCTGGGAGTTCACTTGGATTTCCCCAGCAAGCCCAGAGGGCAGGGCATGCACTAATGTGAAGGTCTACATTAGCATTGCTGGTTGTAAGATACTACAGCTGATTCCGTCCAGGTGCTTTTTCCTCTAGGAGGGTTGCCCTGCAAGCATCTCAGCCAGGTGCTCTTTCATCATTTGAAGAAATCTACTGAAAAGAAAAGGATCTTCCCCCGCAACATTTATATACACACATTTTGTTCTTTCCTTTTTGTCATCTTCCTTAAACATGGAAATTGTACCTTCTCTCTTAAGCTGAACTTACTGTTACTTAGAGGCATTTCCCTCTGTTGACCTGCCTGTGAAAATGGTGAGCCTTAAGTCAGAATTCTCTTAATAGTTCTTAGTCTGATTTAAAACTCTTTACGAAGAGTTTTTCGTTGCAACTGACTTAACTAGTCATGCTTCCCTTCAAAGGACCCATTTTCTATCCCTTTATCATGTGTGTGTGTCTGTTTTCTACATTCACCCAGTCCTCCACATCCTTTTAAAATGTGAGCTCCGCTCTAAACAATGTAGCAAGAAGCCTATGATGGGGCTTCCCTGGTGGCGCAGTGGTTGAGAGTCCGCCTGCCGATGCAGGGGACACGGGTTCGTGCCCCAGTCCGGGAAGATCCCACATGCCGCGGAGCGGCTGGGCCCGTGAGCCATGGCCACTGGGCCTGCGCGTCTGGAGCCTGTGCTCCGCAACGGGAGGGGCCACAACAGTGAGAGGCCCCGCGTACCGCAAAAGAAAAAAGCCTATGATGATTGAGCTTGAAAGATGGAAAACTTTGGTCTAACTTAGTAACTGATTAAAATAAGCAGATACTTATTATGAGGTTATCACTATGACTTTAATAAATCTGCGTAATCTTGCCTAGAACACATGGTCTAGATTTATGTTGTTTTCAAGATATTTCTTTTAAAAAAATACATTGTATTTTCTTTCTGGGTTCCTTTTCACCCTCCCAGGACTCTCATCAACCTGCACCTCACTATATTTAATTTCTATGACAGAAGTATAGGGTCAAGAAGGACATAGTTGGAAGGGACCTCAGAGACAGGCAGGTGTATTTTTTATTCTAAGACAAGTTTGCTCTGAGAATTTGGGCAGTTCCTGTGTCTTTTGTGGGCCTCTGTTTCTACCTTCATAATCTGATTTCCAAGATTTTGGTCAGTTCTGATACTGTTTAATGCTCTGACAATTCCTGTGACATAAAGCATCTGGTAAAGTATAAGAAGGTGCTGAGAAATCCTCTTTTAAATTGAATATGAAGAAGACATAGGTCCAGATAGAACATTTGAACCTGAAAAGTAAGCTGTGAAGTAGAATTTGATCATCAGGTCTCCATCAACCTAGACTTCTTTGCAGATCACCTAAAACTTCATTGTGGGCTTTTGTCTCATACATTATGACTTTAAAGGTAGAAAAGATCTCGGTGACGATCCTTTTTAGTTGATAGGTCTTTCATTTTTTTTATTTGAAGGCCAGTGAATTTCTCAGTCCCGGCTGCACGTTAGCATTATCTGGGTTTTACAGGAATACGGGCATCTCATCCCTTCTCCCCATCCCTGAGAATTCTGAATGCATTGGTATGAGATAGAGTTTGGGCATCGGCATTTTTAGATGAGATTCCTTGGTGATTCTAGTATCTAGCCAATGTTTAGAACTCTGAGATGGAGTTCATAAAGATTTATGAGACTTATAATTTTAATAAGGATATAGACAACATATATCTTCAGATGTGCACACCCAGAAGGATGAGAGAAGTAGAGATATTTCTATATGACATGCCATTGAACCTTTCCAATTCTATGGGGTCCAAAGTAGGAATACTATGACACTTTGCTTAATGCAGTGGTTCTCAAAGTGTGGTCCCAGGCTCAGTAGCACCAGCATCACCTGGGGATTTATTAGGAATGCAAATTATCAGACCCTGACCCACACCTACTGAATCAGAGCTTCTGGGGGTGGGACCCAGCAATCTGTGTTTTAACCAGACCGTCCAGCGATCCTAGTGAGCTCTAAAGTTTCAGAACCATCAGCATAGAGAGTTGTTGTGGGCGTAAGAGGTAGCCTAGGAAAATCTTAGCACAGTGCCCGGTGCATGGTGAGAGTCCAAAAAACAGAGTACTCTAAAGATAGTGTGTTTGACTTCTTGGTAGCCTGAATATGGCTGGGAGCTAGGCTTGACAGCTGTTAGCTACTCTTCCAACTCTAAGACTGTTACATTTTAAAAATTTATTTTATTGAAGTATAGTTGATTTACAATGTGTTAATTTTTGCTGTATAGCACAGTAATTCAATTATACATATATGTGCATTCTTTTTCATATTCTTTTCCACTATGCTTTATCATAGGATATTGAATATAGTTCCCTGTGCTATATACAGTAGGACCTTGCTGTTTATCCATTCTATATATAATAGTTTGCATCTGCTAATCCTCAACTCCCAATCCATCCCTACCCCACCTCCCCCTCCCTCTTGGCAACCACAAATCTGTTCTCTGTGTAAGACTGTTATTTATAAGGCAAATGGAGCTCAATTGAACGATCTCAAAGGTGTATCAGAACAATCAGTCCAAGTCACCATCCTTCCACTGTGAGATTTAGACTCTTTCTTTTCTGAAGACCTAAGTTGTGATGTTTTGGTACTATCCAACAGTGACTCATGGAGTGGTAGAGACTATACCACTAAGTGTTGAGCAGCTGAAATGCAAGGAAAAACTGTTTATCCATAGAGGAGGACAGTTCCCCAACACGTCTAAAACATTATTGCTAAAAGGAAAAGGGCACATAGAGAAATTTTTTTCAGAAAATGAAGGTTTCCTTTTCTTAATAGAATTTCTTGCAAAGAATATTTTAAACGATTCCATACCAAGAACCCATAGTGATGTTAGGTTTCCTAGTATCCTAAAGCCTGGATAGTGTATAGATTTCCAAATTGGATGTTTCTTATTCCAGTTTCTCCTAATCTTGTCCTGCACACACTTTTAGGTTAGTCTTTAGTAAATCATATTCTTAGAAGTGTTTCCTTCTCAGAAATCCTTAATGGATCCTCACTGCATGCACAATAAAATTCAAACTCTATGCTAGATGTGGAACACACTTAAAAGCTTATTTTTATACTGCCTTAATTTTTATAACCTTCTAGTGTTATTTTACATTCTTGTGTTTATGCTATATTGTAACTCGCTTTTTATTCTCTAGACCCTGTTTTTTTTTTTTTTTTTTTTTTTTTTTTTACCATTATGCCTCTGTTTTCCTTTATTTCTGTCTAGCATGAACTTAACTATCTACATCATAACGTTCAGGGGCAATTTAAATTCTCCAGTAAAACCTCCTTGTTACTCCAAATGAATGTAAGCTTTCCTTTATCTTAACTTCCAAAAGAGTTTGTAGAGCTTAATAAATTGCACCTTGTGTTACCTTACCTGTTTATACATTTTTGTCCATCTCTACTTGACTGAAAATTCATTGAGGACAAGGAACAAGTCTAATACACCTCAGTAATCCAGTGCTCCAAGCACCTTCCCTGTTCTGGCTAAATGTACTTGACACGCTTCTACACCGGCTTTATGTCACTTCTAAGTATCCTGTCTGGTCCTCATTCTCCTGAAAGTTAAGGATGCTAATTAACTGAGGAGAACTTAGGGAATAATTGCTGTGCAGGACAAAAAATTATGTGTCAAAGCCAATTACAACGCAGTAAAATGCCAGCTAATGCAAATCTCCTTGACTTATGATGGGGTTACATCGTGAAAAGCCCACTGTAACTTGAAAATATTAAGTGGAAAATGCATTTAATACACCTAATCTCCCAAACATCATAGCTTAGCCTTGCCTACCTTAAACATGCCCAGAACACTTACATTTAGCCTACAGTTGGGCAAAATCATGTAACACAAAGCCTATTTTATAATAAAAACTTGAGTATATTATGTCATTTATTGGACACTGTACTGAAAGTGAAAAACAGAATGGTTGTGAGGGCACAGAATGGTTGTAAGTGTATGGGTTGTTCACCCTGGCGATCTCCTGGCTGACTGGGAGCTGAGACTGCCTGCCGAAGCCCAGCATCACAACAGCATTGCACCCCATATGGTTACCCCAGGAATAGATCAAAATTCAAAGTATGTTTTTTGTTGAATGCCTGTTGCTTTTGCACATAGGTGGAACCATCATAAGTTGGGGACTGTCTGTGTTTGTAAGAGTGCTATAGTATTGCATCCGTGTTAATTTCATGTGTGTGTTTCCTTTCCGCAGGTGATTTTCTTCCACCCCCGCCTCCATCTCTAGATGATTCCAGTGCGTCTCCATCGGGCTCTGGGAACTTCCCTCCTCCACCTCCCCTTGATGACAGTGCTTTCAGGGCACAGGTGAGATCTGGGGTTGAAGTCATGTTTATAAGCTAGGAATCATGAATTCTGAGATTGTTTCTGTGGTGGATAAAGATTTATCCAGAGCCTACAGAGAGAGCTTTACACCTCACAAAGCACTAAGGCATTTTAATGCCAACTGCCCAGCTCAAGCTTCCCAGAGTTCTGCTGGCTTGCCCTCTGAAGCCCTGGAAATCCTTTTACCTACTAATTTTATTTTGAAACTGAAAGTCATTCTTTAGGAATGCCATTTGAGAAGTCCACATTTTCTTGTTATCCTGGAGACACACAAGCAGGCTTTTTTATTGCCTTTTTTCTCTTTCCACAGACGTTGCATTCTAAATGAGTAAGGATGATATTTTAAGGTTCTGGTTGGTCACTGTGGGTACTAATTGGTCAGCAACATCTTTCTAGCAAAAGCAACAGCAAAATTTCTTAGGTTTTCTCTTCTGAGTGAGGTCAGGCGTGCACAGGACGGTATGTGTTGACTATTTAGAAGTATCTGTGCTCCAGGGAGTGTTGCGAGCAAAGTGACTCAGGGCTAGATTCAGTAAAAGTTCTCAGCCTGTGTTCACGTAGAGCCACTGGTGACCAGCTGCCACTGTTTAGGCAGTTAAATGCCAGTTATGTCAGGAAGGAAAACTAAATAATATTGTCATACAATTATTGTCATATTTTTAGGGGTGATGATGTTACTATAGATATGTCAAAGAAAAAAATCCTTATTTTTTAGAGAAATGTCGGCAAGATTGGTGAATGAAGTGAATAGTGCCTGGTATTTGCTTTAAAGTCAAAAGAATCTAAAAAAGAGTGGGTATGTGTATATATATGTATATGTGTGTGTATATATATATATATATATATGTACGCATAACTGATTCACTTTGCTGTACACCTGAAACTAACACAACAGTATAAATCAACTAGACTCCAATAAAGAAGAAATCGTAAGAGTAGGGAGCTACTGAGTGAGAAAATATTAGCTATGAGTTGATAATTGTTGGGTGCATGGAGGTTTAATTCATTATTTGTTCTACCTTTGTATATGTTTAAGATTCCCCATAATAAATTTTAAAGAGGAAAAGCCATAGAAAGTAACTGCTTAAATAGTTCAGGTCATTGTGTCTTTTTTTCTCTTAAATTTCAGGTTAGAGGAGACAAAGGTAGAAATGATTAATTCACTCAACAAATATTTCTGTGCTCTGCGTGGGCACCTTTATAGCACTAGGTATTCTATAGCAAAAAAGACAAACAGGGTTCTGCCCTTATGAAACTTACATGTTAGTAAGGGCTGTTCTTTGCATATTGTTTAATTTATGCAATTACCACTTTGTTTAGTCTATCTTCTTTCTTGAATAGTTATGTAACTATTTTGTAAGCATTTAAAATCTTGAGTTCTGAAAAGTTTGCTTGACCTTGTGACAAGAAGAGTTGTGTTTGATACTAGTTGAGCAGCTCATTCTTGTCACATGATCTCGACCAGGTCACCCTAAGGCCCACTTTTCTTGTAATTAAAGATAAGATAACTGTATCTACCTCTAATAATTAAATGAAATACAGATGGATTTGAATGTACTAAACTATAATCACCTTACAGATATTTTGATGTTATAAATGTCGCCATATAAAAGTAACAGCGACAAGAATAATAATAAGGCTTGCCAAGGGTTTCATTAAGAAAAATCAAACCTGGGGCTTTCATAAAATTACAAAAAGTCTTTTCCTGTGTAGATCTTGTCCTGTTAACTATATCCAAACTATGACTTTGTTTTTGAAAAGGAAGGAAATAAACAAAAAGCCTGTTGCCATGTTGGCTTATGTTCTATAAAACAGAAGGAAGAAGGATAAAAAAATAAAACAGATTTTGCCAAATGGAAAAGGGCAGATCTGGTAGGAGAGGTGTGTTGTTATTGAATATGTGGAAGATTGTTGGCAAGTTCGAAAGAAAATGGGCAGGGACTTCCCTGGTGGCACAGTGGTTAAGAATCTGCCTGCCAATGCAGGAGACGCGGGTTCGAGCCCTGGTCCGGGAAGATCCCACATGCCGCGGAGCAGCTAAGCCCGTGAGCCACAACTACCGAGCCTGTGCTCTAGAGCCCGCGAGCCACAACTACTGAGCCCGTGAGCCACAACTACTGAGCCCACGTGCCTAGAGCCCGTGCTCCGCAACAAGAGAAGCCACCGCAACGAGAAGCCTGCGCACCACAAGGAAGAGTAGCCCCCGCTGGCCCCAACTAGAGAAAGCCCACGTGCAACAACAAAGACCCAACGCAGCCAAAAATAAATAAATAAAATAAATAAATTTAAAAAAAAGAAGAAGAAGAAGAAGAAAATGGGCATGTCCTTTCCTTGTGTGGTGGTGATGTGATGTGATAGAGGCTTGGTCCCACTCTGGCCATATTTGCCCCAACTTTAGATTTGAGCTACGATGGAACTCAGAGTAATGTAATCACAGGAGAAAATTCTGCACGTTTTTCTCCCAGCCAATGGTGAAAACTCCTGTTGCCAAGTCCAAATTATAGCTGGTAAATGTGTGTTTTTATGTAGAAATCTGTTTATGTTTCCAGCCAGATCTTCAGGTCAGAGCCAAAAGAACCTCTATTAAGTGTGACTCTAAGAATTGTAAGTTTTTCAGAGCTGAAAGGGACCTGAGAGATCATTGAGTCTAAACCTGGTGCCAGGCATCCAGTTACAGCTTTTCAAATACTTGCTGAATGAATTAATTCCCTCTCTTCACAAGTGAGGAAACTGAGACCCAAGAAGATGTGGGTCCTATCGTTTCTGACAGAACTCTTGAGAAATCTTGGCTCTTTATCTGTCCTTCCTCTCACTGTGCCGTGATTTTGCTTCAGGACTCTGAGCTTCCGATGAGGGGGTAACATGCTTTTGTTTGGAAGGACCAGGTGTTGTTGGGAGTTTTGCTTGTCTCTGAATTTCTGATGTATGCTGTAAACTTTTTTCTTTTTCCTTTGCAAAAGGCAAATATTTAGTGCCAAGAATTCTTGTTCTGAGAATTCTCATTTTTGTGGGAAAAGATGAATCTTGGAAAATCAATGAGAGATTTTCTTTTCTGTCAGTATCAGTTCGAGCCTAGTCGCTGTAAGGTTTGGGGTGACCATTTAGCAGTCACTTCATTCATTCGTTATTCATTCATTCATGATAAGTTGAATAACTTCTATAAGTCAGACACATACACTGGGGTTTATAGCCTTAGAACTTGTCATCATGGGTCTAGTGCCCTGAGTCTCAACGTTGGAACTGTTAGCTTTGTTTGATCTCATGCCACAGTTGGTAATTCCTTTCTATTTCAGCCAGCCAATGGGCAGGCGTATAGCATTGTTTAGAGAAGTTTTAAAGGGGCAGAATACGTCATAGGATTTCAGGTTTGCAAGGGAATTAGAGATCGTAACTCAAGTGCCTTTTCTGTCGTTTGACTCTCCTCATTTTTTTTCAATTTAACAAAATGTTTATGGGTGACTACTACAGCTGAGGCAATGTTGAAGGCCAAGGAATAGATCAGATACAACCTCCAATTCAAGCTTGGAAGATGCATATATACCCAACTTCTAAATTAAGGTGTTTCGTAGTAAATTATTCCTTAGTCATCATGCTTTGATCAGAAGCACAATCTTAGTCCTTTGTTGAGGTAGAGAGTGGGGGAAATAAATTAACTCTGTCTGGAGACATGCAAGAAGGATTCTTGGAAACAATTTCAATTGAACTGAACTTTGATGGCTAATTAGGATCTTAATTTTCAAATGGGGGAATGGAATTTTAGGCAATAAAGCAACAAGTATAAGAATACAGAATATTCTGAAGAATATTCTGAAATCATTGCAGTATTTGTTACTATTGAAATATAAGGTTAACATCCCCAGGTCTGTTGTTGGGTGCCAAGTGGTGCTTTTAACCCACCATCAGACAAAATGTGTTGCCCTTGTGGGAAGCCCTATGCAAATAGCTCTGAGTTGTCTGGTAGACTTCCTTGAGCTCCTCAGGGATTTACCTGCTGATACCTGATGGCTTTGAGTTCAGGTGCCCGATACTTAACTTCCCCTTTTTATGACATGTTTGCTTGACTTTTTCTTCATGACCACCAGCTGACACCTCCTCACTCTGCCTCTCTCTTTGTGGCCCAGACCGTGGCTTGCTTTTACGTGTCTGTGACCCTGGGCTTTTACCTTTCCAGTTCCCATCAGCTCTTCCATCCCTTCAGGCAGATGGCTGCCTTTGCTAGGGTACCTCCAGCCCCTCCACCTCAGAAAACAGACTGTCTCATCCATTGCTGGTTACTCCAGGTATTACAAATGTCTTTCTCTTATTGAACTGAAATTTGTCCCTTTATGATTTCCTCATACTGATTTTCTTCCTACCCACTTAGAAAATGATGTGCATTCAAAGGAACTGTCAGGCCAGGAGAGAGAGAGGTGGTGTCTGTCTCAAGGGGGTAACCCATAAAACTCCTGAAAGAGGTCACTTTTCTGAGGAGAGCATGAAAACAGTGTCATGTGAGCTATTCACTGAACTTGGGGAAATGCCCAGAGTTTGTTGAAAAGAGAAGGAAGAAGAGAGATTTCTTTTTTTTTTTTTAATTTTTAAAAATTTTATTGGAGTAGAGTTGATTTACAGTGTTGTGTTAATTTCTGCTATACAGTGAAGTGATTCAGTTATATATATGTTCTTTTTCATATTATTTTCCATTATGGTTTATCACAGGATATTGAATAGAGTTCCGTGTGCTATAAGGTAGGACCTTGTTGTTTATCCATTCTGTATATATTAGTTTGCATCTGCTAATCCCAGACTCCCAGTCCACCCCTCCCTCCCCTTTCCCCCAACCTTCCTGGGCAACCACAGGTCTGTACTCTGTGTCTATAAGTCTGTTTCTGGAGAAACTTCTGAAATCCTTTATTGTCTTGTCTTAAAGTCAGGGTCCAAAAGTTTGTGGGCCAAGTCATTTCTACTCTTGTGAAAACAATTTCAAAGCTCATAGATGTATAGGGTGGATTGTAGTCATTTATCTACTTACTCACTTTATGTATTTCATTTATCAATAATAGCTTAAAAATCTACTGATGTTTCAGTAGAACTGGAACTGAAATCTGTGTCCTGTGACCCTTAGTCTAGTGCCATCATGATAACAGGTATGGAATGACAGAATTTGACTTGTAGACGTAGAGAACTCAGGCCCCCAGCCATGGGCACATTCATTCATGAGCTCACAGAAATAGGCAGCAGGCCTTGCTTTATTTATATGGTTTGGACATACCCTACCATAGAAGTCATCCCTTCTGCTACCTGGTAGTGGGGTGAGGAAGGAAGAGGCTCGGTGAAAAAGGAGATCCAGTCTACAAAAATTAAGAGTAGAGACGCGATATTGTTAGAGCAAAACCAAAATGCTCAGGAAGAACTTTAATCCACTCTGAAGTGCTTACCCTTCCTGTGTAGTGAGGATATAAGACTATCTTGATCCATGAAAACATACCAGAGGAGTGAGCATGATGCTTATTTCTTCGTGGCCCTTTGCCTTGTTCCTTTGGGTCTCGTGTTCGCGAGGGGCCCTAGTTGATTTGTAGGCTTATTTGTGACCCTGGCAACAACAGTAGCAGCAGCAGCTGGCTTCGTGATTATCTCCTCCTTTTACGGTCCACACATGTAGAGGAGTGTCTGTTTAGCAGGGCTGGTGGGTTCTTAGGCATGTCACAGCCTCTGGGCGGTGTGACTTTCTAGAAGCGAATGTCGGAGTTTTCCTGTTTGCCTTTCGCTCTGAATCATCCTCTGATTGGGTATTCAGGTGAGAAATGAGATATTTTTGGTGTCTAGACTTATAAAAACTTCTTTGAAAATAGCAGGCCACAGCCGATAGGGACTATTCCAATGTTTCATTTAGTAATTTGACCCTTTCTGTTGAATGTCATAGTTTCTCTTCCTTGTTTTTTAAGCATCTATTTTAAAAGGTAAACCCTTTCCCAGGGATCGATAGTGGAGTAGGTGTGCACACACAGGCTCATTCACCCATATCAACTCAATCACCACTGCTGCTACTCTTCTGAAATAATCTAGGACACATGCATGTATTCTGCAGTGAAAGTTTGGCTGATTGCTGGACAAGAAAAGTCTTATGGGGAAATCGGTTGCGGTCAGTTCTGTTGTGTGTTGAGCTAACCAATGAGGTTAGATTTGCTTTAGCTCCTGAGTTTCTTTATTGGGAGTAATTTACAGTATTTGCATATTTCAGAAAATTTCCTGTGCCCAAATTAAGTGAAACTTAAGTTGGTTCTTTCTGAGTCAGTGGAAGTTTTTATCCCATTTTGTCTTTCCCATCAGGAACCTTAGTGATTCCTTCAAAGCTGAAATACGTTTATTTATTTTTTGTACATCTAAAAAGTAATGCATGATTTTTCTTAGTAATGTAAATAAATCAAACAATATGGAGTAAATGTTTTCAAACATGTTTCTCTATCAAGGAAAAATTATGATATGCATATGTGCCCCACTCCTAACATATACACCATATGAAGTTTGAGCACTCCTTTTCCTGCCTCATCTAAAGTATTATTAACACAGTTTGGAGAATGTGTTGCAATATTTTAAACTTTATAACACCTCTTTTTAAAGAATTATTTCTCCATGAAATTGTACCATCACACTATTAATAAACTATAGCTTTTGTTTATTGCATTGTTTCTTGTTTGCTATTTCTTTTTCTTGAATTCATCATATTGGTTCTTTTATGTCCTTTTTTTTTTTTAATTTCTTCCTCCTACAGTACTTTGTAAAATATTTATTTATTTATTTACTTACTTATTTGTTTATTTGGGAAAGGCTACATGGATGATATATTTTCTGAGTCCTTGCATATCTGAAAATCACTTTTTTTTTTTTGGTTTCATCGTTAAGTAAAAGTTTGGCTGCAGTAGAATTCTAGGGTCAAATGTTCTTTACCTCAATATTCAACAAAGATTTCTATGTTATTACTTTGTATCATTCAGTCTTTAGTGTTGCAGATGAGAAATCTGATGCCAGTCTGATTCTTTTTCCAATTTAGTAACTTTTTCTTGTTTGATCTGTAAGCTTTGTTTGTGGGATTCAGCAATTTTACTACACTGTTTCTAGATACAGCTTCCCTCACCCTCACCCTCACCCTCACCCCAGTATTTCTACTCAGCATTCAGTGAATCTGTTTGATCTGAGGAGTCAAGTTTTTATTTAGCTAAGGGGGATTTTCTTGTGATGTTGGGAAAATGAGTTTTAATTTTTCAATTGCCGTTTTCTTCCTTATGGAACTCCTATTTTATGGTTTTGGACTTTTTCTCCCATTCTTCATATTGGTATTCTTTTTCAGTAGTTCTACCATATGGAAGAATCCCTCTTGCTTGCTTCCTTTCTTTATTTTTAATTTTGTGGTGATGATGTACTCTCAAATTATCAATACTATATACACCTGAATTTAGGGAGAAAATGTACTTGGGGGCCGCTCTGAATCTGCTGTTCTGGTAGACCTAGCTCGCTTGTACTCCAAACTTTATCTTTTATCTGAATCAGAAACATACAGTCCTTTACTTGCCACTTTTTTCTTTTTAATTGGAGTATAATTGCTTTACAATGTTTTGTTAGTTTCTGCTGTACAATGAAGTGATTAAACAGACCAATCACAAGTAATGAAATTGAAACTGTAATTAAAAATCTTCCAACAAACAAAAGTCCAGGATCAGACGGCTTCACAGGCGAATTCTATCAAACATTTAGAGAAGAGCTAACGCTTGTCCTTCTCAAACTCTTCCAAAAAATTGCAGAGGGAGGAACGCTCCCAAACTCGTTCAATGAGGCCACCATCACCCTGATACCAAAACCAGACAAAGATATCACAAAAAAAGAAAATTACAGACCAATTATCACTGGTGAGCATAGACGCAAAAATCCTCAACAAAATACTAGCAGAGTCCAGCAGCACATTAAAAGGATCATACACCATGATCAAGTGGGATTTATCCCAGAGATGCAAGGATTCTTCAATATACACAAATCAATCAACGTGATACACGTTAACAAATTGAAGAATAAAAATCGTATGATCATCTCAATAGATGCAGAGAAAGCTTTTGACAAAATTCAACACCCATTTATGAGAAAAACTCTCCAGAAAGTGGGCATAGAGGGAACCTACCTCAACATATAGTCCTTTAAATAGTCAGCCACAGGGTGTGTGTATCCAGTCTTCGCTGTGTGGGAGGCCAGGGAACGGGTTTCCCTTAGATACACATGCCAAGAACAGAACAACAGCATCAAGGCTATTTATTAGTTGTGAAGATCCATTGGCAGGTAGCAAAGCCCCTGTTTTACATGCTGTACATATATGCCCAGTGAGGGCAGCAGCAGGCTGTGGCCAGCCCTTCTGCGGGGTGCTGTCTGCTTGAGTTCTCAGTTTCCTTCCTCACTTTTTCCCCATTCATGCCTTTCTATGACTATGTCACCAGGAGTGTCAGGGATTCTGGCAAAGTACCTTTTATTAGAAAGAATGAACTCATTAAGTGATTTCACTGCTGTTTTGACTGGTTTTCAGTATGTACCCCAAACTTTCTTTTCCAAGAGGCTTCCCCACCCCCTCACCTTTTTTGTCGAGGCAGTTTGAAGTCAGCTTAGATATTGCTATCTTTTGCTATTTATCTCAAGCTCACGCTGCTGCCCTTGAGGGCGCCACCACAGAAAAGCCCTCCCTGATTGCATCATCTAGGCCAAGTAAAACTTCAGGGACAACATAGTATGATGGCGCACACTGTAAGTGCTGATCCAGACTACCTGGGGTCACACGTGGCTCCCCACTCACTAGCTGTGTGACTGTGATCGTGTTATTTAACCTTTTCATGCCCCTGTTTGCTTATCTGTAGAATGGGAATAATTGTTGTACCTACCTCTTTGTGTTGTTGTGAGGTTACGTAGAGAATATCGTATGAGCCTGCCATAGCCTAGAGCTTAGTAAACGTTTACCATTGATGCTATTACGGTTACACAGTTCTGGGTTAACTGTTCTCTGTGCTGAATCCTGGCATAGTTATTGCTGTCCTTTGCTTTGTACCGCACCTCCCCAAGGTTCACTAATGATGTACCACACCCCGCCAAGGTTCACTTGAGGATTTTAAGGCTTTTTACCAAAGAAATACTCCCACAAGCTCTTTCGTCAAAATGATTGAATTAAATAATCTTAGCTCTCTTATGACTCTAAAATTCAACGCCCCAAGGTGTTATTTCCAATAATAAAATATTAGCTTTTTATAACTTCATAGTTGTTTACAAACTGCAAAATACTGTATCTTATTGAATTGATCTTCACAAGTAAGAATAGCACACATTTAATTTAACAAATACAAAAAAAATTAAGCCTCAAAGATTTGAGGAAGCTAGCTTAGATTTCACAGCAAGTCTCATGGAAGCAGTGATTTATTTCTGAACGGATAAAAACAAAAACAAAATGCATTTGGGGGACTTTTAAGCCTCTTGGCTTAGTATCAAATCCCTTCAAATGAGAGAAGGCAGATCATTTTAAATTCTCAAAAAGCAGCCAAAGTCATCACCAATATGTGTTTATGGCTAGTGGCCACGGGCCACCAAGATAGCTTCCTTCGTAATTCTTTAGTGGAAATAAGCACATCTTCCATCCCAGCCTCCGGCATATTCCCTGACAATCCCCTCACCGACTGTACCATGTACTTCTTATCCGTGGATTTGGTAAGGAAGCCCTATTGGGCTCACAGATCCTTTAGTTCCTTTGTAATTTACGTAATCCACTCAACATGGGAACAAAACAACTTGGTCCGAAAGAAGTGGTAAAAGTGGACATAGGGGATGCCAAACCCAAAACCGAGGGCATTAACTCTTACTTTTGCAACTCTAATGTTTTAGGGAGATTTTCTGTGCATAGCTAATTTGGGTTGATCCATTCAAAAGTCAGGTATTTAAAACTGCAAATATATTACTGCATGCAGTACTTATATGAATCCTTGAGGGGTTAAGCTATTATTATCATTAACTTTTGTTGAGTTTGACCTGTCCAAGACTCCTACCCTGTAAATTTCGTAAATTCCAAAATTGACATTGTTTTGTTGTTTTGTTTTTAATGAAAGACTTTCATATACTTTATCTCACTTGAGCCTTTAAATAACTTATGAAGGGGGAGGGTAGGGATAATTCTCCACCTTGTGCTAGTGAAGGGACTGAGGCTCAGAGAGTTAGGTAATAGTCCAGGTTTCCATAGTGTTAGGTGTCTTGGGGCAGGAATGAGACCCTGCGTTTTTCTGAGTCATGCCAGTCCATCTCTTTCTCTTCTGGCAGCACCGCTTTATTGTTACTCTTCCTTTATACTGTTTTTCAATGAAGGACACAAAACACCAATTGTCATGTTCCTCTCCAAGTAATTTCATTAATTGGTGGCCCACGCTTTTATGAGTTTGGTTGTAAAATCCTCTATTGCAATATTGTCTTTAGCCTTTTTAAAATTGTCTGCATCTTTACAGATTGGAAGATTGTACTTTGACATTAAAATACAGGAAAGCTGCTTGTAGGCCTTTAAAATGGAATTTTTTCCAAATTTTTTGTTTGTTTTTATATTTATTTTGTCAATAAACTTCAGTAAAGATGTCAGTTTTTATTACTGTAGAAAAAAGTAAAATTGGTCGTACCTGGTGTAAACAAGCAGAGAGAGAAAGAGAGAGAGAGAGAGAGAGAGAGAGAGAGAGAGAGAGAGAGAGCGGGAGAGAGAGCCCAGACACTCCCTCCTTTCC
This sequence comes from Leucopleurus acutus, assembly GCF_964270905.1. Taxonomy (NCBI): domain Eukaryota; kingdom Metazoa; phylum Chordata; class Mammalia; order Artiodactyla; family Delphinidae; genus Leucopleurus; species Leucopleurus acutus. The sequence continues at coordinate 79,443,025 of NC_139147.1, read as the reverse complement.
CCACAGTTTGTGTCATTCCTTTTAGTGCTTAAAGGAGTCTGTGCCTATCCTAAAACCACCTTCTGTTTTGACCTGTAGATGACACATCCATGTGATATGTGATTTGGGGAGGATCATCTCTAAGCCAAATCTCTCAATTTTTCAGTCATAGAACTAGTATGATAATTCTATTTCTCTCATCTTCTGGTTTTTTTTTTTTGGACAGTCAGATGAAAATAACCCATTTGATAGCACTTTCTGGATCAGTAATTAAAGGATTTACCTTAAAATATGTATTTTTCATAACATTATTTTAGCATCATTGAGCTTTCATTCTTTCTATTAGAAATTATATATTTAGAGCAATGATTAACTGAATGGCCTTCAGTGGTATATTTGATGTATGATGTGTATTGAAAAGAGCATGGCAAACTGTCCCCTGAACACAGATTTAAAGATTCACGCCATAGTTTACTGCGCCGATATGTGCACTTGAGAGTCAGGGTCCTGACTTCAGAAAACCTGTCTCAGAACTGCACAGAGGACCTGGCTGGCTGAGACTCAGGTATTCCATTGAGAGATGATCAAACAATTAAATAAAAAGTACAGCAACCAGAAGAATATTTCACTGTGCACATTCAGGGAACATCATCATTTTTATTATCATTTTACATCAAGGCATTTTGTAACTTGAAATGTGCCTATTGGATTGTTTCCATTTCCTTTTAGCTCATTGAAAGCCATACAGTGTCACTTTAGTATTTCTCTTCTGACCCAGTGGGGACAGAAACCAGTTTTGGGGCATGGCAGCTACTACAGAAAACTATTTCCACAGTTACAGATTCAGCAAATGAGGCTCTCTCCCCTCCCCTCCACCATGTTTCTCTCCGATTTTAAGTTACAGTCCTACCATGAACTTAAGTCATTTCAACTCTATTGAAATGGCTCTTGTATGCATCTGCTACCACCTACCCCCCTCCCCCCCGCCAATCCCTGATTCGCTAATGACTGTTATTTTTCTGAGACATTCTTCTACTTCTGTCAGGCAAGGAACACTCTTGATGACTTGAACCTCCTTGCTTCCTCCTTCAATTTTCATTAAAAAGAACCTCCTTGGGGGACTTCCCTGGTGGCACAGTGGTTAAGACTCCATGCTCCCAATGCAGGGGGCCCAGGTTCGATACCTGGTCAGGACACTAGATCCCACATGTGTGTTGCAACTAAGGAGCCCATGAGCCACAACTAAGGAGCCCACCTGCTGCAACTAAGACCCAGTGCAAATAAATAAATAAATATTAAAAGCAAAAAAAAAGAACCTCCTTGGTTCCTTTGCTAGATCTGCAACTATTCCTTTTCTTTCTTAGAACTCCCTTTTTCTTTTTTTCTGTCCCTAATTTTTTAGGTGCCCACTCAGTGTTCTCCCTTTTGACCTTCTGTCTTCTCTCAGTAGAAGTCACAACTCTCACAGAGTCAACTTCCATCCCTGTCTATTTAATGACTTGGACTGGTTACGACTCTTGGCACTGTGTCTTTCTTTGACAACTATTGTGCCATTTATCCATAGAAAATCTTTGCACAGGGAACCCCTTCACATTCAATAGGTGTACAAATTCTAGTCACGTCTTCCCCCAAAACTTCCATTCTGTTAGAGGTACCACCATATTTTCTTGGCTCCCAAATTCTAAACTCTGTGGTCACTGTTGATGTGTCTTGCTTTTTAAATATATCTATCACCAACATCTGATTTTTTTTTTTTTTTGGTTCAAAATGACTCTCAGGTTTGCTCTAGTCTCTTCATTTTTGATGTCCTAGTTCATTCCTTCTCCATATCACAATAGACTCATTGCTTTGTGTTTTTTTTTCCCTTCCAGCTGCATTTCCCTAACCAATTAGTCTTCAAAAAATGTTATTTTCCTTCTATGGCTTCTTTTGACTGCCACACTAAATTTCCTCTCTTAGTTGATTTTCAGAGTACTCCAAGACCTACCTCATCCTTTAAAGTACACCTCATCTCCCACTGTGCTCTTTTCTTTTCATCTTTGCTCTTGCAAGGCTGATGGCGTCACTGTCAGTTTCCCATGTGAGTTAATTCTCCTTGTGTCTTTCTTGGTGCCTGAAGTATCCTCAGCTCTCAACTGATCAGGAATCCTTCCCATATTTTAAAAGCCTAATTCGTACCCTCTGACACCGCCAGTTGTGTCATCCCCATCTCTCCCTTCTTTGCATCCTGACTCTATTGACTGGGTGGTGTGGTGAAGTGACATGAACCTAGGGTTTAGTGCCAGGAAGTTGTGTTACCAGTTATTTTCACATGCAAAATGGGAATGATCACTTAGAAAGTTATTTTGAGGATTAGTTAAGGTAAAGAGTATAGAGTATCCAGTAGTATCTGGTTCATAGTAAAGGCTACAATGAGTCAGTTAATGGATGGATCAGTTAATTATGTTTCATTTTCCTGCCACTGAATATATGCCTGTTTGTGGACTGATGTAATTACATCATGTGTCTCCAAACTCTATATCATAAAGCCAGAATCAAAATACGACATGGGGGAGACCTGTAGAAATCACTTAACGTCACAAATCATAGAGCCTCAGCTTCGAAAGGATCGTAATCCAGTTCATCTTTCCTGTGATGAGGAAATGGGTGCCCAGATTTCTTGAGTCAACTGCCCAGGGTGACACAGTAGGAGAGGTGACCCCAACCCCCATCCCAACTGGAAGTTCTGGACTCACAGATTTGAATGCTATCTATTATTCTCTTGTTATTCCCCTTTTAGAAACTGTCTGAAGGTTGGATCACGGCTCACATTCCTGTATCACCCATAGTGTTTATCTCATTGAGGGATATTTGGTAGATATTTGTGGATTGATTGATTCATTCTTTGTCTTGGCAATAAGAATTCTCTGGAAACCTCTATGGAGTATGTACTATACATAGGCTTATCACCCTTTTGATGCTTTTGACGCTGTTGTAAACACTCAAAGGGTCCAACATGTACACTTCTGTGCACTGGCTCAGCATGGTGGGGAAAGGAAGCGGGAGAGGAAGTTATGTTATATACATCTTGAGCAAATCAAGCTTTTCTATTTTTAGTCCTTGCTACTGTTTGGAAAGTACAACCCTGTTCATGGCAGTCTGGCATGTATTTCCTTAGTGCCATTTCAAAAAGGGAAAAAAATAAATATGGGAATTTTTTGTAGTGAAAATAGTTACTCAGTGAAATCACATTAAGTTCCTTCTTTTTCTCTTGATGAAACCTCAAACCCACTAGGCACAGATTCCTCAACCTCAACTATGCATGTAAAGGCTCATGCAGAGGAGGAGACTGGAGTCAGCAAAACCGAGGATGGCAAGATGTGCTCTGGTTCCTGAGAGACAGGGCAGAGAAGGCAGGGGGAGGGGAGGGAGCACCTCCATCAGTGGAGTCTTGGCCGGCTACCAGATGTTGCCCCTGGAGAAAGCTGAACTCTGAACTGCATAGATAAAGAGACACCTAGTGTTACAGCCCTTTGCTCAAGCTGCTCCTTCTGCCTGAGTGTCTCTCTCTGCTCTCTTTCTTTCCCCGAGTGCCTTACAGCCGCTCCCCTAATTCAAATAAGCGAATTACTTTTCTTTAGCTGTTTAGGTGACAGTTTGGGGATTTTTCCAATCTGAGGCTATACTAGTTAGCATTTGGGAACAATAAAGAACTTTATGAAAGAGAATAAAATTACCTGGTCTCCGTTTAGATGGCTTTCTTTAATATAGCAGGCCTTGACTGGTCAGAAGTGACAATGGTAGGATGGTTTGGAGTCAACTGCGAGTCTAGCGAGGCAGACCAGAGCCTGAAATGGGGTGGTGGCCATGACCATGGCGAAGGGGAGCTAAGAGTCCAGAGCCATTTGGAAAGAGGGGAGATGGGAACTGGAGGAGTCCAAGATGCTTTGCAGGATCCTGACTTTCTTCAGGAAAGAGATAGTTGCTTTCTATCCTAGTGTTTGCCAAATAGGAAATTCCTCTGAAAAATCAGAACTCTGAGGCAAGTGAGATGTGAACTTTACTGGAGGAAATGTGGATACCACTGAGCAAAGATGACTCCTCGTTAATGAGAGGGACTCTACAGTCTCCAGACAGAAACAGCTCTGTTTAGATGAAATTGTGACGATAGGGTGAGAATCATACATGGCTGTAATGAATGCTGATTTGTGGATATCGCTGTATTGTTGTCATTGCTTTTCAATTGAGTATGTATTAAGCTCCAACAGGGTGCTATGAGTAATGCCCGTTTCTAGTTGATTTATCAGAACACTCAGAAGACTTTATAAACGCCCGTAAATGGAAACTCACAGCACCCCTTCAAGGTGGTAGACGCTGCTGCCATTTCTACAGATGAGGACAAGTGAAGTGGATTGTGTTTGCTCTGTTGGCACTGTGGGTGAGAACACAGAGCTGTCGAGGGAGAGAAAAGTCTTTTCCCTGTCCCCAGGAATTGGGTTAGAATACATTAGTAAAGAGTTCTCCTTAAATGTGTTCAGAGTTGTGGGATTTTAATTAAATTGTTCCAGTTATTGTTAGCACTTGCATTAGCGCCCAATAACCAAATTCTAGGCCAGCAGATTTCAAATTGAGTGTGGGAAAGAATTAGGGGAGGGGTTGCAAAGGGCTTGTTAGATTCAGATCACTAGGCCCTGCTCCCAAAAGTTCAGATTTGGTAAATCTGGGAGGGGGCCTAAGGATTTTCCCTTTTAATGGGCATCTGAGGTGCTTCTATCCTCAGAGGCGGCTCAGTGTCCCTTCAAAACCTCAACCTTTTCCTTCTTGTAGGGTCTTTTTTTCACCACCAAAAGCTAGCCTCATGCTAGCCTCATCCTGAGACCAGGACTTGTGATTTAATATCTGTAGGGTCTCCTACCATTCGCTTAGTGTAATCCTCCAATTCTCTCATTTCCAAACACCCTGTGAGCCAACACTGACAGAAGAACCTGCTGTACCCTTAGCATTCTACAGGACATGTGGTTCCCAAGACCTTAGCCCACCTGGTTTTCAAAGTATCCCGGTGGGAGTTGTATTATTATTTTTCTATTTCATTGGTGGGGACTAAAACCAAGAGGGGATATGACTTGGTGAGATATCTCACTCCTTTAAACCCTTTTGAGTGAAATTCAAGTGGGGGCCTGGATTCCACTTTGGACAACAGTTGGGGACAGAGCATCTAGAACTGGTTTAAGTGGAATGTGTCGTAAAGCAGAAAGTTCACGAGGCAATAGGTGAGAGGAGGGCAGGAATGGTAGTAATGACAAATTCAGTTTTTCATTATTTCCTTGTTATTTGTCCTGGTTCTTTAATATAGACTAGGTATTGAACCATCACTAAGTAAATAGTAGCCATTTGATTATGGCTTGACTCTGAATATTCTATGAAAAGGAAACATTTCTCAGGAAAGCCTGGTAAGAGGCATGAGCAGAGTTGTGGAGTAGAGGAAGGCTTTTTCAGTGGAACTGAGAACGCTGAGGCTTGAGACAGCATCATCCCTTGCCTCCTTTGGCTTCTTTAGTTTCTGTTGGGGGGAATAACAGACTTTTCATAGCACTTGTTCATTTGTATTCCCGAGGTCGAAGGCAGAAATGTTTGTTTTCTTGCGGACTCACATTCATTCCTGATTAAGGTGAATTCAACTTTCTGCTATGGTCCCATACTCACTTTTTATCAATGGCAACCTTTTCGTAAAAACAGGAATTCCTCCTGGGAGTGTCATTAATGTAAATTGTCTGTGCACGGCCCAAAATATATGTGATTCATACGATGTGTTTGTTTCCACATCTACACTAAGTCCCAGCTTACAATGACCCCTGCCCACTCTCTCCTTTCGTCATGAGGACCATGTTTATCCTTTGGATATCTATTCCCTGGATGCCAGCCAAGCTTCTTCTATGCCTGGGGTTTGCACACCTGCATAATCTGACCACAGCTGATCCTCTGAGTCTGATCCTCCTCTACTTTTACCTAAAAGGACGCTTGTATTTGCCAAGTGCTAGTGCACATTGCAATGTTTTCCGTCTATATCTTTACGTTCCTGTGGCATACATCTTAAATATTTTTCTCCCTCTAAGATCGTCTCACTTCTCACTGCATCCGTGCAGCCCTCTCTGATTTTCTGTTTTTTTGCTCTAGCATCTTGTGTTTCATATACTTTAATACTTACTTGCCTGTACTCAGCCCTATATTACAGTTATATGTGGACGAACTAACCCCTCTAATGGAATTGTAAGCCCCTGGAGGACGGAGAATCGATGATTTTCCTGTCTCCTTTTTTTTTTTCTTTAAAGTAATTCCTGTCCTTCATATCAATATGTAGTGAATATTTGATAAATATTTATGGAAAAGTGAATGAAACTGTGCTAAATGGGGAGATAGAAGGTGAGAGGGAGGAACGGAGCTTGGCTTTTAACAGTAGCTGCAGCCGTGACCTAATTCATGGTAACCTAATAGGCCCTTATACTCTCCGTTTCATGTTTGAAGGGAAGACCTTTCGCCTTTAACATTTCCAGCCTGGTGTCATGGAAAGTACAAGAATTAGAGCTCTGGAGCAAAATGTTTGAGTCCCTAATTTTAATTCTTCTGTTTTCTACCTGAGTTACTTGGAAAAGCCTTTTATTCTCTGATCCTCGGTATTCTCTTTTGTAAAATAGGAATAATAGCTACCAGTCTCTATGATTGCTGGGAGAATTGAATGAGATAATATTTATGAAAGTGCTTTTCTACACTTAGGCACTTCTCTGTTGATAATGGCATCGTAGAGAGAGGGAGCTATGATTTTCTTTCTCCATGTTCTCAGCGGTAACTGTGTGTCCCAGGCTGTGTACAGTGGACTGGGTAGCTGGCCAGCAATGCTGCAGGTTCATAGGATATTTCCCAGAACTGTCTTGGAACAGAGAGTTTGACCAAGAGAAAACGATGAACAGATCTAGAATGATTATTAGGGAACTGATGCATCATTGATTGTTAGAAAATATGAGTCCTGCCCTTTTAGGTAATTTCCCCCATATTTTTTCCATTCTTAGCCTTTGAGATAAGACATGACGTGTGTTTTGCCTTTTCCCCTCCTGCCTGCTTGCTAGGACGTTGTCACTCTCACTTATCTTTTTCCATTTCCATTAGTCAGCTAGTGACTCTGAAAACAATACAACTGAATGCAGCTTCCTCTCTGAAGTTGTTATCAGTAACCCTGTTTTTGAAATGAGTGTTTCAAATTGTATCTTGTTAGTATCTGCACTGTATCTTCTGTATTGTCGACTATCAAGGTACACTTACACTAAGTAGAAACAGAGTAATTTGGTTCCAGTAAGTGGCTATAAGGGAAAAAAACAACAACAACAATGAAAAAACTTTAAACTGCTCATAATGTTAGGTAGGTTGTATTTATATGAATGTGTTAGAGTAACAGAACTTTTAAACTAAAAGAAAACATAAAGATCAGGTCTGAACCCATCATTTTGCTGTTGAGAAAACACAGGCTTAGAAAGGGAAAATGATTTGCCCAGGGTCACCCTACTGAATTAAGGCAGAACCAAGACAAAACGCCTCGTTTGTTGTTTCTCTACTCTCCTTGCCTACACGTGCGCCTCAGTATTCACTAAAGGGATTTCTGTGGTTGCACTGGGTGGATAATGTGTCACGTTTCTGGGTCAACATTTCTAAATATTCAGTCATCTTCTGACATTAGCGTACTTACTAGTTTCTTAGGAGAAAATTACAATCCTGTCTTCATTTACTTGACAGTGAGTTTTGAGTGGGAAGACTGGGACAAGGAAGCGTTGATTCAGGTCTCCCTGTGCCATCCTTATCACTTGGTTGTTTGACCAGTAGTAAATCACTTATGCTCTCTGGGCCTTTGTTTCCTTTTTGGTACGATTATGATATTGTAATAGATGTTAACTAGGATCTTCCTGTCTTCAATGCCACTTCAATGAATCTAAGTGTCTCCAACCATTCTGGTGTCTCTCTTCTAGGAATTTCTGTAGCACTGGTTTGCACCTGCGTGTCCATATTGCATTCTCCACCGGTTGGCGGATGGAGTCCTTGCTTAATTTTGTTGATCTTGTCCCACAAGTGAGGCTGGAAATCCTCAGACAGTGCCTGTGCTCCTCTCTTCCATAAAGTTTCCACATCCGGAAGATGGGATGAGAGTAACTTTCTGCTTATTTCATGGATTCTTAAGAAGAACAGTTGAAATAACGTATGAGATATTTGCTTTGGAGAAGATGTTTCACAGTATAAGGTGTTCAGTTTTTAGACTGATTTCAGTCCTTTCACTGAATTATTATCGCTGACATCTAAATCACTTCTTTGGGGGCATTTTATTATATTTAAGTGAAAATGCTGGAATAACTGCTTCAGTTCCCCTTCCAGTTCTAATATTTCTGAGCCTGAGTTACCTTTTCTATGCCAATCGTCTATAATCTATTCACACGTTGCCAGACATCTCTTATTTGTAAGTCCTGGTTGATGGTGCTTAGCACACAGATTCAGAAACACAGAAGTTTAAAGGAATTTCTTACCCCTTATCTGCTTCGATGACAAGCCCCTTGGCTTTATAGCTTTGGCTACTTGACATGGAGTGCTTGACACGGGAACTGAACACTTTCCTTCGTGTTCAATTTTGGTAACGTTTTGAGGAGTCCTGAAAGGATTAAAGGATGAAAGGCGTGAGGATGATGAACCAATATATAATGTTACCATCACATTTCTAAGTATTTGAATATTTGCTTCTGGTATTTCTGTCGCATTGTTGGGGAGTGTGAGGAAGTGGTTTCTGGAATTTATCATGCCCCAACCCATTGGTCCTGTGTTATCAAAATGCAAAATCAGAAAACTGTCTTCCATGAGGTTTTAAAACAAAGTTAATTGCAAAAATACCTGGCATGGGCTATTTTCTACTGCATGCTACAGCAGGTACCAAAAATATTTCGTCAGTCTATTTGTTTCGTAGGTTCGAATGATAATTGTTCTTTCCCTTCCCCGCTCAGATATTATTTCCTTAAGGGCAAACCAAACTCTTTTTTTCTCTACCTTTTAAAACTTCTAATACTTGTATTATTTTGTGTTCATTGTATTAGCAAAACATTCCTGGGAAAGTTTCCGTGACACTGTATGATGGTATCTTTATAGCTATTTCAGTTGGCTATATCTCCTTTTCACACACACACACATACACACAGGCACACACAGTGCAGAAAAGGCAGCTTGGTATAGTGTTGCCAAACTATGTGTGTGGACTGACTGGCAAGGTGGCTCCCCTAAGGATCCTGTTTCTTCCTCTATAGCTCGCCCAGGAAATCAGCAGCAGTGATTTTCCAAGTATCTTTTATAGAACTGCTTCAGCAGACGTTATTGGAGGCAATGGGAAAAACCCAGTGGGTGGAACTGTACCCTTCCCTGTTTGTACTTGAACCAGAGCAGCTCTGTTTTTATCTGTTTTAAGTAATGGGGTTCCGTGTATGATTTTATTTTCCCCATAGGGTTCTGCTGCTTAATAAAGGTGTGCCAAATGTCTCTTTTACTGTCAAATAATTAATCTTATTATGGTTATTTTTATGGCTCTTATTTTATCGATGGATAGATACTGTATGTATTTTCTATGTTATTATATAGCTATTCTCATACAAACTGACTTTTTAATTTTAAGGGACTACTTTAAGAGTACATTATCAATATTTATTTCATAAAGATTAGAATCCAGTAGAAATAATTCCATATTGTGTGTGTGTATGTTTTGCTTCTGAATAGAGCAGTGAACAAAGGGGCTGCTTGTGTGTACTCAAGCACGGACCACTTTAACCATAGCCCTGTCCTTCCTCACATCTGAGTTGGCTTAAACTCAGAGTGGGCCTAACTCTGGTGGGTTTGGGTCTGGTTGCGAGTGGGCAGCAAAGATAGTGGCAGGCAAGCTGTGAAACGTCATTATAGACTCATGCAATGTTCGAGCTTAAAAAAAAATAAAAGTGTACCTGGCAGGTTCATACCCTTCATTTTATAGAAGTGAAAGTTGGGTTTCAGAAAGGAAAAGTGACTCCCTGATGGTGTCACAAGTAGACCTGACTTCTTGCTGTCATCCCTGTGAATGAGTGGGTCTTGTGCTGGCTGCTTCAGTGAGGCTGACTGTGCAGCAGAGGCCACTTGGGGTATTTCCATATAAAGGAGTTTATCTTAAGGATCCATGTGGATGAGACCTGACACCAGAAGGCTCAAGGATGGGACCATATCTCTTTCCTTTTTATTCCCCTTTTTCTTCTTCCTTTCCTTTCTTCACTCTCTGATCCTCTTCTTTTCTATTATTTGCATTCCCATTAATCTCCTCTCTCCAATAATTGCATCTTATCTTCTTACATGCTCTGATTATTAGCCATGAACATGATCCTCTTGTTTTATCATGACCACAGTTCATCCTCATGGCAGTTTTGTCACATGTTGCTTAGTTCATATTTATAAGAGAAGGAGGTTTATTGCCTAGCTCACCTTTCTGTCACAGACCAAAGGTTAGATTCACCAGGCTGTTTGTAGATGGGCTGTCCAGCCTTGCTTTTGTGGGTCACAGTGCTGTGCAGTGGAGTCCCATGGTCCAAAACATGGCTCTTTTGGCAAGTCTGGGGGCAAGACTGTTTGCTTTAAAGAGATGTGTGTTGACCAAACATTATCAACTTTGGGTGAGTGTTCTAGGCCTGAAAAGGATGGGATGTTAGGGAATAGGAAGGAAAAAACTGAGGCCTGTGTCAAGCCTAGTGCTGAAGTTTTATCTTGATGTTTTTTGCTCCAGGTATGCTAGAACCATGAAAACCTCTCTTTGTTTCCTGTTGTCACCTTACTTTCTGTTTATTCATTGCCATACTCTCAGTTGCCGAAGTATTGTTCTACTTTGAATTGTGAAGATGTTGTCTCTATTTTGAATGCTACAGTGTTTGCACCAAAGAGGGCTTTTTATGGCATTTTTCCTCAGGGTCTTAACCTGTGGGGTAGATGACTCTTCTTACATAATAATGAGACTCGAGTTTTAGCCTAGCTTTGCACATTAGAAAAGTTGAATTGTATTTCTATCAGCCATTGGATAATAAGCTTCTTAGGGAAGATTTCTTTGTTTGTTTAAATCTCTGCCTCCTCTGTGTGGTTTTACAGAGTCTTAAAGAACATAAGTGTATTTGATATCACTAGGCAGCGGTGAAAGTCATATTATCCAGTAGACTGTAGCTTCTTGAGGTTGGGGATCATGCCTTCCTTAGACTGCTTGCTGCCTAGCACAAAGATTTCATGGAGCAGCGTGGGATAAGAGCCATTCACGTGAACCGACAATGAGTTACCCTGTGAACCCTGCTATCAGAGAGAATTAGACAAAGAAGAGTCAATTATCATATAAGCTGGGTTATCAGTGATGCCTTCCTGGAGGAGTATATATGATGAGATAGATGGGTTTTTGGAAAGGTAAGCCCTTCAACTCAATGAGTGGGAAGAAGAATGCACATGAACTAATAGACCTTTTTGTTTTCTCTTTTCAACATTTTCCTCCAAATTCAATAAAATGACATTTCCGTTAGATAAAATAGGCCATATTTCCTGGAGTTCTTACTGCTGACTGCTGCCTGTCAACTCAGCATTACCGGAATCAGTGTGATGAGGATGCTCACACTGTTATACAGCGTGCGGGATGATATTAAGAAGCAGTGCTACTGTTTCCATTTTATTTTGATCCAGGTTTCTCTTACTCATTATTTGGATTGCCTATTGGCATTTTCATGGCAACCATAACCGTATAAAATATACACTATTTACCCTATCAGATGTTCGTTGTGTTAGAAATGTACTTAGAGCAGTGGTTCTCAACGTGTGGTCCTCAGACCAGCGGCATCAGTATCACTCGGGAACTTGTTAGAAATGTAAGTTCTCGGGCCCCACCCAAGATTTACAGAATCAGAGACTCTGGAGTGGGATCCAGTAATCTGTGTTTTAACAAGCTCTCCAGGTGGTTCTACACAGGCTGAAGTTTGAGAACTGCTGATGCAGAATTATATGCTTCCCAGTTAATGCCTAGCACTAGCATGTGTTAAGAAGCACAGGTGCCCCATCTAATTGAAGCCCCCAGCAGCTGATTTCTACTTTGACTCAAAATGCTTTGAAAAGTTACATACTCAGTTGACTGACCATGTCAGCCAAAGCATTTATTTTGAGACTGTGATCAAGGTAATGACTGAGTAGCTGTTGTTTATTGAATACTTAAGATGCGAACGATACTTGACATGTATGAACTCATTTAATCTTTACAACTGCATGACAAACTGAGACCCAGAGACCTTAGGTAAATTGCTTAAGGTCACAAAACTGGTAAATGGCAGATCCAGGTTTCAGACCCCCTCCAGTCTGACTCCAGAGCCTTCACTACTACTTTTTTTTTGGGGGGGGGTGCTGCGTTGGGTCTTTGTTGCTGCACGTGGGCTTTCTCTAGTTGCGGCGAGCGGGGGCTACTCTTCGTTGTGGCGCACGGGCTTCTCATTGCGGTGGCTTCTCTTGCTGCGGAGCATGGACTCTAGGCGCGCAGGCTTCAGTAGCTGTGGCTCGCGGGCTCTAGAGCGCAGGCTCAGTAGTTGTGGCACACGGGCATAGTTGCTCCGCGGCATGTGGGATCTTCCTGGACCAGGGGTCGAACCTGTGTCTCCTGCATTGGAGGGTGGATTCTTAACCGCTGCGCCACCAGGCAAGTCCCACCACTACTTTTTTCTTGTTAAGGATGCTTTGGAAGTAGCATTCAATTAAAATGATCACAAAGAAATTCATTGATTATTTTCTCAGCTTCATCAAAGAAAGAAAGATGATGGATAAATGACAGAGACTTAGTTTTGTTGCTTAGAGATAATACAGCTTTTCTGTATCCCTTTTGTTTTTACCAACCAGTATCTTTTTAACATTAATTTAGAAATAAGGGAATAATGAACTTTATTAACCATAAAAGAATACAAAAATGAAGTGAAATTCACACTGTATTATTAATACTGAAATAATACCATTGAAAAGAATATTAACCATAAAAGAATACAAAAATGAAGTGAAATTCACACTGTATTATTAATACTGAAATAATACCATTGAAAAGAAAATCAAAATTGTATGTAAAAGGAATATACTATTTTGTGCCACTTGCCTCCTAGGGTTCCCTAAGATGAGATAGTTTTATATTGCTCAGCTCTCAGGGAGAGCTTCTTTTTTCTCTAATGGACCACAAAGGGAGGTCCAGGCATAGGTAGGGGTTGGGAGTCCCTTAGTGTTACACATAGGGTCTGCCCCGAGGAGTTCCGTGAGCTTTGTGAAATGCAATGTAAATATCACAGATTTAGTACCTCCAACATCAAGTGGTCTCTCTGATTATTTTGAGCAGTCACATGCGGATCTTGGCTCTTCAAATCCCCCTTCTGCGATGTGTCAGTGTGATCGCTTGGCCACCTCAAAGATTCTGGATGTTGTTGAGGATTAGGTCAGTTCATGCGTGTTTGGAGTACGACACTGTGGGTTGGCTCTAATTCTAGGATGTTAACTTCCTAGAGTAGAGGGTGGTTCTTAATTAACTAGACCATGCCCCAGTCCTTCGTGTTCCTTAACCGCCTGAACGAGAACTCTGTCTGTAACAATGCTGATTTGATCGTCAGGTTCCTGATATTTCTTCAGAGCAGAGGACTTTGCAGTTAGTTCTGCTCCCTACCTCAAAAAGGAAATGAATACTTAACAAATAAATTGTCATTATGCTAAGCAGGATCCATGTATTTCCATTTGTTAATAATGGATACTCTCGCCATTTTGCAACCACCAGTGCAATAATCCACGCAGGCAAGAATCGTCTATGGATACTAAAATCATTGGGTGAAAGGTTTGTGATGAGCGGAATATTAGCAGAGTCTCAAAGTGTCGCCTCACACATCACGTATTGATTTAAAAGGGAAGAAGACACTTTTACAGTGAAGAAATCTGGTGGACACTACCTTAACCAGTCGTCAAACTTGTCATCACTAAATGGCCAAATAACATTATGAGCTTCCTGATGTGATGCAATGGAAAGAGCACAGCATCACGCATGGACTTTTCCTGACAAACTTGTGTAATCTGAATCTCGTCATCAGACAAAGCCATATTGTTCAACTTTTTATAAGACACCTGGCCTGAATTCTTTACACAAAGTCAGTTTCATGAAAGGGGAAAATAGGCTGGGGCCTGTTCTAAATTAAAAGAGACTAAAGAGACATGTCACCTCAGTGTATGATCTTTGATTGGATTCTGGATGGAAATTAACAACAATCGATAAAAGGACATTACTGGGACTTCTGGTGAAATGTGAACATGCATGCATCAGATTACTACTGCACCCACATTACATTTCTTGGGTGTGACAATGGTATTGAAAAGTTAGTTCTTAGGATATGTAAGCTGAAGTATATGGAGAGGAAGTTTCTGCAACTTCTTTCAAATAGTTAAAGTACAATAACAAGCAAGCAAATATATTTTTGTTATTAGAAGGGGAGGCAGAATGTTGGCCATTGATAAATCTGGGTGAAGGGTGTGTGGATGGAGTTCATTTTGCTACTTGTTCAACTTTTCTATGAGTTAATTTTTTACATAAGATATTTGGATGTAAAGAGTGAGTAAATAAATAAATACAAATAATGCTCTTTCATGCCTCACTGCTGGCACTCCTTACCTATCACCTGTAGTTAGTGGACTAGCAATGTAACCCAAATGGCCTCACATGCTATGAATTCTGGTTCTGGGCCCTATTTTAAAGTATATTTCTGTGTACTCACAGTGGGAGAGTCATCACCCTGTAATCCTAGTAGTGGCACTAAGGATTATGATTTTCCAAATTATAATAAGCCCTGATTGTGATTTGGTGAGCTTTTATCATATACATATTTATTGAATGCATGAAATTAAGTGTCTTATAGGAAATAATATCCCATGAATGGCTTATTCATGTGAGTTTTATAGCTGTTAATAAGGGGACACAGTCACTGGACACCCTTTGTACCCTACTTCTCACCCTCTCATTCCACCTTCAGATGCCAGCCATTGCCATGGCAACCACCACTGCACAGGTATGACCTAGCAGTACCTGAGGCAGTACAGCCTCAGCTGTAAAACCTTTCTCTCACTCTCTGTCCTGGGACTTTTCTGCTACCTCTGTACTTCTTGGGACAAGCATGAGGGAGTTAATATCCCTGTAGGTGATTCTAAACCAGTAGAGGACTAGAGCCAGAGGATGAACATTCTCTTCTCTCATTCCCTACATGGGAAAATCTGAGGCACGTTTCATGGAGATCCGTAGAGGGCTCCCAGGAAAGTGGAGCCCTAGTTATCCGTATTGGTGACCAGCTCAATTCAGCACCTTTGAATTGGCTTTCCCTCCTCTCCTGCTTAACTTGTCCGGTCCTTCAGTACTGCTTTTTGGGACTGATTCCCAAAATCAGTGACCTGCACACAAGCCTTTGTCTCAGGCTTTGATTTCGGCAGATCCTGGGCTAAGACAATGGAATCTCTCATAATACTTATTGTTGAAGAGCTTAAGAATCATTATTATTATAGTGACCACTTTATAGGAGGCCCTTTGGTATCTGGAAAAAGCATTAGGCCAAGAGTCAGGAGACTCTTCCTTCTTGTTGCTTGGCCTCGGGCAGGTCATTCAACCGTCAGGTGACTAGTAAGGCTGCGGTGACAGGGAGTTAAGGAGAAGACGTGTAGGTAAGTGTGTAGGATTCCATGAGCTGGTTGTAGGACTGTGTCCTGCAGTGCGCAGTGTAAAGTGTTGAGAGTAGCAAGGTAGTTCCCGGATCTAAAGATGCTGTGGTAGCAGATGAAGCGCCAGGGGAAGGGCTGGTGGTGAGACTCGTGCAGGACTTCAGTTGTTTGAACTGAGACGTTAAGTAGAGAATCAGTGGTGAGAAAGAAGCCTATCCTAGTCTATAATGGGGATTGAAATGTAGGAACAAAGTTCTTATCAGAAAGCCAGGTAGGGCGGCAAGGGGGGTCTTGGGTGAAAAATCTCACAGCATTAGGCTGGAACTTGTTCCATGGCATCAACCTAATATGAGAAACTGAAAATGGGGAGTCACCCCAACTCAGAGGGAAGGCAGAATGAGGTCTTACATGCACAGGCTGGTCGGACACTATAATGACTTGTTTCGTTGCATGGCTCAGGGTAATTCTGTGACTTCTGAGGCTCCATGGTATCCCTTTACTCAGGGCATGGGCAGTTGCTGTGCTGTCTGCTACAGTGAAGTACAGATGTTGAAGACCTGATTAAATCCTGTCTCTTTACTGATACCCCAAGGGAATACTTAATGAGTGATGCTCCCTTTAAGAAGAAGAATTAACAATAGCTATATTATTCATATTAATTTATAGTTACTGGTTGCTGTAATTAATGCAATTTATGAAAATCATAATAATTATAGCACTTTACAATTTAAAGAGTGTTTTTCCCATCCATTTTCTTATCTGAGTCTTGTAACATCTCTCTGGCTTCGGTAGGGCAGGTGATGTTCTCCTAGTTTTATAGATGAAGAAACTATGGCCCAGGGAAGAATTTAACTAGACTCCAGTCCACCACCCTTACCAATATTTTGTGCTGTCTATGAGTATATGGGAATACAGTGATCAAATTCATGTTAATAATAATGTTTTATAACTGCATATAAGAGAAACAGGTTCACACAATTCTCAGTTGCCTTCCATAACGCAACTGAGATCCTATCTTTCCTTGTACCAGAATCCATTGCCAGAATGTTCACTTGAATTAAAAATTTTTGGGGGTCTTTTTTTCTCAATAATACCACAGTATTTCATAGTTATTAATACTCAATGAAGTAAAGATGAGATCACCTCTAATAGAGGGATTAGCTCTTTGAAAACATCTGGTCCTAGGGCAGAGACCCACTGGTCTTAGAGGGTTTGGTCAACTGGAAATTCAGACTCTGAGAAGACATAACCAACCTGTCATTCCACTGTTTTCCCATGTCTGGCTGTAGCAAGAGGGCTGAGGAAAGCCTCTCAATTTTCACAAGGATGACTTTCAAATCTGGGCCATATAGCGTGAAATACACAGACACACACAAGTGTGTACACACAGGCATTCTGAGCCTTTTGCTTCCCTTTGCATCCACTGATCCTGCTGTACTTTTAGCTGATTTTACCCAAAAGATGTTTATACGGAAAAGGTTACGGGCTGGACCTATGGCAGAGTCTGCCATTACTTATTCATTTATTTCCTCAAATTATTCATTGAACGCGTTCATGGATTAGGCCCTGAGCAAGATTCTGGGGAAATAACGAGGAAGGAAACAGACGAATTCCTTGCCCTCATGAAGCTTACATTCTCCTGGGGAGTCTGATGATAGACAGACAGATATACATAAAATATAATGTTAGATGGTGATAGATATTACACGAAAAATAAACCAAACAGGGTGAGGGGATAGAGGGCCATAGAGGGGTCATACAAATGCACCCAGAAAGAGAAAACGATGAGAAGGTGGTTTTAGATAATGTGATTAAAGGTACCCATAGTTAAAGAGGGCTCACAAGAACAGATGCCACTGCCTACGGTTTGGCTCCAAGGGGCTGGGCTATAGCTTCATACACCTTGATGTTATCATCGTGCCTGGGATAGATAAGGTCCAGAGGGATTAACTCATGCTGGCTAAATTCACAAGAGACTGACCAATATGCTAGATCCCAATAGAGATGTTTTATGCAGAGAATTAAATAAGGAATAAGAACTCAGGGAAGGTTTTGGGAACAAGCTTCTAAGGGAAAAGAAACTAGTGGTCTTAATTGGAAATACCATTATGCTATCATTGTCTGGTGCATCATATTCATTAAAAAGATAAATTTACCCGGAGAATTGTAAGATTTTAATGCTAGCTTGTCAGGGACCCTAGGTTTTGTTGTCACTGAGGAAACTCTGGTTTCTTGGTTTTTTTCTAAACTCTTCCAGACACTATACTGATATTTAACCTCCTTAGACACGTGCAATAGAGTTAATTCAATTACACTAACTTCCCATTATTTCATTCCTACCGGGCCTTACTGCAGATTCACTTTGGTTTCTTGATGGAGTCTTAAGACACATTCTCATCACATGTCCATGATCGTTATTACATTGTCACCTTAAAAAATTATTTTAACTCACCCTGCTTCCAAATTCTAGGGCGACCTTTACGGTTCCTTGGTATTTCACTCTCTATTTCCGTGCCTTAGGCTCTAGGCAAACCGTTGGCTCGTTTGTCCTAAGCTTACTCCCACTTCCTGGGGACGCCCTTGTGGCGGTGTTATTGCCCTCTGCTCGCTCCACATGGATTCTCAATGCCTGTAGCAGTCGGTGCTCGCGCTAACATGGGACACTGACATATGAAATCCACAGATCCCCCTGTTCATAATCAGCGGTCACTGCCACATGCTTCCTCTGCAGCCCATTGGCCAGGACCCTGAGCGGTCTTATCCTAGTTCACTTTTTAGGGGCATCGCTCGGGGCTTGCCATCTCTCTCTGACACAGACACACCTAGTCTACTGATCTCACACTGATTCCATTCCTCTTCCTGGACTGTAAGTCTCTCCTTGCCTTTTCCTGCTCCAGCTAAAATGTCATCATCCTATACAGTGGTTTCTGAACGTGGAATTTGCATTATGTCCCTAGTTGGATCTGCTCCTTGAGGGCAGGGATGGAGACATTTACTTCCTTTAACTTGGATATTCATCAAAGGGAATATCCTCTAAATATGAGTATGACTTTAGGAAAATCACCTCATATATTTCAGTTTTCTTACCTGTCAAAGAGGGATAATTCTCCAGCCTACCTCACTGAGATTTTATCAAAGCTAAAGGAAATGAGGTGCAGAAAACCTTGGACAGAGTCACAGTATAACTTGAGAAATTTGAACTCAGATTGATATGGATGGAAACTGGAAATTGCCCTTTTTAACATGACTGTGTTGCTTCTCACAGGGAAATCCTGGAGGCAAGACCCTTGAGGAGAGACGCTCGAGCCTGGACGCTGAGATCGACTCATTGACTAGCATCTTGGCCGACCTGGAGTGCAGCTCCCCCTACAAGCCTCGGCCTCCACAGGTAAGAGCTATCTGCAAATAGTCACCACAGATAATCTGCAATTATCTGAAAGAACAAGCTGCTTCTTTTATCCCTTCCATTCTTTTTGGATTTTCTCAGAGTCAACGGTCTAAGTTGTCTTTTTATTTAATATCAACGTGTGTTAGTTAACAGACATTTCTTTCATTGATTTGATTAGTCTTTTCTTTAAAATAACCCAACAGTGTTATACACAAACGTTATAAAATTAAATCTCTTATTCCATTGCCCTGCTCTTTTTCTGGCTTTGTCTAGGTGGATATTTTGTTATACGTTGGTATAATCTTCAGAAATATGGCTTAGCATGACCGTGTTAAACTTAGGGTGAGGGCTACATCTTTTCTAAGAAATTCCTTACGTTGGATATCGAGGCGGCTAGTTTTTTTGCTTGTTGGAAGTAATGCTATGTGGGGCATTTTCGTGTATATTTTCTTTGGAGCTATTTCCCTAACTCAGGTTTTTTTAGAGCGGGATTCTACATTGGGGATTACGAGTGCTTTCTTTACTTTTCTTTCCACGGGTGGTACATAGCTTATACTGGCATCAGCAGTTTGAATATATCAGTTTCTCCCCAATCTTACCAGAATTTGGTGACAGCAATTAATCTTTTTTTTTTTTTTAATGCAAATGGTGCCTTGTTATCAGTTCTTCTTTGTATCCTTTGGCTTCCTTTGGAGCATGGCTGTTCTTCTGCACCTTCACTTATTATCTGCATTTTGGAAGCCGACCTCGCACTGCTTGTGGTCATTCCCTGCCTCCCTCTGGTCTGGAGAAAGTAACGGCAAGTCAATTTCAGGGCTGGTGAGTCCTCAGAAGACAGCCAGCAGGACTCTGCATGCAGATCTTGGACTGGCACTGTTGTCACCGTGTTGTTTGACTCTCGTGGGATGTTTGCTTGACCTACAGCACTCCAGTTCTTCAACAGCAGCCTCTATATTCACAGTGGTTCATTTCACAGATGAAAAGCCAGTCCTGCTTCCCTGCTGTCAGTCATTTCAACACAGAACTTCGTAAGGTGCTTTCCTCTTTAGACATGTTCCCGTTGCCTTTTCTAGACATGGGACTGTCAACAATGGGACTGTCAGCTATGTAGGGGCACAAGGCAAAACACACTAGAGCTCAGCTCTTCCTTAGCTCTCGTTACCCTTGGCTCCACTAGACCTGTCAGTGGTGAAAATTCACTTTATTTCTATAAACACGCGCTGAGCTTCAGGTAGGTAGCATGGGCTGTGGTCTTTTGGGGGAACTGTTAGGAGGTTGAAAGGGAGAAAAATAGGACTGAGTTGTCATCTGTCAGGAGCCTATAATATCCTAAGTTCAACAATGGCAGATATATAGAAGCACAAGGAAAAGAGCGAGATATTCTTTGAAAGGTGGCAACATCTGAGAAGGTTCATCCGAAGATTTGCACGTTCAGCTAAGGGATGGGTGGAACGGTGATGTTGGAAGCAAGAGGGGAGAGAGAGCAGCCTGAGTCACGGGGCAGGAAGGTCCAGGCTGCATTCAGAGAACTGCAAGCAGTGTGATGGCTTCAGACGAGGCCATCGCAAGCTTCAAGTGGACTACATGCCTGGGGGCTTCCTGCTAACAGCCTGTGGACTTGTTTGAATGCCAGATTAAGATTTTGGTCTGTCTTTTATAAATAATGAGGGATAGTTGAAGGTTTTCAAGCAGGGGAAAGCTATGATTCATCCTGAAAAAGGAACACAGGAAATAAGACAAACTCTGAAAAGATGCAAGAGGATGGACCCAGGTCTCAGAAATGTTTTCCAGCAAACTGTAGTTTGATGTTAAGCATGTTTCCAATTCCACTCAAGCAAATACCGCAAGCCCACTTTCTCGGAACAGCAAGGCCACTGACTTTGCCCCTGGACTCATCCATTTCGTGAGTAAATACTTCTATGCCCTCTCTTCCTTTTTAAATAGGAGTTTTGTTTGCTCTTTTTTTTCCCCTTCTGAGTTCTCATACCCTGATATACACTGGGGAGATTCTGCATAGCGGTTTTTGCTTAATATAGCCTTCATCCTTTAAGACTGTGTCTGCACATGCCTCCCGTAAACCACTGCATTTTAATGGGTTTATTCAGTAGCCACATTTTTGTTTGCGCAATCTCGCTGTGCACACACATTCATGATCACTGATATTTGCACAGTGCTTTACTGATTGTAAAATAAAGCACTTTCACATCTATTCACACTTCAGTGAAATACAGATATCTCAATTCTGAGATATAGATGGTGTGCTGATTTTGTGGATGAGGAAACTAAGTTAGGACATGTGACTACAATGTGCGCACAGCTGGACCTTGAATTTAGACCCGTGTTTGATTTTTAAGTTCTAGAACCAGATTGAGGATATCCCTCTGAATGTTTTTCTTTTTATGAGAAAGCCATACTCAAGGGACACTAATCAGTCACATGAGTAGCAGTGTCCCTTGAGTATGGCTTTCTCATAAAAAGAAAAATATTCAAAGGGTAAAAAAAAATTAGGGCGGAGGGGCAATGCAGGAGTGGGGAGTGAAAGGTACAAGCTGTTGGATATAAGATAGGCTCAAGGATATATTGTACAACACAGGGAATATAGCTAATATTTTGTAATAACTGTAAATGGAAAATTACCTTTAGAAATTGTATAAAAATTTAAAAAATTAATAGTGATAACTCTTGAGTAGAACAGGTTGAGAATTCCACTTTTCAGCTGCCTGTTCCATTCAGAAATTAAAGAGTGATCCCTTCTAACTTCTTTATTATTCTAATTTAGGAAAGCAAGAGTTAATTGGGAGGAGCAGCTCATTCTTCTGAATTATCTTTACTCTGGTGGAACTGAATTAGATGTGTTAGTATTTATTGGTTAATATAATTATATGCTGTGAGAACAGTAATCACACACTTAAAATATTAAAAGTATGTGCTAAGAGAAGATGATGTCCGCAGTAGACTGTGTTGTGTCGTAATCAAAAGGTACTTGAAAAGTCCTGGAAATGTAGACTGTTGCTGCCCAATTTTGATGTTTCCATTTTTGATCCAAAGCAAACTGCAAAACCTGTTGAATCACCTGACCACTTAAAGTAGGCTAGCAGGTCTGTGATTTCTCATTATTCAAGCATGTGTTGTGTGCTTTTCCCGAACCCACCTCTGAATCACCTTTGCAAGGCTGCTTTGACTCATGGATTGAGCAGAAAAGGATCATATGGGTAGAATGTTTGTACAGTAAGTGGTCCAAAGTTGCTCTATTCACATAACAACTTTGAAAAATATCTGAGCTCTTGAAAATAGATTTTTATGGGGCTTTTTCTTCCTTTTTCGAAAGGGGCAATTTCCACTCTCAGATGTCCCAAGTTTATTTCTGTTCGCTTATTTATCCATATTTTTATTTGGGAAATACGGCTTCAGTCCACATTTTCATTCATTCAGCTAACATTTATTGAGATCCCACTGTGGATTAGGCATTGGAAATGTAGAGGCTAGTGTGTCAGCATGTTCTTGATCTAGAGTAATCCGTAGTCTTACGGAAGAGACAAATGCATAAACAATTCAGAGGGACACAAAAGAAGGGCTTTGTTGGATGTGCGACTTTAAGTTACTGTGTGACTCACCAGATGTTGAAATTGTTGGGAAATCAAAGATAGGAATATCAACATTATATTTTATACTTTTCTAGGGAAGTGTCAGGGAGGACTGCACAGAGCAGGTAGAATTTGAGTTCCCTTGGCTGCATATGTCATGGGAAAGGCATGGGATTCAAATGAGAGAATAACAGGAATGAGAAAGTCAAGCAATTTGAAAGTGAATGCCTTGTTGGAAGAATAAGGTAGTTCAATTATGATATAGGGTATGTGGAATACAAAGTGAATGGCAGATGAAATCACAGGCACCAATTTAATACCTAAGTAGCCTTGATGCCCAAGGACTCTCTCAGTAAAAGGAGAAATTTTGGGGGCAGGGGCAGGTAGCAACAGTGTTTCTGAAGACAGAGGGTTTGGAGGGTAACACCTTCAGCAAGTTTTACAGAAGATATAAATTGTACATCTGTGCCAGCCACTGCCCAGAGTAATGCAATTAAACTACCTTAGTGTTTAGCAATAAAATTTCTGATCATTTAAAAATGTGTGTATTAGGGAGTGGTTTTAGAAAAACAGGTGTGAGAAGCTTGGAAGTGGTTGTGGGGTGAATTGCAGACTCAGTATGATCTGAGAGTATCACAGCTTAGAGGTCATGTAGCCAAACTCTTTACAGAAGGAAAGTTTTTGTCTAGAGAGGGAAAGAGCATTGCTCAGGGAGGCTCAGTTAGAGGTAGGATGAATGATTTTTTTCTGTTTTGCTTGAACCATGATGTAATGGTTCCCTGTGGATGCTAAGGGCAACCAAGGGACACCTTGGTTCCCTTTAGCATTTCAATTAGTTTATTCCAAAATATCTCTCTTTTGTGGTACTTTCCTTAAAATATAGCTTGGAAACATAAAGGAGTAAACAGATCAAAAACATAAAGATAAACAGAAAATTTATGATAGTACAGTGTCTTTGAATTAGTATGTGTCTAGATCCCACCCATCTGGCTTTCTACTGTGAATAAAAGTACAGCTTAGACTCTTGGGCAGAGCCACACGGGGTCACATTGACATTCTCTTGATTTCTTAGAAGACAAAGGATAAATCCACGGACTTAACGATTTTCTTTCCCTTCTCTTGACAAAAACAGGCCTAGAGTGCTGGCCTTCGAATTCCTACTACAAAGCTGCCTTTTCTTCCCTGCAGTGAGTTTAGTAGGGTTGGAGCTGGTACCTAGGTGACTTGGAAGAACTTTCAGATATTGTATATTAATTGTAACTGGGGATTTAGTATTTTTGAATCAAATTTCTTTGGAATTGAAATTTCACTATCCTCATTTAGACTAGTATGAAAAAAATTGGAGAGATTCCAGGGATAAGAATAGGGTTGGACCTAGTTTGATAGTCTAGGCTCCCAAGTTTGCCAATAAAAAGAGCACTATCTTCTCAATTCCCTGTGATCACCTCTCGAAAAGGAGCTCCAGCTGTGTGAATTCTCCACATCACCAGTCTTAGCTTCCTTTTCTATATTTCTCAAATGGGCACGGTAGCTACAGTTTTTCCCCTTTTGCAGAGATGCCATGTTGTTCTAGAGTTACAAGAAATAAGATGTTGGCTTTGAACAACAGTCCACTCAATCCTTCCCATTTTTGTTTTGGGATTGCTAGCTTGTGTCTGGAGCTTACTTTGAAGCTTCAGGTCTTTGAAGGTTTGAGGTTTATCCTTTCTGAATGCTGGTTGCGCTATCAATGATCTATTTATCTTTCTCATTCAAAGCACTTTAAAAGTATTGTAATTTCTTAGTCTATTTGGAAACTGAGTACATACATGCTGTTTGATCGCATGGACACATCTCGAATTGAAATTCCAGTGCTGCCACACTGAGTCCCTTTCATGGAGCAATAATCCATGAGGCAACCTAAGAAATTATTTCAGTTGTGTCTGTGTTGCATGGAAGGCTTTTTATTTGGAATTCATGTGGCCTGAGGGCTTGCAGACAGCATAATCAGGGTGGAGTCTTATGGTGCCATGGATCTTCTGTTCTCTTATGCTCCATGTTCTAGCTTGCAAAAGCCATGAGCAGCTGCAGGGGAGATTAATTAGGAATTAAATTTTTAATATTCCATATTACTCGTTGCAACCCAAACATGTAGGCTACTGGGAGATGAAGGCTGCAACATGCTGATACTGTGTGGTACGATGTAGACTATCCCTGCAGACTGGGACTTTGCTGCTGCTTTTTTGGCTTCTTGGGAATGGAGATAGGAACTGGGTATTATACTGTTGAAAAAGAGAAAAGGTGTAGATAGTGTCATTTTCTCTTCCCATATTCAACTGGGACAAAATGAGGTGCATACTGTGATTTGCTTAAGAAAGAAAAACAGATTTGTCTATGTGTCTGTACTGTCTGCTTACTAAGTAGTTTTCTCTGAGAGCTAGGGTCAAAGTCGAAATATAGTAGAAGCCTCATATATGATACCAAATGGAGTCCAATAAAATAAGAGAGGCAAAAATACCATTTTAAAAGAACAGGGGATCTAATTCTTTGCGGTGCCCATATTTAGAAGATCTGGGTTATTTTGAATTAGTCTCTACCTGCCAGGAAGCCTCAACATTAAGTAACAATGAGGTCGAGGTGGTGGAGCCCTTAGCTGACTCAGAGTTGCATGCCATGAGTTTGATGATGGGCAATTGATTTTTAGATTGTATATAACTGCATCTCAATAACATGTATACCTCCTTCTCCTCTTTAAGAGGGTGACGTTTGTGTTTGTGCCTTATGTGACAAGCATAATAAAGTTAACATCTAATCTTGTTTTGAGCACCATGAAAATGTAACATTTTCAGAGTGGAACTTTAGGCTGAAGATCTACCTTGAATTGAACCTCTACAAAACTTTTGCCCCCAAATGCCCATTTTACTTGTCCCAATGTAAGGGTGTGCTCTGAGTATGTGGTGTAGGCTAGCTCCCAGCAGTGAAATAGGAGGAAGGTAAGCAAGGCAGCTGCTGCTGAGAGTACCCAGGAGAAGCCAGCTCTGCTGGAGCCTAGGGCAGGGAGGGGGGAGTCTTCTATGGTACCCTGGCCATGGTCCCTGGGGTAACCTTTAGCTGTGATACGTTTGCAAGACCTTGGCTCAGAGATGATTGTGTTTCATTACACTTAGTCACTCCATCCAGGCATTGGTTTCAAAAGAAACTCACAAAGATGCCTGTTGAGCTTCTCCATTTTACAACAGCATCTTAGTGGAAATAATTAGCCTTATGTCCATGCAGACGCACACATCACATTTGCAGAATTAAAGAGCTTTCTTGTCAGGGCTGGTTTTCTTATTTCTGTCGTCCTCTCCCACTGTTTAAATATCTATTTTGGTAGCAGCCTTGGTCTCAAACCCCATGGTTCCCTTTATTCCCTTCTTCTTCTTTGTTTTTTTTTTTAATTTAAAAGCAAATAAACAACAAAATACAAATCCAGCTATATTTTTTACTTGAGATGATTAGATTTTACCATGGCAAATACATGGGAATATTGTGTTTTAAGAGTAAAAGCCGGATCTCAGATAAGATATTGTCACTGTTTTGTGCATTTTGACATCCATTTCCTTATATGCCAAACTAAAGTATAATGATGATAACGATGGCCTCTCTAGACAGAAGGTTGGAGGTGGTTAGTAACCAATCCTACATGTCACCATTTGTCATGGTGAGTAACTGGTCTGTCCTCTCCACAAAATACCACATTGGAGTATAACTGCTAAGTTTCCTTTCACACTGTGCAAGAATTACCAGGAAAGTTATACATCGCCTTTCAGTGAATATATCAACTACAAATATGAAAGTTTAATTTGTTATGTTTCATAGTTTGAACATACATATTCCCAGTTTACATAAAACTACAAACGGGAATTTTATTGAAATAAAAGGTACAAATTGGGCACTTACTGCTGTTGAGCCAGTAAGTATAATTTTCATCTGTAAGTACAGACAGGGCCACTTGTGAATTTTAGAATTTGCCTCTCTGTGAATTTGACCTCTCTGAGGTCCCGGGCCCTCACCCAAACATGCACCTGATCTGTGCTGTCATGTTGGGGTTCAAGACCACAGAATAGAACTGGATTATGTTTTGTTGTTCTAAATCACAAATTACTCAAATATAAAGTAAAAATTTAATAATTGTACCTCACAGAGTATACCTGATAGAGACAGTATTAAAGTGTATAATGCCTTAAGCTTGAACAGTAAAAATATAATTGTGTTAAATACCAGAGTATGAAGTCCTTGAGGCAAGATTATCTTTTCGTTTCCTGGCAAACAAGAGACATACAAATTCATATGTGCTGAATAAATAAGTAAATATTGTCATCAAATCCAATAATGATGTAAAGATTCACACCCTAGAAATCTGCTAGAGAACCCACTCCGGAACTGATATCGAGTTAGTATATGACATAGTTATAACTGCTTTCTGATTTTGCCATAATTAACAGGTATTTGCACCAATAAAAAAATAGTACAGCTGAGGCAAATGAGTTTTATAAGGACAACTTAATGGTAGCTGCTGAATCAGCTAAAATGTCTACCTTTACCCCTGCACTGCCTTATATCACTTGAAGGCAATGCACTTGGTTGAAAAGATGATATTATTTGGGGTTAAAATTCAATACTATAACTATTCTCTTATTATTGGGTTGATATAAAAATAAATATCAAGTTCTTTTCTGCATCCTCTAAGGAACTGCTGAAAAGAGAAGACCTTCATGTTACTCAGTGTTGCCTAAAACAAGGATCAACACAATCAATTCTTTGAATTCAATGATAGGAGACAAAAAGTTACCTGACTGATGAGCTGATATATGCTTCCTTTTTCTCAGAAAAAAAGCAAAAGTCTGCAGAATTATCATATGACTTTTGCTTGAGACCCTATGATTCATCTTCTTCCTTACCACATTATTTCTGATACCTCCTGACATGATATTTGAAATGATATAAGTGTATGCCAATTATAAGCTCTTTCACAACTAATTAATTGCCTTAACCTAACTTGTGCTTTTTAAGTGGAAATAAACTTTCTATCTGTATGTCCCTGTGAACATCCTTAAAAATATGTAAACTTCATACTTATTTTAAAGAGATAATTTAATTCTAAATGGATTCTTTGCTTATATTGATGGTAAACAGTGGATCCATTAAAGTAACATATTCTGCTTGTGTAAGTAAAATAAAAGAATTAAAGTGGGCTAAAGAGATAGAATATTTATTTGTTCCTTTTAAGAAATGTGGTGTTTCAGAAAGCTTGAAGTACTAGTAGTGAGACATGTAAGCCTGTTACCCGAATCATTTGTAAATTGTCTTGAACTGTTTTGAATTCCATCTTGATATTGTACTACTTATATGAAAATAGTGGAAATTGTTATTTCTCAGGTACTGCTAGAGGTGTAGTAAGGAGTCTCCTTGGCTCTCTCTGCCACCCAACCTACACAGAGTGCTGTTTTATTTCCTAAATGGCCGATGTTAAATTGATCCTTACCAAGGCAGTCAAAGCCAGGGAACAGATTTTACAAATAGCATCCTGCATGACATAGTGCTCTATGTAATCCTAACTGTAGGGCTCCTTTTCTCATCAGCCAGCCTAGCATAGCTAAAAATTACGTTGCTTTACTTCATTTATAGGGAAGTCTACTTGTAGATGAGACCTCACAACCAGCGCATGGAGAAAAAAAAGAGGGAGGTTCAGGGTGGTGTGCTGGCAGCTGCGTTAGAACAAGTTTCCTGGAGTACCTTCTGAAGGAAAGGTGTGAATGGAGGTGCATCATTCAGCCATCACCTCTCCACCACACTGCATCATATCAATGGAAAAAAGAGAAAGAAACTATAAAATTTATGACCAAAAATGTGAGAATTCCCTGGTGGTCCAGTGGTTAGGACTCTTTGCTTCCACTGCAGGGGGGCACAGGTTTGATCCCTGGTTGGGGAACTAAGATCCCACATGCTGTGAGGGGGCCAATAAATAAATAAATATCCATTCTGAAAAAAAAAGAAAAGAAAATCTTCTTGGAAACCTGCCATTTATGTGCTGCTGCTGTCTCTGCCTCAAGTTGCTTAGTGGGCACGTCTGCCCTTAATTTATTTAAAAAAAAAAAAAAAAAGCAAAAACCAAGAAACAAAAATATGAGGAAAAGACAGAAATGTAGCTTAAAAACTGGGACTAGTAAAGGGTGGCTTTTTGAAAAGGGAAATGTGATTTGAGAAGGTGGCCATTGTGTATGTTTTACTAAGAGCTCTCTTATTCATTGATTGGTTTGTTCACTCATTTATTTAGTTTTTTCTTTTGTTCACTGATTATAACTGAACATAAAATCTCTGTTGAATTGTTGAGTGATGTTAAAGAAGACCCAAATAGGTGGAGAGGTATTCGGGTTCTTTGCTTGGAAGATACAATATGGTTAAGGTGGCAAGATCCCCAAATTGATCTGCAGATTTAATTCCTGTCAGAATTTTCCAGTTTTCTTCTTTGTAGAGGTAGGCAGGTGAAATATAAAATTCATATGGAAATTCAAGGGACCCAGAATAGCCAAAACAATTTTGAAGAGAAAAAAATGCAGAGGTTTACCCCATTTCAAAACTTAATACAAAGCTACAGGAATCAAGCAGTGTGGTACTGGCATAAAGTATACATATAAGATGATGGAATGGAATTGAGAGTCCAGAAATAAACCATTACATTTATAGCAATTGATTTTTGACAGGGATACGAAGATATTCAATGGGGAAAGAACAGTTTTTCAACAAATAATGCTGGGACAACTGGATATCCACATGTGAAAGAATGAAGTTGGACACCTCCCTCATATCATATACAAAAATTAACTTAAGGTGGATCAAAGACATAAATATCAGGAGTAAAGCTATAAAACTCTTAGAGGAAAACATAGGAGCAATCTTCATGACCTTGGATTAGTCAGTGATACCAAAAGTACAAACGGCTAAAAAATTTTTGATAAATTAGACTTTTTCAAAATTAAACACTTTTGTGCTTCAAAGGACACCATCAAGGAAGTGAATAAACAACCCATGGACTGGGAGAATTCATTTGCAAGTCATATATTTGATAAGAGATTTGTATCTAGAATATATTAAGACTCTTAACAACTCACTAAGAAGACAAATAATCCAATTAAAAAATGGACAGAGGATCTTAATAGGCATTTCTCCAAAGATATACAAGAAGCTAATATGCATAGGAAAAGATGCTTGACATTATTAGTCATCCAGGAAATAATCAAATCAAAACTACAATGAGATACCACTTTACCCACACTAAGATGGTTATAATACAAAAGACAGACAGTAACACATGTTGGCAATAATGTAGTGAAATTGGAATTGTCATGTGTTGCTGGTTGATTGTAAAATGGTACAGCCACTTTAGAAAAAGTCTAGCAGTTCCTCAAAAGATTAGACATAGAGTTATCATGTGATCAAGCAACTGTATTCCTAATTATATATCCAAAAGGATTAAAACATATCCACACAAAAACCTGTCAATGAATGTGCATAGCAGCATTATTCATAATAGCCAGAAAGTGGAAACAACCTAAACATCCATCCTTCGAAGAATGAATAACAAAATGTAGTATGTCCATAAAATTGAATGTTATTTAATCGTAAGTTAAATACTGATACGTGCTATAACATATATGAATCTTGAAAATTATGCTGTATGAAAGAAGCCAGACACAAAAAACTTCATGTAGCATGATTCTATTTATACGAATAGGCTAATATATATATATATATATATATATATATATATATATATATATAGAAAGATTGGTGGCCACCAGTGACTGAGGAGTGGGGAGAATAGGGAGTGACTACCAGTGGGGACAATAGTTATTTTGGGAATGATCAAAATAGTCTGGAATTAGATAGTGATATAAATATATTAAGGAACACTGTACATTTTTGAAGAGTGGATTTAGTGGTATGTAAATTATATCTCACTTAAAAGTTTAACAAATAAAGCTCTATATCGAGCAGTGTGCCTGGAATACATAGATAAAATTGTGCATGGCCTCCGCCTTAAAGAAGCTCACAGTCTATTGGGAGAATACAGACCTGACAATTACAGCACAGAGTATACATCCTAAGAAAGAAGCACATATAGAATGCTTCTGGAAGAGGAAGAGGTAGAACTCAGCCTGGATGTTGTGGAAGCTGTCTGTGCTTTCCATCCTTACTTGGATGGGAATCTCTGCAGATAGGAACAGACTTCTATGCAGCTCCAGAGAGCAGAACAAAACCTAATATTTAGAGGCCAAGAAAGGGAATCGGCAATACAGTATAAGGACAGTACCTTTCTACCAATAAGGACAGTTGAAGTTCAATGCAGGCTGCCTCAGAAAATGGCAAGTTTGCCTTCATTGGAGCTGGTTGAAATGATACTCTGGCATTTGCCAAGTGAGTTATTTAAACTCTCTAAAACCTCGGTTATTAACCTGAGTTAATAATACAGCTCAGAGTTTACATGAGGACCACGTGAAATAATGGGTGTGTGTATAATGTGTGGATATGCTATCTAGCACTTAATGACACTGTTATTACTGTCGCTCTCACCACCATCATCATTATCAAATGAATTTTGGCAATAATGCTGGGAAAAGAATTCAGGCAACAGATGGGAGAATTGATTTGAATGATGCTAAGATTTTGTGGTACTCTCATTCTTGGTCACAGGGTTTGGAGTTTTCTGTTCCCTGATATAAAACTTGGAAGGAAAGACAGACCTTGGTCCTATTCCAGGCCCCCAAATTGACTGTTTCTGTGTCTAAGACAAACTACTCAGCCTCAATAATGGTTTTGTGCTGTTTGCTATAATAGCTAGTATGGATGTGTGATTTTTAAAGAACTGTTACTGACAAGAACCTTCAATGACCTTGGAAGATAGTCTTTACGAATATCAATAGAACTCGGATGAACACTGAGAAGGGCTATAGGTGAAACAGTGTGAGGGTGAAGCAGAAAGAGACTACTTCCTCAGCCTTGCAAAAACACGTCATCTCTTAAAAACAAGTTGGACAACTTGGTTAGACCTCTGGAAACAATTATTTAAGATGTCTTACAAGGTCCAGAATTTCCATGACTGGCCAAGGTATCACTACCTCTCTTTGGGTCTGTTTCAATATCTGTAAACTGGACTTGAGGAATGAGATGATCTCTCATGGTGTTTTTAGCTTTGAGTTGGTATGGCTTTTGCCCTGTATAAAAGAAAAAATATGTATATATTGATTTTTCTTTCTGTCCTTTTATTATTTCACTAGAGAAGATTTTTCTGTACGACTGGTTTGAAGTTTATGGGAGTCATTATGTGCAACCAGAGGAAAGTGTCTGCAACTTGAAGGGCCAAGTTCATGTTTTTCAAGATAATGTGAACCCAGATTCATGGTGTTCAGGATGATTTGGAACCAACCTCATAGAATTCAAGATTATTGAAAGTGCTGTGTATATTGTAGTGATTAAAATCATAGATTCTTGGACCAGACTGCCTTGAGTTCAAATCCCAGCTCTACCATTTTCTGTGTGACCTGCGATCAGCCAGTTAAGCTTTTTGTACCTCAGTTTTTTCATCTCTGTAATGAAGATAGTTATAGTATCCACCTCACAGGATTGTAATGAGGAATAAATGAGTTACCATGTGTAAAGCACTTAAAGCAGTGTTTGGTATATAGTTAGCACCATTTGCAGTAGCAGATCTTATTATTGGGAATTAAATGCTAATGCCTATTTTAAAATTGTCCAAGTTGTTGCTTTTATGTAAAAAAAAAGATTGATTTATAAATTTGGTCTGTAATCACGATACAACTCTGAACACATTATCTATCTTACATATAGCGGAAATCGTTCTTACAATATGCCAAAGAGTGTGGGTCTAGCTGTTCCTCAGCTTCTGTCCAGTTCTTTTGGTTATTTTAGTGGCTTCTAATGCATGGATTCTAAAGCCAATGCTAGAGCAAATAACCTTTCATCTGACATATGCATGAATCATCAACATCTATTTCTGTGGATTATAGGGTAATCCCTCTGATAACCAAATAAGGTTCACTTTAAAAACAAAAATCATGGGCTTCCCTGGTGGCGCAGTGGTTGAGAGTCAGCCTGCCGATGCAGGGGACATAGGTTCATGCCCCAGTCCGGGAGAATCCCACATGCCGCAGAGTGGCTGGGCCCGTGAGCCATGGCCGCTGAGCCTGCGCGTCCGGAGCCTGTGCTCCGCAACGGGAGAGGCCACAACAGTGAGAGGCCCGCGTACCGCAAAAAACAACAAAAATCATGATTCATAGATTATGATCTTGTCACAATTTAATAAGCCTAATATTGGACTATTAGAACAGTTTATTCTCATTGTGTATCACCTGCACAGAGACTAAAGCGTGGACAGCTGTGGTCAAGTTACTCTTCTTCTGGATGCCCTGGCAGGTTTGTCGAGAAGAGTGCTGGCCTCCACTCTCTGAATTTCTGTTGCAGTAGATCTGCAGTGATTCTCAAGAGTTCGTATTTCTAAGAAGTTCCCAGATGGTGCTGATGTTGGGACCATACTTTGAGAACCCTTTAAAGCAAACATTGATTTGTCAGTCAAATGTTTTATAAGCAGCATCCTTTCCCTCCTTTGTCTCACCTCTACAGCTGTACTCTCCGAAGGCTCTCTCTAGTGTCAGTAGTGGACACTAGCCTAATGTCTTCATTTTCTAGAGGAGGAAACCCAAACTCAGAAGTATTTCCCCCTGGTTACACAGTAAATTGACAGAATCTGGAAGATTTTTGTTTTTAATTGAGAATGATTTGCATCTCTAATTCTTAGACTAAGCATTTAGATTTAGAAAACTAGCATTCCAATTCCAGCTCTGCCATGTTAGGAAGTATGAATTTTAGTTGCTTTATCTCTCTGAACCTCATTTTCTTCATCCACGATATGAATACCTCCTCTGCTTACCATATATGGTTTTGTGAGAAGTAAATGACATACTGTGCATTAAAGCGCTTTGTAAATTATGAAGTGCTATACAAATATTTTTCAAACTCATTCCAGTTTTCAGA
Organism: Leucopleurus acutus; assembly: GCF_964270905.1. NCBI lineage: Eukaryota > Metazoa > Chordata > Mammalia > Artiodactyla > Delphinidae > Leucopleurus > Leucopleurus acutus. Next base: position 79,409,257 of record NC_139147.1, on the reverse strand, counting down.
TGCAATATCATGTTAAACATAATATATTTTATGATAGGCACATCATTCTCTCACTCATCTAGGGTAAATGTTGACATTTGTAACAGATTTTGGGAGGAAGTAGTACATTATAAACCTGTCACCTTTTGCATAGAATTTTTTTCATTTCCTTCCAACATTGATTTCTCTGCTAATCTGCTTTTAAAACTAAGCAATTAGAAATTGTCATTTAGCTATTTATGCATCTGAATACTTACATATATGTGAGATGTTGTCATACACATATGCATGTACTATGAATTTTTCTCCTAGTATCCTTTTATATAAGATACCTGCAAGTCACATTTATTAAGAATGAAATACGTGAATTGCTATTTTGCTTGAAATGAATCTTTTTTTTTTTTTTTTTTTTTTTGCATTTGCGTTGGAAACAGAACTGAATTGAGCTAACAGAAATGGATTCTGCTCCCAGTTCTGCAATTAACAGGTTGTGTAAAGTCAGTCAATTCCTCTGTCTAAGGCTCAGGTCCCCATTTGTAAATGAGGCCAGATCTTACTCATTCCTTCCACTCATAGTGTCTATGGTATTAGAGTTATAAGGTAGCTTTTAAATGATACTTATCACCTTCTTGAGAAACTCTGAACAGAGTGTCCACATTGACCTGGATCTATTCTAATAGTATATTTTCCTTTTCATGCCTCAGGCCTAACTGCTGTTTGCATTTCATATGATGCAATATAACTCCACCATCCCTTTCCTTCAGGGTCTGACTGGGTTTCCTAGGGCTGTGATTCTGTTGGTATGATTGAAAATGTAACAAGACTGTGTCTTGTTTTGGATCCCCTGAGATAGAGACGCTGGGTGGTGTGGGTGGAGACATGGCTTTCATGTTTTTAGTGAGTTTTTCCCTTCAGTGACATTCAGAGGATCTCCCTTATTATTAATGCATAGTAAAAAGTATTAGTTCCCTATTGCTGTGCAACAGATTGCTTAAAAATCTAGCAGCTTAAAAACAGCACACACTCTCACATTGTTTTTGTGGGCCAGGAATCTGGACACAGCTTAGTTGGACCATCAGTTCACAGTCTCTCCCAAGTCTGCAATAAGTGTATTGGCCCCAGAGTCTACAGTCTCATCTGAAGGCTCGATTGGGGAATGATCTGCTTCCAAGCCCAGCTGGTTGTTGTCAATGGTTCAGTTTCTCCTGGGTTGTTGAACTGAGAGCCTTAGTTTCTAGCTGGCTGTTGGCTGGGGACTGCTCTCAGCTCCTGGTCATGTGCAGCTCTCCAACACGGCAGCTCGTTACATCAAAGCATGGAATCTGAGATGGCAAAAGGTAGAGGCTGCTCACCAGATATAAGTCATAATCATGTGAAACCTAATTGTGAAAGTGATATCCCATCACATATACCACATTCTGCTGGTTAGAAGTAAGTGACTGGGATCAGACCACACTCAGAGTGAGGAGATTATGCAAGGCTGTGAATACCAGGAGGCAGGGATCACTAGGGGCCATCCTAGAAACCTGCCTACCATAGGAGAGGGTGAAGTAAGACTTCTTGTGCACAGGGATTTAACACAAACGTGAATTTGCTTGTGGAATCTGGTGGATGTGTGAGTCAAGGACAGAGGAGGCAGGTAGGATATCAAGAGAAGAATCCAATCTGGAAGGAATAAGAGGTAATGAAAGGCTCTAACAGGTGTTGGAGGATTTCTACTCTCTGAGAATATTCGAGCTGTGTGGGGTTTTAGAGGTCTTTTGATCTAAACACTTCATTTTCTCAAGGACTCCAAGGCTCATAGAGGGCCTTGCTCAGGCCACAGGGGTTGTAACTGAGCCAATAGTTGGATCAAGTCTTCAAACCTCTTTGTCCAGATTGTCAGCATGATATAATGCAAACAGCTCTGGATTTGGGGTAAAAAGATGTGGCTTCATGATTTTTCATTTGCCTCTGAGTAGCTGTGTGACCTTGATTGATTTACTTTCTTAAGACATGGTTACTCAATTGGTAACATGGAGCTGTCATTTGTCATGTATACTTACTTATGTGTGATGAACACATTGACTCTTGTTTGTGAAAATTCCTTATAACCTATAACAGCCTTTTAGAAAAAAACTATGTTTTTGTTGAAACAAATGATGTGCATAAAACAAACACCCCCTTTCCCCAGAAGGGGTGAATATCAGTTCATAAAAATACAGATAATTTTATCTATTTCTAGATCTGCATCAGTCATCTATTGGTACATGATAAACTACCCCAAACATAGTATTGTTTATTTTGCTCACAAATCTATAATTTTGGTACTGCTCCATGAGGATTGTTTATCTCTGTTCTGTGAAATATGGCTGGGTGGCTTGACTTGGGGGTGGAACATTCACTTTCAAGATATGTGACTATTGGTTGTCAGGTTGGTGCTGGGAGCTTGGCTAGAGCTGTGCATCAGGGATCATGGTTTCTCCCCATGTGGATACCTCCACACACTACTTGGGCTTCCTTATAACATGGTGGTTGAGTTCCGAGAGTGAATATCCCAAGAGAACAAGGTGGAAGTGCATGCATTTTTATGACCTAGTTTTAGAAGTCACGTATAGTGTCACTTCCACTGTACACTGTTGGTTAAGATAGATAGTCACAAAGACTCACCAAGGGCAAGGGACATAGACTCCACCTTTTTTTTTTTTCCCCCGTACGTGGGCCTCTCACTGTTGCGGCCTCTCCCGTTGCGGAGCACAGGCTCCGGACGTGCAGGCTTAGCGGCCATGGCTCACGGGCCCAGCCACTCCGCAGCATGTAGAATCTTCCTGGACCGGGGCACGAACCCGTGTCCCCTGCATCAGCAGGCAGACTCTCAACCACTGCGCCACCAGGGAAGCCCCTGGAGCCCATACTTTTAACCACACTACCTGAACACTTCTATGCTTTTATCTATATCTCAGATCCTTCTCCATACCATGCTCTTGCCCACACCTTTTCCATCCCCATCTCCATCTATCTACCTTAAAAAGAGTGGATAGTTGGAGAAGCAGTATTAATAGGGAGGGATCACATGCAGGAGCAGTACTGCCTTTGAAGTGATGGGTCTAAGCCTGTCCCCGGGTGCTCCAGGGACCAATGCTAGGAGGCCTCAAGGAAAGAAACAACATGCCGTTGGTTCCATCCAGAGACTGCAGTGGTCATAAGGATTTTGCCTTTAATTTAAAAAGACATATGGGAGTCTGGGGCAAGCCAGGGAGAGCAGCTGAGTAAGAAGAGACAGATGAGAAGAGAAAATGGACAACAGGGGACAATATTGGAAAACTAAAGAAATTGAGGGGCATCTATCCTTGTCCCACCAAAGCTCAGCTACTTGGTATTCTGCCTGGTGACCTATCCAGCAAACTAAATCCTATATTGGAATTGGTTTCTATGTTGGAAGTTTTATTAAAGTCTAGCCCCAAATTGAGAAAATTATAGCTAATTATGTATTAATTTGTATCAGTTTTTAAAACTTATTTATTCATCAAATCGTATCACTTCTTTATTCAACCAACAACTGTTAAGCCCATGCTGAGTACAGGATGCTGCAGTTTAAAATCAAGGGGATCCCAGTTCTTACTGTTCCCCATCCCACAAGGGACTTCTAGTGTAGGAAACAGATGTCTAAACAGATAACAAGGGTATATGACTAATGCAGTGAACAAAACTTTATGGATTCATAGAGGAAGATGCTCCAGTCCCCTCCTGGAGAGGTCAGAGGAGGCTTTCCAGAGGTGGCATTTATGTAGATATATTAAGGAACTGGAAATAGTTCAGCCTGGTTGGAACTCAGGGTGCGTAGGGCAGATGTCATGGCGTATGCCTGGAAAGGAAGGCAGGTAAACGTTTCTGCAAATGCATTCCCTCATTCTGTCTTCCTGTCTGCCTTATAGACACAGTGATGACTCAGGACCGGGAATCTCAGGCAACAGACAACAAACATACACAGTGTTACATTTCTCTGTGATCCCTTTATCTATCTGTCCTCAGTGCAAATACCTCATTGCCAATGACTCACCTAAACGCTGTCAGGATCGGGGCTAGAAAGTCATGTGTCCCATCAGGGTAAGAATCACACCAGTCATAAGTCACTGGAGCCACTAGGGTCAGCCTCTCCTCTCACATCCCTTCTTTATAAAGCTGCTGGGCCTGTCTGTAGCAGTGTCCTGTGGTAACGGTCATGATTTGGAAGGGCTTCACTGCACAAAAATCACATTTACTGTACAGTGTCTTTTTGATTATTTAGCACATATAGGTTGTTAATCCATCTAACATAAGATGAAATTTAGGTCCAGAAATATGAAATGTCTTGCCTTAATTCTCACGAAAAGCAGACTGGAGAAATCATTGCTTAAATCCATATTCTCTGTCTCCAAGTCCCAACACATTTCTAGTACATCAGTGGTCCCCCATGGTGCGATCTCTGTTCAAATGAGCTCTGAGTTGGAACTCGGTATATAAAGTGGCTAAAGTGAACCAGCTCTGGTTACAATACGGCACTGGGACTCTGGAGCATTGCTGAGTGTTATCCTGCTCCCTCCAGATGCTGCCCTGAGGCATCTCCATCTCTAATGTGAAAACCAGTCCCATTGCCCTGTGCTAATTCTTCATGTCCTTCCCTGGAGCCCTCAGGAAAAACCGAATGATCATTTTGCTTCTGAGGGTGGGATTAACAAGGGGCACGAGTCGAGTCACTCGCTGCCCATGTGGGGTCAGATCACACCACTGATCCTACTGTGAGTTCCTGTGGCTCAAAGCCCAGCCCATGAGAGAGTACAAGAACCAGAAGATGATGAAGGCAGTTTGGTGCAGTGGGCAGAGCCTGTGAATTCTTATCTTAATTCTCCCCCTAACTTGCTGAGGGATTTTTAGCAGACAATCTATTTCTCTTCTCTTGTGCCAGCATTTCAATTCACAGATGAAGGATTTGGACTCCTAGTTCCCTCGGGTTCTGTTAGAAAATATTCCATGAGGCCTTCATTCCTTGAGGAAGACACATAGCTCGTCCTACCTCAGACCCCAAAAGGATCAACCCTAGTGCTTCCCACTCCCTTTCATGACGTCCTATGGTAGATACTTCAGAAGTGTCATGTTTCATGGATAGAGAGAGCTTGGCCTGCTGAGTTGGATAAATTATCATCATGTAGGAATTAAGTACCTACTCACTTTTTGTCCATGTGTTGGTTCATTGGGTTCAAACATTTCATTAGACTTCCTGCCGTATATTGCTGCCTTGGATGTGGGGATAATAAATGAGGAAATCCTGGGGGTGAAGAAGAGGGAGGGGAAAGGCAGAAAAGGAAAAGGGCTATGAATGTAAAAATTGCCAGCCACTGTATCTCTTGTCCTACAAGAATCAGGACAGATTTGACTCAGATCTAAAAAGCAGGAAGGAGGCAAGGTAGACACCAGGAGGGGCATGGATGGTACTGATGGCAGAGCCCGTTGTAAAAGGCTACATATTTCACCTTTCCTCTGTCCAATACTACAATGTGGGAAGGGTCCTTGGAAGTCTTCTGGATCAAGCGCCTCAACCTTAAAGAGGAGGGCAACCAGTCCTGAGCTGGAGACTGACGTGCCCACTCACAATGCTGCCGCACACTCCTTTCACAGGGCAGTTTGTAGAGGATGGCCTCCACTGGAAAGCGGTGGGTGCAGGGGCCAGGTGGTCCTAAGGTGTCCCAGAAAACTGTGGGTCCATCTAACTAGTCATTAACAGGTGCTTGGTGCTAGGGGTGAGACCTGACTGAGAAGAAATAAAGACTCCCACAGGAATGGCAGGAAAAGAAAACCACGAGCTTAATATTTTGATAACAACAGGTGCCACTCTCATTTCTGGAATGTACTTAACGTGTTTAGAGCCCTTGAACTTATGAAAATATGTATGAGATGTTCCAATACAAAACAGTTTCCCATATAAGCTGGATGCTGGTGGACAGTTTAAGAGGAGTCTTTGTTTTGTTTTACTCATTAATGATTCCATTTTTGTTTTGTTTTTTTGACTTGGAACATAAAATATGGCAGTACTGGAATATACTATCTCCCCTCATATATTAAAGCTCCATATTATTTTTTAAAAGTCCAAGAAAGATATAAATTGATGAGGCCTCACTGTGGTAATTCTGCCTCTCCAAATCCTTTTTTCTGATGCCATGGACACCATCTGAAGACATTAGAGGATGCCGACTTGACTGGTATCTCAGAAACCTGCAAACAGTGGTTTTTAAAAAATAATTTTACGTAGTCTGTGTATCTTTGGTAGCTCCAAGCCGGATTACCAGAAAATTCTGCTTTATAACAGTGGTCTGGCTTTACCACTGAAGGCTATAGCATTTTGCTCTATCTCATCATCTCCAAGTATAGCACATGAGGTGAAGAAAAGACTGATAAACCCAATACATATAAACTCAGCTTACCCGAGACTAAAGAGCACAGAGGCCTCCACCACCACCCATTTCCTTTTCTTTATGGGGGAATGAAGTTCTTCATTAACAATTAAGTTTATATTCTTATGACCACCTCACAGCCTTTTCCTGAAGTGGGTAAGAAACATCTGAGCACAGGCTCACACGTTTATGCTCGTTCCCTGTCCAGCAATTTCTGAGAAGAAAAGACCTTAGAGTGGGAAGATAGATTTGCAAACTTAATCTAAAGATGTGTCATTATTGTGCTATGAGATATCTAACTGCCCTTCTGCTTTTTTTTTTTAAACAAACACAGGATATGCATTTCTAAAGTGTTATCTGTCAAGGCCTTTATTTTTATTTGTAAACTAGCTTCTTCCCATCTACCTGACCCTGAGTTCTTTAATTTTTCCTTCACCCCTTTCCTAGCTTCCCCAACTCTACATGCACATAAGCATATGCACATTCACTTATATCCGCATACTTACACATTTATACAAACACATCACATACACACCTACGCTTATGCAGCATACATGTGCATATAGAATTATGTACACACAGTCACACACAGACATACACATGTGCAGCACCCCCCCCTACACTTAACATGCCTGTGCACACACCTTACACATATAACAGAGACGCACACACACATACCCATACATTCTGAGCACTACTTAGAGGTGTGATGTTTACTGTCTGAAGACGTAATAGTCATAGTCTGCTAAATGTTTTGCGTGCATCATCTTGTTTCATGTTTATACTTAAGAGGTGGTACTAGTAGTATCCCAATTGAACAGAGGAGGAAACTGAGGTGTGAGAGGGGGTTAAGTAAGTTTTCCAGAGTCACACAGCCCATGACTGTGTAAGCAGGAATTACAGCGGTGGCTGTCTGATTCCAAAGCCCATGCTTCTATCTACTACACAGTGGTACTCTGAGATAGTCCTGAGAAAAGATTTGGCCACTTGAAAGACTCTTCAAAAATAAATCAGAATTCTTTGCACATTGAGATTTATATCAAGTAACTTTTCCAGACGGGGAGGTGACCTATTATGGTAGGAATAGATCTGGACTGGAAATCAGAACATCTAGGTCCTTATCACTTTCTCTGTCTCTTTCTGGTGATTTTGGGCAGGTACATTATGGGAAAATAATTCAATTTATAACCACATAGAGGTGTAATTAAGCTCTGTTGAGATGGTCCCATAAGAGGTCTGTTGGAAAACACGCAAAATTATCTGCATTTGTGGTATGGCTATTTTTGTCCCCTTACCTCTCACACCATCTTCTGCTATTGACCTTGTTGCCTAGTTGTTTGCCTGGGGTTGGGGAGGTGGGGGAAGCCATGTCAGATCTCATCAGTGGCCTCTTGTTTATTCTAGCAAACACTTGGACTGGCTTCACTGTTACCTCATTGCAGGGATATTCAGAGCCAAGACACAGCTTTTAGCTGTTGTGTACAGTTCCACTCCCTGCAAGAACCAGTATCTTAGGCTTATTCAGCAGTATCTTTTCCAAAGCACTGCCACATATATGTTGCACTTTACTATAACCGAGAACACTGAGACATATCACTGGCTTAAATTTACAGAGTATTTAGAATATTTAGAAGATAGGGGATTTAGTAAAATAGGACTTATGCTTACCAGTCAAGTTGTCTTTTCATTAGTTCATCATTCCTACCTTGGAAGTGGATGAACACATGGAGGTTCAAGGTTGGTGTGCATTAAAATATTAGTGCTAAGTTTTCATTGCTACTTTTGTGGAAAGTAATGTTTGTGACCTCTGTCACTGTATTTACATCATCACTTGCACGCTGGTCATGAAGCTTTCCTGAACTTCGTGTAGGTCTCCGATGATGTATTGATAGTATATTGACAAGGTACTTCTATGGTAAAAGAAAAGGGATGTTGTTTTGGTGTTAATGTGACCAAGGGAATTCAAAGGCAGTCTTAACTTTATCGGAATCTTAACAGAACTCCTTCTCCCCATTTGACACTCTCCACGACGGTTTAAATTGAAAAAATCCTCTGTGTTACAAATAGTGATTTGTGCAAAGTTTTAAAAGTATAACTCAAGATAGGGCAGAATAAGAAATCAAATAAACAAAAACTAGCAGTGCAACAGTTTTTGAAAAATAAGACAAACAAACCAGGTTTTGGGGTATTAACCATAGTGGCTAAGCCCTAAGCACTCATTTCTTTTTGGTAATTGAGATCTTTATAAAGCACAGATCAGCTAGTCCATTGCACTTACAGGCTTTAGGTTACTGGAGAGTTGGCCGGAAAGGCTGCTGGTTAGAGGTGGTAAGAAACATAGATCATGGTGAGAAAAGTTGTAGGAATGAATATACCTTATTTCTAGAATGGAGACAATGTAGCTGTGCTTCTTAACTCATGGGGTTGTGTGTTAAATGAGATGATATCAATGAAAGACATAATAAATATGTCTCCAAATATTAGTTGGTGTCCATGGATCTTTTGACAAAGTTTCTCCTTATGATCCTTAGGGAGCTTGTTGTAGCTACAGTAAGAAACTGGATCATAGGATATTTTCAGTAAGAACTGTATAAATTTCTACATAGTGAAGTAATATCAAACTTAATAATAAACCTAGTTGTTTATAGAATATCTAATATTTCCAAATATTTAAAAAACATATTGGCCTCTCATCAAACTAACAGATATGTATGGAACAGGTATTATGTTAGTCACCAGGCTGTAGAAAAGAAACCTTCCCTTTAGAAACTTACCTTTTAGTAGGGAAACTATTACATATACAGTAACAGAGAATAGAGAGGAGCTTTGGTCCATAAGAGGTGAATGGAGAATGTACAGCTTATGGGTGTTGGGAGGTGAGAGGGATGGTGGTGGCTGTTGAAGAGTCACTTTCTGCCAGGGACATTGTTGAAAAAAATCAACACTGAAAAAAATCATGTTGGAGTCTGGCCTTTATTTATTTAACTGATCAACTGTGAGCATTCAGTGATACTGGTTGTAGTGCTGCTGTAGGAGCAGAGATCTCTAGCATAAGCAATTTCAAGAAACCCTGAGCAGTTTAGCTTTTCATTTGGAGTAGGATACAAGGAGGAAGGAATGGTAAAAGTTCAGATTAGAAAGATGTGATTCCATCATGAAGGTCCTTGCAAGTCAGGTGGAGAAACCCGTGCAAATAGTTGGAATGTTCACTGATTCACTGAAAGAAAATTACATTGTATCCATGGGGACTTCCCATCCCTGAGCTTCAATTTGCACATCTATCAAATGAGTCTTTACTTTCTAACTTCTAAGTTGTGACTATGATCGCTGACGTTTCGTAATTCCTTGAATTATTAAATCTTAATCTCCCACTGAGAATTATTTATTCAGTACATATTTATAATAGAACTGCGGTGGTTCTACAGTAGATCTGTAGCACCCTGTGCTAGGTCCCAGGGGCCCAGCACTGAATAAACTCAAGTTATGAGAGGTCCAGTGGGAACTGGGGTTGGGAGAATAGTCATGTGTTTCTGATTTAAATATGATCTGGAAAACTCTATGAGAAGTAAGTAGAGGATTCTGTAAGCACCATTACCTGCTCAGGAAACATTATGGGCAAAGGCCAGAAAGAGGACATGAGCTTGGTATATGTATTAGTTTTCTATTACTGCTATAACAAAATATCATGAACTTGGTGACTTAAAACAACACAGTTCTCTATTATCTTATAGGTCTGTAGTTCAGAGGTCCAGTACAGGTCTCGTTGGCCAAAAGGAAGGTGTTGGCTAAAAGAACTGCATTCTTTTCTGGAGGTTCTAGGGGAGAATCACTTTCCTTGCCTTTTCCAGCTTGTAGAGGACACTATATTTTTGGCTTGTGGCCTATTTTTCTCAAAAGGAAATTCCAGTTCCTTTCAAAGCCAGCAACATTCCACCTCTTTGACCATTCTTCTATAGCTATGTCTCCCTCTGACCACAGCTCAGAAAGGTTCCCTGCTTTTAAGAAGTCATGTGATTAGGTAAGGGCCAGCTGGATAATCCAGGATAATCTCTTCATTTCAGGATCTTTCATCTTAATCACACCTGCAAAGTCTCTTTTGCCAAACAAAGTAATGCTTTCACAGGTTCCAGGAAATCGGAGTGTGGATATCTACAGGGGAACCATGATTCTGTCAACCATAGTCTTTTTATGGGAATGTAAATAATTACACATTGTTAATAATGTATAGAGAGTGAGGATATAAATGAGAAGAGCTGAAGTAGCCAGATCATGAAGTGTGTTTTGTGCCTTATGTAGAGTTCTAAAGTAACCTGATGGCAACAGGGAGCTGGTCAATTCTTTTTAGTACAAGGATATTTAATCTGTAATGAAGTTAAGCTATTGAAGTAAGAAGTTCAGTGGTACCCAACAATCCTTTGCATTTATTTCTATGGGAAAATTAAGTCTATTTTTGAACTCAGTATCCTGGGACATATTTTGTGTCCTGTGCATAGTATTACGTTCCCCATTCCTTTGTACCATGTTCTTTTCTACCCTCTCTCCCTACTTAGTTTTTCTGGAGCCTGAAGGAATGCCATTCATGGTCTCTGACTTGTTGGGTGAAAAGTTCAGGATGGCTTTCATCGGGCAAAGGTGTCTCAGATTTTGGAAACTGGAACTTGGTAGCAGCAAGGGGTGCTTCGGTGGACAAAGAGATGCCTGTTCCTCGGAACAGCGGTACGTAGACTCGTGCTTCCTGGAGCTGACAGAGCCTGAGTGAGGAGGTGGATGGCCTCTTCATATATTCAACCCAGGAGCAACCCCCAGCTTTCTCTTTTGTCCCCAAGGAACAGATCTAGGAAGTCTAATGAGAGAATTGGCACTGCTCCCCTCTGCCTTTAATGTAAAAGTGGGCAGTTAACTTGTATACTCGTTCAGGAATGATTCGTAATCCTGAGGAGGAATTGCTGAGTAGAAGGAGCCTGGTAAATTCAAAGATTCTCCTGATGGAGCAGGGAAGTTGAGATTTATTGTTCAGTCAGTTCCAATTATCCTGTTGTCTTGCAGCGGAAAGCAGCTAAACAGGCTGTTGGCTTGTGATACTACCAAGGGGGGATCAACCTCAAAGGACATGGTGTCAGAGCCGTGTTCAATGCCTGATCACCTAGCAAGCGAGTCACTTGTGAGATGATGCCTTAACACAGATAGAATCAGGGTACCCACATTATATCTGATCGCAGAAATGTTGATGCAGAAGAGCAAACTGGCTTTGATGTTCATGAGGTTGCAGGCTAGGGAACAAAGAGAAGGTTGCATTTTTAAAGGTCATCTCTATTACTTATGAGGAAACGCATTTTATGCTTATGTGAGACTGCATATCGAGAATGGGAAATGAGCATATTTGAAGGAAAACTGCAAGTTGTTTTCCCGTGCATGCATGTGTGTGTGTAGGTGTGTGTATCTGGAGGAGCTTAGCATCCTGAATACTTGTTCCTTCTATGCTGTAGTTGATAATGTCTAACATCCACTGTGGTGCATGGAGTGGAAGAAGCTTCTATCTTCCACTTTAGATGTTAATTATGTTTTTTTTCAGAGAAGGCATGGAATTTCAAATGTGACTTCTTTCCTAATTTGCAAGTAGAGTTGACAACAGTGAACTGATCTTCTCTACCCGAACTCAGAAGGGGTATCTGTTGAACAAGTAGTAGTTGAATTTCATACCAAACTACAAAACGTTAGATACTTGAGGTGAATTGTCCTTTATTTGGATGAACGAGGAGAGCGCACAGGGCTGAAGCTGCTTGTCTGAGGTCATGCAGTAGGTCAGTAGCACCGCCAAGGCTGGAGCCATCATCACCTGACTCCCCATTACTTTCTTTCTGGTCCAGCACAGCTGCCTCCCAAGTTTAATAGTCTATGACTCACAGTCCAAATCTATGGTGACATATAATATGTTACTTTGATTCTAAATCAACAAACCACTTTTAGAAGTGCTTACACTGCTGCCTTACTTTTTACGCTATTGGATTCTTCAAGTTGAGTCTTATTTCTAGAACCCCTATAAGAGTAACAGGAGGAGCCATGTATTCAGGATCATTTCAAATAGGTATTGAACACTTGTTGGGCGACAAGTCTCTTCTAGAGGCCGAGGGTGCAGCTATGAATAAAACAGTGTATTTCCTCAAACAGTTCCTTCTCCTCTAGGGAGAGGCATCATAAGCAGATAAGTGAATAAACATTTAAGTCCAATGGAGTTAAATGCTGTAGAGAAAAATAAGGCAAGACAAAAAGGGGAGAGAGAGTGCCTTGGTTGGAGTGGAATAATTGTGGTTGTTTTACATCAGGCAGTTAGAGAAGCTTAGAGAAGGCAAGTAGGTGAGGGAGTGTGCCACGCAGGTATTTAGGACAGAGGGAAACGTGTTCCGGACAGAGGAAAGTGTACATGTGAAAGCACTGGGAAGGAGCCTGGCTGGCAACTGGCTTGTTTGAGAACGAGTAAAGTTGGCAAGGGAAGCTGGAGCTGAGTGGTCTTAAGGAGAGTGAGAAAAGATAAGGGCAGGGAGGTGACAGGGACTGTCACACAGGGCCTTGTAGGCTCTTCTGATGACTTTGACTCTTACTCTGAGCGAGATGGGGACCACTTGAAGTCATGTGATCAGACTTACATTAAAGATCACTCTGGCAGCTTTGTGGAGAATTGAATGTGGGCTAGAAATGATAGTTGGTTGGTAGCTATGGAGCAGGTGCTAAGAAGTAGTGGGGTTCTGGATATATTTTGATGGTATCATCAACCAGTTTAGTGGACAGATTAGAGGTAGAATATAGGAGCAAAGGAAGAGTCAAGAATGACTGCTAGGTTTTAAGCCTGAGCAATGAGAAGGATGGACATGCGATTTAGAGAGATGTCAGGAGGACAAAAGATAATTCGTTTTGTGGTTTGTTTTTTTGTTTGTTTTGTTTTTAGAAGAAAAGGTGATCAGGAATTTGGTTTCCGATATGTTAAATTTGAGCTGTTAGCCTTCCAAACAGTGGTCGAGTAGACAATTATATATTTGAGTCTGGGATTCAAGGGCAAAGTGTTGACTTGATATAGATTTAGGAGTCAGGAGATGTGAATTTAAAATCTTGGCACTGAGTGACATTATCTAAGATGCTGGATTAAGCTGTGAGGCCACGACTTTGAGGTCCCTTGGAGACACAGAGGAACCATTAGAGATGTCATGAACAGGGGTATTGAGGTGGGAGGAGAAGCAAGAGACAGAGCCATCCAAAAATGTTGTGGAAAATGTGCTTCAGGAGGGAGGGAGGGAGCAAGTTACCTGCACTGTTGGGTTAAATGCCATGAGGACTGAAAATGGACCACTGGATTTAAATCTTGGAGGGGTGCTACCTTGACACAAGCAGTTCTCATCATTCTTCTGAGCTGTTGGCTCACACTTGCTTTACTTTTCCTTTGTGCAGGTGGAAGCCACACTAAATTAGCAATACAAGGACTCTGGAATTACATTGCCTGGAGTCCAATCCTCGTTCCATATTTACTGGTTGTTGAAGTGCGTACAACTCATTTTACCTTTGTCGGTGCTTCTTTTTAAAGGGAGGAAATTATATTATCCACCTCAATGAGATAAACACTTTGCACAGTATCTGTCACATAGTAAATGACCCGTAAATGGAATAAAACAATCAGTAAAATTAACAAAAATACTTGGTATGGGTTAATCTCTCAGTGGATATTTGCTGAACCAATGAAGACAAAGGGTGGGGCGGTGGGAATTAAACCCTCAACACTTTTTTTTTTTTAACATCTTTATTGGAGTATAATTCCTTTACAATGGTGTGTTAGTTTCTGCTTTACAACAAAGTGAATCAACTGTACATATACATATATCCCCATATCTCTTCCCTCTTGCATCTCCCTCCCTCCCACCCTCCCTATCCCACCCTCTAGGTGGTCACAAAGCACCGAGCTGATCTCCCTGTGCTGTGTGGCTGCTTCAATACTTATTAAAACAACTCAGCGAATAGAGTTTCCAGGACTGTGAGGCCATAGTTGTTTTTGCCTTTTTACCTCCCACTTACAGTTCTAAATACAAGCAAAATAAAACTACAGGTTCCCCAAAGGTCACAAATGAATGTGATGATCTAAAGGATAGCGGGCCACACTGATTACATTTGATTAACTTTCTGTCTAGTGATGGGCATAGGACTCTGCCTTTCTCAGAGGAGCGATGGCCTTTGTCCTATTCTGAACTCACGGGTAAAAGAAGAGTTACTGTTACAACAAAGAGCTTGACTTCTTGTCTCCAGTGGGAGACACAGATCTCCACAGACATAAGGAAACAAAATATCTGTGTTCCAGTGCACCGCTCTGCCTATGCTCCTGTCTAGCGACCTGTCTAGCTCCTGTCTAGTGACCCTAACATGTCCCTGCCCTTTCTGGGCCTTAGTCTCTCCAGATGTCACATGAGGGAGCGGAAGTAGTTAATTTCCAGTGCTTCCTCCACCTGGAATTCTAGGTTGGGATTAAGGAGTAATTCATTCTGATGACATATGACCCAACCTTCAGCTCTTAACTGGCCCACCATCATGATCACAAGTACTTGATTATTCACACATTTTTGAATATATGAATTGCATAAAGCTGTTCAGTGATGGTGAAAATTGAGTCCTAAATATTCTATCAGATGTATATGTAATGTAACCTATTCAGTATCTCATTAGAGTGTAAAATGATAAGTGAAATATGCACCAGGCGAGAAAGAGCATTATAAGGGAGTAAATACAATTTGATTTTTGTGAGTTAAGGATGATGGTATAAGAGCTCCAGTTACAGGAAGCCTGAGCTGCCATATGTAGTACTGTCTCTAGCAAGGAAAACCAATGATATGTGTTGTTTTCTTTCTTGAATCTCTATGTTCACAGAATCAACTATTTCGCTCAAAACTGGAAAACAAAGCTTCCTGCTAGCCTCTTTGTCCAAGTCATTCTGGCTCCTGACTCATACCAGTTATATTTATAGTTTTGCATATTTTATTATTCTTTAACCACAGCAGTGCCACAAAGAGAAATATTTTTCCTTTGAAAAAGGTACCCAGAATTGCCCAGTTTCCCATCAGAGAAAATAAAAACACTTACCTCGCATAAACTCACTTCAGAAAATGTGAATGTAACACTGTTTCCCAAACCACTTTCTCCTTTGAATGCCAGCTGTCTACACAGCAGCTCTCCTGACCTCCTCCTTCCAGCGTCTCAGGCCCTTCTGCCTGCTGGGCTGGGACAGGGCTGGGGCCGTCCATCTGGCAAAGCACAAAGAGCTAGCTCCTGGTCTCACTCTGATAATCCTGGACCTGGATTCTGTTCTACCACTCAGCAGCTCTGTGAGTGCTGGAAGGTATTGAAGTTCTCTAGATCCTAATTGGTAAGAGAGGAATAAGAGAGGAATGATTACATTTACTTTTTGACGTGGCTGGAATTATGAGAAAGAATGCACAGAAAGCATTCTGTTCATGCATGGGTCCATCCCGTGTCCCATAGTATGTGCAGGTTTGCCTCCCCTCCTCCAGATGGCCCGTGGTCTCTGTTGCTTCACCTGCTTTTTCTCTCTGCTACTCTATCCCCAAGGGGTCTTCCACTGCTCTGATAAGTTAGGAAAAATGGCAGGCAACTACCGCTCAGGATCCCATCCTGTTTACTGAGGCCTCAGATCACTCGCCAGCAGATCTCTTCAGCACTGTGATGTCAGTTTCCTTGTGTGTTTCTTAGGCTTCTGTTGTTTCAGTCTCCATAAGGTAGTGTGGGATCCACCAGACCTGGACTCCAGTCCTAACTCTCAGGTTCACCTAGTGTTTGACCTATGCCAAGCCATTTCCTTCTACATGTTTAAATGACAGTCCTATCCCTTAAGGTCTCCCGAGAACTGCATAGATTATTTATGCTTTTGTTTATTACATATTGAAGTATTGAGGGCCGTCCCCTCCTGTGTTCCCTTCCTTTCTTAGGATTCAAAGTTTATATGTTCCCACTGTTACCCCTGAAATAGGCACTAGGTAACATTTCTAAGCCTGGCTAATCTACAGGCCCTTCAGGGGCTGGTCTTCCTTCCTGATAATGATAATGCAGTGCTTTCCTCTGATATCTTAGAGTTTACAAAGTATTTTTATTTATTCTTTAGGATTGAAGTGTCATGATAACTCTTGGAGATGGGGATTCTTATCCACATTTTAGACATGAGGAAACAGGCTGAGAGACAAAATGATTTGCCCAGGAGTCCTATAGTAAGTGCTGCGTAACCTAGATTTCAGGCAGCATCCTTCTTTTCCCAGACCAATGTCCTGGCCTTTGTTCTGAATGTAACCGTGACCCCCAGCCTGAGTTAGTGTGTCTTTGTGCTTATTAGACCCTAAGCAAATCTGTCTTTTCTAACATGAGTATAAATCGAAACTTTCAAACATTTTCTGAAGCTTATAGGATCTACATTTCCCTCCTTTTCCAATATATTACTAAATTTAAATTCCTTGTTAAGCTCAAGAAATTCACTGTTACCTTGGCTTCTGCAGAATTCTCAGTAAAGCACATTTCTTCATTGTGATGGGCAAGAGCGATGCACTCGGTAGCTGAATGTACCTCGCCTTGAGTATTAACTCGAGAGGCAGTCACGGTAAAAGAAAGCACACTTATTTTAATAAGCACCCTTGATTTTTCTCCCCTCTCTTTAATGGAATGCCATCCCATGGTTAATAATCCACTGTGCTTGTCAGTACACGTCCCTGCCATTACTCAAAAATGTAAGGGAACAGTATGGTGTAGAAAGAGCACTGGGCTAAAAGTCAGAAGAGCAGATTCCAAGCCCTCCTCTTCCACTAATTATTTGACTTTGGAAAAACCACTTCACTTGTCTGAACATCTCATTTATCTTTTATAAAGCATTGCACTAAATCTTTTCTAAGGTTCTTTTCAACTCTAATGAATGGTAAATTCTTCAGCAAGTTTTTCTCCTTTGTAACTTATTGGAATACTATCTGTCATTGTTTGCATTTTGCAGGGAAATGCTTGTTGCATGTGCAATTAGGAGGCTTTACAGCTATGTATTGAGTGCCTTCTATGAGAAATATAATTAAGGTATAATGGAAGTTTGGAGGAGGGAGACATCCAAAAGAGGAAATTATGAGTAATGATAGGACAGTTTGAAAGTTCAGGTTCTATTGAGAATGAGGCATCACTGAGGATCTATATGCGTGGAGGTGAGCAGTTAGAGATAAGCTTGTGAGGAAGGGCAGTTTGGTGTGAGTTTGGGGGATCTCCACAGTGTGTACTGTAGGCATGCTCACACATACACACACGCATATGCACATACACACCTCTTTTAAGGGTCTCCTGACTGTCGCTCTTTTTACTTCAGCAAGCGGATAATCTGTCAAGATTAAGTAGATGTGTACATCTGAGAAGTAACTCCTTTACAACAATGGAGAAAATCGGTATACCAGCATCTTTGAGCCATATGATTGTCATTTGGGATTGTAAGAGTTTATCTCCCCTGCTGGTAGTGACTTCTTGTGGGAAAGAATTTTGTATATATTCTTCCTTGAATATCCAACACCAAGCATGGTTCCAGCATAGTTGGTGCTCGGTAGGAAATGCTTGTTGCACTGAATTGCTGCCTGCCTAAAATCCTAGGAAGGAGAGAAAGTAGGTGGTTTTTCTTATGTTGAATCACTAGGAGAATTTTTTTTAAAAAATGAGCTGCCAGTAACAAAATAAAACTGCAATGAAAGAATTGACAGCCTGGATCTGTAATCTGCCTGACCTGACAATTAAAAGAACTTATTACTGTGTCAGCCTGCCAGATGGATCTCCTTGAAGTGTAGCGCTTCTAAGCGCGATTCAAGTGCAAACTTCGTTTTCTCCCCACTTTGTGTTTGTTGAGCTTGGGAAAGAAGCAGTTTTATATGAACTAAACCCACTCATCTCAAGTGTGTTTAATGACAGCAGTATGTGACAGATAAAATAGAATCCTGTGGCCTCATTTGATGTTTGTTTTCATTTCAGACCTTAGAGAGAGGAGACAGAGGAGATAAAAAGATGTGGCTCAAACAGAGGAGTTTAAAATAAATTATCTATTATCACAAACTTGTCCATTTCTCTCTGGGGAAATTGGAGAGGTCAAATAACGCAAACACTACTAGTAGTAGTTGAGATTTATAGAGCGCTTAGCAGCTTATAGGGTGGCCTTGTGTTCATTTCTCATCCTTTCCTGACATCAAGTCTGTGAGTTTGCCTGCCAGAAACTACTGTCCCCTTAATACACACAGGTTGAATGAATTGCCCCAAACGCCTACTTCTAAAGTGGTCCTGTTGATTTTGATTCTTTTTTTTTTTTTTTTGGCTGCACGGCATGTGGGATCTCAGTTCCCTGACCAGGGATGGAACTTATGCCCTGCATTTAGAGCGAGGAGTCTAAACCACTGGACCTCCAGGGAAGTCCCTTGATTTTGATTTTGATTTTGAATCCAGTGATTCCTCCAATTTTCTGTACTGGCCCATCAGTCAAATATGTGTGCAGTACATTGGAGGCATCCTTTTCCTTAACTTTATTGAAACATACGTATGAATGGAGTATGTGGATAAACTCTCATGACACTATCCCAACAATCAGAAGTATGTAGAATAGCACTTCAAAGTCATCCCTCACTAACCACTCTATTTATTTCTCCTCTACCCACACCAACTCCGTACTTTTTTTCATGAAGTAATCACTGTAGTCCGTTTGTACATCTTCCCAGTTTTTTACCAATACTTTAATATATTCAATACATGGCTATGGCTGTATAGGTAACATTTATTTTAAACATAAGTAGAATGATATTATCTCTTGTCTCTAATTTGCTCTTTTCCTCCAGACCTTTTCATGTCCATAAACAGGGATGGGCCGTATTGTTTTTAACACCCATCCAGTGCTCCATAGTTTGAATGCACCATCGTGTACCTCTTCTGCACTGATCGGCATTCAGGATGGGCTTCAGCTCTTCTTTATTATAAGTCGTATTAAGATGAGTTTCCTTGCATGGTATCTTCTTTTTTGTGTGAATCCATAATTAAATGTCTGGAATTGGAATTGCTTGGAATTTCCAGGTTTATCAGAAGTCAGTTTAAGCCACCATCCCATGTTATAGACCTGAGCTTCCACTTAGTTGTTCAAGGATGTGTTTTTCGGAAGAATCTAGACACTTCTCTAAACAGACTCTTGTGGCCAGGAGAGTAAATGTTGGGGAGGTTATTTTCCATGGCTCTGTGGCTTGCATACAGGTGGCACTCACCATGGAAGAAGAGTAGGGTATTCTTGTGACAATTTTGTTTACTTAGGACAGCCACATTCTTCATTCGGCTAGAAGAAGTTACTTAATGCAGTGAAAATATCTATCAGAATTAAAAATGCAAATGGTGCCGTGTGCTCAAAACTACCATGAATTTATTCTTTGTTAAGAAACAAGAGTTTTGCATAATCAGGCTTGAAAAAAATCTGATTTAACTTTGTCTACCAGTTATATTACATGAGTGTGCAGAGAGTCAATTCTGCCTTCCAAGCCATCCTGTCTCTTTCCTCATTTTCTTGCTGCTTCGTACTGGAGGTAATTAATAGGGGTTAAAGTCTGAAAATGTGGGTATGGAAGAGAAGAGAGCTCTTGTGCAGTTTATAGATTGCAGAAGAGCCTGCTCGCAGCTATTTCCCAAATCACGAATCATGTGTGACAAGCAGAGACACAAAATAAACTCCCTTTCCCCCGTCCTTCTATTTTCTTTTTCATGGTTAAAAGGCTTTAGTTTAAAACCATATATAGTATAGGTCAGAATCCTGTTTGCCCAAGTTCTTTTAAAATAAAGAAATTATTTCGCAGGTTTGTTGTCCTTAGGTCCTTTTCGGACCTAAGGACAACAGGAATCCAAGATGTGCTTAAAGCTACCTCAGATGACACTAAATGGTGGGAATTTGTGGAAAGGATACAAAGAGAAGGAAAGAAGTCCAAAAACCATGTCAGTAGCCAGACAACCAAGCCCCATGGAAACTTGGAAGATCACTGAGGACACAACAGTAGCTGATTTTGTCATTCCCTCCAAGTAAACACCCCATGTTTCCTTAACCAGTGGGTCTCCATTCCTAGCACTTAGCTTCACTCGGTTTTTCTTTCCATTTCCTACTGGTGCTCCTGTCGATGACTCTGTTGAGTCTTCTTCTGGGCGCCGTGATGTTCACCCTGTAGCGCCCTCTCCTGCCTTAGAACTTCTCCGTACCACTCTGTGTATCTCTTGCTTTTGCCCCATTCTATTTCTGCTGCCCACCGTTCTTTCTCTGTATGCCTTACGCTCGAAGCCATGGGATCCGTTATTTTAGCTGGTTCCTATCCAGTACAAATTGGGAAACACGTCTTCCTCCAACACAGCTCATGGAGCTGGTTTTGGTTCAGTCTCTGATCCAGTTAGTTGTGGGCCAAACTCAGAATTACCTGTTTACAAAGATGTGGTAGTGGATTTATTTAAAAAGCAAACAACTTTTTGAGGCTCTCACCTTAAGCAGAGCTGTGGATGTGGTAGAGACTCAACATTTTATGCCCTCCTCTGTCATGGTGAGGTTTTAACTCAGCCATTTGGAAGGTTTTGAAGATGCAGCATTCAAGTGCACATGCTCCAGAAACATTTGGAAGACTTAGATTCTGGTTCTTACGTTACTCCAACAAGCATTGGAGCTTCTTGTAGTTTAGCTCTCATTTCTAAGCTTCAGCTTACCCATCTTTTCAAGAAGTTTACTGTAAGAAAGGAAAAAGCTAGCTTAAGAGAAGAGGACGACTAAGGCTAAGTGCCCACGATCCTCTGCCCCCAAGTAAAAGTGAGACCTATATTCCCTTGGAAATGCACCCATGGAGTGGGAGCCACGGAAGATACTAATGAGTGTGGAGAAGAGAGGGAATGAGGGAACTGGGCTCTAGAGGAGGCAGTAGGGGCTGGAATCAAGAACACAGTGGGAAGGATTTGCTTAGCAAGGAGATTGGGTGTTTTTTTCCTCTTCCTGCAGAGAGAGATAAGTACATCTATGGAAACAAAGATAGGTTGATGAGAAGTGACTGACTAGGGGAGAACATTTATGCTAATAGAGCCTTACTCTTCTCCAAAGTAGGGAGGGAAGTTATGTGTGGAAAGAGGGCATAGGAGTGTGTGAGGCCAAGGACATTTAGATGGACCCTTTGGGGGATGTTTAATAAAGAGATCCATGAAAAGGTTGTGGTGTAGCACTGAGGCCCACTTGAAATCTAATGATGAGGTCTGCACTGTTTCTTGCCCTTCTCAAGAATCTGCAGAATCCAAGACAGCTACCAAAAATAAAATAAAATGAAAGGAAGGAAGGAAGGAAGGGAGGAAGGGAGGGAGAGAGGGAGGAAGTGAACAAGGGAAGGAGGAGACCTTGTAGGTGACTGTGAGTTAAAGGTTAGCAGAGACATTGGATGAAAAACAAGGGAACAAGGCTAATTGAGTATTAATTGTTGTGACTTCAGGGAACACAATAAATAGTACCCTCCTTTCTACCCATGTTCAGCAGCCATTGAGAAATAGAGGAATCAGATAGTTGGAGACTAAAATGTCAGCCTTATGACAGATAAAAATACCTTGGGGACTTCCCTGGTGGCGCAGTGATTGAGAGTCCGCCTGTCGATGCAGGGGACACGGGTTCGTGCCCCGGTCCGGGAAGATCCCACGTGCCGCGGAGCGGCTGGGCCCGTGAGCCATGGCCGCTGAGCCTGCACGTCCAGAGCCTGTGCTCCGCAACGGGAGAGGCCACAGCAGTGAGAGGCCCGCGTACCGCCAAAAAAAAGTACCTTGGACTGCCATTACCTTTAGGTCCAAGGAAAATTACTACTGTTTTACCTCTGAATAGACAGGTGGCCCTTTGATAGTGGTCAGCACTTGTCACCTGCAGGCTCCTCCTGAAGTGAAGCTGTCTTCCACACCCTTCCCCCTTCCCCTAAACAATTTTGAGCCTGAAGAAGTAGAGAAAAGCATGATCTTGCAGGCAGCAGATTCTGAGTGGAGCTCAGAAAGGGGCTGAACCGTACCTGCCTTGTTTCTTTCCTCAAAGTCACAAGATTAAGTCATTGCTCCCTGTCAGGAGGTTGAGTGGGGCATAGACCGACGATAGGAATGTTTCTTCATGGAAGGTCCCTCCTTGTGGAAAACTCGAGTACGGAATGAACTTTCCCCCTTCATTTAGTGATGGCAGTTCCAAATGGGGTGTTGAGGGATTGGATGAAGGTGGAGTGATTTGATGTCTTGTAAAGACAAAGAGACTCCAGATGGCTAAGGCAAAGAGGATTAAAGGGATACCTATTCTGGAGGAAGTGTGGCGAGAGGTAGAAGTGAGGTCTGGAATGTAGCTGGGTGGTGGGTACTGCTGAGTGGACTTGAGTGTCCAGTGGGGTAAGAAAGAGGGAGGAATTATGAGTCAGGGTGAACTGACTTTCTGAGGTGGGCTTTCTCCCCCATGCTTGCAAGGTAACAAGTTCTGTAACTTAGATATCTGCTCCTCTGATTTTCCTCTTGCCTCTGCCTTGGGCTCCTGGTCCAGGTTCCATGAGTACTTAGTTTTCACTTAGTTTTGGTTTCAAAACTGTTGGGTAGCACAATCGCTGTATTAGGTTTGCTGAAAGGCAGTGTAGACTACATGATTCTTCCTAATGTTACAACTTATGCAAAAGCTCCTTTGGGCTTGCCTCCAATGGCAGTATCACATCAGAGCCTTGTTTCCTTATCTGCAATCAGCTGTGCCTACTTTCAGAGATTTTCAGGTGAGTTTGTAAAATAGTCATTTTGGCTGATCCAAGCATGAAAAAGAATCCTTAGGTTTCTGATGTGCAGTCTCGGTGAAAGTTAGTTAGCATCTAAAATGGAAAATTTCCCATAAGAGCGTGATTAATAAAGGACATGACTGTCATTACTAAAGATTTGTATTTCAAGTAATGTTCATATCTTAGTGACTCTTTAAGGTATTCAAGAACAACTTTTTGTATTTGCCTTTTTACAGAATGTAAAACTAACAGCCAAAGAAGTTTAGTTAAAGCTCAAACAGTAAAATCCTTGCAGAAAAAACTGGCTCCCTTGATACTTTCACATTGCTAATTCCATCATGTGAAATGTCCAGCTCCTCACAGAGGCCTCTTCATATACAAACACACCTATGAGTATACACCTGTGAGTATGGGGCAGGTAAGTTCCTGTCCAAGTAAACCTTTCTTCAAAGTGCCAATATTCCTTAAGAGGGATGAATTAGCAATACATACACACATACTTTACGGATTTCTGATAAAGACATTTAGCACAGCAGTGAGCCCTTTAGAAAACAATTGTGAGATAGCATCACAGCTTTGACAACTTCCAAAAGGTTTCATTCTATTTCTGTCCAATCAAAGCTAAAATTTCTAGTAGTTTTTTTTTTTTGGATGCTGAATAGAATTTTAATTAGTTCATAAATATGTTGTCAGGTGCATATTGTGTGTCTTATGGATTGTGGGGAAAGAAAGAAGCAAATAGAATAAGATATATTTGATACTAAAATAATTGAAAGCATTCAATGTTTGATGACTCAAAGGGACTTTTACTATACCTCAAGGTTATTGTTAGTAACACGTATTATTGGAAAATGTATATAAGTTCCTTTACTCACAGACTCTCAAATTTTTGCACATGTGGATAAAGCTCTTTGCCAGACTATGCAAATCATCTCTACCTGCCACTAAGAGATGGTGTGGATGGGCGACTGTGTACGGTCATTCAGGATCTAGAGACAAAATGACTTTGTAGCAGCCTCTAGTTCTTAACCTGTGTATGAGCAAGGAAGCTTTTACAGTGTAGTTAATAGAACTTTTCATATGATAGAAAAATGGGTTAATAAGGTTTAATTTTATGTTCTCGGTAACTTTTCAACTAGCCAAGATCTTTGATGACGAACAATTGCAGAAGTTAACAACTGTGTTTCTTTTTGATCTTCCCTTACGGATTATAAGGCAATACGAAAGGGCTCACACCTTGTCTGCTTTTCCTAACATGTATGTTAGAATTTCACAGGTGATTTTGAATATTACGTCTTGACTTTCGTATGTGGCAGCAGGACTCGGCAAACAACTTTTCTGTACTTTGAGGGATTTTATATATAAAAGAATGTTGTTTTCAAAATGAGCATTGATGGGGACCGTGCTCTTTAAAATCTGGGTCATATTTCATACATTAGCTTCATTAGCTACTTTTATAACCTCACCAAATAACTGAGATTTTTTTTTTTTAATCTCAACTATGATCAGACTAAGAACAATGATCAAGTCTTGGTAATATTACAGTCACATCTCTGAAGTGTTGTTATGTGTTGCTTTTGACTTCCCCCCCCATACATACCACACCCCAGGATTTTTCTGTTTAGTTCAAAAAGCCATGATCTCTCTTTACGTAAATTACACTAATATTGCCACTAATCGTATTTGGGAAGCTCACGATAATATTTGCTTGAGTTGCGTTTTTTTTTTTTTTAATATCCCAAATCAGATCTCTTTTTTGCTTTTAATTAGTCAGCAACATTTATTTAATGCCTACTAAGCTCAGAGCAAAAACCGTGGAGAGTGAAGGGCAGAAATTAGATCTAAACCCAAATAGACTATCATCTCCAGAACAGCTGCCCATATCTCTACGAATACAGAAGACAGATCAATGAAAGGATTAAGGAAACTTAAAAGCAAAATCTAAACGAGTACAAATTGGTCTGGTAAGAATTGAGTTATATAAATGCAAAGAGGATGCAAATTAAGAAAGTGAAGTTCAGTGTTTAAAACTGGTATCTTTCTACTTTTATTTTCATAATACTTTGCCATGAGAATTGTTAGAATTTTGTACACTCTACACTTTGGTGAGGAAAATTCCCTGGTTGAATTGTATTATTAAAAAAAGCAGGGCTTCCCTGGTGGCGCAGTGGTTGAGAGTCCACCTGCCGATGCAGGGGACACGGGTTCGTGCCCCGGTCTGGGAAGATCCCACATGCCGCGGAGCGGCTGGGCCCGTGAGCCACAACTACTGAGCCTGTGCGTCTGGAGCCTGTGCTCCGCAACGGGAGAGGCCACAACAGTGAGAGGCCCGCATACCGCAAAAAAAAAAGCAAATCTAATTCTTGATATTTTATGGAGAGCTGAAGCCACAGAGTTTCACGAGTCCTTCTTCTTGTCTTATCATCATTAAAACTCATTGTGTAACCTTAAACAAGCTACTTAACCTCTCTGTGCCTCGGTTTTCACATCTGGAAAATGCGGATGATAATAGGACATCTCATAGGATTGTTAAAGCATTAAATGTATAAAATTATATTCCTTCCATTTTATGAAGCACCTTTTTTTCCCCATGGTTTAATTTCTTTGAGATTGATATGCACGCTGTGATTGATTTGATAAGATTTCATTGTTTTATAGATTAAATAGAAACCAGTAAAAAAAAATAATAATGCGTCTTACTATCAAGCGCATCATATTGCATGTGTAAAGTGCTTATTAGAACAGAGCCTGGCCCATAATAGGTCTTCCAGAGCGATACTGTTATCATTGTCTGAATGCCATATTTGTGGTTTGTAGGACATTTGTACCTAATCTTATTGACTTCTACACCATGAGGCAGATATACTTATGATTCCTGATCTTTATTTTAATAAATAGAGCCAGGAATATTTTCCAGAGATCAAATAACTGGTAAGTGAAAGACCTAGGCCGTGAACTTAGGTTGTTTTATTTATGCTACGTTTATCTCACCTTTATTGAATCTTACTGCATAGTATAAACTCTGGGTACTGAGGATGAGAGATAACTAAGGCAGATGAGGTTGTTGTTTTTTTCTCTGACCTTAAATGCTGAAGAGAGGCGAGAGGAAAGTAAGACATAGACAACGAGTCAGTAAACAAATTTAGACAGTGAAACAGGAAACAAAGTACAGATTGGAGCGTCTGAATGGATGCTTGCTGAGAAGGTCAGGCAATGCTTCTCTGAGGAGTTGACTTCTGAAGTGACAACTCAATGTCAAGTTGAGAACTTGCACTTGCAGAACAATGCACGCTCCTGAGACAGAAATGAGCTTGAATCTTTTAAGGACATGGAATGGGTCAGGTGGACCAGGGGGATAGATGCTTACAGTCCTAAGGTGGCTGTGATTTTAGGCTTCATAGAAGATGCTGAGTTTTGTCTCTCAGGAGCAAAGGATTTGGGTATTCTTCACCATACCTTATAAGCTTTTTTTTTTTTTTTTTGCTGTACGCGGGCCTCTCACTGTCGTGGCCTCTCCCGTTGTGGAGCACAGGCTCCAGACACGCAGGCTCAGTGGCCATGGCTCACGGGCCTAGCCGCTCCGCGGCATGTGGGATCTTCCCAGACCGGGGCACGAACCCATGTCCCCTGCATCGGCAGGCAGACTCTCAACCACTGCGCCACCAGGGAAGCCCTAAGCTTATATTTTTTTTAGTGCTTTAGGGAAGTTCTTACATTCTAGAGAGGGATATAAGCACATGGGTTGTTTTATCCTCTTTTCTAGATGAGTACACTGAAGAGCAAGCTATGAAATGATTTGCCCTAGTTAGTTTTCTAATGTTGTACAGTGCTAGTGATATCTAGTTGCCAAACATATGTACGCCTGGGTGTCAGTTTTGGAGGTTTTTGTTCTTTTTTTTTTTTGTGGAGAGTTTTTAAAAGCCTACACTCTTCCAAGTGGAAGTTTCCGATACTACCGATCTGTAAGTGGTAACTTTTCACAGTGTATGGAATTGTTCCATAAAAGAAATCATTAGTGAGTTTTTTCCCCCCACTTCTGTGGTTCTTTGGTATTGCCTCTCTTGGTATCAGCTGTTTAGAAATATCAATTCTGTCTTGAAATAGACCATCAAATAATGACTCATGTCAAGCCAAGACACACAACTGGTAAATGAAAGACCTAGGCCGTGAAGAGTTTATTTATTCCTCTTTTCATGATTATCAACACCTGTTTAATCTGATCATATATAAAAATTGGTGATCTATTATTTCTAAAAATAGCTTTTAGCACCAGTATTAGGTCCTTGCATAGTCTACACTCATAACTCTCGATCTGACTTCAACAGTGACATGCATCTTTCTAAGTCAGACACCATTAATGATAGCGATTTTGGAGGAAGCATTCTTTTGGGATCCTATCCACGTGATCTTGGGTAACTTGCTTCTTTTGTTTCACCTGATTCCTTATTTATAAAATGTGGATGTTGAAATAAATGAGTTTTCTAGCTATATGATTTGTGATATCACTATTAATTTACTTACTGAGAAACATCATAGAAATTGGGCATTTGTAGAAAGTGGTTCAGTAGCTTAGAATCTAGCTAACATTTTCATTTTTATTAAATCATGAAATTAAATATAATTGATCATCTTATAGGTACCAGGCTCCACAATAGGGATGCAAGCATATAAGACCTCTGTCCAGCAACTGAGAGGTTAAACTATAGTGAAAATTACGGATTGGTAACTCAGAGTTTTTTTACAACAGATTTTTTTGATATGTTATTCATTTACCGTACAATTCACTGACTGAATTTTTTTTTTTTGCGTTACGCGGGCCTCTCACTGCTGTGGCCTCTCCCGTTGCAGAGCACAGGCTCCGGACGCGCAGGCTCAGCGGCCATGGCTCACGGGCCCAGCCGCTCTGCGGCATGTGGGATCTTCCCGGACCGGGGCACGAACCCGTGTCCCCTGCATCGGCAGGCGGACTCTCCACCACTGTGCCACCAGGGAAGCCCTGACTGAAATTATTTTTAAAGGAGATTATTATATATTTACTCAACAATTATTTTATGAGCATCTGCTATGTACCAGGGACTGTTTAGGTGCTGAGGTTAGAGAGACTGACAGTAGTTCTACAAAACCTAGCCTCCCACAAAATGTCCATCAACAGAATCTTTTGTTTTATTTTATTTTTTTTTATTGAAGTATAGTTCATCTACAGTGTTTGTTAGTTTCAGGGGTACAGCAAAGTGATTCATTTATACATACATATATATATCTATTTTTTTCAGATCCTTTCCCCTTATAGGTTATTACAGAATATTGAGTATAGTTCCCTGTGCTTATTGGTTATCAATGTTATATATAGTAGTGTGTATGTATTAATCCCAAACCCCTAATTTATTCCTCCCCACCCCTTTTTCCCCTTTGGTAACCATAAGGTTTCTATGTCTGTGGGTCTGTTTAATAGACTCTTCAGTATGGTGTTAAAGACCAACATTTGGTGTCAGCAAAGGGTACTCGGGGGGAATACATCAGAGAGACAAAGAAAACCCACTCTTGGGAGACCTGGGGAGGTTTCTGAGTGGTTGTCATCTCGAAACAGAATCTGAGAAGCCTGTTAAGAGTTTGCTAGGTTGATGACTGGGGACAAAAGAGAAGGGAGAATTTCTAGGGAGGAGGAAAGAAACGTGCCACCGCACAGAGGTGAGGCATAGGTAACCCATGGCAGTTCAGTAGAGTTAGAGCATGGGGGACAGTGTGGGAAGGACAGTTTCTGCTGGGTCTGAAGGTCAGAGAGTCCGTCAATGTGTGCCTTCACAGAAATGGTATGTCTTACTGTGAGGTCACAGAGGAGGATGAGGTCAGCTAGAGGATGTGACATTTGAGTTGAGTCACAAAGGATGTCTAGGAGGTTGTTGAGGCAGTCTACAGTTAGTCCAGGCAGAAGGAACTACAATTGTAGAAGTAAATGTGTGTAAAACAATGGTGTTTTCAGCCGGGTAAGGAATTTGAAGGGCTTGGAAGATGAGGTAAGTGAAACAGAGAAAGAACAGAGCCAAAATAGTACTTTGGTGAGGGTTGAAGGGCAGCTTATAGATGGATTCTGTGCAGTGCAATGAATTTGTACATTGTGCTCTTCATCCTGTAGGCAGCTGGGGGTGGAGGGTAGGGACCACAGTTTGAGAGAAGACTAGAACATTGAAGATTTGAGAAAAGAAATCAGAAGTATGTTTCTAATCTTCTGAGATAACTCTGGCTATACTTGAATCAGAGGAGCCCAGGGTTGTAAATGAAACTTAGGAGTATGTCATCTCTATGGTTTTTCTAGTTAACATTTTATATAAAATTCAATTACCCTTTGCACCAATGTTCAATAATTTCTAATATTAGGAAATTATAATTAAACAAGAGATATGGAAATGTTAACCAACATTCATTGAAAATGTACTGTGTCACTTCCATGTATTAATTCACTTGATCCTTACAACAGCCCAATGAGGAAGCCTATCATTTCCGCCTATTTTACAGATGAGGAGATCGTGGCCTAGAGAGGTGAAACCTGGAACTAGTAAGTGGAAGAGCTGGTGTTTAGCCAAAAACAGTCTAGCTACTAAGCCTAATTATAAGAATTGACAACTGAATGCATAATCAGAAATACTAAGAGTAATTGTGTTGGTGAGGAGGACTTTGGGGGCAGTTTTGTTTGTTTGCTTGTTTTGTCCTTTTTACAACTCAATAATTCAGTGATTTTGCAGTCATTACCCCTGTCTAATTTTAGAACTTTTCTTCCATCCTGAAAAGAAATCTCATACCAGTTTGTAGTCACTCTCTACTCTCACCTCTAACCCTATGTAACCTCCAATCTGCTTTAGTGGTCATCAGTCTTTAAATGAATGTGATTTCACTTTAGTGACAGTTTGTTTTGAATAGTAGCAATATGATAGGCTTACTCAGTAACTCAGGAGTATAACGTAGTTTGAACTTCTAATTTCTAACATCTGCATGAAAGTAATGTTCTCTGTTCTTAATTTAGGGCAGAGAAGTGTAAAAGTGCCAGCCCTGTGTCAGTCATTAGTCATATGTACATGAGTAAGACTGCTCCAGGCTCCACACTCGAGTTCATTTGTCTTTTGGAGATGCCGACACATAAATAGACACATCATTGAACAACACTGGGGAATGGAATTCGTCTAGAAATCTCGATGTATTTGTTGAAGGACTTGTGTTAAACTTCTTTCTGCTGGAAGCCATTGAATTGTTTATAAAAATCTAGTATGTATGAAGCATTTGGACTGCTTGGCATTTTGAGGATAAAATCCACATCAATGTTAAATAAAATAAAACTCCCCATCCAGAATAGAGTAGTAATTGCCAGACATAAAATAGCCCAGCTGTGCAGTAGCTTAAAGGACAATTGGTCTCAGGCAGAGAGTACTGGATAGGACGCTGCTACATAAGTAACTGTTCGGCCTGAATTACTGTACCTATTTGGTAGCTCATATATCTAAAATGGCTTAAAATAAAAATTGCAAATGCACCAGATTTCATCAATCTTAGCATTTCTTTTTCTTATTTTCTCAGTCCCAAGTTAAAAATAAAATCCTCTTGCCTCATTTTCCTCTGTGCTAGTTAGTTAGGATTAACTGGAGTTCCCAACAGGAAAGCAGTAGATATAGTAGACAACATTGTATAGTGGGTGAGAGCCCGGTAGAGATAATTATACAGTCACTCCCACTGTATAACCCTTCAAAGTAACTGAGCCTAATATTCTCTTCCTAAGCAATTTAACCAACTTCTAAAAAAAAAAAGTATAAGATATTATTTGGAGAATGAAATAGCTACTGTATGTAATCAGGAGGAAGAATTATAACAAATATAACAAATTATAATACTCTTTTGATAAAGAACTACACTCAAAGCTTTGTATGGTACCTCCTAAGTAATTGTTCCGTTGTGCTAACTGTCCTTTTTCAAGGAGAAGAGACAAAGAACTGCTGAAAAAAAATCAACTGTTATACTTGTTCAGTACGATTGCCCCCCCTGGGCATAGACTAAGTCTAATTTCATGCTCTGTAAGGATCAAGCACACATTTGGTCTTCAAATATCCAATAGTGGTGATGGCTTTGCCTATCCAAAGATAATATCCGTGTAGAAACATAGACACTAGTAGAAGTAAATGCGATTAAAATGTGTTTTAAGAGCTACAGCGTGTATGTCTGTGTAGGTATAGATGTTATATATCTGTGTTCACTGCACATACATCCCAATATTTTAAAAAGATAGAGCTGCGTGCAGGGTTTTTTCAATAATTCTTTGAAGATAACCAAAAGGAGGCCAAGACATCTGCTAAATTGTCCATTTAGTATATAAAAAAGAGTTGGCAGTAATACAAGGGTCAGTTTTTCTTTGGCTTTCTTTCTTTCATTTCTCTCTCTCTCTCCCTCCCTCCCTCTCTCCCTCCCTCTCTCCCTCCCTCCCTCCCTCTCTCTCTCCCTCTCTCTCTCCCTCCCTCCTTCTCTCTCTCCCTCCCTCCCTCTCTCTCTCTCTCCCTCCCTTCCTTCCTTCCTTCCTTTCTTTCTGGCTGCCTTGGGCTGTGCGCGGGCTTTCTCTAGTTGCGGTGAGCAGGGTCTGCTCTTCATTATGGTGCGCGGGCTTCTCATCGCGGTGGCTTCTCTTGTTGTGGAGCACAGGCTCTAGGCGCGTGCGGCTTCCGTAGTTGTGGCACGCGGGCTCAGTAGTTGTGGCACACAGGCTCAGTAGTTGTGGCTCACGGGCTCTAGAGCACAGGCTCAGTAGTTGTGGTGCACAGGCTTAGCTGCTCCGCAGCATGTGGGATCTTCCCGGACCAGGGCTCGAACCCGTGTCTCCTCCATTGGCAGGAGGATTCTTAACCACTGCACCACCAGGGAAGCCCCAAAGCCCCCTTTGGTTTGCTTTAAACAAAACAGACCAATGTGTAAACTTTAAGAGACAAGTGAGCACTTACTTTGAGTTTGTAATTCTTGTGCCTCCACTCTCCACCCCATACACCCCCCGCAAAAAAGAAGTGCTGATCTGATTGCTGTAATGAGAAGCTGTACCACATAGCGGCTAAGAGTAGTTACTCGAAAGATGGGAGCGACCTTAGATGCAACACTCCAAATCCTCCACTTACTAGCTGTGTGAAGTTCAGCAGGCAAGGTAGTATCTCCCTGCCTCTCAGTTCCTGATTGCAAAATGGCTATAATAATACAGTGCCCACTTCATGCAGCTGTTATGAGGAGTAATACACCTAGATCAGTAAAGCACCGTGTCTCTCACATACTTATATTTTGTCAATTCTAAAACCCATATTCACATCCTGAACCATTGCTGACTAATTACTGTTGGTGAATAATTAGCAATGACATAGTTGTCATTGTTGCAAATGCACATCAACACTTGTTTGGAAGAAAATCCTGCGGGTGATAATGGAACCCTCTTTTATCATTGTTATGGGTGACCCAGTGAACAGTATTATGGGAAAAAGCATAAAACTTCCATGATTTTCCGTTGAAAAGTGATTCAAAGGGTTGAACTCTGAATATGAAGAAGCTTTTGGAATGCTTCGATTTGTTTCACATGTATTATATATTTTTGTATATATGCAATGGAGTGACAGATTTTTTAAAAAACTGTCTAAATAATTTTAAAACATTTCTTTCAATAACGTATAACAACAATTCTAATAATAAAACACTGTCATAATTTAAGTCACAGTATTTTTGTTTCTAGTGGTGCAATAACTACTGGTGCATTTTATAATTAGTGACACCTTTTTTGATGGGACCTTGTAGTAAGCACTCAGAAAATGCTAGCAGTTGTAATTAGTATTTGGGTTGAGGTTAATGTGGGTAGGTACATTGTCAAAGTTAACAGTCCTAAGGCCTTTGATTCTGAGTCAAGTGTGTTGAAAGAATACCTTGGATTTACCTAAAGTCTAGAGAACTTGACTTGCAGCTATATCAGTAAGACTTGCCTACATTCATTCAGTGGATACTGCACTAACTTGGGCTGAAAGTCACATCTTCTAAATACCTGCATACTGCCCTTTTCTCTTGCTTATGAGAGTTAAGTTGAATAATAGAAGTGAAAGCATTTTGTAAACCATAGTAAGAAGTATCAGTCAGGATAGTTCAGGCAATGCTGTGCTAACAAATATTCTCCAGATCTTAGTGCTTAAAACAAAAGCTTGGGGCTTCCCTGGTGGTGCAGGGGTTGAGAGTCCACCTGACGATGCAGGGGATATGGGTTCCTGCCCCGGTCCGGGAAGATCCCACATGCCGCGGAGCGGCTGGGCCCATGAGCCATGGCCGCTGGGCCTGCGCGTCCGGAGCCTGTGCTCCCCACCGGAGAGGCCACAACAGTGAGAGGCCCGCGTACCGCAAAAAAAAAAAAAAAAGCTTATTTTTTGCTTCTGTTTCTTGTTCATTGTGGGTCAGAACTTCTTTGCAGGCTGATGGAATAGCCACTATCTCAAACACTGCTGGCCCCCATCCCAGAATAAAAGATCTCTGAGGGTCTTTACCTGGCAATTGCATGCTCTGGCCTATAAGTAACACATGTGGACTTTACTCACAGCTTGTCAGGCAAAACCCTTCATATGGCTCCATCTAGCCATAAGGGTGCCAGAAAGCAGAGTTGGAAATATTGGAAAGTAGCATTGATGACTACCACAAAGTTTGCAAAAATAATAATAATAATGGTTCCTATATACCAGGAACTGTTGCATTGTAAGTGCTTTCCAGGTATGGAGTCCTTTAGCCCTTGTGAAGCAGATATGCTCGTGATCGCCATTGTACAGGTGGGAAACTGAAGCAGAAAAGCGGTAGATTAACCTGTGCAGAAGAGGCAGAGCAGGGCTGTTGCAGGATCTATTGCACTGATGGAATTGAATGTATCTTTTTAAACTGTAAAAGGAAGATACAGTTGAAATTTCTTCTTTTCTGAAAAACAAGAGTGAGTGATCCCTAAGGCTCCCTAAAATTTCACCTGAATCCTAAAATGACCTGCACAAAAGGTGACTCCCCTGTTTCTTTTGCAACCTCATCTTCAGAAGCCAGGGATCCTCCTTGACCAGCACACTTCCCCTAGTAGCTCAGGAGAGGAGTGTTGTCCCAGTAAATGGGCCGCCGGGGTTGCTGTGAATGTTCCCTCTTTGACTTATTTGAACTTTTCTATTTGGGAATTTCAAACATATGTAAAAATAGAAGATTATAGTGAACCCAGTATACCAAATCATCAGTTATCCATACACAAGTGTCAGTGCTCGCCCAGTCCTGCTTGACTTAGCTCCGTAAGTTAATCTGGCCACCTATCAAGTAGACCTTTGAACACAGACTGAGTTCCTTGGGTTTGTGGGACTCAGAGAACAGGACTCACGAAACAGAAAGCTGGTGACTAGTTGGCAGCTTTGTGCTGGGCAGGCTTAGTGAGGACATGGGGGAGGATGGGATTGAAGAGGTTGATTTGAAGACAGGGCATCACTCAATGGACAAGGTTGCAAGCTGAGGGTAAATGATGTGACAGTATTTAATCCTTCATGGGACAGTCTTGAAAGGTGGGTGGGGAGAGGAGAGATTTGTTGGTAATGTACGTCAAAATTATTGCCTTTCTTCCCAGCTAAAACTGCAGTCTTGTCCACCACTGAGATAGTTAATAAACAGAGAGCTGGACATCTGATGTCTGTTATGGGGCGGGGCAAAGGAGCTCTGTGTCCTGGGCCCTACCGTCAGGCAGAGAATCCGCTGAGCTAGAAAGCGCACTGCCTGACCGCCCTGGGCTTGCAAATGAGCGGCGTCCAGAAGACGCTGGGTCATTGAACCTCCCAGTCTCTTTGAAAGACGCATACACTAACCATCCGGGGGCCTCCCAAATCTTTTATAACATTCAATTAACAAAGGTTCCTCAAATGCTGTGAGCTGCCCGCTCGGATAGATGTGACTGAAATGTAAAGTACCTTTCACTGCCTTATTTATTGCTCCAGCAAACACGTTATGTGTTGGCACCGTTTATCTTCATTTTAATTTTATCTCCAACAAATATAGGCATTAATTTAAATCACATACAGAACAGTTTTTATAGAGGCAAACTTATTCCAGTGTGCTGCATTTTAATATCACACTTTACCATCTTTTCTCACTTGATTCAAGAATAGTATCTCTTCCTGCCTCAGCATTTAATCTGAGGACAACAGAAACTTTTTTTGTGCGTACATGTTCTCTCTCAAACTTCATCTTCGTCGGCGCTTCGCTGTCGGTTGCCTGGAAGTTTGCGAGTGTGAGAACAGACGTTTATTAGTGGCTCTCTTTCTCCTTTGCCAGCTTAACTTCCTGTTGTGTGGGTGGGTGGGGTGGGGGTGGGGGTCCCAGCATGATAGGTTTTACAGCTGAACTTAATTCTAGGTTTTCACCTTCAGATACCTGTTCTAACTGTAACAGACACAAAGGAAGGTATGTGGCCTCCTCCCGCCCCCCCCCCGCCGGAAATGCATTCTTTCATTCAAAAGGAAAATTTCCCTTTTCCCTTTTTCTTCATAAGTGTTACTTTTACAGCAGCTGAGTCTCTCCCCTGAGGGGGGAGCGTGCTAAGTTGGCTGCTGTATTTATGGCTATGAGCCATTCCTGTTAGCTGCTACCCCTTAAGCAAGGGAGATTTCCCGATCCTGAATTTGTGGCCTGAAAGGCTGTGTCCCTCCTCAATTAAGACTTGCCGGATTGCCTCTGACATGGCAGCATATTCCCAGAAGTCAGGGCCTTGGAGGCAGGAATAAACATGAGCACGACCTTAAGGCAACGTGGATTTAAGCCATTCCAGGCTCCTTTGGGAAGCTTTCAGGGTCTTTCCCTCCAAAGCACTAAACTGAAAAGAACAAAAATTACTGTTCTAGTTTTTCAGGCCTCTGAATATCTAGGTTTAGAGACATCTGTCATAGCTTTTTTTTTTTTTTTTAACATTACTTAGAGTTTAAAATGTACCAATTATTGTTTTAAGTTCCCTGTTTTATCCTTGTAACAACCCTATGAGACAGATGCCTTGATTATGCTCATCTTACAGATGAGGAAACAAAGCCTAGAGAAGTTAAAGGTTTTTTGTTTGTTTGTTTGTTTTTGTTTTGTTTTTTTTGGAATTCAGCTGGGACTTGGCAGGGCTGGGATTTTGAATCTAGACCACTTTCACTAATTTGCTTTCGGGATAGCTAGCTCTCTTCAGCCTGAATCCTTGACCTCTTGTTTGACACTGACTCTTGCCAAACCCTTAATCTTTGCGCTACTAGGTGCATTTCATCTATGTCAAGAACACGGTTACCCTGGAAACCCACTAGCTAGAAAGGCAATCCAATTATAGCACCACCGTTCCGGTTTTATTAAATTAGCGTTCTGATGACGTGGACTTCTTGCTGGAAGGGTGCTAAGAAATGGGTTCTCACCAGTTGTTCTTGCCTCTTAGGGCCACTGGGAATCATTCTTTCACTCCACCAAACAAACAAAAAAATGCTCCTTTGGGTGATTGATTGGACTTGAGAGTTACACTAGGATTGTCTTTTTGGAACATTGGCTTTCAGCAGTGGCTGGAGAGCATGGAAGGGCATGGAAAAAGCCTGACTGGATTCTGCCTGCCCTTTGAGTAGCCACGCCCACCCCACCACAGTCTGCTGATTTAGGGCTCTGATCTGAATGGCCAAGGCTCGTGGTCATCTGTTTGTGTGGTTCTTATCCCACTTCAGCCTATTGGTTTATATCCAGACTTGGTTCAGGAAAAGATGCAGCTCTTCGATATTCTTTGGCCCTTTACAGACTTCTGATGCGCAAAGAATTTGCTTTGGTTCACAGTGATTTGATTGGTGAGTTTCCTTTAAATACACAGAATTTACATAGAATTGAAGATAGTCAGTGCTTACCCCAGTGACACCAGCTTGGAGGAAGTGATGTTCTTTATGCCAGTGGGCTGTCAGCTCCCTGAGATGGTAACTGGTAGGCTGGTGGGATGTTGGGTTACTTCCTTGCATGTGTCACGCACTATGTCAGGTGCACTACCTATTACTTCAGTGAATTTCATCAGCTCTATTATTAGCTCTGTTTTCTAGAGGAGGTAAAGGAGAAGCTGGAAGAGATGGTTTGCTCATTTGCAGGGTTGTGAGGTTATGATGGTGAGTTTTGAGCACAAGTTCCTAACTTGGAGTCCGGTGTTTTCTTTATACCATACTGTGTCAAGGTCAATCTTCTGTATCTCAGAAAACAAAACAAGGATTAAAAACACTGAATCTGAGTTCTTGAAGTTCTAATGCCAGAACTATTTTTGTCTTGAAAAGAGTGTTGGCATATCCTGTCGAGAAGGATAATAACCAGGGAAGGAGAGGGGGCCGCATCTTACTGTGTACCCCTGGAGAAGGGATATTCCCATGACTCACTCTGTCACCAGGGAGCAGATTTCCAGAAGCAGAACTTCAAAATGGTGAAGAGAATTATGCGTCTTCGTAAAACATTCTACATTCTGTGTTAGCTTTTCTACCTGTCAGTAATTAAAGACGTTCGCTGAAGTCCTGGCTCCCGCATTTACTGGTTTAGTGACCTTAACTACTCTGGTTGATGTCTTCAGGCCTCATTTCCCCATGAGAACAATGGAACAATAATAATATTGGATAAGTATGTTGGGTTGTGAAGAAATGAGTGAGAAGTATTTTCTCCACTGCAAAGAGGTAATCTCCTGGGCGGTAGTAGTGTCACTCTTGTGATTACCAGCCATCTTTCACATTCACCTCTCTCTTAATCGCAATACTTTCTAGTTGTGTAAAACAGTCTGAGAGTATCTTTGATATTCCTTATGTATAACTGTAGGGACTGAGATTTTAAAATCCTGACTCTGTTTTTATTTCCCTGACAGCAAATTCTTCTCTAATTTACTCCATGTGAAATGAGAAATAACACCTTTGATACTTCCACATCTATTATATTTCCTCTTAATTAGATAGGAATCTATATATTACTTGGATTGTGACATACATATATTCATACACATACAAGTACCTATGCGTATTTTACAACGTTTAAAGTGATAAATACACTTAACAGTTATTTCTGGGGTCATAGGAGATAAGACCTCTTTCTTATATTCTGCGTATTTTTAAAGTTTCTATACTTAACGTACTTTACTTTTATTTTACAGGTATAGTGTAATTTATATAAATGTTTTGGTAAATGTGTATATAATGTCTCATTTCATAAATTTGTATAAATATGTGTATGTATGTATATACACACGCATACAGTATTTTAGCAAAGTAAAACACCCTTTAACAGTAAACATCTACAGGGGAAAATTTTTAAACCATTACTTTTTTCTTCCCTCCTCTCTCCCTCCCTTTTCCCTCTTCTCTCCCTCTTCTTTCTATCAGTCTATTAATCTATCTAATCTCCCCCTCCATCCCTTTTTCTTTCTTTCTTTTGTCCCTGCCCAGCACCTTTTTAGCACCTTTCGGAATAGAAACTGAAACAATACTGATCTTAAATATAGTGTGTTAGAAAAATAGAATGTGTTTTGAGAGGAGATGTCTTGCCCTTGTATCCACATATCATTGTGGTATTGAACCTATCTCAAAACAAAAGTAGAGCTATGATTTTTAGCACTAAGTTCAGTCTTTAATGAATAGACTTTCCTTCCCAACCACCCTGATGAGAGAGAACAGAACACTTAAACCCAAGTCTGGTGATTCTAGTAGCACTCGTCCAAGTTGAGTGCCCTTTATGGTTCTCAGTGGCCATGATGATTTCTTTTCCTTTCTTTTCAAGTTTGCAAGATCTTGGTTTAGTAACTTTGTAGCAGCCAGGAGTTTGGGTCCCAATAACTAAAGCTTATACACTTTACTTTTTCTCTACAGATACCTGCTACGGGACCACCCTACTCTACTTACGCTTTTTTCTTTGTGTAGTGTTTACCTTGTCAGTCCATGTGATACTGTTCATTTTAGTTATTGTGCTATGAACTTAATCCAGAGTGAAGGGAGCAACTGTTTGTGTGTCTCTCTGAATTTTTTAAGGGGAAATATTATTTCTCACTTAAGGAGACTGATTTTAGTAGTCTATCCTCTCACCTTTTTCTTTTCTCAATTTGATCTGTCCAACTAAGGAGACCACATTTAGTACTTGCTAGTTGAGACTCGTGTTCTACAATTCTGAGTGAGTTCCTCCTGTGGCCCCCCTCCCCAAGGTGCACTGAGTCACAACGCGATCACCAGCTGCTTGTGTGCTCTTCCACCTGGCACACTAGACAGTGTGGTGGCCAAGGTTCAGCCTGGAAAGTACTTTCAGGAAAAGATGGAGACCCCCTCCTCACTCTGATCATCTTAGAATGGCTTGTTGTAGCTGGTATTAACGTTATAAATGATCATCCCTAAGTCTGTCTCAGTTCCAGCCCAGATGGAGTTTTGATTTTAGAAAATCATTCAGTGAAATGTATTTCCTGTGCCTTGTAGTCACTGATCACTTACCAAAAAAAAGGGGGTGGTGGGAGAATAAAAGTAAACTTACGATAATTCACATATACTTAACCTTCACTGAGTGAGTAATACCAAAAAGGGAATGAAGCAGGCTCTGCTGACCAGCATTTGCAAATGGATTCCAGGAATGCGGTTAGAGTTGCCAAAGCAATCTCTGCATCCTGCGGAAAGCATCCCTTGGGATTTTATTACGTTTAGGGAAAGCCAGGGATGTGGAGGTGTGTATGTGAATATGTTTTAAAGCTTTCTTACCAGCAGTGTGTGGTGGAAAGAACACTGCCTAAAAGCTGGAAAACCTGCATTCTAGACCTGGTTTCACCTAACCTCCATCATACTGGAAAAGTTACTTACCTTCCTTGGCATTTAATCATGTGTAAAATAAGGATGTCAGACTAAGATCTTTCATCATTGATATACTGTGCTTTAGATTATTCCGTAACAGAAAGGCCATACATGCTCATCATGTCTCTGTGTTAACTAAACTAAAATAGATGAAACAACAACGATGACAACAAAAGCAATCCCATTGTAGAGAATGAAAAAAATACATGTATAGTATTTCTAGTTAGTCAGGATATATCAATTCTGGATCTAATTATACTTTTAAAGACCCTGTCGAGTTAAGAGCTCAGGTTCAAACCGTAGCTTATACAAAATATAATACTATATGCAACGCAATTGACAGGGCTCCAGGAGCTATTTTATCAAAAATCCTCTCGTATTTCTCATGAGAGTCACACTGTAACGGTTGTAGTATTGTTTTTCTCAATAAACCCCTCCTTTCCCAATTTAAAAAAATATGACCCAAAGCATTTAGTATTTATTTATAATTATATGCAGATGAAACCTATAAAGCATTGTTGCATCAGTAACGCCTGCTACCTCTGCCTCTTCAATTATATGTTTTTCTCCACTGTTATTACTACCCATTGCTGCCCTCTTCCTTATTTTAATTACTTCACTTTGTATGTAGAGTATGAAGACATTTTTATTAGCTTTCTATGTCTTGTAATTGCTCCCCGCCTTCTTGTGGGACAAGTAGAAGCTTCCAAGGGATCCAGGAAGCTGCATGATCTGCTTGTATATTTTGGAGATTAATCCTTTGTCCATTGATTCATTTGCAAATATTTTCTCCCATTCAGAGGGTTGTCTTTTTGTCTTGTTTGTGGTTTCCTCTGCTGTGCAAAAGCTTTTAACTTTC
The DNA here is from genome assembly GCF_964270905.1 of Leucopleurus acutus. Taxonomy (NCBI): domain Eukaryota; kingdom Metazoa; phylum Chordata; class Mammalia; order Artiodactyla; family Delphinidae; genus Leucopleurus; species Leucopleurus acutus. Next base: position 79,368,363 of record NC_139147.1, on the reverse strand, counting down.
ATTAGGTCCCATTTGTTTATTTTTGTTTTTATTTCCATTACTCTAGGAGGTGGATCATAAAAGATCTTGCTGTGATTTATGTCAAAGAGTGTTCTTCCTATGTTTTTCTCTAAGAGTTTTATAGTGTCTGGTCTTGCATTTAGGTCTCTAATCCATTTTGAGTTTGTTTTTGTGTATGGTGTTAGGGAGTGTTCTAATTTCATTCCTTTCCATGTAGCTGTCCAGTTTTCCCAGCACTACTTTGAAGAGACTGTCTTTTCTCCATTGTATATCCTTGCCTCCTTTGTCATAGATTAGTTGACCATATGTGTGTGGGTTTATCTCTGGGCTTTCTATCTTGCTCCATTGATCTATATTTCTGTTTTTTGTGCCAGGACCATATTGTCTTGATTACTGTAGGTTTGTAGTATAGTCTGAAGTCAGGGAGTCTGATTCCTCCAGCTCTGCTTTTTCTCCTGAAGACTGCTTTTGACTATTTGGGGTCTTTTGTGTCTCCATACAAATTTTAAGATTTTTTGTGCTAGTTCTGTACAAAATGCCATTGGTAATTTGATAGGTATTGCACTGAATCTGTAGATTGCTTTGTGTAGTATAGTCATTTTCACAATATTGATATTTCCAATCCAAGAACATGGCATATCTCTCCATCTGTTGGTATCATCTTTAATTTCTTTCAACAGTGTCTTATAGTTTTCTTCATACAGGTCTTTTATCTCCCTAGGTAGGTTTATTGCTAGGTATTTTATTCTTTTTGTTGCAGTGGTAAATGGGACTGTTTCCATAATTTCTCTTTCAGATTTTTCATCATTAGTATATAGGAATGCAAGAGATTTCTGTGCATTAATTTTGTATCCTGCAACTTTACCAGATTTATTGATTAGCTCTAGTAGTTTCCTGGTGTCATCTTTAGGATTCTCTATGTACAGTATCATGTCATCTGCAAAGAGTGACAGCTTTACTTCTTCTTTTCCGATTTGGATTCCTTTTATTTCCTTTTCTCCTCTGATTGCCATGGCTAGGATTTCCAAAACTATGTTGAATAGTAGTGGTGAGAGTGGACAACCTTGTCTTGTTCCTGATCTTAGAGGAAATGCTTTCAGTTTTTCGCCATTGAGAATGATGTTTGCTGTGGTTTTGTCGTATATGGCCTTTATTATGTTGAGGTAGGTTCTCTCTATGCCCATTTTCTAGAGAGTTTTTATCATGAATGGGTGTTGAATTTTGTCAGAAGCTTTTTCTGCATCTATTGAGATGATCATATGGTTTTTATTCGTCAGTATGTTAATATGGTGTATCACATTGCTTGATTTGCGTATGTTGAAGAATCCTTGCATCCCTGGGATAAATCGCACTTGATCATGGTATATGATCCTTTTACTGTGTTGTTGGATTCTGTTTACTAGTATTTTGTTGAGGATTTTTGCATCTATATTCATCAGTGATATTGGTCTGTAATTTTCTTTTTTTGTAGTATCTTTGTCTGTTTTGGTATCAGGGTGATGGTGGCCTCATAGAATGAGTTTGGGAGTGTTCCTTCCTCTGCAATTTTTTGGAAGAGTTTGAGAAGGATGGGTGTTAGCTCTTCTCTAAATGTTTGATAGAATTCGCCTGTGAAGCCATCTGGTCCTGGACTTTTGTTTGTTGGAAGATTTTTAATCACAGTTTCAATTTCATTACTTGTGATTGGTCTGTTCATATTTTCTATTTCTTCCTGGTGCAGTCTTGGAAGGTTATACCTTTCTAAGAATTTGTCCATTTCTTCCCGGTTGTCGATTTTACTGGCATACAGTTGCTTGTAGTAGTCTTTTAGGATATTTTGTATTTCTGCAGTGTCTGTTGTAACTTCTCCTTTTTCATCTCTAATTTACTGATTTGAGTCCTCTCCGTCTTTTTCTTGATGAGTCTGGCTAATGGTTTATCAATTTTGTTTATCTTCTCAAAGAACCAGCTTTTAGTTTTACTGATCTTTGCTATTTTTTTTTGTTTTGTTTCTCTTTCATTTATTTCTTTTCTGATCTTTATGATTTCTTTTCTTCTGCTATCTTTAGGTTTTGTTTGTTCTTTCTCTAGTTCCTTTACATGTAAGGTTAGATTGTTTATTTGTGATTTTTCTTGTTTCTTGAGGTAGGCTTGTATAGCTATAAACTTCCCTCTTAGAACCCCTTTTGCTGCATCCCATAGGTTTTGGATTGTCATCTTTTCATTGTCCTTTTTCTTTAGGTATTTTTTGATTTCCTCTTTGGTTTCTTCAGTGATCTCTTGGTTATTTAGCAATGTATTGTTTAGCCTCCAGTGTTTGTGTTCTTTACCTTTTTTTCCCTGTAATTCATTTCTAATCTCATAGCATTGTGGTCAGAAAAGATGCTTGATATGATTTCAATTTTCTTAAATTTACTGAGGCTTGATTTGTGACCCAAGATGTGATCTATCCTGGAGAGTGTTCTGTGCGCACTTGAGAAGAAAGTGTAATCTGCTGTTTTGGGGTGGAATGTCCTATAAATATCAATTAATGTCCTATAAATATCAATCTGGTCTATTGTGTCATTTAAAGCTTGTGTTTCCTTATTTACATTCATTGTGGATGATCTGTCCATTGATGTAAGTGAGGTGTTAAAGTCCCCCACTATTATTGTGTTACTGTCGATTTCCTCTTTTATAGCTGTTAGCAGTTGCCTTATGTATTGAGGTGCTCCTATGTTGGCTGCATATATATTCATAATTGTTATGTCGTCTTCTTGGATTGATCCCTTGACCAGTATGTAGTGTCCTTCCTTGTCTCTTGTAACATTCTTTATTTTAAAGTCTATTTCATCTGATATGAGTATTGCTACTCCGGCTTTCTTTTGATTTCCATTTGCATGGAATATCTTTTTCCGTCCCCTCACTTTCAGTCTGTGTGTGTCCCTAGGTCGGAAGTGGGTCTCTTGTAGACTGCATATATATGGGTCTTGTTTTTGTATCCGTTCAGCAAGTCTTTTGGTTGGAGCATTTAATCCATTCACGTTTAAGGTAATTATCAATATATATGTTCCTATTGCCATTTTCTTAATTGTTTTGGGTTTGTTTTTGAAGGTCCTTTTCTTCTCTTGTGTTTCCCAGTTAGAGAAGTTCCTTTAGCATTTGTTGCAGAGCTGGTTTGGTGGTGCCGAATTCTGTTAACTTTTGCTTGTCTGTAAAGCTTTTGATTTCTCCATCAAATCTGAATGAGATCCTTGCAGGGTAGAGTAATCTTGGTTTTAGGTTCTTCCCTTTCATCACTGTAAGTATATCATGGCACTCCCTTCTGGCTTGTAGAGTTTTTGCTGAGAAATCAGCTGTTAACCTTATGGGAGTTCCCTTGTATGTTATTTGCCGTTTTTCCCTTGCTGCTTTCAATAATTTTTCTTTGTCTTTAATTTTTGTCTGTTTGATTACTATGTGTCTCGGTGTGTTTCTCCTTGGGTTTATCCTGTATGGGACTCTGCGCTTCCTGGACTTGGGTGGCTATTTCCTTTCCCATGTTAGGGAAGTTTTCAACTATAATCTCTTCAGATATTTTCTCGGGTCCTTTCTCTCTCTCTTCTCCTTCTGGGACCCCTATAATACGAATGTTGTTGCGTTTAATGTTGTCCCAGAGGTCTCTTAGGCTGTCTTCATTTCTTTTCATTCTTTTTTCTTTATTCTGTTCCTCAGCAGTGAATTCCACCATTCTGTCTTCCAGGTCACTTATCTGTTCTTCTGCCTCAGTTATTCTGCTATTGATTCCTTTTAGTATAGTTTTCATTTCAGTTATTGTATTGTTTGTCTCTGTTTGTTTGTTATTTAATACTTCTAGGTCTTTGTTAAACGTTTCTTGCATCTTCTCGCTCTTTGCCTCCATTCTCTTTCCGAGGTCCTGGATCATCTTCACTATCTCTATTCTGAATTCTTTTTCTGGAAGGTTGCCTATCTCCACTTCATTTAGTTGTTTTTCAGGGGTTTTATCTTGTTCCTTCATCTGGTACATAGCCCTCTGCCTTTTCATCTTGTCTATCTTTCTGTGAATGTGGTTTTTGTTCCACGGGCTGCAGGATCGTAGTTCTTGCTTCTGCTGTCTGCCCTCTGGTGGATGAAGCTATCTAAGAGGCTTGTGCAAGTTTCCTGATGCGAGGGACTGGTGGTGGGTAGAGTTGGCTGCTGCTCTGGTGGGCAGAGCTCAGTAAAACTTTAATCCACTTGTCTGCTGATGGGTGGGGCTGGGTTCCCTCCCTGTTGGTTGTTTGTCCTGAGGCGATCCAACAGTGGAGCCCACCTGGGTTCTTTGGTGGGGCTAATGGTGGACTCTGGGAGGGCTCATGCCAAGGAGTACTTCCCAGAACTTCTGCTGCCAGTGTCCTTGTCCTCACCGTGAGACAGAGCCACCCCCCACCTCTACAGGAGCCCCTCCAACACTAGCAGGTAGGTCTGTTTCAGTCTTCTATGGGGTCACTGCTCTTCCCCTGGGTCCCAATGCACACACTACTTGGTGTGTGCCCTCTAAGAGTGGAGTCTCTGTTTCCCCCAGTCCTGTCGAAGTCCTGCAATCAAATCCTGCTAGCCTTCAAATTCTGATTCTCTAGGAATTACTCCTCCCGTTGCCGGACCCCCAGGTTTGGAAGCCTGACATGGGGCTCAGAACCTTCACTCCAGTGCGTGGACTTCTGTAGTATTAGTGTTCTCCAGTCTCTGAGTCACCCATGCAGCAGTCATGGGATTTGATTTTATTGTGATTGCACCCTTCCTACCATCTCATTGTGGCTTCTCCTTTGTCTTTGGATGTGGGGTATCTTTTTTGGTGAGTTCCAGTGTCTTCCTGTCAATGATTGTTCAGCAGTTAATTGTGATCCTGGTGTTCTCGTGGGAGGGAGTGAGAGCACATCCTTCTGCTCCGCCATCTTGAACCAATCCCTACATAGAGTCTTGCAGCAACTTTGGCAGACCTTATGAATGGTTGTTTGGTTAAAGATCAACCAGTGTGACTGGTGATGCCTATGGAAGGTATATTAGTCAATGTTTTACCAGAGCTGGTAGGAGGTAAATATTAAGAGATTCATTGCAAGGAATTATCTTATATGATTGTGTGGGCTGGCTCAGCAATCCAACATCTGTAGTGTAGGCTGTTAGGAAGGGCAGGCTGGAACTTTGCTACAACAGCTGACACTACTGTCCACAGGTAGAATCTCTTTTCCTTTAAAGAAGTCTCTGCTTTGCTCTCAAGGCCTTTCAACTTTCAATCAGGCCAACCCACATTATCTAGGATAATCTCCCTTACTTAAAGTCAATTGATTATGGACTCTAATCACTTATACAAAATGCCTTCACAGCCCTACCTAGATTAGTGCTTGATTCAATAACTGGTGAGAATGTAGTCTAGCAAAATTGACACACAAAACTGATCATCACAGAAGGCTAGCTATTTTCTACAAAAGATCAATCTGTGGTAGAGAAGCCATGGGCACTGATACCAGAAACATGGAAAGCAGGAAAGGTGCAGGAGGAGCCTTGAGAATCCCAGCAGCATCATCGGAATTGGTGGCGGAGTGATGATAGATATATGGGACAGTAAATGTGGACAGACTAGTGTTCTACCTCATGCATGTTGAGACCTGAAAAGGCTTTGCCTACCTGCTCTGGGAATATAACTATTGCTTGTCAAATAGTCCCTCTGTGTTAGTTCTAAGTTCCAAACATCAGAGTTGATTGTAGTTTCTTTTGCGTTCTGTATTGAGTTATCGATACAACTTCATAACATGTTTAAATGCTTCTTCAGAGTTGAAAGCATGTGGCTAAAATGCTTTTTCCTCCACATTGCTATCATCCCCTTGTCTCCTGGTCTTGGCTGTCACTCACTGACCTCTTGGCAAATGGCTCACTGTCTCTCCTCTGGATCCAGGCTTTTAGCCTTGTTGGAAGATTTCAGGGCTTAATTTGCTGGCTTCTCAGTCCCTTGATCTCACGTCTCCTGTGACTCTTATCTCCACTCAACTGTAGCCACCGATCCCAGGGTTACAACCTGGATATTATTATTGCCTTGTTCATTAATCAAACAATCAAAACAAAACAAAACCACAACCCTGTATTCTTCTAACTCTTAGACAACTCATACTCTACTCTTCTTCAGCACCTTTGCCTTCCATTATCTTTATTTCTATTTCCCCATCAGTCCCTGACTGTATTTCTTCTTATCCAATTTAGATTCTATGGTTCAGTACTTCAGCCCATTCTTCCCGCTGTTGACTTTCTTTCAGTTGGCTTTTTCCAGAGTCTCATTTGTGTACCTGCCCTGTTTCAACCTGCAGCACTTAGGCCATCTTGCCAACTTTCCTAGGTTTTTACATACCATGCTCTCTTGGTTTTTCTGCCTCCTTTTCTGAACACTTCCATTTTTAAGGATCTCCTTAGCTCATCTTCTTCTGCCAGAAGGTTGGTTTTCTTTGGTGGTGGTGGTGATGGAGACCAGGCATGGGGGACGTCTTTCCTGGAGTCTGTTCTTGTTCTATTTCCCAATTTAGTTTGGAAACTCTCAATTCTGTGGCCTCAAATACCTGTCCTGTAATGTTGTTATATAGATGTGTCTCAGCAAGCTTTCTAGCACTTCAGATCCAGACCTTTCTAAGTGCTTATCAGCCAGGCACATTTGTCTATATCACAGAAAACTTAGTCTCAACATGTCTAAAATAAATTCATCAACTTCTCCCTGGAATTCCTTCTCCTCTTGTGCTGTTAAATTTACTGGTGTCACCATCTAACCATTTTCTTAAGCCAGAAATCTGGGTACTATTTCTACACTCCTCTCTTTCCCTTATTGTCAATTTTACCTCCTAAACATGCTTTCTAATTCTCCCCATCTCCACTGCCTTTGCGGGATCTCACATGTACCACATATGTACGGCATTCGCCATACACTCCTAACTGGTTTCCTTGTAGCCCCTTGCCTGCCACCTAGTCTGTTCCTAAAATGCAAATCTCACTGTACAATTCCCCTAATGCCTTATCTTTTTAGCTCAGTAGTATAACGGAATGATTAAGGAAACAGACTTTGGAATTAAATAGAAATGAGTTTGAATCTCACTTATGTGCTATGGGATCTTGGACAAGTAACCAGTTTTAATGGTTTGTTCCCATATGTAAAACAGGAATAGTGATAGCAGGGTTGTTTTTGTTTTGTTTTGTTCTTCTTTACTTTTTTTTGTTTTTTAAGATGTTTTATGCCCTTTGACTTCTTTTACTACTGCCCCTCTTATGCCCCATGAAGCCACACTGGACTTCTCTGAGATCCCCAAAGGCGTGAACACTGTCCATGCTCCTAGCCCTCTGTTGCCATGTGTCAGCATCGATGTCATTTCCTTTGAGAAATTGTTCAGCACCCCGCTCTGCTCGTATGTGGTTTGGGTGCTCTTGCTATGTGCTCCTGTGTCTTTTTCCTTGAACTTCCTAATCCACATACTGTCTGTCCTGTCCTGTGAATGCTCATTGACTCACCGCCTTCTCCTCCCACTCGATCATCCAGTGTCCACCCACTGTAAGTTCTGTGCAGATATTGCCTACTGACCTTGACCATCTTGTTAAGCTTCCTGTCCCTGCTGTCCAGTGCTTAGCACAGTGTCTAGCAAAGTTTGAGCACTCAGTGAATATTTGATGAATGTTCACAAGATGTTCTCGCTAATTCACTTACGTTTCCAACAAAGTGATCACATTGTTCCTTCTGTGGGAGAAAACATGCCAAAAAATATAATTCTCCTACCTCTGTGGTGGCTCCCTAGGAACCTGACTGCTTCTAGAGAGCTGTTTACACAATCAAATCAAGTGGTATTTTGCTAGGAGGGAAAGCCCCAGGACAAGTCCCTTGTCTTGACCACGAAGTTCTATGTTTTCTGTCTTTCCTTTTGAAATCTTGGTTTCAGCACAGCAACATTTTTATCCTCTCACCAGAATCCTATAAATGTAATACAGAGATGTGTTTACACTAAATCCCCAATAGATTATAACATTCGGCCTTGGATGGGGAACGACAAACCTACTTTTAGCGTTACTTGGAAGGAAGTTCCTAGGTATATAACTGACAAGCATTCATGGAGAGCTGCTTCACTTTCCTGTTGAGCTTTTGGGGAGCTTTTTTTTTTTTTTTTTTTTTTTTTTAGCAGTTCTACATGCTGAAAGAAAGTTCACAAATTTTAAAGGAAATGTGGCCCTTTTCATTAGCTTCTTTTACCTCATGCTGAGTCATGGATGAGAGAGAATTTGTAGGCGGCTGAGCTGTAGGAAAAGTAATACTGTCATTTACACTTGCAGGCTGTTATGCTTTCCAGAAAACTTTTTCCGTAGGTTGTGAAAGTGATTAATCTGCTGTTAAAACTGACAAAGAAGGTTCTCTGATAAGAACAAGAATTAAATGAGGGATTTTTTTTTTTTTTCCTTTAAAAAGTAAGCTCCTATTTCCAGTTTTAGACTAGGAAAAAATAGGTTTCGATGTTGTTTTTTACTTTTGGTCTTTTTGCATCTGTGTGAATTTGGTCATGGCTTAAAACAATCACAGGACATTTTCTATTTAAATTATGTCTATTTATTGGCATGGTTCATGCCTTATGTTTTCTATCTAAATTATTCATTTTTACATCCTGTTCCCTCAATTTTTTCTTCCATATTTCTATATCTGGGTCTTACTTTTTAATACGCTACGCATCATCTCACTTCTCAAACCCAGATTTCTTCAACCAACTTCTTTTTTAACATTCAAACTGGTGAAGGTGGTCTGCGTTCCTTCTGTGATATAAATTTCTCCCTCTCTGAAAAATCTCATTCATGTAACATTTCTACAACAGTTTAAAAAACTTGAACAAAAGTTGTTTGGTATAATTGAAATGAAACATCATTGCCTTAAGAGTTTAGAAAATATGTTTTCATGTTTTATTTACAACACGACTTGGAGATGGAAAGCTTTTCCACTGAAGTCTGGCAAATATACATGTCATTTGAACGTTTCTCTAGGGACCCCACATTTCAGCTGGCAACCTAAAGGAACAAATAAAGAAATAAATTACATGGCATGGCATGACTCAACTTTTTTATAATTCTACAGAGAACCAGTGACTCATTTAGAGAATTCAGAGTCCTCAAGAAGGTAGAATAACTTGTTAGAAGTTTATTAAATTTGTTGCCTTTAGCGTATTAATGCCTGTTTTTTTTTAGTAACAAGTTTATATGGGTTGTTGAAATGCACGGGCTTTACCCTTTTTGTTTTACATTTTACTTCTTTGAAGGTTCACTATTTTATGTTAGGGTATGTCGGGTTATTTTCCTGTTTTTTTTTTCTTCTTCTTCTCCTTATTTTCTGAAGACTGACTTCTGAGCTTGAACCATTCCCTTGGCAACTGAATGGACTCCTGGGAGTAGAGAGGATTCTCTCACAACTCTTGACAGCGTGGCCCCCAGTGAAATAGAGAAATGGATCCCTTCTATAAGCCGGATGGACCAGTCTAGGGGACTTGGCATTCTTCTCTCTGTCCTAGAGTTTGAATATAAATACTGCTTTTGCCCCTGGGGTACAAAACTTCAAAATTTTGAAGTTGAAAATGTCCAAACCGTTTACAATTGAAAACCTATTTTCCATTTACAGCTAACTATTACTGTATATTTATATCAGTATTTCATGAGGGAATAAATAGAGGACTTTTAAATGTACTGTTTTATATCCGAATTGCCAAGATTATTTCTGTTCCTTCATTAAATGTGGGTGAAATACATGCAAACACACACAGAAACACATATCTGTGTATTTATATACATATGTAAATCTACGTAAGGAGCAGCATTGTTAGGTAACACTCCTACAGTTTCTTTATCCCTCTCCAAATGCTGTCACATACTGCATCTTGTAATAAACGATTACAGTTTTTTGGAGGGGGTCTCCTTGGGGCAGGATGAGGTATGGAGAGTTTTACATTCTGCTTTCAAGCAGAGCAAGGTCATTGCTACCTGCAGAAGTGGCTGTGTGCAGGCTTGTCCAAGTTTTCGTGACAATGTGGAATACTTTTTTTAAAAAATAAATTTATTGAGAGCCCAGGGTGGTGGCGAAGGAAAAGGTCAGCACAGCCCGGAGACCAGGGTTTGCAGCTCAGAGGCTTTCAGAAGGCTGGAGAATGGGGGAGACCAGCCCGAGGCGACGGGAGTGGTGCTGACAGCCGTGTGGATGCAAGGCTGTTGGTGCTGCAGCCAGGATTCAGTGCTGGCTGTGCCTCTGAGGTGGGAGAGCCAACTTCAGGACACTGGTCCACAAGAGACCTCCCAGCTCCACATAATATCAAACGGTGAAAATCTCCCAGAGATCTCCATCTCAACACCAGCACCCGGCATCACTCAATGACCAGCAAGCTACAGTGCTGGACATCCTATGCCAGACAACTAGCAAGACAGGAACACAACCCCACCCATTGGCAGAGAGGCTGCCTAAAATCATAGTAAGTCCACAGACACCCCAAAACACACCACCAGACGTGGACCTGCCCACCAGAAAGACAAGATCCAGCCTCATCCACCAGGACACAGGCACTAGTCCCCTCCACCAGGAAGCCTACACAACCCACTGAACCAACCTTAGCCACTGGGGACAGACACCAAAAACAACGGGAGCTACGAACCTGCAGCCTGCAAAAAGGAGACCCTAAACACAGTAAGATAAGCAAAATGAGAAGACAGAAAAACGCACAGCAGATGAAGGAGCAAGATAAAAACCCACCAGACCTAACAAATGAAGAGGAAATAGGCATTCTACCTGAAAAATAAATTTATTTATTTTATTTATTTATTTTTGGTTGTGTTGGGTCTTCATTGCTGCTTGTGGGGTTTCTCTAGTTCTGGCGAGCCGGGGCTACTCTTCATTGCGGCATATGGGCTTCTCATTGCGGTGGCTTCTCTAGGTGCATTGGCTTCAGTAGTTGTCACACACGGGTTCAGTAGTTGTGGCTTGTGGGCTCTAGAGAGCAAGATCAGTAGTTGTGGCGCATGGGCTTAGCTGCTCCACGGCGTGTGGTATCTTCCTGGACCAGGGCTTGAAGCCGTGTCCCCTGCATTGGCAGGCGAATTCTTAACCACTGCACCACCAGGGAAGTCCCTGGAATACTTTTTAAACCAAAAGGAAAAGAAAATACCTCGTTTGTTGTTGTTTTTATTATTGTTGTTGAGAGTCTTAATTTGACTGTAGTATTTTTAAGTTAGGAACACTTTGACTTGACATTTTTATTATTCATTTTAACATCTTTATTGGAGTATAATTGCTTTACAATGGTGTGTTAGTTTCTGCTTTATAACAAAGTGAATCAGCTATACGTATACACATATCCCCATATCTCCCCTCCCTCTTGCGTCTCCCTCCCACCCTCCCTATCCCACCCCTCTAGGTGGTCACAAAGCACGGAGCTGCTGTCCCTGTGCTATGCAGCTGCTTCCCACTACCTACCTATTTTACATTTCGTGGTGTATATATATGACTTGACATTTTTAAATGGAAAAGGTTCTTTAGATTTTATGGAAAAATCTTTTACTTAACCAAGTGCCAGTGACAAAATTTAGACCAGAATGTAGTCATGAAGCAATAGTAATGAGATATGACTGTGGTTTAGTGGGAGAAATAAAGCCCTGTAGGCAACAGTACAAGTGCAGTAAATGATGAATCGCTACTAATTAGGTCTCATTAGTCTTACCATGTACTTCCCAAAGTTGTCCAGAATCTAATTGACATTAGATTCTGGACAACTTTGGGAAGTATAGATAAGAAAACTTGATGTTACACTAATGTAAGTCTTTAGAGTATCTGTCTTAAAATTTAGAAACAGTTGATTGTGTGTGAGTGTCCACTAAACAGCACCCATGTCACTAACATGCTTATAGAAAAGCTGTTTATGTCTCCCAAGAGAAGGGGACCCACAGAAAACTGGGTGATGTAATACATGGCAGTTGCAAATGAGTTTCTCCCTTAGTCCTAGGTATTTTCCACGACATATAATAGACCTTAACTGTTGTTCTAAAGAAAGTTGACTGTACTGAGGACTGAAACACAAGAGGTCATTTATAGTGAGTATTTTCACGTTGTTACTCTACGCGGTCTGCAAAGCCCGAGCACCAGATGCTAAATCCTATCAACATAATGTATGTTTAATTAAATACTACATTTGCAATACAATTAATAATGCGACCTGTTTCCATAACTTTATTAAGAAATTACCATAATTTTTGTGTAATAGGGTAATAAGAAAGCAGTGTGGTACATGGGCCTCTCACTGATGTGACCTCCCCTGCCGCAGAGCACAGGGTCTGGACGCGCAGGCTCGGCGGCCATGGCTCATGGGCCCAGCCACTCCGCGGCATGTGGGATCCTCCCAGACCGGGGCACGAACCCGTGTCCTCTGCATTGGCAGGCGGACTCTCAACCGCTGCGCCACCAGGGAAGCCCAGCAGTGTGTTTTGAAACAGCCTTTCCTAAAGTGGTTATGTGCTTTGTGTCTGTTGAATTTTGAATTAAATAAAGAGATTGACAGCCAGAATTATCTGCTGCAGTGTACTCAGGACTTTACATTAATAAAGGATCTTGTATTATTTTTCTTCTTTTAAAATAAAATAGATTTCTTGCTTTTCGGTGGGCTCACTAGTTAAGATATTTAGGGAATAGTTCATCTGTTGGCTTTTTGCTCTCTCCCTCCCTCTAACTCTTTCTAAAAACCCCAAGCAATATTAAATAATGTTAATTTCAAGAAGTATACAGTACATTGCACTGTGATGGTTCCTAATAAATGGAAAGTCATGCTTCTGCCTCTGTGGCCATCATTGATGTTGTTTTAATTTTCACAATGTGTTAACATGATAATTAAATACCCCCAGTGTCCTGTGAGGAAAGAATTTTAAATGACATCATACATGGAGGAAAATCTTTGATATTTAAAAATATTATCTTTTAGACTGAGATTGTACATGGATACAGAATAATGTATCTAGCTATGACGATAGGGCTTTAATTAAAAAAATAGTTTGTAAGCTGCCTTTTTCAAGACTGAAAATGTCACCCTCAGCTAAACAGAAGTAATTTGCACCAGAGGTGTGTGTGTCCTTACTCTTCACGAAACAGTGTCTCCCTTCAGAAAGTAATTGTTCTCCTTGCAACATATTTTTTTCTCGGCACTGAGAGTCCCGCTCCTGCCCTTCTTTTGCCCTAATACTTGTCTCTTAATTCTATCAGATTAGTTGTCAACTACAGTTAAAGGCAGCTGTTACCCTTCACAATCTGTCCTGATCTAATTTTGCAGGTTTGTTTTAGGTACTTGCTTTTAGTGTAGAAGTGGCTAACAGAACAACTTTGGAACCGCAAAGTGTAGATTCAGACACCAATATTAGATTATTCTGTAACCTTGGACAAATTACTTAAACTCACTAGACCTCAGTTTCCTCATCTATAAAATGGGAATAACAGGCCCTTTGCTGTACGTAAAGCACTTAGGTAAGGACTGGCACATAGGATGTCTCAGCTATTATTAAATTCCTGCCAAACTTGATTGCTCTGCTGTGTGCCCTATCCTTTTGTCTGTGCCTCTGCTCACATCTTTTGCTTGAAACAGAATCCACCCTCCTCTTGCAAGGCAGGAATGTGCAATTGTAAACACGAAGCCATCTTTGTGTCCACTCCATGAGACAGCTCAGAGAGCCCCTCTCTCTGCCTGCCAGTTTGGAGCTAATGCATCTGAAACCTTAATAACTTCTCTTGTGTTTCTTAGTATTCTCAACTGTTATGCTGTAGGCATTTGCTAGTGTTATTTTGCCTCTTTTGCTGGTATGTCAGCTCCGTGAATCCAGGGAACTCATGGGATGAATTTCATCCTACTCCAAAGAGCCCATTTGCCTTGTGATCTGCTGTGCTTATTTAATTAGCAAAGAGTGCTTTTCTTTATATCTTATTTGAAACACTTTTGAATGTACATGATGTGTTCTATATTTTTACATTAATCCTATCACTTCTGGGCATTGGCAAAGGTCAGAAAATTAGGAGGAACCAAAATAGATACATTTAGTCCATTTAAGCAATATGTGAGTTCCTCTTGTGTTTCCTTCCCTCATTTAGCTCTCAGTAGTTTTGGAAAAGGATGACAAATTCCTTATTAAAAGAAAATGAAAGCAGATCTGTTACTTCTGTGAATGATGTTCTTTATCGATGGTTAATTAGGCAAAATATTTAAATACTATATATACGGTTAATGCACATATATACTCTCTGAAAACTGTACAGGAAACTCTGTGCCTGAATGATATATTTTTTGTGTGTGATGTTCATGTGGGTTATAAACCAACAGTTACATTCTGGAAACTCTAATGCTGTTATGTCTTTAAAAATATTATACTCTGAAAGAATATTTTAACACTATATCCCATGATAAAAGTTATTTTGCGTTATTTCTTTACGCTGATAAGTTGTGAGGCTTAAAACAGTTTAATCTTTAGACATTGAAGCTACTTGATTATATTTTAAAAACAAATCATAAAATCATAAAACATGATAGTGTGGCAAATTCTATTGGGAAATGTTTTATTATTGGATTTTTTAAAGGCTGTAGACTTTAATAAAAATAACAAAATTTGACTTAAAGACATGAAATGCATAGCTTGTATATCTTGTTTGAAAATACGAAGGTTTTACTATTTGCCGCATTTTTTGCTTGATTTTATTTTTGCTTTCTTTTGTCATTGTTTTTTTGTTTGTTTTTGCAACAGTGTTTCCACGTCTGCTTCTTGTTTCTGTTGCATTGCCTAGCACTCTTGTACATAGGTTTAAAAAATCTCTGTTTCCTCATTGCTAAATGATAATTCATTTATTCTAGGGTTGTAATTTCATCATTATAGATCCAGGTAAGTGATCAAAGCAGACCAAAAAGTATGGTTTGTTTCATAATGGCTTTTTAGGTTAGGTTTTCTCTTTATAGATGCTTCTTGTTTATATAGAGCACACGTTAAGAATAATTTACATATTCTTCCATATTTCCTAAAGCAAATATTCTTTCCATTGTTTTAGGTAGACAAGTTATTGCAAACGAGATATTTCACTTTACCCTTCATTAGAGGAAAAACCGCAGTACAGGCAAGGAGATAAATGGTTAACTGACACCTCGTTTCTGATTGGGAAATACTACGAAGTGATGAGGGAGTATGGCAGCTGTAACCCAAGCTGCATGTAGCAATGCAGACTCAGTGTTGCTAGATCCCTGGGACTGAGTTCTACTTAAATAGACTGTGACTTCTAAGACTTAATTTGAGATTTGACATCATTGGAAAACAATCAGTTAGTGCTTTATTTAACAAAACCAAATTGGTCATGCTTTTCTAATGCCAAATCCCAATTTTGGTTGAACTATTTAGATAGTCTAATAAGTATGTGAAATAAATACAGTATAATTTGGGTTTTTTCCCTCTCCCCGCTGAGGGTTTATATAGGAATCTCCACAACCAGATGATAGCGTTCCAAATCAGAGACAAGATTATATCATTGGATTTTGGCTGCAGTCAAATCATTTAGGTCATTTGGGACACGTATGTTGTGCTTCCCCACAAAATTGTCTAGCCCCTCTGTTAAAACATATGTATGACTGCTGTAATACTTGGATTTCCCAAAAGAAACAAATCATTCACTCTGTTAAAGGAACCATGGATTACTTAATGTGAAAAACATCACTTAACTTTAACTACCAGACTCGAGACCTTCAGTTTTTACAGCCCTTTTCCATGATTCTGTTTCTCTCTGTTCTGACACCCTAGGTGTCTGAACAATGATCGTTTCAATTATATTTTCTTGGTTTCCATCAAATCAGCTACACCAGTGGATCTCGTTTGCTCCGTACTTATTCATGTTTGGAAATAGCATTGTACAAAATAAAAGATACTAGAAAAAGATCTGCTGGGACAGAATTTGTACAGGTATAAACTCTCTAGTTGTTGCTGTGGGAGCCTTTTTCTTTCAAACTTTGCCCCTCATTTGGGCCTCATCATTTCTTGCCTGGATTATTGCCATAGCTTCTCATCTGGCTTCCTTTATGCCCTTCATAAATATATGGCTTCTAGATTGATATTTCTTTAACACAGTCCTGGTCCTATCATTCTAACATGTGGCTTCCTAACAATCTACCTGTTATACAGATAGAAGGAATATAATAACGATGGTAACGATGACAGTAATAATTAGTGAATGCTCTTAGATGCTCCATCTCAAATATCGGGTGTCTTGAGATAACAGAGTGGAATTCAATATCAGAGGGTTTAACATTGAGGTGTTTGGCGTGGGTCTGAATGCATGTGTGTAGTGTGGCTGATAGATCATCTGATATACATGAGAAGTGAGTGGGTGGGGAGTTGACATTTTGTTAGAAGTGCATGCTTGGTGTTTTGATAAACCATTGCACCTCCTCAAATCTTTGTTATCAGAAACGTTGTCAAGAAAATATAGCATAATTCAGGACAGCAGGAAAATCTTAATTCTTTCCATCCTGGTCTTGGTTTTGCAATTAAACGTGTATGCTAAATAGGAGGTTATTGCATTTGAGTGTTCATATCTGTTAAAGCAGATTGACTACTTGGTTACCACATTGTAAACAGCTTTTTTGAAGAATCTTTAAATTTATCATTTATGATATATTAAAAGAAAAAGTAAGATATAAAACTGCATATAAACAGTGTTCACATTTAAACACCAACACCCATACCAACCACGTGCTTGCACACATGCACACATACACACAAACATACTCAGACACACACACACACAAACATACACACAAATATACATGTAAATGCATAGAAAAAAAAAGCTTGGAAATTAACCAAAATTTACAATTACTGTCACTAAGGTTTTGAATTATGAATGTTTTCATTTTCTTTATTAATTTTGTTAATATTTCCTGTATTTTCTACAATGAGTATTACTGTTTTAATGAGGAAACTGCAACTTACATGAGGGCTCACCTAGCGCTCTCATTCAGTGAGAAATGAGTGAATTATATTATTCACTCATTATATTAATTTGTTCAAGAGTGAATTATATTATTTTGTTCAAACATCACTAAAAAATCATTGAGTTACACAATAAATAGTCGAAGTTGAAATATCTTTTTATAAGGTAAAATAACATTTTAAATAGTTCTACTGCCTGCCATCTATGATCAGTGCTTCTGGGAAATTGTATGTTTTGCTGCTTTTTTTTTTTTTTTAAGACGACTGGGGTATTGAGTGAAGAAATCTAGCAATAAAATGAAAAGCTCTATAGATTACATCTCTGGTGCCTGGGATCATTTGTGGTAATTTTTCTTTTTATTCCTGTGATTTTCCTTTTTTATCACCAAATAGTGATACAGTTGATACCTCGAACCCACAAGGGCAGACACACACACACAAAATTAAGAAAAAAGAGCATAACTTCATAGTTACTTCATACTTAAATATATTTATTTATTAATTCATTAATTCCTCAGTGATGTTTTTTTTTCTCATTTTTTTTTCCTCAATGATGTTTTGATAGCCTGCCGTGCCTTAGTCTTTGTGCTGCCATTTTCTGAGTGTTATGAAAGGATAATAGATGAATATTAGAATATGGTCCCTACTCTCAACTTACATTGTTTAGCACCACAGTTCTTAAACTTGAGCGTGCGTAAGAATTACGTAAATAATGGCATTTATCTGGTATACATTGGATATCAGAGGAAGCACAGGCTAGAGGAAGATGTTTGAATTCAGCTGCTTATGTGATGTTCAAAAAAGAAGGATTTTTAGCCAGCACTTGAGGCAGAAGGAGCTGAGGAATGGAGAAGATAGGGACTTGCCTAATGTCTTCCAGTAGTTACAGAGTAAAATAAAGGACCCTGGCCCTTGGCCTCTTAAGACAGTGCTTTTTGGCTGGCTCGAACTCAGCTCTCTGTTTAAAAAATGAATGGGTTGCAGTGGAGCAGTGTTTTCCAAGTAGCGTTTGTCAGACTTCTGGGAATCTGAGAAGTTTCCACTGGTTTTCTGCCTGTTTTCCCTGGCTATAGTTGAATTCATTGAGGCCAGGAACCATAACTTGTTACCCAGCAGTTGGCAAAATTCCTGGCATTTAGAAGGTGGTCAGTTAATGGTTGATGACTGTATGAATGACACCGTTTTTCAAAAAAAAAAAATTTCTTAAGTCATATATTTAGGGGCAACTAATGTATTTCTCTGCTATTGTGTGGCTTGGGAAAATGCAGTGTGTTCTCTGAAAGGAAAAGATATTTGGAGGTACGATTTTTTTTCTGTGTAAATAAAGCTATTTTATCTTAAATATTAGTATACACATTCATTTTATAAAACAAAATGAAAGGGGAAAATGCCTGTTTTCTTAATAATAACCACTCAGTGTTTTTTCTTATTCAGATATTGGAGTTAAGTCATGCTATATGTACAAGTTTATGTCCTTTTATTTTCTTGTAACATTATAACATAAGGGGATTAGCATTCTGTAACGTATATAGATCTTGAGATGTATGAAAGTGAATCTTGAAAATAGTATCAGAATGAGAAGTGTCTCAGTTTATACACCATTACAGAGGACCTCAGGTATCAGAGTTCATGGAATCAAAGGCTTTCCTGAGATGCTCTACGTGCAACCAGAGATCTTTGAATTCTTCCATTCAAATCCCCTCATCTTTTTATAAGATGAAATTGAGGAAATTGAGACCCAAAGAACAACATAAGTGAATTTGTTTTGACCCAGGGCTTTCAGGCCTTGTTGTCCCAATTTAAATTTGTGTCCCAAAGAATATTTATCTGTATTTGTTATTGTTTTCTATTTTGTAATGCTAAAAAGAAAGAAAAAAGGATAAAACAACTCTTCATTTTACCTTTGGAAGGAAGTTCCACTGAAGAAATGAGCCCCCAAATGATTGAACTCTATCAGCCATTTGTAGGATTTCAGGTGTTGAAGGGTTTTAGTAGTGGTGCTGCTACCCTGATCTGGGCCTAGCCATCATTCCCTTGCTCTTCCACAGGGCTCGGTCACCATGTGCCATGGCCAAAATAATGGTGGTCCCTCGAGGCCATGAGCTGTCTTCAAATTTCCAGCTGACAATGTCTATCTAGAAAAGAGAAAAGAAATTCTTTACTACTTCATATTTTAGCACATTTACCACACTGCATGATCTAAAATATCATACGGACTCTATCTGCAAAGCTTTCAAAAATACAAATGGACAGAATAGCATTGGGTGGTTTGAGGGGCCATTCACACCAGGACTATTGTTGCTCTTGTCATTGGTATTTTAAGGAGACTATCCATATATTGGAAAACACTGTGCCAATTTCCCTTCGCACCTGAAGTTATAAAAACTCAATCCTATTACCTAAATAGTTGTCCAGAGAAAGCGAGTAGGGAGCTACCTTAAGTGTGTTCTCCGTGATTGAGTGACAAAGACAGGCGTGAGAGAAACCTTTGCTTCCAGATCAACTCCTCCATTGCCTCACCCTTTTTTGGCCACACCAACGGGCAGAAATGAATCTACCCCCATGTGGTCATTGCGGGATTTATCCGGGCATTTGCTGAACCTGCTCGCAATTTATTTTTATTTCTTCCGATAGACGTGGATTTGGCACAGGAGAGTGAATTCTTTCTGGAACAGCAGATGTGCCTGGTGCACTCGTTTGCTATAACCATTTGTGCTGTGGTTGAAAAAAAATTTTTTTAGGAGTGCAGAATTGTTGAAGGGGGAGGGTTAAAAAACCGAAACCATTTTAGCGATTGTGCAAAGTTAGAATGTGAGTAATTTTGCTGCAGTTAGTCATTATGTGCTTTCATAGCTTGTTTTACAAGGATAAAGGGATATGTACAGGTTTGGTGACTAGAGCTCTTAGTTGTCCCTAATAGTTGCTCTTTACGAAAACATTTTCTACCCTTTCTCTTACTTGGTGACAAAAGTGCTCTCTCCTTAGAAATTATACCCTTCTGTGATTCAGCCCTTTTATCTGTCTACAGTAACTGGACAAACAGCCTCCATTTCTGAGAACAAATACATTAGCAGAAGAGAAACTTCATTTTCCCATACAGTCTATAATATGGATGACGTATATTCAAATCATAATAATGTAGTGATCATTTAAAAATGAGCCTTTTTTCTGCAAAAAGAAAAAAAAAAACAGCAAACATCTAGTGACTGTGCTGTGAGCTTATTGTGCTGTAAATATGGTGTCCTTGCAGCATTTTATTTGAAACATTCAATAGGTCTTAGCAAATTTTTGCTCACCGTATTCTCTGAGAACTGTAACACACCACCTATTGCTTTTCTTTTTACGTGCTTTCGGTCACCCAGATTCCTTTGGACATATGTGAACGAAGGGTCTGTTTGTTTCCACTGAAGCAAATATAGCCACTTGCTCACACTGGTGGCTTCCCTCACTGAATTCCACTACTATTTTGGAAACTCCTGTATGAAAACACAGCAACCCAACCTGTCCCCATTTGAGCCTCGTGGGTGATTTCCATGCAGTACTGCCCAGTGTCTATATACTGAGGTTCACTTTTGTTACAAAACAAAACTGGATTTGTTGCCTTTTGGTAAGCTTGTTACTAAGTCGGGTCATTCTGGTGTGATGGCAGGAACACTGGTATAAGAGTTCCAACATTGGTCTTGGAAAACTGGATTCTAATTCTGACCTGTCAAGGCCTTATCACCTTGGGCGAATCTTTCCTGAGTCTAGTTTCCTTGAGGAGAAGGTAGAAATTTATGACCTTCAAATTCCTTCAAGCTCTAATACTCTGTGATTCTGTGAAGAATATCATGTATTTTAGTGATATACAAATAAGTCAACTTTATTTCTTCTTATAAATTCCTTTGTGTCTACATCTGCACCAGATAGCTCTCTTCAGACTGTGTCTCAAAGGTGAGCACATTTTAACTGCCACCCTGACAGGCAAACTTCAGCAATGAGAAACCCCTATAGGACTTGGGGGTTTCCTGGAAGGATCTCACTCTTTTACTTATCTTTCTATCTTTTAATGGCTTCTGAGTAGCAACAATAGACTGGAATGGTTGGTTCTATCATGGTAGTTGATTATAACCAAAAGCTACTGAACCAGCCTCACCACATTTCCTATTACCTACAGCTAAGAAACCTAAAATGCATAAACTAACTCAGAATACTTTTTAAAAAATTAGATTGAATTACAGAATCCTCTATCATACTTAAATACTTCTTGGGTAAATAACTAAGGGTTTGGCTTCACAAAGCTGGTGAGAAGGGACTTCCCTGGCGGTCCAGTGGTTAAGGCTCCATGCTTCCACTGCAGGAGCGTGGGTTCAGTCCCTGATCGGGAAACTAAGAACCTGCATGCTGCGTGACTTGGCAAAAAAAAAGCTGATGGGGAAAGTAGAAGAGTACGGAGTGGTTAACATTTAGCCAACTACTGCCATTCTTGTTTTATTTCATTGAACCTCTCTTTTGTAGAGTTTGTCAATAATGCATTCTTGAAATCATTCATTCATTGAATAAATACGTATGGAGTATATTTTTGCTGGACATTAAGTATATGTTGAATGAGAAACACAAAGTCCTTGCCTGTTTGAAGCCCAGAGGGGAAGATGACATTGAAGAAGGAATTGCGAAACAGTGGACAAGGGCTGTCATAAGGGAAGTACGGCCTGTTAAAGGACACCAGTGATGGACACCTTACTGAGACACGGGGACTCAGGACTGACTGGTTTTCCAGAGTGTCATTCATTTGAAACCTGAAGGATGAATACTGGTTAGGAGTTGGGAGGTGAGGCAGGTTGGAAAGCGTCCAGGTCCGGTAACTGCAGGATGGCTGGAGCATCAAGTTCCAGGGAGAGGGAAGGAAGAGAGGAGACTGGAAAGCAAAGCGATGGCTGTATCAGGAAGAAGAAATTGAACTTCATCCTAAGAACAATGGGAACCTTTGGGAGATTTAATAAAAGAAGGCAACGATCAACTTGGATTTTAGGAATATTCTGATTGCAGCAGAGTGTACTAGTGACCAATAAGAGGTCATATTTTAAAATACCTGTATCCACATATGTGTGTATGTATGCAATATACATATATATGTATATATACATATTGCAGTAAACTAGGGCACCAGTGATGGTGGACAAAACTAGGGTATCAACACATCAGTACTGAGAACTGGAAAGGCTGAAGGTAATTACGAGATGGAATCAACAACCTTTAAAATACCAAGGGGAGAAAAATTAGTATGGACATATTTATAACATTCAGTCACATTACTATAAGTCTCTGAAATACCTACTAACCTTAAATATTACTGGCTTACAATTTTATCAGTATACATATGCACTCTTACTTTACTTTTCTTTATAGACCATTGTTTTGAATACCTGTTTCCTTGCTTACCAGTTGTATAACATTCCGTCAGAACAATGCACCATGTTTTTCTCAAGCATCCTCTACTATTTTATTTTTAGACATACAATCAGTGTAAGTTATGGGCATTTTAATGGCTCTTCATTGCCAGTTTACCCACCAAAGGAATTATTCCAACTTCCGGTGCTACCAGTCATGTAATAATGCACCTGCACAATCATATTCTCACAGAGAGGGTGTTTTATTATTTCTTGACTAGGTGCTTCAACTCTAGGTGCTTTTCACTAACCCCCTGGCCTGATTGGAGAAAAGCACATAGGCCCTTGAGGGGATGACTCAGTGCATGAGGTCACTTGCTATGGGAGTAGGCTCTTCTCTTGCCACATTCCTAGATTATAGAACACACTCAGATTGAATTAACCCTCATCACAGTGGCGTTTTATCCAGTGCGACTCCCATGCATGCTGGGGACTAAGTGTTCTGTACTGTACGGGTATTTATATAAATAGGAGCCCTGGACACCTCTCCAAGTCAAAACTGTTGACATACCACCTTATTTGATGTTTATTGGGGGGAAAACACTCCTTAAAATACTGGCTTTCTTGGTTTTAACATGATGACATGCTGGTTTTATGAACATGTGGGTGCAGGGCCCACCTGGGTCGTTGCTTCTCTGTTGAATAGTTAGGGATTAAGAAAGGAGGACTTCAGGCAGCATCTTGGTGCTCCCAACTGCCTTGATTTTATTTCTGAGAAAACAAGTTGAGGTACTGGCATCCATGTCTTCAGTTGTCCAGGGAGCCCTTTGTCTTTGAAGTATCATATACCATTCAGAATGCTGTGAGAATTAATTAAGTGGAGAGTTTCTAAGACAAAAACTGCCCTGGACTACCACACCAGACTGTACTGCTTTTTCAATTTCAGCCTTCTGAAGTTACTGAGAATAGCCCCTCGCTAGCTGTTGTACGTGTTCCCAAAGCACTGCAGTGTGAAGTGAACAAGTACTGATACAATGCACGGAAGTAAGACATTTTTGTATCCCTCTGACAAGAGATCTTTGGGGGACTTGTCAGGTGTGTGTGTGTGTGTGTGTGTGTGCGCGCGCGCGCGGTTCAGGTGTCCATCAATGACTGAAAATTAGCATATTAGTAGTGTCCCCATCCCCATATTGGCAGCATTGTTTTGAACTCAGTGGCACCAGTTAAAATACTGTGATTTTAATTTCAAAAGTAATCTTTGAGATCACTTTAACCATTCACCAGTTTTCCGCTGCTATTCATGAGGTAACTTTTTCTTTTAATGTAGAAAATTCAAAAACATATGAAGACAAAAATAAAAATTTCTGTTAATTGTATCAGCTGATGCCATTTTTTAACCTTTTAAAAGTATTTTAGGGCTTCCCTGGTGGCGCAGTGGTTGGGAGTCCGCCTGCTGATGCAGGGGACACGGGTTCCTGCCCCGCTCCGGGAAGATCCCACATGCTGCGGAGCGGCTGGGCCCGTGAGCCATGGCCGCTGAGCCTGCGCGTCCGGAGCCTGTGCTCCACAACGGGAGAGGCCACAACAGTGAGATGCCCACGTACCGCCAAAAAAAAAGAAAAAGAAAACTATTTTTAAATCATTTTTAATTTTTCCTATGTCCCTTCCTTTTTTTCTATGTATAGACAAACACACCCAAGCTGGGATACTACAATGTTATTTTTGGGTGTCTATTAATTTTTAAAGTAATTTATTTCATGTATTATTTAAAAAATATATTTAAAACATATATTTACATATATATTTACATGCATATGTATATGTATATATGCACATATCAGAGGACGATCTATATATATTTTTCACAATATGTGATTGTGTTAGAAACTTTGGAAAATAGGAGAAGTATATGCTCCAAAATCACCCCCTTAAATTAACCACTGTTATCATTTTGGGAACAAATCCTTCTAGCTCTATACGTGTGTATGTGTCTACGAGAGATACAGATAGATGCATATATTGATTAACACATATAAAACAGTGTTCCCTAATGTGATTTTAAAATGTATAAAATTGTTGATTTTTCTTTCTTTCTTTTCTTTTTTCCTTTCTTTTCTTTTCCCTCCCTCTCTCCCTCCGTCCCTTCCTTCCTTTCCTTCTTTCCTTTCTACTATAGTAAGATATACATAACAAAATTCACCACCTTAATAATTTTTAAGGATACATTTAAGTGGTGTTAAGTATATTCACGTCGTTGTGCAACCATCACCACCGTACATCTTCAGAACTTTTTTTTCCCCCAAACTGAAAATGCATATCAATTAAATAATTACTCCTCATTTCCCCCTCCCCTGACCACCCTGGTAACCACATTCTACTTTGTCTTCATGAATTTGATTACTTTAGGTACCTTATATCATTGGCATCATACAATATATGTCCTTTTGTAGCTGGCTTATTTCACTTTAGCGGAATGTTTTCATGGCTCATTCGTGTTTTAGCATGTTTCAGAATTTCTTTCCTGTTTTAGGCTGAATAATACAACCTTGTATGTTTATACTACATTTCGTTTATTCATTCATCTGTCAGTGGACACTTCGGTTGCTCCCACATTTTTGGATATTGTGAATAATTCTGCTATGAACATGGGTATACAGATGCTTGTTAGAGTCCCTCCCTGCTGTGAGCTCTTTGGGGTATATATATATCCAGAAGTGGAGTTGCTAGATTGTTGCTATGTTTTGAAACATTTTAATGATACAGTATTCCATTATATGAATATACCATCATTTATTTAACCAATCCCCATGTATTGATTATTTAAATTGCATATAATCTTTTACTTTTATAAATTACATTACCATGAACATTTCTTGAAATCTGAAGATTTAAACATCCATGGTATTTCCTTAGGTTAAATTCTTAAAAGGTAGAGACTTTGTTAGGGCTTCTGATACATATCACCAAATTAACCCACAGATTGCCCATAGGAAGTTTATAGAAACAAATATCACGTTGGTTCCTAAGTCTAAATTATATAAACATTGCCCTTTGAAGACAATTGGGATAAAAGCCTCCCATCACCCATAGCCCCCAACTCCAGGTATGATTCCCTATTCTGCTTAACAACAGAACCTAAAAATGTGGTTCTTGACTCTGGTATCAACAAAAAAATCATTTGTTCCTCCCCTTTTTAATTTCCAGATTTCACTCCCCAAGTGGATGGGTCTAAGATAATTTGTATCTAAAAAGCTCTAAATGCAAGATACTTGGTATTTAAAGAGTGCTCAATGATTCTGTTGTGCAGTCAGACTTGAGAAGCGCTTCTCTAAATGTAGAGTAGCATATTCATATATTGTTCTCTTAGTCTGTTGGGTTGTTTTCTAGCTCACGGGGTCATCTATCAAGTGGATAAGGTGTGACTCGAATGAGTGAGGAATGCAACCGTCAGTATTAAACCCTGAATTATGGAAGATAATCAGTGAGGGGACTCAAGAAAGCAAAATTAAGTCATTTTCTATATTAAGGCCTTGGAGAAAGTGTTAAGTAATTTTTCTTGAGCAAAAAACAAATAGCAAATAATGTATGCATGGCTTTATAACTGAAATGGGTAAGCCATGGTTCTCTTTTTTTTTTTCTCTCACTGTATAAACTCAAACACCAAGCTCGTCCATTTATTTATCCAGTCATGATTTGTTAAGTACCTACCTGGTGTGAATCCTTATGATGAGATCAAGCTCTTTTTGGCCAGTAAAACTCACTGCAAGTATTCAGAATTTACCCTTAGAATCACTGGATTTTGAATGTCCTTCTGACTTTTTTTGTAGAGGAATAAATAGTATTAGAAGAACAAGAAGTGTGACATGCTCCCCTCAACTCTGTGCCTTGTCCAGTGAAGCTCATTTCTTGTTTGGGTTATAGAAAGACTCTCATTTGAAGAAAAAGATAGGAGGAGAAAATGACAGTATTCCCTGGTCTTCTTTGTTGTTCCGATGAGGAGTCCGTCTGGAGAAGTAATAGGAATTTTTCAGTGTCACTCAATTCTAAATAGTGGCAAAGCTGGAATTGTTTTGCCCCTGAGCTCTACTGCATGACCCTTCAATTTAATTGCTCATCCTCCCTGGTGATATTTCTATCTGCCAGTGTCCTTAACTGAGAATGGAAGTTGCAAAATTTGGCTTCCTGGTGTTTGCAATCAGTCAGAGCAAAGCTTTAAAGTCAGAAGAGGAATGTTGGATCCATTTTTTATACGACAGCAATCAGCTGGCACAGTACAGCAGCTGCCTTAGACTATGAACTCTTATTGTGTACAGTTCATGTCACTCTATTGTTTCCCAGATAACGGCACTGAGTATCACTTGCTGTCTGTTGTCCCACTTACTCCATTATTTTTCTTCTAGGAGAGAAATATTTTTCTGTACCCACACAGACTGAGAAGGCCTCTTGTTTGTGTTTTTGTGAATTTCTCATATGTGGTTTATTTTACTTTTTCTTTACCCGAGAGAGGTAGAATTGTTTTTAAAACTTCTAACTGTGGAATAGGCTACCTGGGTTGAGTCCTGGATCTGACACCTGCTAGCTGTGTAACCTTGGGCAGTTACTTAATTTCTCTGTACTTCAGTATCTTCATCTGGGAAATAGGGGTAAGTAGTAGTTTCTGTCTCAAGGGTACTTGTGAGGAGTAAGTATAAACTGCATTGAATACAAAATATTTACAGAAAGTAAATGTTACATAAGTGTTTGCTATTATTATACATCTTTTTAAAGATACCAGTAGGTATTTTAATTTGTTTTTACTGCCACAGTGATATACAGATAAAATACATAACTACAAGTGACAAATGGTCATCAGGTCTTGTTCAAATAACTTGAAACAGTTGTCATGAAAAGAAAACTGAAGTTGAAATATTTGTAACCCTATCTTCTAACAAATCAACCATCTCTCTTTCCATAGTTTGTCTGGTCCTTGTCCATATGGAAATACCGTTCTGTGTAGCCTCAATTGTATTGTACACATGATTGATTTCCCATTCTATGGTTTTCATTTAATATTTACATTTTCATTTAGCATCTTAAGCATGTTTTCGTGTCTTTATAATAGCTGGAATCAAAATGTAATGAAGGAGCTTTGAGTTTTATGTTGCTGTGTATATGTCAGGCTTTAGCTTTTGTATATTTTCCCCTTTGTTACTTTAGAAAGTTTCCTTTCTAAGTAGAAATCAGTTTTGCTCATTACACCAAATTTTGTCCAAAAATTGAATGAATTAAGAATTATTTGAGTGCAGTGACTTTGATTCACTTTGTCTTACTGTGACTTTAGCACCTAGCTCAGTGCCTGACACAGAGCAGAATTTCAATAAATTGTTGTTTAATAAATACCTTGGATTCATTAAATTTGAGGAGATTGGGATATTGTAATTATTTGATAGTTAATTCAAAATGTGTTTCTTTTCAGTACATGTTAAAGATTATTTTAAAATGCTTTAGTCTCTTTCTTTTCATGCTACTTTTTTTTTTTTTGCGGTACGCGGGCCTCTCACTGTTGTGGCCTCTCCCATTGCGGAGCACAGGCTCCGGACGCGCAGGCTCAGCGGCCATGGCTCACAGGCCTAGCCGCTCCGTGACACGTGGGATCTTCCCGGACCGGGGCACGAACCCGTGTCCCCTGCATTGTCAGGCAGACTCTCAACCACTGCGCCACCAGGGAAGCCCATGCATCGTACTTTTATTTAAAATTTGCCCATTGACTATTTCTGTAGGAGTTTGAGCTGGCATCAAGTAGAATTTACATATACAGTCCGACCATTGAAATGAAAATAAGCACCTCAAATGCTTCTTTGAAAGATAGTAGTGTTAATAAATTCAAAAGGTAAAGTCCTTAAACTGTTTAGAGGGAGGGAGAGACTAATGAGATTACTGTAATTAAGTATGCATGAACACATTATTGACTGGGAGATTTTTGCAGAAACTAACGCCTGTGGCCATAATACGCCTCCAGTCAAAAATGTGTTAAATAATGTAAATTGATACAGCCACTATGGAGAACAGTATGGAGGTTCCTTAGAAAACTAAAAATAGAGCTACCGCATGACCCAGCAATCCCACTACTGGGCATATACCCTGAGAAAGCTATAATTCAAAGAGTCATGTACCACAATGTTCACTGCAGCATTATTTACAATAGCCAGGACATGAAAGCAACCTAAGTATCCCTCGACACATGAATGGATAAAGAAGATGTGGCACATATATACAATGGAATATTACTCAGCCATAAAACGAAACGAAATTGAGTTATTTGTAGTGAGGTGGATGGACCTAGAGTCTGTCATATAGAGTGAAGCAAGTCAGAAAGAGAAAAACAAATACTGTATGCTAGTACATATATATGGAATCTAAAAAAAAAAGAAAAAATGGTT
The DNA here is from genome assembly GCF_964270905.1 of Leucopleurus acutus. NCBI lineage: Eukaryota > Metazoa > Chordata > Mammalia > Artiodactyla > Delphinidae > Leucopleurus > Leucopleurus acutus. Next base: position 79,339,601 of record NC_139147.1, on the reverse strand, counting down.
ATGTTGAACCTAGGGGCAGGATAGGAATAAAGACGCAGACCTAGAGAATGGACTTGAGGACACGGAGAGGGGGAAGGGTAAGCTGGAATGAAGTGAGAGAGTAGCATTGACATATATACACTACCAAATGTAAAATAGATAGCTAGTGGGAAGCAGCTTGGTGCTTTGTGACCGCCTAGAGGGTGGGATAGGGAGACGCAAGAAGGAGGGGCTATGGAGATATATGTATACATATAGCTGATTCACTTTGTTATACAGCAGAAACTAACACAATATTATAAAGCAATTATACTCCAATAAAGACGTTAAAAAAATGTGTTATATCAGAGTTCCTTGATTGTCAAGTAATAAGAGAAATGAGATAGCTCACATTTTACTTATTTGGTTGTAATCTGACAAGAGAAATGCACTTTTCTTGGGAGACCATTACTTATTTATTCAAATGTTTGTTACATGCCTACTATGTACTATGATATGAAAAAGCCAGTGGAAAAGCAGCAGCGAATAAAAGGGACAATCTCTAACTTTATGAGAACAGACATACACAAGTGTGATACGTGTAGAAGAGCTCACTGTGCCAGAGGATTTGGGCAGAGGTTCACTGAGGAATCTGACACTCAAGCTGAGACTTCAGGGGTTCTTAGGAATTAGC